>NW_027466186.1:2445000-3195000 GCF_046127955.1 Nelusetta ayraudi | reverse complement strand
CTGAGTGAGAAGTCAACCGTCTTTGACGAGATAGCCACAGCTACAGCACTCGGACAAACCAGGGCGTTAAGCAACTGGAAATAATGCTGCGCCGCTGCCCTTCGTATACCTGATTCCAGTGTCGATCTTCAAGATTTGACGAGAAACACACGTTTGTTGTGTATCTGTGTTTGTAAAGTTTAGATGTTTTAGGGAAAGAATGATGATGAATTTACTCACTTTGATCTCCAGCAGTGACGTTCAGCTACGTCGGTTGAATCCTTCAGCTGGATCCATAACCGGCAACCCCTCCTCACTTTCTTCCTAAATAGAAAAAATATAATATGGAAGCACCATTTTAATAAGAAAAGTTTTACATTTCTGTGACAGTAAACTGTGTGTGTTCTTGACTGATATTCAAATGGGAACCATTGAGACAGGACACTGGGCTATGACACAATAACTGGCGAGATGGGCAGGAGGGCAGCCTGCCTCCGCTCACTGCACCGACTTGTTGCTCCGTAAATATTTACATCCACGCCCTAATCGCACCTACGGATCCCTGGCCCTTCCTATCTGGCCTTGGTGAGCATAAGTTTCCAAGCTCCCTCTGTAATTGGCTCTCTTTCCCCCTCCCCGACTCTTATTCAGTATTTATATTGTCTGCGTTTTCAACAACCACCGCTCCAATTGTTACATTTCTTTTAAGTAACTGACAGCCGAAACAGTCTCTCATGTGCAGAAAATGTTTTATCACCATAGGCCGAGCCCAGCCATTGATAATGCATGGGAACATGCTTGAATTTGGTTTCTCTCTGTAGAAAAACACGGTTGTTTTATGGCATTTTCAGAAGGTTGCTGTTCCAGCGGAGAACGTATGTTTCGGGCGTCTTTCTCTCATATTAAGTGCAATTTTCAGGCTCCGTGTGGTGGATATTCAAAGTATTCATATCACAGACCGTGGAGTGGAGGTTTCCTTCCCCGCAGCTTCTCTTCATTTCCACATATATCATTCATCAGAGAGTCTCGCCATATGTCACGAACCTTTAACATACAAATAAAAGATTTAAACCAACGTGCATGGTTCTCACTGACTGTGCCTTAGAGGGCCTATAGCTCCTCTATGGTAAGAGTCTATTGCAAAAGGACATCTCAACCATAAAACGCCCTCTGTTTTTGGAAGACACTCTTGTTTTATGAGGGAAGGTACAGTTTTTATACACACTTGCCCATAATCTTGGAATTGTTTTGTTTTAAACACAATCCTTTGTTTATTCCTGTTTAAATGCATCTGTAATCACTTTTGACCAGGTGCAAAAATAACAATATGTGTCCCAATTACCCAAAATGAAGTGAAATGAATTCATGTGTAATATTTTATGGTGGCATAAAAGACAGATAAAACAGTTTTGTTTTTTTTATTCAACCCTATTAGCTATGTTTTTGCATTTTCAGTATAGAAATAAGATAATGGAAAGCCAGCGAGAGCCAAATCACACAGTTGGCTGGAGAACAGAGTGACAAGTTGGGTGTTGTTGTGTTGCCTGAAATTTCATAAGAAAGACACAGCCGGCTAATGCATTAATGTTTCTGTCTGTGTTCAAAGGTTGTTTAGAGTGTCATCAGTCATCTCGTCAAAAATGAAAACGTTGAAAAAAATACACCAAATAGACACTTTAAAGTGGAAGAGAGGAGAACTGAAAGGACTATAGACGAGCTGAAAAGAATCTTTTTAAAGATTCTTTTCTTCGTCGACTGAACACAGTATAAACTGTTTGTGTTTACTCAGTGGCAATAATAAAAAGGGGGGAAAAGTTCACTGAAAAAAGGGAACCGACCTACGGATAAACTCTGCTGTTTGATTGCTTCAACTTTGCTTCAGAGATACACACTGTAATATTAAAGGATCAGACAGACGCCTAGCAATCTTGAAATATAGTTTAGGTTATGAAAGAGTCATGAAAGGGAGTTAACGGAGCCCGATGGTGGATGTAGCCTGACGTGGTGCGTGGCATGCTGGGTAATGCTTCCTGACAATGACTCTCTATAGAATTAGACAGCCTCTGACTGACTGAATAGGAATTAGACTCTATTCAGAGCCACACCCAAAGGTCCGACCCCTGCATGTGTGTGTCTCTCTGTGTGTAACACTGCAGAGGGCCAGTATTGTATTGTCCTCTGGGAGATCAATGACATTCCCTCCTTTGAGTCCGCAGATTATCTGTCTGCCCGCCTGGCTGAAAATCTGCCTGTTTCTCTGCCTGCTGAGCTTTCCCTCTTCTGCGCCCTGATTTTTCCAAACTACTTTGCATGGCTCGTCTCTCTGTGCATCTCACTGGCTGTGTTTCCATTACTCCTAGAATTGCGTAAAACGTAAACATCGCAATAAAAAACTGGTAATGGAAACACCTCTCAAATCTCTCAAATATAGCTAAAAGGTTTGGACACTCTCATGAGGTGGTTTTTCCGACGTATCGATATAGAGGTATAGCGCAAACGTGTCATGGAAACACTTTTTTCGCATTGACACGTCACCGGACATGACGTACGGGGTCACGTGACGAGTTCACTGACCAGTGAAAAGTGGCGCGTTATGTTTGGACGGAGGAGGAGACTGAATATTTTTCACAAGTAATCAAAGAGAAAAATATAACAACCATTCTTGACAGCAAACAAACGTAAACAAACAAAAGCAAACGTAAGTCTCGTATAATGTCATCCCACGAGATTCTACGAGAATTTTAGAAATATCCGCTTTTATTTTGCGAAAAACTGTAATGGAAATGCAGCTACAGACCGCTGTGCCAATATCCAGGCGTCACAACGTCCACGCATATGAAAATGACAATGTTTCTGGAGCAAAGAATCATACACCTTCCCGAAATGTAAACATTTTGCAGTGATAAACAACGTCACTAATTTCCTGAAAACATGAGTTCATTGTTTTTCCGTGAGGTTCAAAAGTGTTCCGCCTCACTGTTGCCGAGGACAAAGCTGAGCAAAAGATCCCCTTTAAGATTCAGTGATAAAAAACAATCTAGACAGGGTTTTATCTCTGTGGGAATAACCAAATACGATCTAAAAGCGTTGCAAGCCTCGCTTTCACGAGGACGAACCGTGGATGAAAGAAATTTACTCAGATGTTGCTTATTTTCTTTATGGGGGATGAGAAGGTGATTGTAAAACTTCCTGACATAGGTGCTGAAGGAAAGATGACCCCTGCCTCCTCAACCACATGTGTTCTCTGTCTGCCCCGAGGACGGGATCCCTCAACCTGCCTCCTCCGCTCCCCTGCGCTGCTGCTGAAGCCGAGACAATATGTTTGAAATGTGTCCCAATGCAGCTGGTTCAAGAAGAAGTGCATGAAGGGAGTCAGCGGGCTTAATCTATTAAGAATCCAGTTGGAGCCAAAGCAACTGGAACACTTTTCACGGGAAGTTTTCAATTTTTTGCCGTTTGATGATTTTGGCCATTAAAATATTTTATATCAGTATAGTCGACACATAGCATAGCACCATAGCACAACATGCTATGGAGCATAGTTATGACGACGGATGTTTCATTCATTTAGGAATATGGACAATTAATTAACCTCATATTCCTCATATATACCAACTGTGGCAACTGGTACTTCATACCGTTATATGAAGTAATTTCAGTAACTGCATATTTTTTTTAATACTGTTGAGAGACCAAATACTTTCTAAAACATTTTGTTTTGATCTCACTGAAGCCTAAACTTGTAAAATTCAGTCAAACTGGCAACCCATTCATCAAAAATACAGACGAAGCCAGTCCACATTAAACATTTCTCACGTTAGAAACCGTGTTTGTTTACCAATGAAGCCAGGAGCAACAGCTGTACACACACGTCATCCACGATGGCGCAGTGGAGAGGTGTACAATGGTGTAATGGAATTACTGATCCTGAACATTTCTGCGAGCAGGTGATTACTGTTGCACAATAGACTGTTCTGCCAAGCCAACCTGATGCGCAGTGAAATCGGGAAGCAAGCGGCGGTAGTAGGCGCGGCCCGAGGCCACTTATATTTGCATACTCATGCATATTCATTAACCTCGGCTTTCCCAGCGAGAGGGGCAAAGTATATGCACATATAGCCAACATCAACCTTTTTTTGATGTTTTTTTCTTTTTACATGGGAAAAACACTGCAGATGAAATAATAGAAGAACATTTTATGACTTGCCTAAAGGAGATCTTAAAGCCTATGCTTTTTCTGACCACATTTAAACTTTGATTAAACTTGCCCCGATATTAAAAAGAGCTAATTATTTCAGAAATGGCTGTTCCCAAGAAGAGCCATTTCTCAAGAGTGACCAGTGGAATCTGAGTCTTCCTCTTTGACTTTGGAAAACAGCAAAAAAAAAAAAAAATCCTGTCTATCTCTATTTCTAAGTCTTCTGGGAGCTGATTTGACTGAACATGGTTGCTTTAATCGTCTTCTTTCACATCTACATCAGAGCTGTCAGCCACCACGTAAGCAGCATTTTCCCACTTTCCAAAATGTATCTATATCCAAAGGCTCGCCACAGACATAAAAGTGCTGTAATCCACTTTGTGTGGGTGCATTTTCAATTGTACTTCTACCAACGTAATTGTGTCATATGTGTCAGATTCCACCCACAACGTTTTGCTTAAATATACTTTTCTCGTGAGAAAAAGGAGAACTATGACTTAGGCCAAAACAAAACAAAACAAAAAAAAATTTTGCCAACAGAAAGATAAATATATAATGTCAACATTATCCTTCCAGATTTTTTATTACTTGTCAATGTGGGGGGAAAAAATGAGGAAGCTGGCCCGGTAAAAACATTTTAAATTGCACAATGTATTGTCCTTGTCCGTTGGAATATCTACATGCGAAAGTAAATCAAAAGTAAGTTAAGAGACCAAAAAAACTGAGCAGAGGAGGGCGAGAAGAGGAAAGAGAGGAGAGGGCTTCTGCAGCTGATGCTGCTCTCAGCCAGAGGGTTCCAGAGAAATACACAAAGTAGCCTTTGCTATGTGCACGCACACGCACGCACCCACAAACACACACACACACACACACACACACAAATGCATTAGCCCATTCTCCGCACAGACACGCACATAAACACATAAACACACGCAGGTGGGACTAAGAAGTCTAGTGTGCCAATTTGCTGTGCCCCTGGTCCCCTCTCAGGAGGCTCACAGACAGGCATCCAGCCATGCCTGGACTGGCACAGGTCCCACACACACACACACACACACACACACACACACACACACACACACACACACACACACACACACACCATGATCTTCATATTGCTTGCAGTGCCTGCAGCCATATTGGAGAATTGAGGTGTGGGTGTGTGTGTGTGTGTGTGTGTGTGTGTGTTTGTGTGTGTGTGTTTGCCTCCACTTTTCACAGACCACAAGAGACAAGTGGTGAGGAATTGGGAGCATGTGAAAAGCACTCTCGCCATCTTCACACATGTAAAATGGAACGGCGCTCGCTTCAAAATACCCGTGTAAGGTTGCGGTTCACACTCGGCGTCTCCCAAATGTAACAATCTCATTTTGACTCTGTTCACACATGACTGCCGTGAGAAGTAAGTTGTTTTCCTCCTGTCTGCAGCGGCGGCAGCGCTTGCCAGAGAGGCGGCGGGGTGAAAAACAACAGCGCACAGGAGCTCTCAGCACATCTTGGCTGTCACTTGAATTTTCACTAATTATTTTGCAGTTGACTGGTTATTTATCTTCACGCTCTCGTCACCGGGGTGAGAATTCTCCGCTTTTTGAGAGCAGGAAGCATCAGAGTTTAAAAAACAAAACAAACAAATGGAAAAAAAAAAAACACAGTCCAGTGCTATTTGAGTGAAAGTGAGACATTCTGTTGCAATTAAAAATCAACTTTTATAAAGTGTATCAAATTAATATGAGGAGGTACATATGTCATACACAATCATCATGAAATCATAAACACCAAGGCATTCTGAAGCCTCAATTAAATTGAAATGACAGAGCAGATGGGAATATTCATCTCTGGCTGCAATAGCTTAAAAGCAACAAAAAGTACACTACTGTTGACAAGCAAGGTGGCTTTAAAATGGTAATCCCAGTGTGCACTCTAATCCCCAATGGTATATATAAAAAAAAAGAATCATGTGTATTTTTGACTTTTATCTCATCCAGATGCAAACACTCTCTCTCGGACAGTTGTTGCCTCTTGTTTTCAGCAGCAGCTTGACTTTGGCCTGAAGACATGTGGATGAGATTAATTTCAAAACACAGATGAAAAAAAGAAAGAAAGAACAAAAGAAAGAAAGGAAGGAAAAGGAAGACCACATGTATCATGTGATTTAAAGATGGCCTGTCAAGTCAGTCAAACTCATGAAGCCCAGTGGTCAAGACTGAGTTCAGGGCTTTATCAACTAGCCATTGAATGTGTCTAAGTGGGTTCTATTTTTCAACATCGCAACATAGAAAAACGGTTTGAGAGGTAGCAGCCTATCGAAGGGAAACTGCTCGGAGCAACAGTGAAGAGGTGGCTTTGCGTCGGGTCGAACTCCAGGCCTCTGGGAGAATGTCAGCTCACCTCCTCCAAGCTATCTGTCATTTTAAGTGGAGCTTGTCGTATTAGCTCAATGGCTCAAACAGCGACGGTGTTTCCATGCTGATAACAATCCAAGGGGGTCACGGCGAAACAAATATGAGGTTTGGCACCAGGCTGGCATGATAAAACGTGTTCCAGAAGCCATTTTCAAATCTCTGCCTCTTGGCTGCTGTCATAAGTTTTGACGGTTAACAAAAAGAAGAAGCGGCATTTCACATCCAAGTTTCCACCACAACTTTGGTTCTATACTTTGAAAACAATTTTAATCACGTCTTCTTCAGGGACACCACATCCTCCAGGGATGTGGTTTTTGCTGATCTCACACGGCGGGTTTTTCTTTTTTTTTCTGCTCGCGACTAATTTCTAAAACAAAACCCCGCGAGTCCTCCTGCTCCTCTGTTCGGCGCTCTCTCTCTTTCTCTCTCTCACTGGGCTCTTGTTCCTGTCCTCTGGGCCAATTATGCACCGTGTATTGTCTGATTGGACAACATATTGTTTCACCAGTCGGTGTCCCTTTGTAAGGTAAGTGTGTATGTATGTAATTTTACTATCTGATGAGATAGGCATCTGTGGGAGAGAGAGAGAGAGCGGAGCAGAGCAGATGACGCGATAGCGCGGAGAGAAAGGAAGGCCTGACTCCTGTCTTTCTGCCTTTTCAGGGGCCCAGTTTGGCTCTAATCAGGGAGATGTAGCGACGACTGCGCTCAATTATTCACTCATTAGTCAGCAAACAGGAGGGTCCGCCGGCACCGGCTTTTTCTCTTAATCAATCCGCCTTTCACACTCTTTAGCTAAAGTTTCCACACCATTGCTCACGCAGTCGAACGTTAGCAGCGCATTAGCGCAGGAGAAAAAACTGTAATGGATTTCAGGCTACAGCTGGACGCGCAATGTGATTTTATATTTGTTCCCTCTCGACAAAACCGACAGTAAACAATATCTGTTTTCCATTGTTTTGTTTTTTTTTTTTGTTTTTTTTAGCTTTGTGTGTATGTTTGTTTTTTTCCCCCGGTCTCTGACACCATCTCTGCCATTCGAGGGGAATATGGTTAGTATTGCCCTCAGCTACGATGGGATTGGCAACTCAGACAAAATCAATGTGTATAACACAGAGGGCTGTAAGGGAGCAGAGTATCAGGGAAAAATACTCTTGGTCATAATCGTTGGCTAAATTGCCCGTCTACTTTGGCTCCGGCTGCCGTCTGGGTGTCAGCCTCGCTTACCGCCTGTGCAAAAAATCGTTGGTGTATAGTCGGCACCCCCCTTTGAGCCCGCCACCCTCTCGGCTGGCATGGCACGCCGAACCCCACAGTGCTCTGTGGATGGATGGACAGCAGAGGAAGTGTGCTGGGCCCCTCTGAAGCATGTCTCTTTGAACCATGCACCTGGAAAAAAAAAAAGGAATATGCCCATGCATTTATTTATGTATTATCTGCTGAACCCACAGATGTACACCAGGGACGTATAACATCACGGACGGTGCAGAGAGAACAAAGCCAGAAGCTGGATGGGCTTTGTCCTAGGTTGGGTTTTACATATATGTATGACGGTAATAACAACTACATTGCAGTTTTTATTTGTTTCTGAGGCGGAAATTTACGGGTCAACACTTTAACCTGAAAACAATGTTGATGCTGTGATGCTTTTCTTGGTAGCACTTTCTCAATCATATATCAAATGTCACCACTATATATTTTTCTTTTCCATTAAACAAATCTAGGTGTTTGCTCATTTATGCAAACACAAACATCTCTTGCTGTCGATGGTGCCCAAAAATGTGGAACAGCTTTGGTTTCATGACATCATACTCTGCCTTCCCACCGGAGGAAACACCTTCCCCTCCTCAGGGCCGGGAAACTTTCTTCTTGAGCCAAACATTCCCTGAAGGAACCAATTGCGGAATTTATATTCGTTCATCATTAATATGAATATCAGTGAGCGCGTCGTCAAGATTCCAGGAAGCGATCCCAGCACTGTCTGTCAGCTCTAGCAGACTCCCTGTCTCTCTCTCTTGGTTCTCTGTCTCTCCCATCACCGCACATCCCTCCTCATCGCTCACTCTCTCTGTCTCTCGCTCCCTCCTGCGCATCCTTCACAACAGAGCTGTCAGACAGGTGTGTGTGTGTGTGTGTGTGTGTGTGCGCGCGCGCACATGCGTGCGTGCGTGTTAATGAAACTGACAAAACCACTCTTGGTACTTCGCCTACTCCAAATCAGACCTGACAAACAAATGAAATATGCATGCTCAGCAATTTTCAAAATCCTCCCAGGACTGGCCTTTTGCAAAACTCCTCAAGGAAAGTACACTCCTAGACTGACAACTGCTGTACTGCACACTTTGCATGTCGTGCGTAAGCAGCGATCTGCCTCCAGCTCGGGGTCGTGAACGCTATTTACGTGTTAAGGAGCTGATTTATTTTGATAAACATATTTTGGAGTTCTCCTCCAAGTCAGATACGTCTCACCCTTCAAGTTCCTCCGGCTGGTTGTGGAGCTTCGCCGTATACATAGTCTGATGTGTCGGGGAGTCTGACATTATCAGGTTGTTTTCAGGCTCATTGCTGAATACATGAATTTCCTCAGGAGGCTACTCATTAAAAATAGGATTTCAAGAGGCAGAAAATACGAGGAGGATTTGTGACATCATAAACAGTTTGGAAAGCAGAGCCTGATTGAATATTCAGCAGGGCACTGGAAATCCTGGGCTCTGGTGAATTGGATGTGTTTGGTGCTGGAGCCAGTGCTGTGGTACTCGAGGCCAGCCTTGGTCTTGAGACCACTTTACGTGGTCTTGGCCTTGGTAATCCTTGCTCTTACTGGTCTTGCCTTGGTTTCGGACGGAACGATTTTGAGGTGCTTTCAAAAACCAAACAAGCTGATCCATGTTACGGCATCATTATTATTGCAGGCCCTACTTCAAATGCAACAAATAAGATGCATCTGTAATAAGATGTCTCAATATGATCCTATGATACTGTTCTACGAATTGAAGAACACTTTTGATCTTGGTTGTAAAAAGATTACGGCCTTGGTCTTAGTCTTGGCCTTGACTTGGTCTTGGTCTTGACTTGATCTTGGTCTCAGTCTTGACTTGGTCTCGGCTTGGTCTTGACTTGATCTTGGTCTCAGTCTTGGTCTAAATACCCCAGGTCTTGGTAGTGTCTTGGTGTCGTCTACGGCAATCTTGATCACACTACGAGTTCAGAGTAGTTCCTAATCAGCCAACAACCAGTTTGGACCTCCAATACCAGAGCTGGTTAAGGAAACAGTGATGCCACTTTTTTTTTTTTGCATGTCAAAGTAACATTGCACTGCATCCCATAATATAGGTAGTCTACTAGGTAATGCTATGTAGGAAGTACTTTCTACGTGGCTCAGAAAAGTTCTGGATCGATTCGGGAACCACTTTTTCTGGTGGAACATCATTCCTGTTTATTACATGACACATGCCAAATAAGTTTACGTGTCAGTATAAATAACTTAAGTTTTGATGAAAGTTCACATTTCATGGACTACATGAATTTAGGCTCATTGTTGCCACCAATTTTGCTCAGATATTTACTAAGAGTTGAATAACTTTGTATAACTATGTGTAGTTAACTCTGTAATGTGTTTTGAATCAAACATCCATGTCCAAAAACAAACACAAACAGCACTTGCGTGTTTTGCTTCAAAATGCACAACAGAGGTCAACAATTAATTTCAAAATGCATTAGGTGTCACAATTTGAGGCAATCTGAAATCATTAAAAATCATTAAGGTCATTAATATTTAATACCTCCAATTACTACACAGACTCGCGTCCAGCGAAAACTGTCTGTATCCAAACACAGACGCACACTTTCTGCCCTCAGCTACGCACTGTCAAACATCTTGTGCACTTGTGCAAGTGTGTGTAGAGGCAATGCGGAGGTCATGTCGAGCCCCGTGGCACTTCATTAAAATGCATGTGTTTTGGGGGGAATGCGGGTGTGAGCGCGCGCGTGCCTCTGTGCATGTGTGTGTGAGTGTGTGTGCAACTATATGTTCGCATAACTGTTTACATAATTGATGAATATGATAATGGCACAAGCTGGCACTGTGCTCATGTGAGCGTTTGTGTGTACACTTGTGTATCAGCCTCACTGCTATGTGCAAACGCCTGTGCGTGTGCGGGCGTGTGTGTGTCTGCATGTGTGTGTGTGTGCGTGCGTGCGTGCGTGTGTGTGTGTGTGAAGGACAACCCATACACATCTCGTGCCCATCATCTCGCCGCCAACAGCTTGACCGCTGACAGCACTTTGCTGTGTGTCCGCGGCCAGACACACAGACAGACGCGCAAACAGACGCACAGACAGACAGACAGGCAGGCAGGTAGACAGACATGCTGACAGCATATGGTGCAAGACAGGAGACCTGTGGACCCATGTGGTAGTTAGAAAAACTCTCTCGCCCCGCTGGCCCCTCCTCCTCTCCCTGCCTCGGCATATGTTGTGTGTGTGGTTGGCTGTGCGCCACATGCCGATCCGATGCCCTCGGCACTGCCGGGGCTCCGTGCCACCTGTGCCACTCTCCCCCAGAGCACCCCGCCCCGCGCACACAGACGCACACGCGCAGCAGCCCTCACTTCGCACCTGTGTCCGCCGGCGACAGTTTCGTGTTGGCCTCTCCGTGATGGATTTTCTGGCACGACGGCGGAAACTGATTTTAATCTTGCTATACTTTTGTGAATGATGTGAAAAGCGGCACGTTGGTTGGACGAGGCAAAAAGGTACCGCTTCAGGATTGTGTTTTCAGGAGCCGTCGTAAACCAGTGACAGCTGAGCATTCAGGTCAACACTGTCCGACACCTTCTTGCACAGATTGGACCGAAGTGTCTTGACCTGAAGCATCGCTACCCCCATCTGTTGGTCTGCTCTTTTGTTTGACGTCATTTTTGGGCGTAACCTTCTCCTCAACCACCAACAGTGGTGGTACTTCCCTGTCTCAAATATCCACAACCTTAATTCTATTTTTCGTAATTTGACACTTCACACTTTACTAGTGAAATATTCGAAAGAAAAAGAAATGTACAGGATGTCAAATTTTGTGCGCCCCCTTCTGGAGGAACTACACAAACACTCGTCATGCCCGTTTAAAGTGCTGCACCAAAGACATCCATGCTCGATCAGATCTACTAAGGTTCCAATATGCAGTTCCCACTGTGCAAACTGAGCAGAAGTGGTTGATAACGTACTATCTGTGTGGACGAGGAAAATACAGCATCCCAGAGCTTCAGGGTAGAGTGTCTTTCTAGATTCACAGTCAGCCCAGATGTGCAGCCAACAGTGCAGCGAGAGTCAGATTATCAAGGATTTAGTTCATGTGCATCTGCATATACACATGCACACTGATAAATACATGCTGGCAGGCTAAATTGTGACGCCGCTTTAGCAGGTCACGATTTCCCTGTTTTTATCGCAAAGACTAAAGCCAGTAAAACATTTTTTTAATAAACTTTTTTTTTTCCTGATTCTGGTCTGTTGTACCACATATTTATTTATTTTTTTTCAGGAAGAGTACACAATGAGTAGGACTTTTAAGATGATCTGTGTGTTTGTGTGTGTGCGTGCAAGATAAAGAGAAAGATGAAGAGCCAAAGCAACTGAACTGCAGGTTTCAAACCGGGCGGCCCAGCAGAAAGGAACAAAAACACAGCTATCTTAAAGGCACTGCGGCCGGTCAGACACACACATGCTCGTGCACACAGAATAACTGCAGGCCAAACCTTTGTTCAATCACCACCACGACCCACATACGGCCTCGCACGGCAGTCAATGTTCTCTTGGCCTCGTTGAAACACCATTTATCTCTCGAGCCTCCAGCAGCAACATGCGAGACCCACAACAAGGTTATTACTGCACGCCGGGAGCTGACTTGGGTAATTTCACAGGCCTTTTGTCATCATCTGTCGACCCCGTGCTGTAAACACTAAATGTTCCAGAAAAATCCCAAACTAATCCCCAAATTCTCAGGTCAGCCACTCTGAGCTGACCCGCGAACACACGCACACACAATCCCGGCCAAGTGAGCTGGGACACGGCACACCTGACCCCACTCTGCCGTGCCAAGACTATGGGTTAACTTTTTTAGACACGCTTGACCACACACACAGACATAACATACGTGTGTACACATTTTTTTTTTGTACCTCACCCGGGTTAAGTCGGAATCTATCAAACCAGCTCTGCTTGGCTGGCTCCAGCACACCTGACCCTCCGGACTGCACTCAGGTGTCCCTGCGTTGGTCTCAGTTGGCTGGAGTAATCTGTGGAGAGATGACTGCATCAGCTGCTAGGTGAGGAGGCTGGATGGAAGGTGGACACGGGCCAGGGCAGGAGAGTGGCCCCGGTAAAAAATGAGGTTACACAGAGAAAAACACACACATAGCAAAACAACTTGGAAAAAGGCCGCACGCACAACAACACCCATGTTGGAGTTTTGCTGGATCGGCTATTGACTGCAAGTCGTGGCAAAAACTTTAATCACGAAAAAATGAAAAATGAAATAGCTTATCTCAAAATATACTGAAACAATTTTTTTTTTAAATTAAGTCATGTGCACATGACTATTTAAAAACCGATCATTTTCCTCACCGCTTTCTAAAAAGCTTTGCGCAGATGAAACTGCTCCCAACAATGTTAGCGTCTAGATGGAACTCTGAAAACTGCCATGCCACTAAGTCCAATGTCAATGTATCAGTTCACTGAATAACTGTTTGGATTGAAATACTGGTTCCTTGTTTTCACCATCCACGGTCAACACCCTCTCTAGGGTGTACGTTAGTAGCAAAGCCAGAGCGAAACCATTAGCACTGTGTTATTAAGTCTTTTTTTGGGTTCATCCCGAGTCGCATCCGCATTGCAACATTCAACATACCAATCGCATATTGCATGTTTTACCAACATCACGCATGCCTGCCTCCCAGCGCACTCAACATACAATATGGATGACTCAATCATTGTCGATAAAGCTGCAATCAGGCCCTCCAGAGGGCCGGCTCGTGCTACTTGTATTTCATATAACAAGAGCTTGTTAATATTTCTCAGACTTACATAACAAAGTCTATCTATTATATATAGTTGAGGAAAACAAGAAACTACTATGGGTTTTAATGCGGCTGACTGCATGTCAGTCATTTCCCATGACGCAAATTGTCCAAAAGTGCAGTACGTGGAGGGAATAAACGTCTTGAATTTGAGAGAAATCTGAGAAAAATCTCAACTTGACTTCACACTTCTGCTTTGTGTAGACTAGACTGCAGAATCATTTCCTTCAAAACTCCAGGTTTAGAAAGGTCAGGGTCAAGTCAGCTTGGGCACCTTTCCAAACTATTCTGAAGATTTAAGTCTCAAGCCAAGTCTGTCATACTTCATTTTGTAGCATGGCAGTGGTGGCCAAAGGTCAGACAATGTTTTCACAAAAAATGAGCCAAACTGTCTAGAAATCTGCTGGAGCGTAAACCTTTAGCTAGCAAGGAATCACAAGTTTAATATTTTGAAATGCTGCTCTCCCCGCCTGGCCTGTCGTGTTCAGCAGAAGCATCCAACCACGCTATTTTACATTCTACGCGTTAGCTTACTTCTGTCGCTAATTCAAATAGCTTGTAGCCAAATTAGCGCTTCCTTTAATTATTAGCTCTTCCTTTGATTTTTCACGACTCTTTAAAAGAACATTTCAAAATTTATTTATTTCATTGGACTAATAAAAAAAGCTTCACACATCTTCCGCAAATCTTTTTTTTTTTTTAATCCGTTTAGGGGTCACAGGGTCCAAAGATTTATAGGAGATGCTTTGGGGGATTTTTCAGGACATATCAGGCATGAAGACTCAACTGCCAAACTGCAACAGAACTCGTTTAGATTTCTGCATTGTCTCTCTATGCAGCGAGGCTGTGTGAAGCTGTTGACCAGCAACAACAACAGCAGTAGCTCCTGTCTTTCCCTTTTTGTGGCCACTGATTTTGTTACTGTTCACCAAAGAAAAAACTCCTCACATTTCCAACAATATTGCAGCTTTATGGTGAACTCATATGTGCTGGTGGATAGAAAATAAATTAATGTAAATATTAAAAAAAAAACAACACACAGATATGTACATGTATAGATACATTACGTATACATAATACATACACACACACACACACACACATACCTCCTGAGTGAGTCTCCTACATTCAGATTTCATGAAGGGCACCGAGCGTGTGTGATGAGGCCCAGAGATATTGTGTTGCTCTCATTACTCGCACACATATCTCACACTCACACACTCCAGCGCTCATTACCCTCTCAACATTCCTCAGCGTCCTCGCTGTGCGCACCACAGCCACGTTGCTCCTCACCCTCTGCCTGCAACATGCCTCGGGAGTCAGCGTCTCATACCAACGCCTCGGCCGAGACACAATGAAGTCCCAACTCTCTCTCACACACATACACACACACACACACACACATGCGCGCGCACATTTTTTTTTTTTTTTAAGCGAGCAAAGGGTTCCTAAACATGTCCAACCACTCGACTATAAATAGACACACACCTCTCCCCAGCTGACAGCCAGACACTGAGCAGCGACTCGCCGTGTTTTCCGCGCAGAGGCTGATGTTTTGCAAGCTGTCAATTCACAGGACCCTTTTTTCCTGTTAAATAATTGATTTTCAGGGGAAGACACAATAAATGACATGCTCTGGACTTTTCTTTCTCTTTTTTTTTTTTTTTTTTGAGTTGATTTGCATCAATAGCAACAGAATGTTTAAATATCTTCCCGCCGTGTTTGGCAGACATCGCCACAAAGCAAAATGCTTATCAGATAAGGGACCCTGGGACAACATCTCATCAAGCGGGTGTAAATTGTGTCAGTCTTATTCGTGTCAGCTCAGCAGTCACTGACAAGGAAAAAGACTTTCTGAAGGCGTGTTCCCGATGTTGTTTTTAAAGTGGAACAGCCATGAGAGGAATTCTCCTCCATACATTCGGCACTTCACTTTAGAACAGTGCGATAAGGACATCTGTTTGTGAGCAAGTCAGTGGGCAATGTGTTCAACTTTATAAATCATCACTCACGTGTCAATATCGGTGAAGATTTGAATGGCTGTTCTCATCCTTGTCTAGTGGAATTTCAGATAAAAGGCAAAGAAATGCAGGAGTAGTAAGTCATAAATAAAACAGGTAAAGATTGAGATTCTGGTTGGAATTTGGTTGGAATAATGTATTTCTTAAGACTGATGAGGACGTTTGAAGAGAAGAAGAGAAGATCTTTCTGGTGGTTTGTCCTGAATTTGCAGCATCGCATTTAAATAAAATGCTTGCATGATCTCTGTTTTCGCACCACAAAATAATAACTAAATAAAAAAACAAAAAACTGGTGACTTATCTTGCCTTCTCCAAACCCCCAAACGTTTTATTCTAACTCTGTCACGGATGCGGCAGCCGGGTCTCTGAACTCTGCGAGCGTCTACTGCGCATCAAATACGCACACAAATAAAATTAAGTGTAAATTCTCAACAATGCAGGAGGAGGAGGAGTAGGCGCCATGCGTCACAGTTCACAACTCGCACGACAAATCATCTGACGTTGCTGGTGCAACGCCGTGCAAAAGTTGCATCAGGTTGACCAGTCTGTGCACTCAGTGTTGGCCTCCGTGAATCCGCTGTGATCTTTTATGTACAAGTGCACGCCGGGCTGTGGAGTTTGTGGCCACTTATAATCTGAAGCTTCCGGGCCTCCGACTGTTTCTTTTATTTCCTGTTTTCAGGGTAATAAGCTGAATTAGTGCGGCTCGCTCCCTCGCATTTCGATTTGGCCGGCTCTCTCTCTCTCTCTCTCTCTCTCTCTCTCTCTCTCTCCCTCCCTCTCTCTGTGTCTGCTGCTGGAAGACGTCGCATGGCGGAGAGAGGCTGAAGCGAGCGTCGCCCCCGCTGCGCCGCGGCGGCGGGCGGCGGGAGATAAACGGGGAGGCTGCGTCCCGTGACGCTGATCAGAATGTGGCCTATCGCCGAGCAAAACGGGCGGTTTGAGTTTTGACCTTCATCTCAATGTCACTCGCCGCCAGTCTGAGGCTTCTCCCCCAGCAGCCCAGCAGCCCCCACTCCCACCCCTCATCTCCCCTTCTCCCCCTCGCAACCACCACCACCAGGCCCCCACCCTCTGCTGGTGTGTTTGAGCTTCTCAGCAGGGGCCCTCACTTCCAGAGATATGTGGGGGTGGTGTGCGCGCGCGTGTGTGTGTGTGTGCGTGTGTGTGTACGTGTGTTTGTGCATGCGCGCATGTGTGTAGCCTTTCGGCTTCTCCCTGGATGTGCTAATGTGATAATTGAGTATTCCAAGTTCTGCCTGCAACTGTGTCACCATGCACCCAAACACACACGTATACACATCAACACTCACACACACACACACACACACACAGACACACACACACACACAGACTGGCACCCACAGCCCCCCCCACCACACACACACACACACACGCACAAACACATCTCTCCGCTACTTGGTCTGAGAATAGCTTCTTCACGACTTGGTGACATTCCTCAGCTGTGTTGAACAGTTTGTGACAAATTTAATCTGCGCCTTTGTTTCTGTTGCCTTTGTGCTAAAACGATGTGTGGCACTCCGCAGATTTCAAGTGTTTCTCCTCCGCATTTCTAAATATCTGTATGAACTCTCAAGTCATAACGTGTTAATTTCATGGGCATAAAGTGGTACAAACTTCACTTTAATGTGTAGTCTTATCCTTTTAAAATGAAATTTGATTTTTTTTTTTCTTATGGGCTCAGTTTGCAAACATTTAAAGGGATCTGTTGCCATTTAATGGAATAAAAAAAAAATACATATGCATGTTTTAGTCGGACAAAGTCACTACAAATAAACTTCTGTTTTCATTTAATAAACATTTTTCTATTTGCATAAAGGGCAGGCCTGATGTAAGGAGGTGACCGCGCTGCGCCACCACCTAACTACAACAGCGCAGGACGCACGATCCGCTCGAGGCTTTGTGATTCCTGGCCCGATAACACATCTCATATGAGAGAGACTGCGCGATCGGCATCCAGAGACTGGCCCTCGTCGCCTGCCTGGAGTCTGAGGAGCGCCGAACTGAAAATATGATGCATTCACAAGCCAGTAGGTCATAGCTTCCCTCCGAGGCTCCAGGCGAGCACATCACACACCAGCAATGCACTCTCTGGCTTTTAATATTGATCACATCTCGCACACTCACACACACGCAACGCTCACACACTCACACACATCGCATGTCAGGAGAAATCAATGAGGAGACAAATTTACACTGGCTGCCGACCAAATCCTGGAAGCTCGAGCTTCTTTTTTTTTCCTTTTTGTTAAATGCGAATTGTTGTCTTTTCGCGTGTGCGCAAAATCGAGCGCTAACACGCAACTGGTCGGAAAAGTTACATTCGAAAAAAGTTGCGTAAAAGATTTTAATCGCACGATGCCGTATAGGTGCATGAGCGTGGAGGGTTGGGTGAGGGGCGGGGTCGCGGGGGGGGGCGGGGGTGGTGTTCTATATGGAGGAGGAGGAGTCGAGGGCGTAGAGGAGGCGTTGTCGGGAGGAGAAGAGAGGAGGGGATTAGGGTTGGCGGTTCGCTGTCGAACCAGCATCGATACAACAGCAACATTTGCCTAATCCCCTGGTAATGGGAGCTTAGCGGCCTCCTCGGACACACAAACACTCCCACTGCCTCCACCTCCGCTCGGCTCGGCTCCTCTCCGCTCCTGCCCTCTTCCCTTCCCAACATTTGCATAACATTAGAGACATTAAGGCGGCCCCCAACAAGGCCCCCCCATTATTTGCGTGTTGGTTTTGGGTCCCAGTGCGTCGGCTCCGAGGCTTTTTTTTTTTTTTTTGCTTTTTTTGCTTTTTTTGGAGAGGAGTAGAGGAGCAGAATGAGTCAGGACATCACAGAGGCTTGTCCACGGTTTTGTCTGCTGGAGATGGTCTGTGTGCCTCCAAAAGGGCCCGTTGAAAGGAGGCGAGGGGAGTAGAGAGGAGGAGGAGGAGGAGGAGAGAGCGGCGGACGCTTTTTTTTTTTCTTCTTCTTCCCGAGAGCGCCGCAGCGACTGATCCGATCGCAGATGCGTGTCCAAAACATCAGTTGCAGCGTTGTCAAAAAAAAAGAAAAAAAAAAAAGAAAAAACACGCAGTTGAGATTGGTTCTGTCTGTTTTTCTGATAATTAATTAGCCTGGAGTTACATTAAAAAGAAAAGCTACGTGGCACCGTTGCGATGATGTTTCATGGATGAGTCTTGGCACCAGAGTTGTTTTCTTTAGAGCGTTCAAGTTTAAACACAGACATGATTGAAGCAAAAAATGTGGCTACATTTTGAAATAATAGTAACATAAATGCAGAAAATTTCAAGTTATTTTTAAGGGTAAGAGTTAGCCTTTCAATCATAATCAGTTTGACCTGAACAAGTTTGTTACATTTATTGAGTATTTTTTTCACTTCTTTAGAAGTCAATGAAAAAAGAGAAACTGCAAAAACTTGTTGATCAACTGTTTTGGTTTGGGTTTTTTTTTGTAACAAACAAAAAAAGGCCAAATAAAATTTGAAATGTGTGAATTATTTTACTGCTGTGCTTTGAAACAATTTCCCTAAAAATGTGTGGTACGTATTCAAAAAAAAAGGAAATTAGTGAAACCACTTGTGTGGATAATATGTTTCAATACTTCCAAAATACAGATAAAACCTGAAAAATGACACACAAATAAATATTTCCCGGTGTATAGGATCAAAATATTGCACAGATGAGAAAACTTTTCATCGCCATATGGGAAAAGACTTCTTCCAACCTGGATCCTCTCGAAGAAAATAAACATTTAATATGACACACCAATGCATTTAATTTCCCCTCCTAATAGTGCTGCTGAGGATAAACATACGGCGCTAATACGGAGCAGCGGTAATCTGCAGAGTCACAGTGTTCACTGATCACCTTAGGCGCCGCTGGAAAAACGCACAACACACGAGCCTGCATTTTAAAACATCAAAAAAACGCACGCAAGCTCACAACTGTGAACCAGCAACAGTGCCCCAACGATCCTCTGCTTTCCATAACTTTCTTCTCTCGCTTTCATTTACCCCCGTAAAGCAGAGTTTTCAGTCGGCTTCAAAGCGCAGTGCCGCGCTCGGTTGGGGGCCTTCAAAGCCCCCTGTCTGTCGGCAGGTTTTTTTTTGCAGTGCACAGAAAGCGTCTTGTTCTTTAAGGATTTGGCTCACAAATAGCGGCCGGCCGGGGCCAAGGCAGCTCGCCTGCACCCCGACAGCAGAGTAGAAGCACTTTTGCATTTTAGTGATGTGTTTTCAGAGCCGTTTTCCACGTCCGTCTGAGTGAGTATATCTGCTCCGTTTCCTTGTGCTCTCATGTTTTTTTTTCTGTGCCGAGTCCCGTTTGTCTGATTCAGGAACATTTCACAGTCAGGCGTAGAAGTAGATGAATGAAAGGGGAAAAAAGATACGTAAGGTTTGCTTGCGACTAAAGAAGTATATTCAAATATGTTGATGATTTAGGTACAGTCATAGTGCATGTAAATCAATATTTTATTAGTGGAGTATTGTCTCTTGTTTCTCATGAGAGATGCACTGAAGTCGTGTTAGTGGATTTTAGATGACATGGCCTTGACATGTAACTTAGATTCGTTTATGGAATTTTATCATTTTAATTAAATATATGTATATATATGTTTATGAGAGTGACTCTTGTATTTTGCTAATTTTACTGAATGTGATTCATAAATATGTGGCAACCTTTTTTGTCTTTTTTTTCCTCCTTCAAAGTTTAAAATTGTGATTTTGTGATTTAGCATGTGGGTTGTGGGTTTCCATGATAGACAAAGACAACAGGATACTTTAGTCAGGCCCAGTCACAGGGATGCAAGTAATTTTGCAGAAACAGGCCAAAACAATCCACTTTTCCACTTGCTTTGGTGGAGTTTTTCTGCTCTGTGTTCAAATGTAGTGTGAGTGCCTCGGTGCCTTTCACGTATATTTTTCTATATAGGATATAAAGACGTGCATTGCATATTGCATTTCTGAAATTGTTGGGGGAAGATATAAAAAAATAACAATCGAGTGCCAGTGTTTGTGTGCGTGCGTGCAAAAAGCTGCAAGTGTGTGTGTGTGTGTGTGTGTGTGTGTGTGTGTGTGTGTGCGTGTGTTTGTGTGTGTGTGCCCGCGCGCAAGCATGTGTGCGTGCTTTTAGACAGCTGTGATCTCAGGGACTGTCAGTCACCTGCTTGTGCTTTTGAAGCTCGGTCCTGATGTCACGTGCTGTGCGCTGATGCGGTTTCACCCGTACGTAACCTTCAGTGAAGGTGTTTCAGCGCACGTTTTCAGAGCCTGAGGTGACTAAATGTTTCTACCTCATTTCTAAATGGCACTCCTCCTCTGACATCCTTTGGGTTTTTAATGCACGTTTGGGCAAAAGCTAAAAGTGGCCAGGAGTGTAGCTGTAAACATTTGAGCATGTTCGGCTAAGCTAAGCTAAGCTAAGCTAAGGAAATATTTTTCTGAGTGTTTACTGCGCTACAGTCAAAGAAAGGGAAAATGGTGAAATCGAGGACTGGCCAACCTTTTCATTGTGATGTTAGCTTGTTGTTCCCTCTCTGATCCTTTCACCGCTTTGCCCCCTTTTTGCATCAGAAGTTCCTCACACATTGTTGGGCCCGGTCCTTGCGGCCTCGCTCCTTACCGAGCTGCAGAGAGGATCACAGGATTCAAACGCACCACGGCCTCTCGCTTTCATTTCTTTTTATTTCTTCCGAAGCTCTCGTCGCCCTCGGATGAGAGCGTCGGCTAAACGCCCCGTGTGTAATTGTTAAACGGTGGGCCTGCCCACACGTTGGCCCGCTCGTCACGGCGGCCCTTAAGAAGGCGGCGGCAGTGGCGGCGAGAGGCGGACGGGACGAGATGGAAGCAGGCAGCCATTATAATCAGTCATTCAGCCCCTTTGGAGGAGACATTCACTGTTTTGCGGTTTGTTCCCAAATTCAAAGGGAACCTCTGTGACCTGCTGGCTTTCACATCAGCCTAAAACCACTCGGCCCTCCCCCATCCCTCTCCCACCCTGTCCCTCCCCCTCCTCCTCTCTCTTGTCTTTCCCTGCTTTGCCTTCTTCTCTCTCTAAAGTGGCCGCCGCACCGTCTCTCACGTCCAGACGTCCGCACTAGTCGCTTCTTAAGATTCCAACCAAAAGGCACAAACTTTTTTCCCCGAGTCGCGCTGGTGCCAGCTTAAGTGCGGCGCCTTGTGATTTCATTTTCAGTGGCTTGAAATGCATTATTTGGTTCACGTTCAGTGGCGTTTGAGTCCACCCCTTCCCATCAAAGATTCAAGAGGATCACTATCAGTCCTCCAATTTGTCCTTTTTAAATATATCTTTTTCTCTGTTCTATGAACTGCTGATTAGATTAAAAGTATTTATTCCATCTAAAGCAGTTATCTGCTTTGTCCCTCTTGTGCGATAAGTTGACGCACAACTCGGGGAATCATACACTGAAACTTGACGGATGCTGTTTTTTCTTTTAATTTAATTTTATTTGTTTTTTTGCCCGCTGTGTCGCGTTGTTTTACGCTCCAAGATGGAAATCTCTTGCTCGCCTTGTTACGATTCAAAGACGACAATCTGTAACATTTGAACAGATCTATTGGTGCGAAATTGAAAATAAGATAGATGTTTTTAGTTAGATAAAGTTACAAAAACTAACCCTCGAGTTTTAATTATTTAATGACATTTATATTTGCATGCGGTACGTATCTACAAGAGCCCAGACTGTCGATCTACTCGGAGGGTTTTGTGATTTTACCAATTTCAGCTGACATTTCGGCTGGTTTGAGAAAGATGCAAGATTAAGTTGGACATCACAGGCCGTGGATTAGCATGAGCAATGTTTGCAATATCCTTTGCCACCATTAGATGCTGCCGACTCCAACACGCTGGCCCTATACAAAATGTCACCATCATCTCGGGGTCAAAAAATACAATTGAGATTGTTAACTTGTTCTTCACTATGGTGGACGGACATATTTCTGGTCATTTTGAAGTATTTCTCGTTCACCTGTTCAATCCACAAACGGAACCTTTCAAGGTTACGGTTTGCTGCGGCTTGTTTCTGTTGACAGGCGGGTAGCAGGGCGGCGGAGGGGACAGACTTTCCCAGCATGCACTGAGCACCGAGCCGGTTGGTTGTTGTATAGGGGTGTGCGGTGAGACAAATATTCACACTCGGGGGGGCAATCGAGGCTCTTCGAATCTCTTGCCTCTGGAAAGGGAAAAAAAAGCCCAGGTGAACACAGGAGGGGCGGATGCAAACGAATCAACTCCCCCGTCTCTCTCTCTCAGCATCGTGTCTCTCCCCCGTCTCCTCTCAGTACAGGAAAAAAAAGAAAAGAAGAAGAAATATCGCCTGTGTATGTGTCACTTCTCCGGCAGACTGCGGCTCCTTCGGCTCTCCGCCGTCGCGCTAATCATATTTCTCCTCGCAAGTTGTTGTTCGGCGCGTGGAGGTGGGGTGGGGAGGGCGGAGACGGTGGCTGAACAAACAGAAACAGAGGAGGGGCGGTGAAGGGGGAGAAATGAGGGAGGAGACGGAGAGGGAGACATATAGGAGGACAGAGCAGGGCTGTAATTAGTCTGAATTATCAGCCAGTTTGCGTTTGACTGGGACGAGCTGCGGCTGCTGGAGGATACCTGCTGGATCTCCACCCTGCTCCTCCCCCTTCTCCCTTCTCCCTTTCCTCATCCCTCTCTCCTTCCCCCTCCCCCACCCGCGCCTACACCTCGCTCTCTAAATAATGCAGCGTTAGCGATGATTCGTACATACTGAGGAGGTGTCAGCTGTGGGCGTGCCGTCGCACCTGACACGTACACTCAGGCGGTTCCACACGCGCGCGCTCGCACGCGCACACACACACACACACACATTCCTGTCATCTGGGTGCCACTAGAACGCTCCGGCTGTGTAATTAGGGCGTATGCCCTTCACGCAAACCTTTAAGGCCCGGGAACGCCAAATGAGCGGGAATACAGACGTTCCTAAGCCGCCCAGACTGCGAAACGCAACTGGGGATGCCAAATAAATTCACATAATTGCATTTACACCAGGCCGTGATAATAACAGGGTTGGCATTATCTGACAGTGAAGTACTTATCATGGCAGAGGTGAGGACAAATTATAAGCGGTGCAATTTAATCGGAAAATAGAAACGCTGAAAAGGGTTTTCTTAATTAAAATAACGTTTTACCGTCTCAGATTCTTTGTTTATATTTATTTTAGCACTAAACAGCATGCTAATTAATTTTAGCTATGGAAAAGCATTTAATTATCTTAATGAGAAAAGTATTGTTTTAGTTCCAGTACAGTGATGGAATAAATATGTCAGCTCAAACCGTTCATGGCACAAGTGCTAACGTTAATTCATTGTGATGCTTTTTCTCATGAAAAACAATTTGACCGTAAAAAGAAATAATGCATATAAAAACAAATGAACCTAAGCAAATTAGCCATACATCAGCTATTACATATATATTGTAATAGCTAGATATTTTAGATAACAGAGGTATTTATTCAATGTAAACATCTGTGGTGTGTGACGCTGCTCCAAGGCTCTGAAGGCCACACACTCTCGCTGGTTCAGTGCTGGAAGGAGACCAAAAAGGCCGGAGACTGAAATCTACTAAAATGCAGTTGGTTAATGTGCATCGATCACGGCCACTGACACTGAAACGCTAATTTTGAGGACAATGACCGTTACTTGTGTTTGATTGTGAGGGATGAGACAGATTAATGGCAAAAAAAAGGAGGAAATGATGAAACCCACCCCCTTTCTATAAACATGAACTAAAATGGTCATTTGTTTTGCTTTTAGGAAGGGTATGATGAACATGTTGCCGCCAGCCAAAATGTAATGTGATTAATATTATGCTCTGATAATATGCTGGACGCAGGCTTGTAAAAATAAGCTGGGGCTCCAGTCATTATGAACCATTTGGCTTTATAGATGTGGTGGCCTACTAGGCTAATACTAAAACAAAACAATAATGTAGCCTTGCATTTTGAAAAGGCCTGTTACGCAGCACAGGCTCATTGTTTCACAAGCCCGCCTTTTTTTTTTTTTTCTTTCACAGGGAAAAAAAATACAACTCTTTTTCAGCAAACGATGGATGCCAGATACTTTTTCCCCCACCTCCTCCTGTCAACACTGCATCTACAGAGACTTCAGTAATTTCAACGTCAATTTCACGTCAGGCTGGAGGCTAATAATAGCCAGAGAGCTCACTCCTGTCAGGGTTTAGACACAGAGAGCCGCTTCACGCCGCCGCACTATCAGGATCCCTTCAATCCAACGCTGATTAAAATCCCAGCCTGTAATGCAATTTATGGACCCAATTTAATAAACAATGGGCAACATATTACCATTGTGTCGCGCGCTCGCACGGCCATTATGCGCTCTCTTTGTGGGGATGTTTAATTGCACTGTGACCTCTGAGTGGCACTATGGAGAATAGCCAAGTCAGCAATACATAATTGCATCCTCCCCCCAATGTGCAAAGAGTTTATTGAAGGGGGAGAAAAGAAAGACAGAAAAAAACCTGGGATGAGCCCTGCGTGTGTAGCTGCTGCGATTAGCCTCGGAACGTGACTACAGTCACGGCGTACAATTTCACCGTTTGCGTTAATTAATATTAAGGACACAATGCACAGAAAATATCTCCCGCAATGAAACTTGTTAGTGGGCCGACAGAGTCGCGCTTAATGGCGCTGAGCACCCAACAAATCACGACTCTGCGGAACAGCAATACGCTGGAGAATAGCGCGGTAGAATAGATTATTATATTATTAATACTAAGGGGATATTTCCCCGTACATTTTGAAAGGAGAATATCACCCACATGGCTTTGTACCCCAGTGCCGAGGCGAGGCTTCCTTTATGCATAATTCATATTTCCATATAGTCATGGTGATCATGGGCGATGAGTGTTTGCTCTCGCAGCAGGGGAGCCGGTTGGCTGGTTGCACTGTATGTGTGTGTGTGTGTGTGTGCAGGCGTGGGGAGAGAATGAGAGAGGATGTGCAAAAGGGGAGGGGGGCAAAGTGTCAGGAGATACAGAAAATGTCCTGAAAGACAGGGAGAGGGAGAGAGACGGAAAGCGTGGCAGGTAAAAAAACACTGCCTCCGTATCCGTCTTAATTATCCTTCGTCTCCGAGCAGCTCCTCCTCACCTCCCGCCGCACCCCCCCCCCCCCCCCCCCCCCCCGACACACACAACTCCGGTTATTTCTTTTCCTTTCCCTGCAGTGGAGGGAAAAATAAGCGACAGGACGGGGATGGAGAGGCTCCGCAAGCCGCTCGCAAAATAGCCCGTGAGTCAGTTTGGTACTGGCGGAGCTGAGCTGCTCTGTGCTGCTTTTTACCCCGGGAGTTTTAGCAGGCATATTAATTGATTGCAACCCACTGCTTCCCTTTTGAATTCTGAGTCACAAGACGCGCGCGCAAAAAAAAAAAAAAAAAAAAAATCTGGTCCGCGGCAAATATTGGGAAGCTTGAGCGGTAAACGTTGCCTGATATAGCGTGTGATATTTTAACAGGCATAGATGCCTTTTACGGCCCGGAATTAACATCAAATGCAAAAGTGCGGTAGGTGAAATGTGATTATTCCTGCAAAAAGTGCCCCGTTACGCGATATTCTCATTTAAGAAATTGTTTTTTTGATGATTCGTTTTACTTAATTCTCATCTCTTTAGCTCAGTGAACTAATTTAAAAAATATTTCATCTATTTTGACATTTATATGTATGTATATATTTATTTTAAGGCAACTAGACGCTCATTAGTAACATGGTGGTTCTGTGGAATTGCCGCAACATTTAAAGAAAAGAAAAAGGGATGGAGAGAAGTCACCATTAAAACAGAAGTGAAAGATCTACGAGGAAGCAAATGAGCAGCGTCGACGCCACGGCTTCCCCTCGTGGTCTGTGGTTTTCACTCACCACATGTTCGCTGCACGAGACAGTCACGGCCTCCTGATCTTGATCTCCTGACACTGTCGACACTGTAGAAAAAGGAAGGAGCCAGTCAAGTGCAACACAAATTGGAGAGCTGGGAGCGTGCCACATAGAAATCACCTGCACTCGATATTGTTCATTTCATTCTTAATTTTTTTTTCACGTTAAAAGAACGTTGAAAGGTGCAAAGTGTTTGTTTCCTGGCTGCAAATTAAGGACGGCGGCTCAGACGTCCGTCGGCCTTCAGATTGGACCGGACCCCTTGAAGCCCGGCGGGAATAAACGTCGTCCTTCCTTTAACAACTTTTGGCAAAAGTGCTTTAAGCGCGGCGTATGACCTTGAGCTACTCCGCCAAAGCTACTTAGCCCCCTGCTATGTTGTGATCTTTAAACTTCTCCGCAAAAAAAAAAAAAAAAACCTCAGCGCCACCGGACACAAACATTGAAGTATAAACTATTTAGTTATTTCACGCTATGACGGGAAACCCGGTTCTCCCAGTGTAAATATTAGATTTAGGGACGTTTCTGCTTTGAATCGTTTTGAACCTTGCAGACACACACACACACACACACACACACACACACACACACACACACACACACTGCTACCACTCACACACTCTTGCTGCGCCTTCTGCTCAATCTTGATATTCCACCCATCCACTCTTGCAGAAGACAGGACAAGAATTAATTACCGCAACTCTGTAATGGACACACATACCCACAAAAAAGAAGCACACAAACAAATACACACTCTCACCCTTTGTGTACGTGTATGTGTGTGTGTGTTCGAGAGAGAGGGAGAGAGAGAGACAGAGAGAGATAGTATGTGTGCTCTGTTTACACACCAAGGGGGAGTGTGAAGTTGCTCATCCTTCGTATTCCCTTGGTAACTTGCAAAGCGTGTGTGTGTGTGTGTTTGTGTGTGTGTGATGTGGGTTTCTTTAGTGTGTGTGTGTGTGTGTGTGTGTGTGTGTGTGTGTGTGTGTGTGTGTCCACGTTTGTGCATGAGTCAAAGAGTGGACGCACATGTGTGCAGGCTGGAAGAATTCAGAATGGTATTGATTAAACACAGCAGGGGGTGAGTGTGTGAGCGCTGCAGATAGCTCACTCACCTGCCACTCTGCAGACGCGCACACACACCCGAGCGCGCACACAGACACACAAACACGCTGTCCGCTGGCTTCATTAGAAAGAGGCTGCCGGGGCTTTTCGGTGTGATGAATAAAATAAATCAAGGAATTCAAATTCAGCTTTGAGGTGCAAAATATCACATTTGTATTGAACGTGTGCTTGCAGACCATTTTTCCCCCTCCTCCCATTAGAGAAATTAGGGGATTTGGACAGGAGGAAGGCGACAAGGAGCAAATTGTCGTGAAGATGAACCTGTGAGTTACCCGTCCCAAGGTCTGTGAGCAAGGCATGGAGGAGCTCTCTCCCTTATTTTTTGTTTTTCTCACCTGTGATTATCATCTTAGTAACTTGGGTCAACAGCAAGCTACTAAGATGCAGACATCATGCCGCAGAGCATCATTTTGCAAGAATACTTGGTCGTTCCATCTTAGAGTCACAGCTGGATCACAAATTAAACCTTACATATTTACTACAGTCACCCCGCTGGAGCCACTGCCAACGTTTCCCAATCCACATAACTATGGATGCACAGATACCACCTTTTTTAGAGAACGAGTAGAGTACGAGTACCTACCTGCATGTCAGTACCCACCAATGCCGATACTGAGTAATTATTAAGGCCATTACACATTATAGAATGATTTTGATTTTCTTTAAATTCAGTTATTTGAACAAGATTCCTCAGCATGTTTTTCTTGAACACTGGTGATTGTCACAAGTTTCACTACAGTACAAACACAATTTTCACAAAACTGTCAAACACTTACAAATACAACTGGTACTGGTGTTGTGGTATTGGCACATTATTTTACGGGTACAAGTAGTACTCGTAAAATCGGGGTTGAGTAGGTAAAATTGGGGTACTCAGGGTTGAGAACTCTACTCAACCCTGGTATCTATACCAATACACGATACTGGAATCTATATCGGTGCTACACATAACCATACTGGACTTACTGGACTTATACAGAGAGAAACCATTCCATCCAAGGGAAGCCTGTTGTGACCAAGTACTCTTTATCCAGTCTGCCATGAAATAACTCGCTTAACTTTTGTTAAACTTGAGGTTTTTGGGTGAACTATCCCTTTAAGCCCACAGGCTCACAGGCTCACCACTGCAGTCATGTTTGGACTGCAGTGTTTTAACCCGACACCAACTCTGGTTACTGTATCACTGTCCCCATCGGCTCTCATCTCTCCGTGGGTATTATGTGTCAACACGACTACACGTTGAAATGACATGTCCCGAAATTTGTGTGTGTGTGTGCGTGTGTGTGTGTGTAGTGTGCGAACGCAGGCCGTAACTGTCTGCAAACGGCTGGACGGCGGACAACAACGTGGATTTATCTTGATGCGTTTAAGCTCCCCGTGTCAACATGTGTTCCCCGCGCCGAGCGATCCCTAAGCCTGAGAAAAAGTACCACATCTCCTGTGTGTAAGTACACCAGGAGGCTGACATAAATGGGTCTTCTCAGCGGGGGAGCTGGCGTTCGCCGGGAAGCCGATGCCAGGCACGACGTGGCTCATCGCTTTTGTGTCGCGAGTGGCGGCGGGAAGTAAAAAAAAAACCACACCAAAAAAAAACCCCGCTAGTTAATTCTGACACAACAAAAGTTGTTGATTTACGCAAGTTTGATGTTTTTAGCCGCCCGTGACACGAGCGTGACACCGCTGGGACATCAT
Source organism: Nelusetta ayraudi (assembly GCF_046127955.1). NCBI lineage: Eukaryota > Metazoa > Chordata > Actinopteri > Tetraodontiformes > Monacanthidae > Nelusetta > Nelusetta ayraudi. The sequence continues at coordinate 3,165,560 of NW_027466186.1, read as the reverse complement.
TATGGGGGGGTTAAAAAAAGGTAAAAAAAAACAAAATAAATAAATCAAAAAAACAAAAACCCACTTAGGTTTATGAGTTCCAGAACAAATACCAGATCACAGCCATTAACTGTAAACTTCTTGTTTTATAACTTCTCTTGCCTCTGCTGCCGTCTTTCACACGTTGTTTCCCCATTGCCTACTCCTCCTCCTACTCCTTCTCCTCCTCTTCACCCATCCTCTCATCACACGCTGTAACCCACCTCTCCCTTCCCTCGGAGCCTCGGGCGCCAGCCGACGCCGTGATGTCACGCACTTCATTATCTGAGACGCACACAGCTGCTTCTGCACCTTGATCGAAGCATCTTGTCAGTCAGACGCCACTAACGCAGCTCCTATCAACATCATCATCAACATCATCATCATCATCATCATCATCATCATCATCATTATCACTCCTCCATTCTTTTTCTTTCGCTTCCTTGATTCATTTCAACCAATTTGTGCCTTTCACTCCTAATGTGGTCCGAAGTTTCAAACATAGTGTTGATTGGCCCAATGTCAGGTGACATTGGGAGAGAAGGATTACTGCAGATCATTACTGTGCCATGTTTTTTTTCTCTCTCTAAGTGTCATTTTAAGCTTCCTGTCTTAACTTGTATAAGTTGAAGAAGCTCAAGCGGCTTTTAGCTGGTTTGGTGCCCAGACGAAGCGCATTTTTTAGTTTTGATTATGTTGCTCATTTGGACACAGTCATCTCCGAGCTTCCACTGGGGTTCGACTCTTTGGTGAAGGGAACATTTTTGCAAAGCCCACTGTCTGCAGAATTAGAATTTTGTCCTTCCAATGAAATCAAATTATTTTCTCGCATTCTTGGAAGAAGCTGCATGCGTAGGATGCTCTCCTCCTTCCGTCCATCCATCTATCCACCCAGTCTTCCATCCATCTGTATACCTTTCTATTTCTATTCCTCTCCTCGCCATTCTCTCATTATTTCTTTACACAGTACTGGGTTTTAATCACTGCTGTAATTGGCAACTCCCTGCTGTGCTCACGCACACATGCATACGCTTCCTCTGTGCCTTGCTGCTGCAAATCCCTCTGGCAATATCGTACGTGTGTGTGTCTGTGCACGCACGCGTGCTCGTGAGTGTGTGCGTGCCTGCGCGCGTGTGTGTGTGTGTGAGGGGCCAGGAGAGGGAGATATGGAGAGATAAGGATAATGAAAGAAGTGGAGTTTCAGAACTGCAGGCCAACTCACCAGTCTGTCTGCTGTGAAGCTCGGTGAGGAAACTGGAGCTGTGCAGCCAAATTGTAATTATCTGAGAGAAAAAAGACATGGCTCAAGATTTATTAGAGAACACAACATTGTGTTGGACTTACTGTGGGACCATGATGCTGCCTCAACTTTGTCAATTTAATAATTGGCCGTGTCAGGCCGAAAGTGTGCCACGGAACAGATACTTGCATCAAAGCAATATGGTGCAAGAAATGGGACTTTTGCAATTTTGTCATATTTTAAGAGTCTGGACAGCTACCCGCTCATACTTCGTTATTGTGCTGAAGGAATTTATAATGATGCACTAATTATTGTCAAAGACTTTGCAAAGAAAGGCAAACAACAGGCGTAACCAGTCGGCTAATATTACATTCTAAGTACTTTCTGTCCAGCCAAGTATCATCCATTCCTTTTTTAGCCTTAGCAGTTGCTTATAACACATTAAAATTATGTTCAAAATAACTTTGTTTATCTTATTCTAGGTCAGACTTTTTAATGGTAGCTGTTTACTTAACATATTAAAATGTGGCCTATATCAGGGCAAGGCTTGGATGTGACCACAGAAATTCTGCAAGATATCAGTTTCAGTGTTATAGAAGTGAACCAGTAGTCATGAAAACATGTTTGTAATATGGACATGAAATCAAAGTTCGGAACAATAGATAATAAGAAAAGCTATTTGGTCATTCCAAGTGTAGATATGATAATTGGAGTTCTATAACATCTGAAATAGAAAGAAATAGAACTTGAGTGATTTGTGTTGTCAGATTGTCTCCCTAATAAAAAAAAATCAATTTAGGTCACTTTTTCCACTAGGTTATTTTCATTAATCATTCATTTTGTATTTCGACTTTGTCTGGAAGTGCTCAATTCCAAGCAAAATTCCCAGAAAACCCATTCGAGCTCTTCCTCAATAACAAAAACCAGCCTTGACATCTCAGGGGCCCTGAGCTGAACACTCTTCAGGGGCCCTACTATCTGAACCATGAGCCGTGTAATCCATACACCTTAGCCTCACAGTCACACCTGCCACCTGAATGCAACAACCCTCCCTCCATTGTAACAGCTTGTGTCTGTGTTCAGTTTAACAGACACATTAGCCTATAAGGAACGTGGAACAAAACAGATTGGAGCAGAGAAGGTTCCTCTTGAAAGTCTAGCAGCCTGCCAGAGCCTGTGTTTATGCCGTCTGATCATCCAGCTTCTCATAGAATTTCAAATGGCACCTTTATAATGTAATAATACGGTTCTGAATTATCGCAATCATTTTTAATCAGTGACATTATTATTTCCTTTGACTCTGGCCCAGCTCCTCTCATTGGAATTTAAAAGCAAAATACTAGGTCGTACAGCCTGGATTAAAACTTGAAGATTAACTAAGTGATTAGCTCTTATAGTTCCTATATGTGCCCTGCTAATTAACTGTGAAGACAATCAGCTATTTAGTCAGTTAATTGCTTCCAGCATAATAGAGGTCGTTTACATGTTGACTGAGAGACGAGGCAATCATTGTGCTGTTTTAAAACTATCAGTGCTTCTAATTAAAAAAAAAAAAAGTTATTACAATTAAGATAGACGGCTGTACATCTGCTAAGACAATTGGTAAAATAATCAGTAAGATCCTCATTAAGTACAAATGACAAAATCATTGCAAACAAAGTGACTTTAGACTTATTCCAAATGGCATCTTTCGCAGTCTTAACATTTGTAAGTTGTCACCCGTCAGATGAATCCAAAAGAGTAGAAAACAGATAGGATCTTCTTTTTCTCATGTTATTCAATAGTACTGCAAAAACATCATGAATAAATCTGAAAATCAAATCACCAAGTGAACCTGCACAGTGAAAACTGTGTTAAAGGCTGGGTGATGTAATGTAATCCAAGACTAGGCAATATGTTTTGCAACAGAAGAGAAATAAAGGAGGGGGGGAAAAAAAACTTACCTTCTGAATTTAGCGAGCTTATTTTCTGTTTCAACAGTGTCAGGCAGACTTTAATTGGGGATTTTGGGGCCGCAGTTTGTCATGCTGTTGCAGAGCGTTCCTTCCTGTAACGTCAAATTTTCACACGCTAACAGATTTACGGAAATTGGGCCTTTGGGGGGGAGAGCGAATGTGTTTTGAAACTCAAAGGACAGAAGTACAGATTCACTTCAGTCATAATGAGAGTCTGTTGCACAAAAATGTAAAGAAAAGTTCTTTGGTTTTGTTTTGTTTTTTTGTCATATGCTAAATATATTGTCTCAGTGGAGCAGCAGCGGCTCACCTAATCCTGCTCTGTGAGAAGCATGTGACAATAGCCATGCTAAAACCAATGCTAAAGAATCCTGCCTTTATGGTTATCATGGCACATTGGCAGCGAAAAAGGAAAGTTTCATGGTGTGTATTTGTGTGCGTCCACATGCACGTGTGTGTGCGCGGGTGACTGTGTGTGTGTGTGTGTGTGTGTGTGTGTGTGTGTCTTTTATGTGGGTCACCCCACCATGTCTAATGGCCCCTCGCTGTGTGCAGCGTCCTGCGCTGAGCTGCTCCCCGCTGTCACACTCACACACACAAACAAATGCATGCACGCAGCAGGGGAGATTTTTTTTTTTTTGGGGTGTCCCTCACCCTAATACCCTCTACAATGCACCGAGCGGAGCATCTGTTGCTTTCTCTGTTCTCCAACTTGAAAGTTGCTCAGTGAAGTTCGAGCATGGCTCCACACTGCTCTGCTCTGCTCTCCCTCTCGTATTCTTTTTTTTTTTTTTTTAGATTTCGTCCTCTTTCCTCATCATCATCTTTTAATTCTCTCGTTCAAGTGGTTTTTGATTTATTTATTTTTTCCGTCCCCCACAGCACCATTACTTTTTTTTTTTTTTTTTTTTACCTTTTTTTTGTTGTTTTTAAACATTTTTATTTATTTATTTTTAATAATTCTTTGATGGAATTTTAAGGTTCAGCTGAGACTTCCCACTTAATGTATCTAGAGTGGAATTATAGGGCTTGGCCTCCTGCAGGCCTCCATCCAGCCTTGCAAAGATCCCCCGCGAGCCACAGCCTCAAACAGGTGAGCACTTCCCCCATCCTGATTCGAAACACCGGTTTCCACTGATGTGTGCTTACGTCTCTTATGATTCTGTGTAGAATGAATCGCACTGCCCATCACAGAAACATTATTTGGTGCATTCACGTAGCGTTGGATAACATATATCTCCAATGGGAAAATTACATCTGCGGCTCGGAAGGAATACATCACTAACACTGTTACTCATGGGATAGCATCCAACCAACCAGCCAGCCAACCAACCAGGTTAATATGTGCTGAGGTTTTCACAGAAAAATAATGTGCATTAATTTGTATTTTAATGCAATAGTGGTATTGCTTGAAGATTGGGTCATTCTTTCAATTTGGATAGAATCCTAGTCAGTTCGGATGTGTATTGTCTCCTGGCGAAAAAAAAAGCCATTGTGCGTCGGTGAAGGCATGAGGCAGACAGGCATAAAAAAAAAAGGAAAAGAGCGGCATTAAAATTCTAGTATGGCAATGTTAAGAGTTGAGGAGAGGAGAGGAGAGGAGAGAGAGGAGAGGAGAGTGGGGGAAGGAAGGCGAAGCTGACACTCAGACGCTGAGAATTCACGTTGCTACAGCTACAGTCTGCCCATCCCAACTCCTGAGACACACACACAAACACGCACGCGCGCACACAAAAACACGCGAGAGCACATGAGCGAAACACATGAAAGGAACGAGCGCACGCACACGCCGATCGTCGCTCCGTGCAAACAAAACGACTCCAAAATAATATCTCATGAAGCATCGCGGAGCAAACAACCCAAACGGCAGCGTGCATATTTACCTCGGTTCGCGCAGCGCTGCAGCGAGCTGCGGCGTAGACACGTGCACGCGCACGCACGCCAAATCTCGCTGCTACGGCGAAGCCAGCCACGTCAGTATATTTTCACACTGCGGTAGCATCTCTTTGTCTGCCTGTCGACCAGCCAGCTGTAACACGGAGGGCGAGAAATATGCTTTTGTCGGACGGCCTCGTAAGACACAAGACGCGGCTTTGTCATTTTCGTTCACGCTCCATTGTGTTATATTGATTTTACTCTTTCAGCCTGCCCGTCAAAACATGGGTATGTTGGGTAATGTCTGCTATTAGGCGTGCGTGCATGCGTGTGCGTGCAGGTTGAACCATTACCTGAGTGATTTGCGCTGTGCAAATTTGTGCGTACGGCGTGTCGGGGCTCGTTTGTTTGTGCGTTCAGCGTGTCACCACAACAGTGCGCGTAGCGACACTCGCGCGCGTGCTGAAGCTGAGGGGAGCGACCTTCCTCCCACCTGTCCGCGGCGTCGGCTGTCAAGCGCGTTGCTCGCGCACGCACAACCGCGTTTGCACAACGTCGACCTTTGGTGAAAGCTGTTCGCCATGTGCAGCACCCACGGGTGTCCGACGCACAATAAGGCTGTGGTGTCGCGGCGCATCATGCAGAACCTTTTTATTTTTTAATGCTGCGCAAATCACGCTGTTGGACATGTCGGCCTGTTTTGGTTTCGCAAGGGCACGGAGGCCGAGCTTTTGTTTTCATTGTGACACTTGACCCGGTGAAAGAAGCAGCAGCATCAAGATAGAATAAGCGCTCTTTCCTCGGCGTCGCAGTCTAAAGGTTATACATTTGCTTTTATTGCCTAGGCAGTCAGATTTTTTTTCCCTCCTTCTCTTTTTCCTTCTTTGTGCCTCTGACAGTGACGCGCTGCCTAAAAGGAAAGCCATTTCAAGGGGAAATCAACGATATGTAATTCAAACGGGCACAAAATAAAACCCCCATCCCTGTAAAAAAAGAGACCAGGCAGAGGCAGAGGCAGACACGGAGCCGTAGAGAATGATTCAGATGTATAGGGAGGCCTCAGCGAGAGAACGCTTGCCATTGTGTGATAAACGCAAACACAGATGCGTTTAGGCTTTGATTCCAGGTTGCTTTTCAGCGCTCGCAGTGGGAGCCGTCCTAAAGAAGCAAACCTCATGCGCATGTACGCACACACACACGCGCGCACACACACACACTATGGACCAGACTGATAGGATTAGAGACCAGTGCCATATTCTCTCTCTCTCTCCTTCTCCTCTGCCTCACCGACTCTCTCTCTCTCTCTCTCTCTCTCTCTCTCTCTCTCCCCCTCTCCTCCTCTGAGCCTGCCAAGCCTTGATTATTAACAAGGTTAGTTCCTGATTGCCCATAGCGGTGACAGACGCAGGTTCATTATCTACCCCCCCCCCCCCCTCGCTTCTCTTCCTTTTTCCGTCTCGCTCCCTCCAGCCTTGTGTTTTTCGGAGCTCGGTGGTCAAATGAAGGAGCTCGACACGTGCGATAAATGAGAAAAAAAAAAACAAAAAAAAACAAGCTCGCTAAATAATCAGCAAAGGCCCGGGGGGCAGAAACACTGCCTGTCATTCTATATTTGGGACATTTTTTTTGAAAAAGCAGTTCAAGAAAATAAAAATAAAATAATGCATTTCAATTAGCTCTATGACTGTGATTGCGTTGACCTCTACATCACCCTGTGTTTTTTATTTAGCTAAAATGCTAATTTACACTTTGCTGTGATTTAGAATTTGTGTCAAAATGACTTAATGGGGGGAATTAAAAGGGATGTTTTTTCTTTAATTTCTCTACACGTTTGAGAAAAATCTACCGATCCACCAATGCATATATTTCATTTTGAACGTTTTTGGCACTCGACGGGGTCGACCGCGGATCTGCAGAATTATTTGCGCGCTTTTTTTTTGGAGGGGCGACGTCAGCTGCGGATTGCGTTAGGAGAGACCCGGGAGGAGCCGAGAGACGGGCGGCTCCCGCCGCTGACTGCCGCTGACACCATGTTGGAGCGCATCAGCGCTACTGCGGCAGGCTTCAAACGGAAGCCGTCGGCCAGCCCTGTCACAGCCGAGCTCTCATTAGAAAACCTGGCCCCCGTAGCTCCAGGAAGAAAAAATAAAAAATGCAGCACACAAGCAAGAATGTGGGGCTAGAAATAACGGAGCAGGACGCGTTTTTCCCCTCGTCTTAGGGACCGTCTGAAGTTAGCCGTATTTAGTTAGCCGAAGACACTCTACCACCGCTTCCCAATCAGGGAATCAGGCTTTATTTATTTGTGATGTCAGAAACAGTGTTGGTTTTTTTCCCCACCCCTCGAACCTCCTCTGTCTGCGGGACAATGTCCCCATTTGGGGCGAGAGTGCGAGTGCAGTGTTGACACATGTTAGTGCTGGCTGATTAGCCCAAACATAAAGGAGCACGCAGCTCCTCCGTATCCATTCAGCCATTTTGTCTGTGTCTGTCACACCGGCAGTGTGAATGTGCAAAAGGGAGGGAGAGAGTGCGGAAGGCTTTTGTTAAGGTAATGCCGAGGAAAAGGAGAGAGAAAAAGTGAGGAAGAAGACACCGTGAAAAATTGCTCAGACCTGAGCCAAGTCCCGACTGACCGGCGTTCGCTTTCTTCCTTTCACGTCTCCGCTGCAGGATCTCGCACTTTGAGTCGTTTTGCTGTTTGAGAAAAAGAGAGCGGAAAAAAGAGGTGATTCTGAACCAGCAGGGAAGCTCCGGAAATTAAAAAAAAAAAAAAAAAATGTGTGCGTGTTTTTTTTTGTTTTGTTTTGTTTTTTTTTTCTTAAATGATAAATTGGTGGTGCGGCTCTATTGTCCATTGTGCCTTAAGTGGATTAACAGAGCGGTCAGTGAGACAGAGAGCCAAACTGGCAACCAGAACCGTCGTTTACAAGCTTGTGTCGCCTCTGTCGCTTCAGGTTTTCACACGGCACTGATTTGTTTTCTCAGACTTTCTCACAAATGGTGAGGTTGTGGTGATGGTGTGGGGGGAAGGAGGTGGGGTCGGTGGCATTTCTGCGAAAAATCGTTGTGTAATCTTTTTGAGAAAAAGCTTGAATGTAGGCAATGCCCCCCCCCCTTTCTACAGATATTTGCTTGTATTTTCTTTGTATTTTTCATCTCAATTTATCTCAGTATTTTTATACAAATACTGAGATGAGATCATTCCAGTTACAGGAATGTATATATGTGGAAAGCAATGGGAAAATGCAACAGGCATCTCTCCCCTGTGCACAACACTGTTTTGAAATTAAATTGATACTATTTATATAGAAATGTATAAATGTCTCTTCTAAGATTCTTTTTTAAATTGTGTGCGCACTATTGATCTAAATCTTTGCAGCCCACTGACAGATTCCTAATTATGCACAGTATTTATAAATGAATTACATTAGTGTTTTATCAATGCTACAGTGCAATATTACAACAGGCAGATGTTACTAATATACTGCAGTTACACAAACAAAAACCAAAGAAAGAGTAAATGATAAAAAAAAAAGGTTTACTGTATTATTAACAGTAGAGAAAAAATCCATTTCATTTTAAATAATTAAATTCATGTTATTATTTTTCATAATTGTAATCATAGTTTTCCTATCCTCTAAGCTGAAGGTGGAGAGAATGAAACACGCTCAATTAAAAAAAATAAAATAAAAAAATTGAATATTGTGTCATTAAAACCTTTACACATTCAATTTTATGAGAATAACTCAAGGCAAATATATTATGTTTTTTTTTTTTTTTTTTAGATTTGCTGAAATTTAACAGTTAAATAAAATCATTTTTGAAAGATACTGCAGCAATACAAATTATTATAGTAAATGGAATTAATTATTATAATAAATTATAAATAATGGTAAACAAATATATATATATAATAAATAAAAAACATAATGAAGGCAAAGCGGATACATTTCTTAACTCACACTGATTATATTTCAGTGAGGGGCACCAATTAATCAACTGCACCTATATAAAAAATAAATAATAAAACTTTGCCAGTGTGAGCAGTGTCACTGCGTTCTTGCTTGTGTGACAGTCAAATGAATGTTGTGATACCAGCGATTTGTGTGTGTGACTGTGTCTCGTTGCCTTTCCCTGTCCTTGCTTTTTTTCCGAACTACAACAGAAGACAGTGTTGTTTAGGTTGTGTATGATATCCCCCCCCCCCCCCCACACACACACACACACACACGCACACATACACACACATCGCTAATGATAGCTTTTAATTAGAATACTCTCTGATCAAAATTCAAACCTGACACCTCTTCCACTACAAATCATCGTGCATTGCATTTATTATCGATGCAGGTAATAAGGGAAGTCTGGTCTTTCAGGTGCATTATCACACGGCATATTTCTTATCTCTTCAGGTAATATATACCCCTATATGTAAACACTTGACCTTGCCGATGCAAGACTTCATTGATAAGATTTCTATAGATTGTCAGGCGCCATTGTACTTGATAAAGATTAGAAGTGGATGTTGTTGGAGGAACGCAAAGGCCTTGAAGTGAAACCTAGACAAATGGCTGTTTTACTCCTTTTATGTCACACACATTTGTTTCCTCTGTCATCATTTCCACAAACAGAAGCCTCCAAATGTCGCGTGTTGCTTTTCTTTTTCTGTAACATCATTCGGTTTGTTTTTATCGCCGAGTAGCATTTATCCTGTCGTGATAATATCCAGACAATTAGATATCGCTTATTTTTCCCTGTCTCCTTCCTGCTTCAAGAGGACTGTAAACAGCACTCGCCTTTGTTTGTCTCGGAATGGTGTGGAGGTCCATGACGGCTTTAAGATGGCTGCCTTTTAAGCCAAATCATCCTTTAACGTTTAAAAGGAGCCGTTCCCTCCTCGCCATTCAGTCCACCGTCTCCATTCTGCCCCGTCAGCTTTGACTGAGGCCTGCAGCGCGGACGGCTTTTCACTCCCGGCCGCTTGTGTAAACAGTGAGATAGTGCCAGGGTGCGAGTGTGTGTGTTTTAGCCTTTTAAACAGATGTTGAAGTTCCACAATACTGCTTCTTTATTGCCTATTTTTCACCCTGGCCATTATTAAGGTATACACACACACACACACACACACACACACACACACACACACACACACACACACACACGAGTCAGTCAGACCTATGGTGAATCAGCCATGCTCGAGGTCTTCTGTGGGCGAACTAAACATTGTTTTCAATAAGCTGCTTTAGAGTAAGAAGCAAGGACAATTGCAAATACTTTTTTTGTTAAAACAACAAAGGTTTTTTTCACTCTCTCTGTGTCGGTGACGGAGCCTTTACAATAAAGGGGCGTGGTGACAATTTATTCTCACTTGAGCCCCTTCAAAACATGAATAGAAGTTGCAATTGATTTGCTAATGATATAGTATTGGCTCTTAATGTGAAGCACATAACAGGCCTGTCCTCCTCAGCATTGGAACGTTTGGAGGAAAATTGGCTTTGTGAATTGATTAAACCGGAGGTGAACTGGAACCGGCCGTGCAGGATGTTGTTTTATGCGGCGGAGAGGTGATTGGAGATAAATGTGATGCAGCTGCTTATACGTCGGTGTTATTGCTCCAAAAATCGTTGGAGCTGACAGAATCATAATTATTGAATGAGTGGAGATGCACGCTCGGCCATGATTTGTTTTATTCATTTAAAAAGCGAGCCAGTGCTCCCAGGAGGCGGGTCAGGAGAGGATGCCTGGCTCGGGCTGCACAGCATCAACGCTGCTGTTATTACATTTCACTTGGTGGACTTTTAAAATTTGATTTCGATTTTTGCAGTGATATTTTTAAACAAAAATGTACTTTCTCTGAAATTAATATATCCATTTGAATTTATTCATTTTAGGTGCAAATTTTTCTGGTATTTATTGTAGTTGTGGAAATAACAATTACTGTGAACTCTGTCACTGACTGTTTTCTTCAAAACCCTAACCCTTCAAACACGTCGTTACTGTGAATTGCCTTTCTTCTCGGCCATCATCTGTGGTGAACCAACAGCAGTGGCTGCAGTCACGTTGCAGGATTTATACTTTCTTGAATAATTTTGTCATAGTACCCACATGTGCTTCGCCACCAGTGGAAAAAAAATGGTGCACTCCAACTCCACTTTACATTTCCGTCAAACTTGCATTCGCATTTTCTTGCGGATTTGTTAAAATTATGTAGTAATGCAGAGATAATGATGGCAGCCAGTAGGACACCCCGTGACACAAATGGCGAATAAATCCAGATGTGAGTGGCTGTAATGAGCAGCTGCTGACGAAAATCCAGCCGATAAATGACTTTTAAATTCTTTAAACCCCCACGGCAGCAGGAGTCTCTGCACGCAGAGTTCAACTCCAACTTGACACCATGAGATGTAATGAAGACGATCAGTGTGATGGCTAAATTCGCCAGCCAACATTGCCTTCCTCTATCACATGTCTGTCTTGAAAAAATAAAACGGGAGGCTCAAAAAATTATTTTCAAAATAAAGATGAGGCTGTGAGTAATATTGAGTTGATTTTTAAAGGCGATGTCTGCAGCAGTCGTTGCTGTGCAAGTTGCTTTCAGAGAGGAGAAGAACACCGCCAGCAAAGGGAAAAAAGGAAAAGAAAACTCAGCGTGTTCTCGTAAAAAGATCTCAGCACCGTGCATCACGCAGCTGTGAAAAGCCGTTCGAGGTTTCAGTGTTTTTAGGCTCTCCAACGCTCCACGGCCTCGAGTGGGAATTGGTGCGAGTGTTTGTTTCGGTGTCTGCGCAGGGAGGATGCGGGGATGGAGGACGTTTTGCCATGGCAACCGCTAATGCAGCAATGGGAGCAGAGACCGAGCCGCGGCCGCCGCCGCTGCAGTAATGGGGGATTTGAGGAAGGCAGGTGAAATGTCATCCCGGACTGTTGTTCTGAATGAGCCAGAAGTGCTTTTTGATGTCTGGTGTGGTCAACTCCAAATGGCACTTGTGTCTGCGGTGGAAATGAAGCTGCTCCTGCATTTGCACCATGGCACCACTGTCTCGCAGCGTGGAGATGATGCGGGAGCTCCCCTCTCGATGTGGCCACTTGCCTTGCATTATATAGCAGCACTCTGCCAATATTGTCGAGTGTCTCCTTCACATTGTTTCCTATATCGGCTTATACTACCCAATCCCGGTAATCCCACTGTAGCCAGAGTCAAATATCAGGCCCCAGCAGTGTCCCCCTTCACCTTCTTCTCGGATGTGATTTTTCTATCCTCCTTTTTGCCCACCGGATTACAACTTTGAAAAAGTGACACCTGACAGGTTAGCGTCGGGTTTGATTGAAGTAACTTTCTGGTTAATTTAAGCGGGCAGGGCGCCCCATATATTAAGTGGGATGAAGCAATGTTTAGATGATGCAATGTTTGCAGGTCGTGTGAAAAAAAATATCCCTGCACTGCACTGAATGATGAATGGCAGTAAACTGTGTGACGTAGGTGATACACAACAGTGGCTGACTTGAAGTTGATTCAGCCATTGCTGTGCCGCTGATTTGTTTATCGTTTTGCATTTAACCCACAATGTGCACAGGCTGGTTTGTCTCTTTTATTCTTTCAAGTGTAGCAGTGTGATGTGACATTTCATATGGATCTATTGGCTTTATTGGAATATAAAATATGTGTGCTGTGTCTTTTTGTTTGCTTAAATCAGTAAAATTCCCCACTGTGTGACAGATGATATTCTGACTTTCTCTGGACCAAATGGAAAATATAGCACTAATGGTTTATAAACCCTTGCTCATCCCTTGCCTTTGCAAAATTGACTGACTTTTGCACATCTTGCTCTTGTTTGTTTGTTGTTTTTAGATTCACTGGACTCTTTCTTGTAATTCCTGTATAGTTTATTTTTTGTATTGTGTTTTGTGCTGCAACAGTGTAGTTCCCCAATTTGGGATCAATAAAGTACATCTATCTATCTATCTATCTATCTATCTATCTATCTAAATTAAATAGGAATTATTAGTACAACTAATAAGAGCCATTTATATTCGTATAAAGAATGCACTTGCAGCATCATATTTCTACTTTGAAATCACCTGATGAAAGATATCTTATGAAATGGTGCATTAGAAAACACGGGTTCAAATTAACATTATTTTCAATGTGCTATTTTTACTATAACATGTGACTAAATGTTACACACGGGGCATTAAAAGCCATACATTTCTTTTTAACGTGACTGCTTGAACCATTTGTTCAGAGGGGAAAAACACCACGTTGTTGCTGCGCCGCTGTGTGAGAGACATTTGTTAGGAGGGCCAGAAGTCTCAACCTACTACTCAAGAGCGTCGGCCCAAAACAAACATTCCTTCCGCGTAGCCCTGCTTTTTGTGCTCGCTTGACCTACGCTACTGTTGCCGCGCGTGTTTGTGTGTGCATGTGTGAGAGTGCGTGTGTGTTTTGGTGGGTGGCGGGCGGGGGGTGTTGTTTTGTCTGCCCCTATCTATAGCAGTGTCCTGCCCCTTTCTTTCACAGTAGAGAAAGGAACCACACCCCTTAGGCCTTGGACTAGTGAATGCCTGCGTGAGGTGTCTTATACTCCTGGGATTTCAAGAGTCCTCCACAATGACTACACAACACGAAACGCGTTTGCTTGTATGTTAAAAGAAAATAGGGAGCCCAGCGTATAAAGGCATGGCAGATGAACTTACAAACGCGATTACATACATACTGTATGTATATCTGTGTCAATTATGCATGTAGAAATATGCCCATGTTTGGGCACGCACGTGTTTTAACGCATTTGCTACACAGCAATGCACATATATCTACAGAGGAAGGTCTGAGAGGGCAGAAATACATGACGGAATGCAGAACGCAGAAACAGGATTGCACACACACGTGCATATCTAAACAGTTGGAGCCTGAGTGTGACCCGTACATCCCTTGTGATCATTAACCCGCGGGGATGCAGAGACCTCCTGTTTTCTTTTTTGATCGGAGTGTTTGCGCGTGTTATTCACAATTTCCCAGCCTGAGTGTTTTTGCTACCAACTCACTCGTCCCCTGTTTAAAGGTACAAGCGCATATGTGGTGCTCCCTCAAAATCCAGCTTTAAGCCGGATGAGTGCACAAGTCAGGATAATTGTTGGTTCTGTCAAGGTGGAAGTGTGGTGCAGGTGGTGTTTGCAGTCCCCCATGGTTTCCCTATGTGTGCTGATCTGTATTACAATTCCTAATCTTTTTCACTTAGAATTTTAATCTTCATATTTTAAAATGAAGACACAGGGAAATTACTAAAATTGTTTTTTGTTTTTTTTGTTTAGTCATAATCATAATGTATTGTAAATGTTGTTATATTAGATATAAGTGAATGATAGAAAATGCAGGATTAAAAGTGCTAGCTGACTATTTGTTATGAAATTACTGCAGTCCACCAGACACATAATGTTGTGGTGCAGCCAATAATTACAACTAGTGGTGCATAATCATTAAACACCATGGAAAATCTAATTATTTTGACCAAATTTTGTCTTATGAAAAATTACATTGTTGCTCCACCAATCACAAACTTCCTAGCTTTTATGGAACACTATAATTCAATGCAACAACTATGTCATCATCAAACCCACATTTATCAATAAATTGCAGGTGCGAATATTTACCCTGTGAGGCCCTGAGCTGCCACGGTGGAGAATGAAGCGGCCTCTCCAGCTGGAAGAACAAGCGTTGTGTGGCCTCCCTGAAGTGGTGCTGCACCGGGTCATTGGAGAGCCACAGCATGTTTGGGAGCAGCACGGTCTGTGTTATTTCGGCACAGCCTGTTGGATGAAGAGTCATTTCACAGGCATTATGGTTTAATCTTTTGGCTGTGTCTCTCCAGGAACAAGCAAAATGAAAGGATGTTTAAACTCACGTGTCTGAAAGCAAACAGTGTAGTTGTGATAAACGGGGATAGAGAGGATTGAGCCTGACCCACATTATGGTTTAACACCCTTTACCTCTAAATATGCTTAAACTGTGTCCTGAATGAAATGGATTGAGCTGTGGAATGGGCATCCCTCCTAAGGTAAGGGTTATCCTAGCTGTGAAAAACTAAATTAAAACCATGACATCATGCTCGTCTGAAAATAAAATAGTGGGCTGTTCTGTCTGCTCCTTTATTCACATTCTATATTATGTTGTTGAAAAAAAAAAACTTTTAATGTGAATTTTTTTTTTTTAAATATGTGTTTTGTTTGTCTCCTTAAAACAATAAAAGTGATTTAAAAGTAACTGCCTGAGTGAGTACTGTTGTAGGTTCAAGTGACCCGAGTGGATCTACAGCTGACTACTGATCTTCTCTCTTCATCTTTTTTCTTCATTCCTTAAAGGTAAAAAACTGTAACTATGTACAATTCCACTAATTTTCTCTCTGCTCTGATACCACTTAATATTAAAGGTGGTAGTGCTGATCCAGACAGGATACTGGTATGTTTTACAAAAGCAATGTCTTGGGGGGAAATAAAATAAAATGTTTTTAAATTGTAGCTCCAAATTCATACTACAACAGAGTCTACAAATTTCTAAAAGTTCTCTATAAAATATCATGTCCTTAACAAAAAGTAACATGTTAAATGGGCATTTAAATCAGTAACTCACACTTAAGCCTCTAAATCAGGCTCCAATTAATTCTTGCATTAGCCTTTTAACAAAACGTCCCATGTACTTACTTTTACCAGAAGTACTAGCATGTTTGCTGGAACTCAACCATTATCATTGTGCATTTCAGGTGGTCCATGTGCATGAGGTAAGAGTGAACGGTAGTGGGCATGAGAGGACATATACTTTCTGATAAGTAAAACTTGCAATCTGTTGATAAGTTTACAATGTTGCAGTTAATCTCCATCTAAATACAGTAAGGCCTCAGATGATAATACATTCCATTTGTAAGTATTTTTCTAGAGAATAATTGTGATAAGGAAAATTTATATTCAATCGGTTTACTTAAGAGTTCCACAGACTTGGGTGATTGAACTTCAGTGGATTTATACAATTTGTCAGGGGGATATTTAACCTTGTGTTCTTAATCCAGCCCCCGTGGTCACAGCAATGTATGTGATGGCAATCTAGCTCTGATCAAGCTACTGTTTGTCAAGTTTAACTCTATTACCGCATAAACTGTCTCACAAACTTGTCTGTGACCACTGTTTATGAGTTTTCCCCACTTTTGTAAATTAGAAATATATATATATATATATATATATATATATATATATATTAATTACAGGCAGTTACCTTAGAAAGGACCACAAAGATAGAACTGAAAAAATAGGAAAGTTATCCTGTTTATATTCCTCTATGTTCTGTCCTAGGACTTCAGCATGACTGTTAAATGAAGAGTTTGGCATTTTCAGTAACCCGGTCCACCCACACAGTTTAAATGACAAACGAAATTGCCTGTAGGCAGATGACAAAGGCGAATTCTACCTGTGTTTTCCACTGATGTTGTCAGCTGGAATGAAGGGACACTGTGAGGGAGGCACATAAGATGATCTCCACCTTTTATACTAGATTAAGCGACCAAATACTGACTAGAGGACTTGTGGTACATATTTAACTTTCCAGTGTGGTCTATCCACTAACATACTTCTAATTGGGCCAAATAGAAAGTCATTTGAAAATTCAATAGCCGGACCTGTGTGATCTCACCATGAAAGAAAGATCACACTGTTCGCTTGAAGGACCTTGGCTGTGCTCATAGATCACTAATAATTTTAATGGATCAGTGTGCTTTTCAGCTGTGTCCTGAAATATGACGAGTTATGTGAGCATTGTTCAATCAATTAAATCTATAGTAATAGAATTATTTGAGATCAGAAGTCCCCTAAATGAATAAACTGGTGAATAACTTCTTTCGCTATACAATATTTGACTTATAAACAAAGGGAGTTTTGGTTATCAGCCATCTAGGAAGGAGCAAAACAGTCTGACTCATAAACCAATCTTTGTTTACAGCTCAAGGTGTTCTAACCTGCTGAGTAACTTCTGTGTAATTGCCTGCGGGTGCAGTCAAACACTGTTTATGATGCCTTCAGTCAATAAAATGCTGGATCAAAAGCAGAAGTTGACTTCAAAACCATTTTGACTGCTAAATCATGATTTGTTGTATGTGGTTCTCATTTTGTGGTGTTTGTTTGTTTGTTTTTACAATTTAACTGTTACTCCCAGAATTCAATCCAATAACAATTTACTTTTTTTTTTTTTTTTGTAGAAGTAGAGTTTTATGTGTTGTTGTTATTATGTTGTCAGTGTTTGTTAAATGTATTTAATACATGCTATGTATTTTGCAGTTTATCTTATTAATCTAATTTATTTACAGTTTGTTCTCATATTCTAATAGTCCAGTTGACCTATGTTTATTATCGGTCTGAAACTTTCACTGTTTAACTGAGATTGTATGTAGGCAATAATCCGCTTTTTTACAGTCCAAGAGGTTTAATTTGTGGAAAGCGTCGGATTTCCCTTTTCCGTCGGCCGGAACTTCATTCAATTGTGTATCCATACTCATCGCTATGTAGACACTGATTTTAGCCTTACTAAGTCATTCAAAGCTACCAGTCGAGGTTCAGTGTGACAATGGTGTGAACATATAAATTGAATCTACGCATATATGTGCGAGAATTACGCGAATTCGATGACTGTTTTAAGAAATTGATTCTATTTTATATGAGCGCACGGCAGGATACTTAGCTTCTGGGGGTGTTCTTCGGTCTATATAAACCTGCCGCCATCTTACATTTTTCAGTCTCCACTGTTCCAGCCGAGGTGCGATCTACGGACTACGGAGGGAGTGGACGGGGGCTCCCTGCTGACGTTCATCCTCACATTTCCCCCCCTCGACTTTTTTTTATTTTTATTTTTATTCCTCACGTGGTTTTTACTCTCCGGGAGCCAAGTGGACGAACTTTCGGTGTTGACAAGGGTAGGCTTCAACGAGCAAAACTCAGGGTTCCGCTCAGTCACTTGTGCCTCTTTCCTTGCTTGGGCTCCCCATGAATGACGGCAGGAATGGAGACGCTTGTTGTGTGCGGATGCTGCTGCTGCTGCTGTTTCCGCAGCCAGCCAGCTGCTGTCTCGGCACATTATGTGGGATACGCCAGCCGCAGCCTAATGGGACGTATTCGAAAGATGATTTTCGTCGATTTAATTTTTTCCCCTCCCCGTATCATGGCTTTTGGTGAAGGCTGCATTTTAACCAGCGGCTCGATGTATCCGATTGATTTCAGCGCATCGTATTTGCCGAAAGTCTGGCCGTGATTTGGGGTGATTTGAGTTACCGAAGATGTCGGTTTTACTTGCCCGAGATTCTACTCTCGTACCTAGTTGTGCTAACTATTCTTAGCTTAACGTCCACAACTGGTTCTCCGCTGCCGTTTTTGGCCGCGTTCCACCAGTCTGATTCATGTTTACCCGACGCGAAGTTAACGCTTCACGCTTCGCACTCGCTTATTTTGGGGGAGAAATACATTTCTTTTGCGTGTTGCCGTGGTCGCACCGCGGTTTAGAAGTTTAGAAATCTCGCGCAGACTGCTTATAAAGCCACAAAAAGATGTCGGGTAGCGCTAACGCACAGCCGTTAGTCAACTATTCGAAGTTTCGTGAAGTTTCTCTTCGCGAAACTAACTGATTCAAAGACTGCGAAATGAGGCTCGTTGCCCTTTACAACGGACTAAATACCGGTTTGTGGATTTTTGTGGTTTTATTTCTCATAAAAATTGGGGTTTTGACGGGTTTTTTCTTCTCCCGTCCTTTTAAACAAAGAGCGACAAATTCCTCCCAGCCGTCGTGCTTTGGGGAGGAAGACGAGGAGGAGCCACAGTGTGAAATTTGAGTCCGTGGTGTCGGAGAGCAAGAAAGTCTGGGGGCGGCCAGCCAGCTGCTGTAAGGGGGGGAAATGGGGTGCTAGGTTGTGTTGTTTAGGGGATTTAGTACGGATACCGCGGGACAACAGATTTTTTTTTTTTTTTTTTTTTTGTCGTTTTTCATTTCGGTACCTATCGTAATGGATGTCAGGCTTTATTAGGTTATGTACAGTACAGGTGTATCTCGTCTGGGGAAAGTTGGACAGACTTCACCGTTTCACCAGTAGTGTGATGGCGTCATGAAAAACAACAACAAAACAAAAAAAAAACAAACAGTTGGATCTGGTTTGGTTGGTGACCCCCAAAACTGCGACGCAATTTCGTGACATTTTATATAGTTCATTACCTAGTTCATTTTTATAGCATTTTTTTGTAGAACACCTTAAATTGGACCGAGTTCTAAACACGCACAGATCCGCCATCATCTACCTTTCACAGCCGCGTGACTCACCGACTCGTCGCCGACACACGTTCATTTAAAAAAAACAACAAAAAAAAAAACAAAGTAGTCGAGGGTTTCCTTTTTCTTCTTTGTGCGGCCGTATGTAAAAAAAAAAAAAAAAAAAATCCCCGTTCGTGTTGCAAAACGGAACAATAAAGAGGATAAAACGTGTGTTCACGTCAGCAAAAAAAAAAAAAAAATCAAAATGGTGCGGTGAAATTTTTTAAAGACGCAAGTGCGGGCGTCAGGACGCAATCCGGGACCGGTAGTGGTTTGAGGTTTACACCTTTCCACACGTGTCATAGCCAAAAACTGCATTCAGAAACGACAATGATAATAATCTTGTGACGTGTTCAGTGGTTTTTCTCAAGGTTGGCTTTAGAATGTACGAGCTTGTATGTGGATCGCAGTGATGTTTTATCTTTATCCCGTTGAACAGTATTTTTTGTTAAAATAACCTGTACCTCATTTGGGTGCACAGGCTTTTTGAATTTCAAAAAAATGTTTTTGTTGATGGTAACACGCAGGAATAATTCTTCCCCCAATGATATTTGTAGTCCTGATTGCCTTTGCCCCTTTCCTGACGTTTATTCTGATATTCCACGTCCTCAGTAGCACTTTCAGGACGGTGTCATTTCCCAAATATCCATCCAGCACTATGCAGTGGCGACGCAGACCAAATACTGCAGCGGCTTCAGGCATTGGGCTCATTGTGTTGCTGGCAGCCGGCAGTGAGTGCTGCTGACCCTGCACATTAAGCCGGCTGGGGCTGAAGCCTGTGGCAGCTCCCCACTCTGCTTTTGTCCATAATGCAGCCTGTTTAGGTCAATTACTTCTGTGGGTGTATTGTATTTGCCAGAGAGAAAATAACAGGTGAAAGAGTTTGGAGATGAGGCTTTTTAAATTTTTTAAAGATTTTTTTGGTCTATGCATTTGAAAGGTTGAGTGGTTTCTTGATTGAAATAAACCATACAAGTGCTGGGTGAAATTTTAAAATGCAGTTTATGTGCAACCAGTATTTTCACTCACTACAATAATATTTTTTTCCTCACAATGTTACAGAGCGGCTCATTGAATAGCCTTGTAGCCCCACTTATTTATATTTCATCCTCAGTCTGTTTCAGGTTTTAGTTGTTGAAGCAGAAGTAGATGATGTTCACTGAACTTCACTTTTGTTATTGTCAGTCATCTGGATGCAAGTCCGATTAAGGAGTGTTTTTGTTGTTTTGCTGTTATTCTGATGGCTGAATTTAATCGCTTGAATTTTATTAATAGCCTTGCTTTGGAGCAGCCAGCAAGTTTGAAACAAAGTTCCTCTTCTTATTGTATCGAGAGAGCGACAAACTCTGGCTGTCTGTGTGAAGTGAAATGTTTTATTCACCAGATTTAGTGCAATGAGAATTTAGTGTGCGATTGCTGGCCATGTTTCATGATTGGACTGTTCAGCGCCGGAAGAGCTGCACTCACGTTACCTTATTCATAGGTTCATAGACCTTATTTTCTCCTTTGCATAAATATCGTTTTCATGTCATTTGTGTTGGCAAGGAGTATAAAACAGCCAGCAACGGATCTGTCGAAATGTACCTCACCGTGACTTCCTGTGTCGGCTCAGTTCTGTGTCCAAGGCAACTGTTTAATGTCCCTCACAGTCATCTGTTTTGAGTTAGATGACTTGAAGTAGATCACGCTCCAGTCTGCATTTTGGGGTCGGCAATCTGTCTTCAAAGAAACCAGCCACTCTGATTGTTGTGGCCGGGCCGATATGGAGTGAATCTACAAAATAAAAGAGTTAAAGACAGAGTCAGACTTGACTAACGCTTCAATTTGTGGGTCTCGCTGAGGGACCACAATGCGCCTTGTTGCCCCACAACCCAACCAGCGCCGTCTGAGTTCCCCAAGCCTGATTTGGTGACCCACATTTTCCGCCCGTATAAATGATAATGGTTGCAATATGCACTTTGATTGAATGTTTTCTTAATATGCAGTTATATTTGTGGCATATGGCTTCCATTATGCAAGGACTGGCCTGGAAAGTTTGCAAAGGAGGATGGTGTGTGTGCGAATAATTAAGTCTGTCTTGTTTATGGAGCCCTGAATCACCAATCCACATACCCACAGTGCACGCAGTGAGACATCTTTGTCATTATACCCCTCTAATGGTTGGGAGTTTGTAGTTTGTAGTTAGAGGCCAGAGCCCTGGAGCCAGGCATCTGATTGATTTAATGACACTGCTGGTGTTCGGTGGCGCGGGGCAGGAAGTAATCCAGACTTAGCCGGCCTTCCTGGTCCTTCTCCTGATTGCAAGCGAACTCCATTAACTCTTGCACATTAATACCAGCTAGTCTGTATGGTTACTCTGTGTTGCTGTTTTCAAATGTATTTATTGAAATGATGGCCATCTTGTTGGGTTTTATTTTCATGGTTGAAAGAAATAAGAAGCCAAACTTCTTATTCTTTGTGTTTCTGCCTGGACTGTTTCGTCCTTTAGTGCCACACCATAATAGAACAAAGTACATTCATTGTTTCACCCATATGCTTCACCTGTAGGCTTTTAGAAAGAGACAAGTATTTAGAGCGGTTTGAAAGTGTGCTTTAGGTCTTAGTTGGTTACATTTTCTAAAATCAAAATTGAACACCCCCCTTTCTAAAGGTTTTTTCAACACAATGTGAATCTCCACTGTTGGCTGCCATTTAATTCAGCTTTGTAGAGCAAAGGGAAAGTCTCGCTCTCAGGCCTCTATGTGCCACGGCAGGCATGTTTGTCACAAAAACGTGTCCCTGCCAGTTAGTTCACTATAGCTAAAGTAGACTTGTTCTGTGGAAGACATCGCTTTGTTGGTCGATGAACTTTCTGCCCCTAAGCTTTATTTTTAGCTTAGATTTGTTCAGCATATTTCTAATTTCCTGCCTCGGCCCTTTGCTGCGTAAACATTCATCTTTGAATATGGGCTTGAATTTTTCTGTTTCTTGCGAATTAATCCCCCTCTCACCTGCTCTCCCTCTCTGCTGCCGTTTTCGCTGTTTACTTTTTTTTTTTTTTTTTTTTCTTCCTCACAGATTGGTTTCGGCTTCAAAGCCAGCTGAGGAATGTGTGTGCCCTTTTCCTCCCTCCCCCTCCTCCTCCGTCCCTCCCTCAACCCAACACTCCACTTCCTCTGTCCTTCCTCACCTAAATACTGGCTGGCTGTAATGGTGGCTTTGTGTGTGAACTGCTGCTGTTGGCAGGTCTGTCTCTTAAATGGGAGGAAATCCAAAGAAAGGGAGGCTGGGTGGTGGGGTGGGAGGGGTTGAAGGCTGGAAAGTATCTTGGCTGGACTGTTTGTTTTGAACTGTACCACTATTTATTTTCCAGCTGTCTGTTTTTTTCCCGTCCTGCCATAACATTGCTGTATTTTTCCCCATTTTCTCTCCCCCCCCCCAGATCAGGAAGCTGTGTCAGCCACGGTTTGAGAAAGGAACATGGCTTCCCAGGGTGGGTTCACACTTTTCAGAAACGCACTCCTAATTCTCTCTTAAGGTTTTTTTCCGCAATCCCTCGCTTGTTACAAACACACACACAGGCATGTTAAGAAATGCGCATTAAGGTTAAACTTTGCTGCAGCTCATCCTACAGGGCAGATTTATGTTGTACTAAAAGCGAAGTGAATTGGTTATTGATTTCAATTTGAGGCTTGAAACACATGTTAAATCAAACCCGATGGCTTTAGAGCAGTTGGTCAGCAAGTCGCATCTGTCATTAAAAATGTTCTGAACTACCAGTACGAGAACAGTTTCTCACCTCCGTTTCAACGTCCACCTCATCTTCTGAAAAAGCCGTTGAGATATTGAGTGATGGTCGATTCGTTTTCCCCCGATCTCTCCCGCAGCTGATCTGATGGAGCTCGACATGGCCATGGAGCCAGACCGCAAGGCAGCAGTCAGTCACTGGCAGCAACAGTCCTACCTGGATTCAGGCATCCACTCAGGGGCAACCACAACCGCCCCGTCCCTCAGCGGGAAGGGGAACCCGGAGGACGACGATGTGGACAACCAGGTCTTGTACGAGTGGGAGCAAGGCTTCAACCAGAACTTCTCCCAGGATCAAGTGCAGGGTAGGTCCCCCACGCACACACACACACACACACACACACACACACACACACACACACACACACACGCACTCAGTGCATCGCACGTCTATTCTGCTTTCTAACGAAACCCCTTCTCTCGTCTCCACCAGACATAGATGGTCAGTACGCCATGACACGTGCACAGCGGGTTCGCGCCGCCATGTTTCCAGAGACACTCGAGGAGGGCGTGCAGATCCCCTCCACACAGTACGACGCAGCCAACCCCACCAACGTGCAGAGGCTGGCGGAGCCCTCACAGATGCTCAAACACGCCGTGGTCAACCTGATCAACTACCAGGACGATGCCGAGCTGGCGACGAGAGCCATCCCAGAGCTCACCAAGCTCCTCAACGACGAGGACCAGGTAGCTGCGTGAGAGAGAGTGTCTAGGATGTTGCTCCCTTCCTTCCTCCCTCTCCACCGGGCTCCTAACATTGCTCTCAATCCCCGCAGGTCGTTGTAAACAAAGCAGCGGTGATGGTGCACCAGCTCTCCAAGAAAGAGGCTTCTCGCCACGCCATCATGCGCTCCCCGCAAATGGTGTCGGCCATCGTCAGGACCATGCAGAACACCAACGACGTGGAGACGGCTCGCTGCACCGCGGGAACACTCCACAATCTGTCCCACCACAGAGAGGGCCTGCTGGCTATTTTCAAGTCGGGAGGAATCCCCGCTCTTGTTAAGATGCTCGGGTACGACTGAAATATGCATGGAAATTTGTTTTCGTCTCCATTTCAAAATGCAATGCAGCCCGATGCAGCTCAGCAGCCGGGGAAGCAGAGAGCAGCAGGGGTAGAATGGTTTCAGAAGCTAGGACTTCTTGTTATTTGATGCTGCAACCGATCGACTCTACGATCAGATTTGAAGTAGCTGTTGAAGTAGCTGTTGCTAAGGACTTTAAAAGGAAAAAAGTGCCTTATGTTTGTTTTGTCTGTTCTGCAGCTCACCGGTGGACTCTGTCCTCTTCTACGCCATCACCACCCTCCACAACCTGCTGCTGCACCAGGAAGGAGCCAAGATGGCCGTCCGCCTCGCCGGCGGGCTGCAGAAGATGGTGGCACTGCTCAACAAGACCAACGTCAAGTTCCTGGCCATCACCACCGACTGTCTGCAGATACTGGCGTACGGAAACCAGGAGAGCAAGGTGAGGGGGCTGGGTGCGAGCTTGACTCGGAACCTCGTTCGGCACCGCAAACGCACAACCCTGAAATGTCAACGCACCTCGTGTGTTCCCTCTTGGCGCAGTTGATCATCTTGGCCAGCGGCGGCCCCCAGGCACTGGTGAACATCATGAGGACTTACACCTACGAGAAGCTGCTGTGGACCACCAGCCGCGTGCTCAAAGTGCTGTCGGTCTGCTCCAGCAACAAGCCCGCCATCGTAGAAGCTGGTATGTGAAACACCGGCCATGTTGTCGAGGACACATTCTGTCATCCCGAATTTGTAATGGCAGACTGGATAGATAGATAGATGGATAGATAGATGGATAGATAGATAGATAGATAGATAGATAGATAGAAAACTTTATTCATCCCTCGAGGGAATTCCCTCAGAGAAATTTGGGCTTCAGTAGGAGTAGCACCAGTAAAACTTATTATAAATACAATAAAAACAGAATTAATACAATAAAAATACAGTGAGTAAAATAAAATAAATCAAACGTTTCTTACGTTGCGTGTGTGCTTTCTGCAGGGGGCATGCAGGCACTGGGACTCCACCTGACCGACCCCAGCCAGAGACTGGTCCAGAACTGCCTCTGGACCCTCAGGAACTTGTCAGACGCTGCCACCAAACAGGTCATTACTGCCCTTGTGCCTTTGCAAAAGCAGTTGGTAACTAAAAATAAAAAGTGATTAGACTGAGAAAAACTGTCCTGCTGACCTGCTGATGTTCTCTCTCTGCAGGAGGGAATGGAGGGGCTGCTTGGAACTCTGGTTCAGCTGCTCGGCAGCGATGACATCAACGTGGTGACGTGCGCCGCCGGCATCCTGTCCAACCTGACCTGCAACAACTACAAGAACAAGATGATGGTCTGTCAGGTGAGTGAGACTCGCAGCCGCTGACAGACAACCTCTAATAACAGAGTTTGCTCCAATTTATTGCTGAAGACCAGCAGATATATGCGTGTCCTGTCAAAACGCACCGCACACACCTCCTATAATCGGCCGTCCCTTGCAGGTGGGCGGTATTGAGGCGCTGGTTCGCACAGTTCTGCGAGCTGGGGACAGAGAAGACATCACAGAACCGGCCATCTGCGCCCTGCGTCACCTGACGTCGCGGCACCAGGATGCCGAGATGGCCCAGAACGCCGTCAGGCTGCACTACGGCCTGCCCGTCGTCGTCAAATTACTGCATCCGCCGTCACACTGGCCTCTCATCAAGGTAGATCATCAGTCTAACTCGCAAAGTTTTCTGTCCTTTTGCAGAATTTTAGTACACGTCTACAGCAAAAATGAATGATCACATTTTATACGTGTGTTCATTCATAGTTTCGATGCCTTGAGTGACAATCTACAATGTAAATAGTCATGAAAATGAAAGAAAAACCATTAAATCAGAATTATGTGTCCAAACCTTTGATTGGTAGTGTAATTATAAAAGCCAATCAAGTAAAATACCTGATTGGCTAAAAAGGTGGATTGGAGATCTATTAAAAAAACACATCAGGTCGCTAATCTTCATCAGCATGTATCAGTAACAGAGTATGGGATTGCATCAGTGTGATGCAAACTGTATCTTCTTTTGTCCACATTTCCTGCTTTGATGTATTGGAAACTGACCTGAACCCAATGCGCCCGCCCTCCCCAGGCTACAGTGGGTCTGATCCGGAACCTGGCCCTGTGCCCCGCAAACCACGCTCCCCTGAGGGAGCAGGGCGCCATCCCCAGACTGGTCCAGCTGCTGGTCAGAGCGCACCAAGACACACAGAGACGCACCAGCATGGGGGGCACGCAGCAGCAGTTTGTGGTGAGTGGCCGCGCCGCACCGACTCGACCGGGAGGTCGTCGCACTGCCACTTTGCGCTGACCGCCGCGTTCCGCCGTTTCAGGAGGGAGTTCGCATGGAGGAGATCGTGGAGGGCTGCACAGGAGCGCTTCACATCCTGGCCAGAGACGTCCACAACAGAATAGTCATCAGAGGACTCAACACAATTCCACTCTTTGTACAGGTAAAAAAAAATAAAACCTCTTGAAAAATAAGTGGAGGTATTTTGAGATCAGAGAGCAGGGTTGTTCTGAATGGCTGCGTGTGTTCTATTTTCGTATCATCTGAGGATGTATTTCTGCGTTTCACCAACTAAGCGAGTGTTGTTCCTGCCTGCAGCTGCTGTACTCGCCCATCGAGAACATCCAGCGCGTGGCAGCCGGCGTCCTGTGCGAGCTGGCTCAGGACAAAGAGGCTGCTGAGGCCATCGAGGCCGAGGGAGCCACCGCCCCGCTCACAGAGCTGCTGCACAGCCGCAACGAGGGAGTCGGTATGTTCCCGCGGAGGAAAATGGAGATATTTATCACACGCTTAACGTGGATGAATTTTCTGAAATTTCCGCCTGTTCGTGTTGCTTCTCTCTCTTATTTGCTTGTCCTCCCGCTCACCTGTCTCATCTCTCCCCCTCCCCCTCAGCCACCTACGCCGCTGCTGTCCTTTTCCGCATGTCCGAGGACAAACCCCAAGACTACAAGAAACGCCTGTCGGTCGAACTCACCAGCTCGCTCTTCAGAACAGAACCCATGGCCTGGAACGAGGTCTGAACCAATCCAAAAAAAATAAATTAAAATCACCATCGCATTTATGATCCCAGTACTGGAAGCATTAAAGCGCTTGCTCGTTTACATAAAGAGTGAATTAAAATCCAGTGAAAGTGTGACGGCGCTAACACCGGGCTCACCTTGTCCCTCCCATCTCTGTTGCAGACTGCTGACTTGGGTTTGGACATCGGCGCTCAGGGAGAGCCTCTGGGCTACAGACCAGACGGTAAGTCACCTTCGGCTGGCTTCAGGGGGTCGAAGTGGGGGGGCAACCACGGGAGGCAGCGAAGACGTTCAGTAGTCTGCACACGCCCCCATTAGACCAGTGTTCAAACACAGTGCAGTGACTGAGTCCTATCTGGAGGCAGTACCGCTGCGGATGAGACGATGCCAAAAGCCCAAAATTTGGATTTATTAAAACATTCCTTTCCCCCCCCCCCTTAATCCGCGTTATTGTCTGCTGACTAACGCAGCAACTGAAGAGGTTTTCAGCACTGGACTGTGTACTGAGCTGGACTGAGGGGGCGACGCTTGGCGTTCACTTTAACGCAGCCCTCCGTCCCTCCTGCCAAAGAGCCGCTGTTCCCAGGCAGATTAACAAAGTCTCCAAAACCACTTCCTCTCTGAGCACTGTGCCGGAGGACGGACAGAGGGACGGACGGATGGACGGACAGACTGAGGGGGTGGGTGGGGGGGGGCGCCGTGTTGCTGTGCAGTGTCGTTTTGTTTTTTGTTTTTTCATCGTACTACTGTGTGTGTGTGTGTGTGTGTCGCGCTTGGGTTGGTTAACCTGCTTCTCTAACAGCCGCTCTGCTTCCCCCCCGCTTCTCCATCCACTTCCTGCCTCCCCCACCCCAGACCCGAGCTACCGTTCCTTCCACTCGGGGGGATACGGCGGCGACTCGATGGGCATGGAGCCCATGATGGACCACGACCTGGGCGGCCACCACCCGGGCCAGGAGTACCCCCCAGTGGAGGGGCTGCCCGACCTGGGACACACCCAGGAGCTGATAGAGGGCCTGCCGCCCGGCGACTCCAACCAACTGGCCTGGTTTGACACCGACCTGTAAATACCAAGATCAACATTACACTACACTTTCTACTAGGTAAGAACGCCTGCTGCACTCTGCTGTATTGAAGGAGGGTTTGGGAGGAAGGGAGGTTCAGTTAATTTGTTTTCTTTCACTGTAAAAGAAAAAAAGAAAAGAAAAAGAATTATGGAGAAGGGAAATTCCGCTCACTGCGGCTGCAGCGTGTTCAGACTGCTCCTAACTACCGACTTGTGTGATGTGGTTTTGCGTGTGTGGCGTTGCATGGCATTTGATCTGTGTGTGCGTGTGTGGTCTCGACCAGCTCACAACGCCGGTTCCTTCCACGCACCTCCTGTTTTTTGTTTTTTTTCCACTCATCTGTTCCCTTTCTCCCCTCCCCCCTCACAGCTGTATCATGTGATCCGGATGAACCTGCATCGTGATTCGCCCATATGGAGGAGGCAGGGTTTCAGAAAGTGCCTGAAGATGACTCAACAACAGCAAGCAGAGTTTCCTTGTCTATGGGAACTCCATTGGGACAAACTAGATTTTAAGTGCGGTTCTGGTCCGTTAAGCCTGACGGGAGGGCTGACTTTAAATCCTGACGCGACGACACAGATTTTAATCCCCCCCACACTTCATTTTTGAACAAAAATCCTTTTTACGTATTTCATTCATTTTGATTTTTACCTTTTTTCTGGTTGTTTTATGCCTTTATTCTGTTTTCCGCTGTAATGGTACAAACAGATTCTAGCTTGCTTTTTTTCATTCTGAAGTATAATACTCATCTTTGTTTTTTGCAGTTCAATGTATTTTAAGTCTGTTTCTTTTCTTTTTCTTGGTTTTTTTTTTAAAGTGGTAAAGCTCCATTAAAGTCAAGAATCGATCGCATTTTAAATGGTGTCCAAACACTAAAGTTAATCAGTTG
The DNA here is from genome assembly GCF_046127955.1 of Nelusetta ayraudi. Lineage (NCBI taxonomy): Eukaryota > Metazoa > Chordata > Actinopteri > Tetraodontiformes > Monacanthidae > Nelusetta > Nelusetta ayraudi. The sequence continues at coordinate 3,136,326 of NW_027466186.1, read as the reverse complement.
AATTGTATTCTGATGAAAAGTGTAACATTGTGTAGCTTTTGTATAAAAAAAAAACATGAATTGGAAGTCATGGTCCAAATATCAAGCTATTTTCTTGCTTTAAAGATGGACACTGATGTGTCTCTGCTGTTCCAAAGGGGGTGTAGCTGACCTCGCTGAGTGGTGTGACTGCGGAAGCACAGGGGTAGAGGAGGGCTCCTATCGGTCTGCTGTTATTAAGGGGCGGGGTAGTGGGAGGAGCTGGTTGTAGCCTGCTGTTTTCTGAAACAATAAAAAGGACTGTCATTTCACCTGGGTGCCCCTGTTTTTTTTTTTGTTTTTCTCTCACAGAAATACACAGTAAAATTGAGCAAGCCTGTTCCGCCCTGTTGTTTCTCTCTTGACAAGTACAGATATTGGTTTATCATTAAGTCAGAAGAGTTTCACTTTGAAAGGGAATCAGAATTCAAGTCTTTGAAGTATTGAAACCTCGACACATCAACTCCAAAGGACGAAGGAATATTTCATATTGCAGGTTAGAGTTTAATCAGTTTAACGCAGGAATGGGCAAACTATGGCCCAGGGGCCATTTGCGGACCGTTAACCTTTTTAATCCAGACCACCAAACTTAATATTAATAGTAAAATAGCTGTATTTCATATTTTTTTTTCAGTGTTTGAGTCATTTCAATAAATGGCTAAATACTGTGGGGCTTCAAAGAATTTTGATATTTTGTTGTTGTTTTGTTGCTTTTGTTCATTTTCAATTGACATTAAAGCACATTTTTGACATCCCATGATATTTATTTCCCTCCTGAAGTGGGTCACCAAAACACTCAATCGAGCGGCTGCTGCTCCAGCCACCTCTGTCACATTTTAGAACCCGTGATGGCCCACCAGTTAAAAAGTTTGCCAACCCCTGGTCTAAGCCCTATCTGATTATTATCGCCAATAATCGCATAAATCTTACGAAGACACAATGCACCTCAGTCAGTCAAAGGCCTGCTTTTGTACCAGATAGCATTATTTATTTTTTTTAGGGATGGTGAGAGTGCTGAAACTGTAGAACCAAACTTAACATTTTGCTTCAAGGACAAAGTAGGTGAAACGACATAAGTCCCCCAGTGCATTTTAGGTCATTAGACGACGGCTCAAAAACCAGCGACCTCGTCAACAGCTCCACAATATCACTGCACACCTTCGTTACGATCGTTCCTCATCTCATAACCGTCATAAAAGCAGCCGCTTGCTGCAGAGACTCTGGCTGAAACGTGAACCCACTCAACGTGAGGAAGAGTGACAGTCCATAACTGCAACAGATATTTCAGTCTGGGTGTTTACACCCCTTGTGAAGAAAAAAGCTGGCCGCGGTAGCTGTGCCTCGTTTCTGCGCGGGCGACGTGCGCGGGGTCACACGTGTCACGTGACAGCCGGCGTGCGAACTAATGAGCGGATGTTACTCGGCGCGAGATGCCGAATTAACTTTGACGCCGTAATCCATCCGCAGCCTGATGGACTGCGGATGGATGTTTTGATGCCGCCGTCCAATCGCTCCAGTGACACAGCAATATTTATGCCTGTCGCTGACGCTTAACGAGAGTCGCGCTGCTGAGGGCTCCGCCGGCTGAGAGCGCTGGAGACAGCAGACAGTCTCAAAAAAAAAACACAACATATTTTCAAATCTAAAGTCAGAGGAAAAACTGGGGTACCGAAATATTACTTTATAATGACAGCTTCCAGTTTGGATGCGTTATAATTTGTTCGGGTCAAAGCAAGAGGTTAAGGAAATTATACGTTTTATTCCAAAGCTTAATAAAAAGAAGAAATACAGTGTTTTTCACTTTACAGACAGTTACCTGAGGATGAAGAGACAGAATATGAGGCAGACTAACAGGAGTAAGGTCTTAACAAGAGAAGTCCTGGATGGAGGGATGGACTTTCAGGAGAGCTTTAGGTTTGAGGAGGAACCCATTGAGGTCGAAGAGATGCTGTGGAGGATTTCGGCAGCCAGTGTGACCAGGTCTCCATGGCACCTGTTCAAGAGGACGACAAGGTTTCTGCTGAATAACTCATTTATATTACATTCACGATGGTGCAAGAACAGAAAACACAAGAGGACTGATAGGGCGACGTGGTAAGAAAAAAAAAAAAAAAAAATCTGATCACCAACCCCGCCAGCCGTGCTCAGGTGGTATCCAGGAGACGCGGAACTGTCGGCTGTCATTCCATCATTATTAGCTGGAGATTTCACTCGGCAAAAAACACGAGGCTCGGGGGTCCAGCTGACCCCCGCGTGCGCATGCATGCAGGCAGGCAGGCAGGCAGGCAGGCTGCACGGGTGACTTCAATTTATAATGACTGGCTGTTTGTCTCAGATGTGAACCTAAGGCTGGAGAGACTCGGCATCAACAGCAGCGGCAGGAAGGAAGGTAGCTGTGGATGAAATCCTCAAGTAGTTGTTCTGTCTAATAGGCCAGATGGAGAAATTGAACTTAAAATATATTGAATTTATTTCACATAGCCAAAAGAAAATCGATAAAAAGTAAAACAGGAGGTTTGCAAATCGATTTTTGTTGTGTTTATTTGTACTAATCCAGCATCCATGCGTTTTCAGAGAAACCCATCTTTGTGCAAACGGGCCCTTAAAACTGTAATAAAACTTGATTTGGATCCAATGCATCCCCCTCCACCCTCCAGGTTGTCTCCTACTCTACCTCCCATCCCCCTCCTCTCTCTACTCCCCCACCACCCCTTTTCTCCCAGGTGTCTTTGAGGGGCCTGACGGCCAGGCCAGCAGAAGCCCCCCCCCCCCCACCCCCCCTCCATTGATTAAAAAACCCACATAATTAACCTAATTAACAGAGCTCCCAGAGGCCGGAGAAAACCTTGAAAGTTTGCGAATTTGGACAGCATAAATTAGACGCGGCAAAGTTTTTCGGGACTTACTGGCGGCGTCGAATTGACACCGAGCAGCTGTGCGGCGGAAAGCGGAAAATTATATAATTGGTTTTAGATTACAGCAAATGGCTATTACGGGATGGCCATTAGCCGCGCAGTCAGTCTGCGCACACCAACAATTTTTTCCATTTTTTTTTTGTTGCCTTTGTGAAATTTGTTTTCCTCCATTTGAGACGCAGCCAAAGTGCTTACAGCACAATTTAGACGACAATTTCATTTTTTCACAGGAATACGTAAGTTTGTCCAACTGCTCTTCCTCTGAGCAATTATTGCAATTGCTTAACAACAACATTCTAAATACCTGCACAATGTTTTCTTTTCACCAGACAAGGGATGGGAATGACTAGACATTTGTTTGACTGCTCTTAAATGAGGAGAAATGCAGTGAGAGGACTTCATCACGGACCATAAGAGGAGGTTGTTGGTTATTTTCAACATCACCACAGACCTGTGATAAGATGAAGATAAGATGGAACCTAAAGACAAATTAGCTTTTCTGTTTGTTTTTTTCTGGCACTGAGAATAATTTGATTGTTCAGACTAAATGATTTTTTATATTGCACACCTCTTGGCTACGAGCGGATATATTGGTATTAATATCACTTTATCAGATTTGATGGCAGTGTCTCCTGGACATTTAGTTGATACCACACAAGCGCCGTCATTCTCACTCTCTTATTGTTTACTTTGCTGTTTATTTGAGTTTCCAAAGGGCGGAATTCCTTCTCTAAATACAACTCCAGAACAGTCATGTGCACTGGAGAAGGTCTCCATTGACGTACTGCAGTCTACAATTTTAAGTCATTTCATCAACATTCCATTTACATTCCCTTGTATTGAGTTTGTGCAAAAGCTAAATATCAAAATAAAAACTGGTAATGGAAACATCTAAACTTCGAAAAATCTTTCAAATGCCGCTAAAAGGTTTTCCGATCTCATGAGGTGGTTTTTCAGACAATATAGAGGTACATCGCAGAAGTGTCATGGAAACACTTTTTTTGCTTTTACACGTCACCGTGTAAAAGCTGTCGCCCAAATCCTTCATAGACTCAGAGAGTCGATACTCGTCGTTGCTGAGTGTTACTGATTTGCAGCCACTGGTGCCTGCGAATCTGACTCGACGCTTAACCAAATTTGAGGATTTTGGCCTCAAGGCTTTTTCTTCAGGTTGGGGAGGCCGTGGGTGAGGCTCCGCCCTCCTTCTACATTTGCTCAGCAGCCCGCGGAGGGCTTGAAAAGACATTCCTCAGGTTGCCATGGCGCAACGCTGAATGACATCATTTAGGTTTGGGATCCCGGCCCAGACCTTCCCACTCTCCATCCCTCTCCTCCTTCCGCCCCAGCTCCTCTCTCATACTCTCAATTAAACCCCTCCCCTTCCCCACCCATCTCTTCTTCTCCCCTCTCCTCATAACTCCTTTCATCTCCTGCCCTTTCTCCTAAAACCTCTGCTCCCCTCCTCCTGCCGCTAAACCGGTGGGAGTGTGCCAGTCTCAGTCACTTCAAAGGCGCAGGGCTGATCTCCACTTTCATCTGCCGGGGCAGAAGGAGAGGAGAGGAGAGGAGGCGAGAGGAGGCGAGAGGAGAGGAATGAAGTGGGAGAGGGAAAAGAAAGAGGGAAGGAGGTGAAATAGAGAGGAAAAAATGAGGGAAGGGGAGAGCGAAAGTGGTGGTGGTGGTGGTGGGGGGGGGAGGGGGCGGGGGGTCGAGAAGTGGCTGGAGAGGGAGACCACGAGGGGAAGAAAAGGGGGCGAGCAAGGAGAAAGGAGGGGGGAGAGGGAGGGAGAGGCCCCCATATAGCACGACAACAATACACCTTTATTAGCAATGTGACAGGGTGCATGAGTGTGATGGAGGGACACGGGGTGTGAATGTAGGAAGGGGTGAAAGCCACTGTGTGCATGTGTGTTTGTGTGTTTGTGTGTGTGTGTGTGTGTGTGTGTGTGTGTGTGTGTGTGTGTGTGTGTGTGTGTGGAGAGGGAGAAAGACACAGAGCTCTCAGCCATCAAAGAAAAAACCCAAACTCTCCGGTGCGGGGGAGTGGGAGGGGGAAGGCAGCGTTCAGCCCACACACTCATAAAGAGTCATCAGGTGCAAAAGCATCGCAGCACTCGCCAGGAGAATACACACACGAGCGCGCCTTGTTTGCACCGCACTGCGTCCGACTTGCCTCGACAGGTCGGCGAACCCAGTCATAAAACATCAACGCCATGAAGCCAGTTAGAACCTTGCCTTCAGAAACATTATCTCTGGATAGAATGTCAATATCAGACCTATTCATGCTTGGTCATAAAGCATTGTGACTTGTTAAAAAATTTGTTTAAAGGTTGTAAAATGATGTCAACACGCTATTGGCTCAAAGGCCCAGGCTGTAGGATTTAGTAGCATCGACTGGTAAGAAAGAATATTGCAAACAAAAAAAGGAAATTATAATCCCTGTTTTTAGACGCCAGTTATTCACATTGAGTGATCTTATGAGCAACATTCATCTGTGTTTTCTGTGTTTCTTCTGAGTAGAACCCTTTAAATGTTCCAATCCAGCCCTTGAAAAGTGAGTTTCAACTGCAGTCAGCCATTAAACAGACAAAGTTGCAGTCGTTTGTTGTGAAAATGACTCATTCGTGATTAATCTCCATAAATTAGAATGAAAAAAAAAAGAGAGCCGCTAAAACGCGCCACGCATTTGAATTAAAAGAAAAAATAGATGGTAGCAAATTCAATGTGTGACTTGCTACAGAAACAAACTGTATCACACCTGTTGGACGTGGACACATCTTGCAGTAGATTCATTAGCTCCGCCCCTTCGCTGCACTCGAACCAGTCAGTGCGCTCCGTAGTTTGCACCTGAAGGTAGAGGGAGTGAGAGAGTGAGCAGAGTGAGACGCACACACAGGGTGGCGAGTGTGACACGTGAAATGAAATAAATGTCATAGCAGGCTCTCAGTCAGCCAGCTGTATCAACAGGAAGACGACTCCCTCAATAACACGTTTACAAATGCGCCACTTCGCTGTTACTGTGCAGATTAACACGAGTAAGAAGTGGCTGGAAAGACAGCAAAGCAGGAAACAGAAAGGTGACAAACGTATTCTTTTTTAAATAAAGTGAATCAGCTGTTGCCAGTAAAACACTCATCACAAGGCGAACGACAGAGAGAATAAATGTGAGCGTCAGGGGGTCGGGATTTCCTCCGACGCCACGCACCAGACATCGCGTTACAGGTGGAGACGTTACCTGAGCGAGCGGCTGAGAAACTGTACGTGTCACTGTGGGAGGAGACAGAGCAGCTGGACCTTGCGAGATGACGAGACCTTTCCCCAAACTGTCATCAGACTCGGGAGACGTTTAAAAGCCGTCACTAGCTTCTGGACGGAGCAGCAGCACAAGTCTGGGCTCGTTTATGGTCAGCGTTGCCAACTTTCATTCAGAGGGATAAAGGACGCCACCTGCCAACACACACTAGAAATAAGATGAACGTTTAAATTGTGTTAAAAACTTTTAATTGAACATATTTTAGAGAACAATCAATAAAGTGGAAGGGTGGATGGCTTTTACAGAGGAATTAAAGCTGAAAAGAACACGCAATCCTGATTCATAGCCCACTCTATGCAAGCTACGCAGCCAGCGCACAGTTGTTGTGGATGGGTTGCGCAATGGTATTGGCCGCAGCTACCTAGATTGCGGTTTTGAACGCAAACTCTATGGAAACGGACGTGAGTTTGCATCGAAAATAAATTTACATTCAAGACAACTCAGAAATAAGGGACAAACCCCCGTCCAGTATCCATTTAAAAAGGCGACGTATTTTAATGGACGCTTGGCAACTCTGTGTCCGGCACACGACCTTCTCTAACCGCGTAGCAGGTTTAACGGTTTGTGTCGAGGTCGTCGCATGTCCTAACCTCCCTCCAGCGTCTCACCAAACTGGTCTGGGTGATTATCACAGAACATATATTTCATTTTTCAGCAACATTAAACATCATTCAAAAAAAAAAAAAAAAAATCCAGCTGAATGTTTTCTCTGAAATCTCTGTTCCTTCAGCCCTGTCCAAACACGTCTCCCCCACACTGTGAGGTCCAGAATCCACACCCAGCACGTCAACACCTGGCCCACACCATGCCCCTGTGCGTGTGTATGTGTGTGAGTGTGTGTGTGCGTGCGTGTGACTGCAGGTGTCTCATTTGAAATAGGGAGGGGATTCACAGCTGCGCTGAATTCAGACTTACAATCTGATCTCATCTTTTTTTATTATTAGATCATTATTTTTTTTATTTATTGTGGAGCCAACGTGAAGGCCGGCCAAGAGTTTGCACATTATTTTCTTTCTGTCAGCGCCGGTCAAAGCGCTGTCGGTGTTGAAACGCACAGGTGTGCGACTTGAGCGGCCGGCGCGTCCTTGTGTTCGTGAGCGTGTTCCCTTTCATCTTTGGTGACATCACCTCTTGTCTCTCGGCGGCGACACGGCGCCGTAGTTGCTTGGCAACGAGGTTAGGAGGAGACAGAGACGCACCCCATCTAATCTCACTCACACACACACACACACACACACACACACACACACACACCAGCCCAGTCGTCACCCTCCGCTTCCCCTTCATCCTTTTCCTTTTCATGATTTACTGACCAGCTCTGTTGAGTGAGACGAGCCGCACAGACAGGAAGTGGAGGACGGACGGGCGATTATACTACAGACACTTTGCACATGTAGTAACATCACAAATGGGTTTAGTCTATGTGTACAGAGGTAGAAACAAGTTTTTGGACACCTGATGCGATAAGATGCACTTGGAGACTTGAGGCTGATTCTCTAATGATTAGAGAATCAGCCTCAAGTCTCCAAGTGCAGTTTATTTTAGTGCAATAGCATCAGTCACCCACATGCTGCACATGCACTGTTCCCAACTGGCCAGCCCAGAACTGGATGTTTCAGCCACATGATGTCCCTTTGCAACACATCCACAGTACGAGAGGACAAGAAGAGCAATAATTTAATTTGTCCTATTTGGTCTTATTCATAATAAAGAACAAAATAATTACACACTCACACACACACACACACACACACACACACACCCCTCTGGAAAATATTTAATGACAATAATACAATAATTGGGATTGAGTACAATTTTATGGATGTCCGAAAACTTTTTTCCACGACTGTATGAGTTCAAAGTTTCTGTCCATGTGTATAAAAAAAATGTATGTCTTCATTAAAACAAAAACGTGTTGAATCTAAAGTAATTTTCAGAGGGCAGCAGAAACTCGTCCAGTTGTACTTGGCTCATCTTTTACAGTTTGTCTGGGCGATGCGACGCTGGTACTGGAGTCCTGCGATGATGATGATAATGATGATGATGATGATGATGATGATGATGATGATGATGATGATGATCGTGCCAGTCTGCCTGCAACACCCTGCCAGCTTGTGACACACAGCTTGATTGGGTGTGAATGCAGCGCTGATTGCAGCAACACGGGGGTTTGGGGGTGGGGGATGGGGGGGGGGGGGGGCGAACATAAATGATTTCCGTGTAGCTCGGTCACATACTAAAGGTGACAACAATTTCACAGCAGCATTTCAACGCCACCCCCCCACCCAGAAATTGCAGCCATGACGAACGCTTTCTCAGGCAGTCACTGGACTGCAGATGATTATTTTGACCAAAACATCAACACCTTCCAAAATAAATCCAAACTCACCCGGAGAGCCGGATGAAACACAGAGCCTTGTCTTCAGGCTGAGCAGCTAAATTGGAAAATGTCTCACGCTGACCAATCAAACCGCTCGCATGTTATTTTTTTCCTCCCCGTCAAATCAAATTCTCACGAAGCCCCCCCTTTTCATTTAATTAGAGCTATCCGTTGGGTCTCTCAAAGCTGCGTGCCCAAAACATGGAGAGAAAGAGAGGAAAAAAATAAGTTGAAATTTTCACTCACCCCAATTTGATCCACCACTCCCTCCCTCCCCTGCCCCCTCCCTTTTCCCTTTCTAAGCTATTAGCGGGATCTTTGATTGAGATTAACAGAGCCCTGAAATCAATGAGAGATAATTAAAAAGCTTTTGTTGAAGGGCAGGCACTTGGCTGGGTGTGTAGGTGTGTGTTTGATAGAGAGTGACTCATTGTATTCCCCTGATGAAACGTGCCCGCGTGTGCCCGCGTGCGTGTGCAAGTGTGCGCACGCGCGTGTTGTGAAAAACGACTGTGTGACATTTTTCAAAGGTGCACGCTGCTCTCTGCCAAGCGAGTCGCTGATTAACAGCGTAAAAAAAGCCAACTCTGCAAAGGGTCTGAGAGGCTGCTCTCACTTTTTTTTTTTTTTTTCCGGAGAGCTTAAAATAATCGGCGCCTTTTACGTTGGGGAAAGAAAAAATACAAGGTAGGGAAAGAGTGTTGCTGAGAAAACATTAATGATTCAGTGTGTAGGATTTAATGGCACCTAGTGGTGTGTTTGCCGGATGACACTGCTCAACCTCACCTACGGGAGCTGTGAAAGAAGAAGAAGAAGAAGAAGAAGAAGAAGAAGAAGAAGAAGAAGAAGAAGAAGAAGAAGAAGAAGAAGAAGAAGAAGAAAAACCCACAACAAACCCGGACGCCGTTTTTCTGTTTTTTACGACTTTACTTTACAGTTCCTGCCATATAAAAAGGAGATTCTAACTTAACACACACATTGATTAAAGTAAAAGTCCTCAAGTCGACGTTCAAACTTCACTCATGGTTGTTTTGGCGCGCATTATGAAACGCTACTCCTGTACTAATGACTCGAGCGAGATCTTAATTTAAGTTTCCCGGTAACTATGGATTCCAGATCAATACTTCAACCCTGCCATGGTTTGCTGGAAAACTTCAGCTCAGTTTGTCGTGACGGACAAAAATCCATAAAGGGGCCCTGATAGCGGAACAGCATTCTGTCAATCTCGGTTCCCTCAAACATTCTTCACAAACAAATCAATAAAGGATCTCTAAGAGGAGGTGAAAATAATATCTCTGGTGCAGCCACCTGGTTCCTCAGACTGGAACCTACCGGGCCACTACCATTTCATTTATTTTCAGCAAGGAGACTGCCGGCCATGAGTTGCTGTTTTTGATTAGAGCTATTGACAGTAGCTGTGTTTCCATTACCCCTAGAATTATGCAAAACCTAAATTTCGCAATAAAAACTGATAATGGAAACACCTAAAAGTAAAAAAAAAACTCTCAAATATAGCTAAAAGGCTTTTATGCTCTCATGGGGTGGTTTTTCCAGACATATGGACAAAGGCGGAGAGGGAATATTTTTGGCAAGAATTCAAAGAGAAAAATATAACAACCACTCTTGACAGCAAACACATGTAAACAAACAAAAGCAAACGTAATTCTGGTAAAATCTCGCGGGATGAGTTTTTTTTTTTAACGCGTTTCACACCATTCAATGGAAACACCTGCAAATCGCAATTGTACTTTGTCGAAATTTTAGAAATATCACTTTTATTTTGCGAACAACTGCAATGGAAACGCAGCGAGCGGCAAAACATTTAGAAGTTTGGATTTAGAATGCGACTCCTTTGCTTTCCTTTTGTGCATAACTGGACATTGCCATCAACAGGTCGGTCCAAATCCTGCGCTAACTGCTCCCCTCTCGTAAATTAGTCCGCAACAAGGCAGAGCGCCGTGTGTGCTGGGTGGCGGAGAGCGCCGAGCTTAAGTGACTCACGCGCTCGCTATGAGCGGGAAACCGAAACCCACAATTTTGTGCGCGTTACTCATGTCGGTGAGCAAGACGGAGAGTCACACAGACACACACCCCCGCGTTAGCGGAACTGTGAGCCGCGTGGTTAATGAGGGGAGTTTTCACGGGAAGATCATTTGGACTGGAGACTCGGGCGTGCGTGTGTGTGCTTGTGGGGACAGAGTTGATGTGTGGGTGGTTCAGGTGGCTGGAACAAATTAGTAAGGGGATAAAACACACACACACACACACACACACACACACACACACACACACACACACACGGGGAGTCTTCCTCTCAGACACACACAGCGCTCAGGCGCAGCCTTCAGTCAGATCACATGATCTCGGGGTGACAGCTGACCTTGTGTCCCACGTGCAGAAACTATTTCAGCGAGCCCGCGGCCGGGCCAAAACATTAGGAATGCATTTTACATAATTCATGGAGGTCCGCGGATAAAAATAAATAAAAAATACAAAAAAAAAAAAAAGAAGAAAAAAATCAGGCAAAAAGCTCAGACCGACTTAAGGTTTTCTTTTTGCCGGGGTGCCTCTGTTTTTAAGGAGCTCTTCAAATTAATATTGGATAATTCTGCACAGCCCTGGAAGAAATTCAACGATTTTCCCTCACCGCCCCCCCCCCCCCCCTCTCTCTCTCTCTCCCTCTCTCTCTCTCTCTCACACTTTCCAGGGCGCAACAATCCTTGAATAGTGCATCGTCCTTCACTTTCTCCAACGCAGGCAAACTTCAGCTCGGGCTACTGCAACTCCTTGAACGGTTTGCCATCAGGGCTTCGCCCGACTGGCGGCGGATGCAAACCGAGAGCTTCTCGCTTCCACCGCCCGCACAACACACCCCTCCCCTGCTCCCAGTGAGGACAGCGCGGGCGCCTGGTATAAATCTTATATTGCAGAGTCATCCAATATAAATTTGATTTCCCGGGCAGCCCGGGTGCAGCATGTACTGTGTACCAAGCGCCTCCTTCCTCTGGTTCCGCTGCGTCTGCGCAACTTTCAGTCTGGACTTCTTAGTTTCAGTGACCGTGACCTCACACGACGGAAGGTAGGCACACCTGGCAAGTAAAAGGCCCTCAGAAGTGCCCTCACTCTTCGAGGCGCACTTTCATCAAGGTGTCAGAAACATTCCTAATTTTTAGGTCCGTACTGACGCGACAGCATCACGCTGTTGCTGCAGGTGTATGATTCGAATCTCCCAATCCACCATCACCACCACCACGTCCCTAAAGGTGGTGCTCTGTTGGATTGAGATCTGGTGACTGGTGGAGACACTGGAGTCCAGTCAACTCAGTCTCGTGTTCTAGAAACTGGTTTGCGATGATATGAAATTAGTCTCACAGTAAAAGGGTTGGGTTAACTGTTTGTTGCATCTGTGTTTTCTGTGAAGTGTCCTTGGGTGTTCAGAAAGGCGCTTATAAATAAAATGTAATAATACCATTATTACCAACAGCCAAGCCACGTTCAAAGTCACTAAAATCCTCCTTTCTCCTCCCATTCTGATGCTCGCTTGGAACAACAAGTTGTCTTCACCACGTCCACACGTTCAGCTGCTGCCGTGCGATTGGCTGATTAGCTATTTGTGTTACCAAGCGATTGGACAGGTGTGCTGAATAACGTGGCCGGTGAGTGTACATTTATCTGTTACAATTTGGGGGGCAATTGACTGTTGGGAGAACGTTCACCACAGCCACCTGTCAAGGGGAGCTGATGAGGAGAATGTTGGCTGGGTCTCTCTCAGTGCCTCCATAGTCTGCTCTCGTTCGAGTCTTTACTTGCCACCAGCAGACAAAATTGGACAGACACGGGAACAGAGTGACGGGAAGATACGAATCAACACTTTCTCTCCCTCTCTGGTCGGCTCCGACTGTCAGTCTGGTTTTCCGGCGAAATCACGCTATTTTGAAAGTGGCGGCTTCTCGGCGGGACCGCCGCTCTCAATAAGGGTTCGATCAGCAGTGACGGTTGCTGAGTAACCCCCCCGCTCCATTCATATTTTATTTGCGTTGTAAAACACATAGAAATCAGAGGTGGGGCGGTGGCTCTCGAGGCTCTAGAACTGGCATGGACAAACTATGGCCCAGGGGCCATTTACGGCCTATTAAGCTGTTTATTCCAGCCCACCAAACTTGAAGAAATTATATTAATAGTCAATACGTAATGAAATAGCTGTAATTCATCAATTTTTTTACAGTATTTTAACAATCATGTCAAAAGAGCTAAATATCGTAGAGCTTCAAAGACGCATATTTTGTTGTAACGCTTTTCAATAGACATTAAATCACGTTTTATACTTATCCCATTTTTGATATTTTTTTCTCGAATGAGGTTGGTCACCAAAAAACACTCCATCCATCTGCTTCTGCTCTGACCCCCTCTGTCAAATTTCACAACTCATGGTGGCCCACCAGTCAAAAAGTTGACCCACCCCTGGACTAGAATGACACAGGAGTAAATCGATATCCGCACGTGCGCCGCCACTCACCAGCCGCTTGACGACCCTGAGCGCCGTGCGCCCGATGCGCAGCGCGTCGTCCTGCAGGCGCGCGCGCAGCAAGCGCTCGAAGCTGCGCAGGCAAGGCGGCGACAGGCAGCCATCGCCATCGCCGCCATACAGCTGCACCAGCAGGGACACGCAGTGCAGCGACTCCTCCCACACCTCCTGGTTCTCACTGGAAAACTGCAGAGAGACACCAAGCAGGTCGGAAATGGGAGAAACTTTGCTGTTTGTTTCCATTGTTTCCTCCGTAAAGCATCTTTGGGACTTACACTCTTATGTAGGTTGTTGCTTGTTATAATTCAATGCAATGCATACGTTGAATGAAAAGCCCGGGAGATATTTCTACATCATAAGGTCCTCTGATAACACAGAATACTACACAAATGGAAAAAAAATTAGAGTATCATCTACTGGTGGATCTCCTTTGCACACACGTGCGCGTGCACACACTTTATCTCATGACTTATAAATGAAGACAGGCAGTATACAGAGATGCACGCTGGAATAAGCCCATAAAATTTGCCTGTATGCACGCTGTATGTTTAAAGAGACAGTACGCATACTACATAGAGACATATAGATGTATATACACGTATATATATATACAGCTATGTATGGATATATAGCTGTATATATATATGTACACACACACACACACACACACACACACACGTATATACAGTATGTAAATACTGTATATATACGGACAGACAGACATAGATAGATAGACAGATAGATAGATAGATAGATAGATAGATAGATAGATAGATAGATAGATGTATAGATATTTTTTTTTAGGTCTCACCATGAGTATGAGGCGTGAGCCGAGTCGGCTCAGGGGTCGGTTTTGTCGGAGAAGTTTCTCTGCTGCCTCCGTCTCTGCCGCTGGACAAGATAGCCCCTGGCTCTGTACACACACGCACACATACATTAAATCATTTATAAAGATTTGACAGTCAATAATGACGGATCCAGAGACCTGCCAAGACAGATGGACTTGACAGGGAAACGGCGGCTCGTCGGTATTCAACTTCACTTTTTTTAACGGAGAACTTCAGGATGATGCAGAGCTGGGTGGGGAGTAGTGGGGGGGCAGTGTGTGTGTGTGGAGGGGTGGAAGGTTGGGGGTCCCACATGTGTCACATGGATCCATTTTTGATGAGATTTTAAGGCAATCTGCTCACCTCCTCATTAGCGCCTCTGTTCCTCACTTTGGCTTATTTTAGTTCACCACGTGCCTACAGTGGGACTTCAGGCCAATTAGCTGCTGAATAATGTGATTAAGACTGTCACACATTTTCCCAGAGTGCCTCTCTGTTGTGCTGCCTCCACTTTCTCTCTGTCCTGTGTATATATTTATAAGTATGTGTATGTATATATATATATGTACACACACATATATATACGGAATGGGACTGTGCCTCTCTCTTTCTCTTCCGACTAGCGCAGTAATAGTTTGGGGAGTGCGGTCTAGACACGTCCTCTCTGCTTATCAGGCCTTATTACCCAAATGAATTTGGTTTGGGAAGAAGTTTTCTTTTTAATGAGCTTTGCATTTCTCACAGAATTGATTTCCGCTGCGCTCCCCTCCGCCTGCTCCTCTCCCATCTCCGTCTCTCCTTCCATCTCTCCTCCACCCTCCTCCTCCTCGCTCCCGCTGCCGTCCTTCTCTCCTGTCCCTCCCCCACCCCCACCACCTCCTTTTACCTCACCTCCCCTTTAGCCCCCTCCCCCTGCCCACCTCCCCCCTCTGTCCGGGGCATTAATATGTATGTGCTGGGCTGGTGTGTGCACTATGGGGAGATGATGGGGGGCTGGTGTGTATGTCTATATGTGAGCGTATGTGGGTGTGAGTGTTTCGGGTTGTGTGTGTATGTGTGTGTGTGTGTTGGAAGGCTGGCTGAGGACAAAGCCAGTGGTGATAATGAGGCCGCAGGGACATAGCCAGACAGGCCCCTTTTCTGTGTGTGTCAGTGTGTGTGTGTGTGTGTGTGTGTGTGTGTGTGTGTGTGTGTATGTGTGTGTGTGTGTGTGTGTGTGTGTCAGAATCGGGACCACATCCGCCTTCTCCTGAGTCCGCAACTTCAATATTGCAGTTGCTTAAAACTGCGAGCTTTCACTACACACATCAATGGAGGTGTGCACATGTGCACGTGCACGCAGACATTCACGCACACACACACCCACACGCACACACTAGTCTTCAGGGACAAGATGCAAGGGCAACATTTTAAGGGGGTTGACTTTGTGATTGGGCACTCAGCAGGGATTAAACTGGTGAAAATTGGTGAATTAGTCTCAGCAATGAAGTCCGAGTCTGTCATGAAACACGATCAAGACTGACAAAACCTAAAACTGGCTGTTAGAGGCTGTTTTGGGGGGAGTCAGAACATCTCTGTGAACTTTTGATCGTGAGACTTTGACAAGATACGACTCATTTGGTCATAGTGCTGGAACTCTGGCAGTCGCTGTGGTTGGAGCAGACTGGAGAAAAAAATAAAATAAAAAAAACTATTTGGTCTTAATTTGAGAGTATTGCGGCCAAATATTGATATTTGCCTCAGGATGTATATATTTTTTAAGGTTGAGCATTAACCAAAGATGGACTCAAGCTTGTATTTATGTGAAACCCGTTGTTGAGGTCCAAAGCACAGAAGGGATATGATATTAAAACAGAGATAACATTAATGTGAGCAATTTAGACAATTTTTTTTCCTTCAAAGACGATTCAGCAGCTGGCTGCAGTCGCGGTCACTAGAGGACAGCCGACAGTGGCAAGACAGCTCAGAAATGATGCTGCGTTTGTGAACCACTCCTCCGTGTACTGATTCGAGCTCAGCGGCCGGCGGTAAGAGGCAAAGTCAGCGAGTCTAACCAGCTACGAGCACGTACCTGCAATGCGGAGCGCACGACGGCAGACGTCTGTCTGAGGATGTTGTGGAGCAGCTCCAGGAGGCCCTGCAACACGAGGTGGCTGACCTTCCTCCCAGCGCGGCCCTCCTCCTCGTCGTCCAGGTAGACGAGCGCGGCCTCCGACAGGGTGCTCACCACCACCTCTACCAGCACTGCGTCAGGGGGGGAATAAACAAGAGGGAAATCATCATAGGATTCCTGGTGCGGTGCATTCTTTTAGACACAGACCTGGCACGGGTTGAATTCAGCAGGGAGAATTAGACTGTGCCAACTCCAACTCAGAGAGCTGCGACACACAAAGAAAAAAAATAGACAATTTCATATAGCTACTCATCTAAAAATACACGTTTTACCCTTTACACGTCGACACTATCTCAAACTAATGTAGAACAAGTTGTAGGGCCGCTGACCCCTGCATGGTCTTAAATAAATAGCTCTGACAAAGTGCGAAACCCTGTACGTTTGCACATTAAATTAATAATAACGTGAGCGGGGAAGATGCTCCCCACTTTGCCAATGATGCTATTGTCGGCTCCAGTCCCAGAGGTGTTCTCACCACACACACGCACACACGCACGCATGCACACACACACACACACACTTGCTTCTGTCAGCGAGGATGGGACACATTGTGGCCTGACAAGTTGACATGACATCCCTGTTCGAATGAATGTGCTCCATGTCTATCAGTAAGTCACCTTACATAACTTTCAGAACAAAAAGTCGCAGCTGGATATACAGATGAATTACATAAACTCCCGTCTTCACTGGGGAAAATACGGCCAGCGTTATTTTCTGTTCCAACAGATCTTTTTTTAGACAGAAGGTGTGTGTGTGTGTGTGCGTGTTTGTGCAACACTGTAGACACTAGAAAGCTATTAAGCTGGCCGGCTGTCAGTGAGCAGTTCCGTAACACTGTCAGGATAACTCATAATTAAATAAACAGGCTGCTCTACTTTGGGGCCGTCCAGTCCAATAGAGGCCTGTTCTTGCCGTTCAGGTGATCCATCAATGCATTGCTGCTGAAATGCAAACTTTCTTATGCCAGGTCATGCATTTTATAAATCATACATTTGTAAAAACCTGCAAAGAATCCACTTAAAACTGTGATAGAGTGTAATTAATGCAATCATGACTTCCTCGAATGGTTCAAGACACATTATCAAAAAGTGATGACCACCTCAGGCATTACAAGAACTTTTTCAAGCAAAAGGTTTATGTTTTAAAAGCTTATGTTTTAAAAGCATAGCTCACGAGAAGTTTGAAGTTGGATGGTCGCACTGTTTTAAATGACTAATATCTAAATACGAAAGCAAGAAATTTGAAAGCTGTCTGCAGTGTTCACATGAGCCTAAGTAGATACGAGTCAGAGATTGTAAGTAAAATATCCCGATGGCTGTTTGGTTTGATGAATGTAGGTGACAGAAGGTAACATGGTGGTAACAGAACATTAGTTAAATCTTTGGATTCAGAAGTTTTCAATCAAGACGAATGAAATGGTTGGAAATTTCAATGGAAATTGACACCGACAATTACATACTGTGCATGCTCATGTTTTCAACTCGCAGTCACACACAGCAGATTTGGCTCTGCTGCAAAACGAATCAGTCAATCATCTGATTGGAACTGATTGGCTGAGTTAAGACACAGGGAAGGATGACGACGTCACAGCAACATATCTCTACTTTAAAATTAAGGATTGAATTCCATGTTCCTACTTACTTGGCAGACTTTTATCAAAACTGGGTTACGTTAAGAAATAAAAATAAATAAATAAAAAAGAGCAAAATAATTAGTCGTGGCAATAGCATGCAGACTTCCACGCTGCCAATGAAGTGCGACTACAGCAACAAGGTCTTCAGAGTGAAGAGAGCACTGCAGTGTGCATTAATAGATCGCTGTCTGAATCCCTTGGTGTTCGACACATTTTCCACCTGTAGTCTCTAATTAAGATTTGGCTCTCGTTCCCTTTTGGGTAGCACTTGATGAAGTCTTGCACAAGAAGTGCCAAAGCCGCCGCCGCCGCCACCGCCGCCGCCGCCGCAGCGCGACGTCTAAACACTGGTGGTTCGTTCCTCGACGACGTGCACGGCCCTGGAAACCGTCAGGAGTGCGGAAGAAAGAGCCTTCCTCGGAAAACAGCAAACTGTTTTGATAACTACTGTACTTTGTCCTATTTTGGAGTTTAGACCTCGCATTAAAAATAGACATTCCACAATGCTTCACAATATTATCTATTTATACACCCTTCTGTTGGGAATCAACAGGATGGATGCGCTCGGCAGAGCTGTATGAGGCAAGTCAGAAAGTTGTTGTTTTTTCCCTTCTTCTCTTTTTTACAGGCGTGAAATCTTACAATTACAGGATATTGTCCAAAAAAAATCAAATGGTTTAATGGAATTATAGAAGGAATCTTTTATTTATATTCTGAAATATATTTGAACTACTAGTCATTGGTTATGAACTATTTTATAATAACGTTCTTTTTTCTGTAATTTCATTATTTTTGCTAGAGCTGTCGTTACACTGACTGCAGTTTTCATTTTATTTCCCCCCACTAGCTGTGTTTCCATTACCCCTATAACTGCGCAAAACCTAAATATCGCAATTAAAAACTGGTAAAGGAAACACCGGAACTTCAAAAAACCTCTCAAATATCACTAAAAGGTTTTGACGCTCTGATGGGGTGGTTCTTCAGACATATTGATATAGAGGTATATCGCAAAAATGCCATAGAAACGCAGCTACTGTCATTTTTAGGCCATTCATTTCCCCTGAAGTTCATGTGTTTTTTCCATTCCTGGCTGATAGTGTATGGTCACTTCTTGAATTGATGTGAATTACACTATTTCGGAATATATTCTTAGCTTTTGAGTTGCCTTTTAGCTTCCGTCCAGCGACTCAGGAAAACATCACTAATTTGAGTAAGTGTAATTATTCCGAGATGTCTCACGACCACGTTCTTAGCATTATCACAACTTTAATATGCGACCGCGGCTGAGTACGGCATAAATTCTGCCAGAGGGCGCTCTTATTGATTGGTCACATATGGAGACGAGGTGGAGAAACCATTACTGCGTTCGCAGCTTTAGGTGCATTTCCCGTTTGGGGAAATTAAGCTGAGGCTGATGTCAAATGGCAAGTTGTGAGAACGGCTGAAATGAATAATTTTGTCACAGAAGCAATTCCCCGAAGGACTCCTTCCTTGCGAAAGGCCGGGGAATGCAGCGCGGACTTGGTCTCTTCTCCACCTCCGAGAGGAGCCCCGAAGTTCTGCGAGGCTTCTGAAGGCACACGGAGCTCCTGAAGAGTTCCAATCGATACCTCAGCCAGAGGAGTCAACTCAGAGGTTCTGCTCCTCTGCATGCTTCTGCCTTTTATAACAGCGTATTTCTCAGTGTGGGTTAACAAACCTTCAATACGTCCTCAGGAGATGCGCTCTGGGCTTCACTTTATCAAATTACCACCTGCAATCCAACAGGAGCTGGAACTCCAGAGTTGAGAGCCACCAAAACTCTCCGCCTCCCTCCCCAGTCGCACCCCCTTCCTCTCCCGACCTGATTTCCTCGGCGCCACTATTTGAGCCCTGAACCCTGTTTTTCCAACTCGAGTGCGCTGCCTCCTCCGTCTAAGTGTCCCGTTCTGTCTCCCTGTCACCTCCCGGCCAACCTCCCATTTTACATTCCCCCCAACTCTATCATCCCTTTTCCTCTCTCTTCCCTCCCTCTGTTGTTCACCCCTCTCTCCAACCGCCCCTCCACCCCCACCCATCTCTGCCGTTCCCTCTGTCTCCGCTCCCCAGGGGGTATTATCTCAGTCGGAGGCAAATCTGCCCAATTATAAACCTCATCTCCTCTTTCTCTCTCCCACTTCCTCCCTCTCTTTCTCTCCCCCGCCTCCCCCCTCTCTCTCTCGCTAGCACCTACCCTGTCGTGCACGTACACAGCAGCAGCAGCAGCCTGAGCGCAAACACATTTACACAAGCGCAGGGGGGGGAGAAAAACCCACCGCCGCCACCACCTCCGTGCTTCTCTCTCCCTGCCGTCTACTTGCCTCCCAACATGAACGTGTTTGCGCACAGCCGCCACCCTTCCCTTCCTCTTTCTGTCACACCTTAAAAAGCCAATTATACACACACACACACACACACACACACACACACACTCTCACGCTCTCTCTTCCCCTCCTCCTCTCTCCTCGCCATCGCCACGCTGATCTGGAGTTAACAACAACTAACAGGAGGGAGAAGGAGGAGAGGGGACGATATAGAAGATTAGCCCAAAATAGTCGATGGGGAAGAGGGTGAGGAAAAAAAAAAACATGGGAACGAGGGAGGAGAGGAGACGACGAAGGGGGGTGGTGAGGGGTGGCGGAGAGCACCGGAGAGTGGCGCGATGAGGAGAGGCACCAAGTTTAGACAGAGGAGGAGTGGAGGAGAGCAGAGATAGCGTTAATTGCCAAGCGAGCATTAGTGCTGTGTTGACAGTTTCTCGTCGAGCGGCGCGCTGATTGGAGGATAATGATGCTGACTGCTGAACTGCGGCACTGCTGACCCGCCGGAACGTGCGGAGGGAGGGGCGATGGCGTGGTTTGTTTTGGGGAGGGCGGACAGACAGACAGACAGACGGGCCGAGGGAGAGACGGAGAGACAGAGCCGGTGACGGAAAGAGAGAAACGGTGGAGGGAAGCGTCAGCGGCTAAAAATAAACGTGGGAATACGACGGCTGCAGCGCCAGAGCGACGGCGTCATCGGCGGCAATTAGTGCGTTTAAAAACTCAAAGTCGGGGAAATATTTACACACGTGCTCAAACACACAAGGAGGCCGGCGTTGCAGAAGGTTTTGTGGCTGGAGCCTTATTTCACTCTGCTCCAATAATTCTGCAGCGCTTCGATTGGGCTGCAGTGCTGCACCTGCATCAGCATTATTAAGCTCACTTGACTTCTGGAGGCACACAACACAAAATAAGCCAGGGTCGTTGCCCAGTGAGCGCGTTATGTTTCTGCAGGTCAGACAGGTAGCGACGCAAACACACAAAAAAAGGTATTTTGGAATACACAACACCGACACCACGAGTTCAACACCGACGGGCCTTCAGAATCAACTCCACTCACTCAGTCGCTGCAGTCCTGCTTTGACACAATGTTCAAAGAGGTAAAAAAAAATGACCATGTACTGCAAAAAAAATGACAATTTCCCCTATGTTTGTTCAGTGTACACAGTCAGACATGATCCACCTTGTTGGTTTACTGGCTCCAGATCCAAGACGGTGTCTCCGCTGAGGGTACACAGTAGGGCCACGGCATTCTGGATGATCCCACAGTTGACATTACTGCTGTTGGCCTGGGCAGGGATCACCCGGAAGGAGGCAAGAAGGAGGACAATTCAAATCAGTCATTGGTAGATAGATGGACAAAAAACTTGCTCAACTATATAAATATGTAACTCTTTCTTTTTCCCTGTTTGTGTGTTTGTGTATTTTCCAAGGCAATGCGTTATTGACTGTGGTCAACCTTGAATTCATTTAAAGGGAATCTGTTTGGTTTTTTTTTAAACAGTAAACACCATCACAAACACGCAGGCACACACAGTTCTTGATAGAATTACTCCAGGTGCAGGCGCGATGCTGGGTCACGGTCATCACATGATGCAGCAGCGCCTGGAGGAACTGGCTTGGCTGAGTGAATACATTAAGAGAGCCAGATGTGGTGCGGTGCCCGCCTCGAGGTGAATTTGTTTCAAGGCCCTGCAGCCCTGACATCATTTTCTCCCCCCAGCCTGACACTCTTGAGGCAATTAACTAGGGAGAAAAAATGTGTTTATGTATTCATTAATATACGTCTGCAGGCTTAAGGGTGAAGCTTCGGTACTCAGAAAGAGAAATTAATGGTGGTGCTTCGCTTGCTATCAACGCTCTTCAGCGCACGCACACACTCACACACACAATTGACCTCTTATTCTGTCTGTGGCGACTAAGTAAGCTTTATTGGTACCTCTGCATTTCCTTTAAGTGGCTATGGTAATGAATACATGCTTATACATACAGTACATGTGTGTCTGACTGACAGAAAACATACAGTCGACCCTTATCGGAGCGTTAAAAAGACATTGTGAATAACTTTAACATTACCTTGGGTTATTCTGAAATTGTACATTTTGGCCCTTCTGTTCCTGCTCTGGTCACAAGCAGCTACCACCACAAATTGAAACAAAATCGTAATTGGATGTTCTGTCTGAGAAGAACATGATGCACATGCCAGCTTCTTGAAATTGTTACCAGGGCTCACGGATCAAATTATCTTTGTCGAACAGGATGGAACGGTTGTGACCTTTGATAATGGTTTGGTTTTGAAGGAAAACAGACGGGACCGCAGTCTTTTTTTTTTTTTCATTCCACTTTTCGCTCCTCTTATCTCTTCAACCTCTCTGCTCTCCTCATTAGTGCCCCCCCTTCCTTCCTTCCTTCTCCTCCATCTTCCACCATCTGCAGTGCACTCCTCCTTCTCCTTCGCTCCCCTACTCTCATTTCACTATTTGATCCTTCTCTGAGATAGACCAGCGCTGCCTGCAGGGTCCGTGCGCATCAGTGTGATCTGCAGATGGGCTGATAAGCCTGCCTGACGCTCTTCATGTGCAGCAGCCCGCGGCCAAAGACAATGACATCAATTTGCGCCGCGGACAACCTGCCTGTCAGTAAAAACAATTGATAAGGGCTAATTTATTTTGATCTCCTTTGACTGTTGAGCTGTGAAGGCTCCGTCCTGCACGGCAGCAACACGGCAGCCTGGCGAAGAGGGAACGCGCGGAACGGATCAGGCAGAGTTCACATCTAATTTAGTTAACCACTTATCTCTTGTTGTGCTCAACGCGAATCCCTAAAAAAAACGTCCGACAGCGACCCGTTTTTAATCAGGCTCCTGTCCGGCCCGGGCGCGACAACCATCCCACTTCAAGAGCGCGCGGTCAATCTGGCTTTTCTCGAGTCCTTTCATGTCTCTAGCAGGTCCACTTCATCATCCAGACAAACACAATTAGGCACGTCGCTCTGCGACAGGCGTGATGAGCGGTGGCAGGTGCAATCAATCCACATCACGGCGTTTTCGGGCAGACTGATCAATCCAAATGCAAGCGGCGCCGCCGCCGCCACTGACGCTAATGGGTCCTGACGTGACTCGTTCAGACGGGGGTAAACAATGAGGGGCGGCGTTGATAAAGGCCGCTGGATGCGGGTGTATCAGTTAGTCAGGGCTGAGCAGGCAGCCATGCAGAGAACTGATTACTTAGCGAGTATATGCAAGTTAATTTGCGTGTGTGTGTGTGTGTGTGTGTTTGTGTGCAGGCAGACATGATTTTTCCACTTTTTTTTTTGGCCTTCGGCCGGCTCCAAAGTGTTTTTTGAACTGCGCGTCCGTGTGTTCATTAGACTCCCACGGCCGGAAAAAAAAGGGTCAGGTGAAATAAATTGTTTACGGCAAACATTGTTATGCTCGGCTGATAACAGCGCGAGATCCTAATAGACCGGTGCACACTTCTCACTCTATTAACCCCTCCTCCTCTCTGTGGCTGACCTGCCAGTCAATTACACCAGCCGTCTAATAGTTCAACAGCACCCGGGCCTGATTTGCATAAACACGCCGTCTACAAGGGTTACGCAGAGCGAGTGAGAGAGGGAAATGGTGGTGGTGGTGGGATGAGGTGGGGTGAGGCTGTGGGCGGAGGGGGGTCGGTGGTGGGCAGAATGCAACTGAGCCGTATTAAAGTGATGCAGACGTTCCAGAGAGCAAACTTGGGCAGTGGGAACAGACGATTCAATGTCGACTCATTAGCTGTGTTTCCGTAAGTTTTTCTCAAAATATAAGTGAGATTTCTAAAATTTTGACAAAGTACAATTGCGATTTGCAGATGTTTCCATTGTATGGTGTGAAGCGCAAAAGCCGCAATTCACATAAAATCTCATCCCGCAAGCTTTTGTTTGTTCACGTTTGTTTCCGTTTGTTCATATTTTTCTCTTTTATTTAGTAAAAATCTTCTAGTCCGTCCAAACATAATGCTCGTTTTCACTTGAAGTGAACTGGTCTCATGACCCCATACTCCGTGTCCGGCGACGTGTAAATGCGAAAAAAGTGTTTCCATGACACTTTTTGTGAAATACGTCTGAAAAACAGCCTCATAAGAATCTTTTAGCGATATTTGAGGTTTTTGAAGTTTCCATTACCAGTTTTTCATTGCAATATTTAGGTTTTGCGCAATTCTAGGGGTCATGGAAAAGTAAGTATTGACTCAGTCATTAGCTGAATGACAAACCAGGTGACTTGCTGATTGGCTGAATAACAATATATATTTTAAAAAAGACTGCAATGCTTCTCTTACCATAATGACTTCAAAGACTGTTGGCAGGATCCGACTGTGTTTGATCAAGCTGAAAAAAGAAAGAGAGAGGGGAAAAAAACACTTAATTGAAGTCGAGGAGGAAAGTCAGGTCTGGGAAATTAATTCAATTTGGCAGCAGCGTTCACACGTGGCCACATGCGCCTGATGCTGGACTGTTTTATCTTCATTAAGGTTGGAGTTCCGCTACAACGACTCCTGTCTGCCACCAGTGGAAACTAGGAGAGGGTGCATATAGCAGGATGAGGGAAGGGTGAAGAAGGAGGGACACGCGGAGAGGAAAGGAGACTTAAGGAGAAGATGGGCAGGAGGAGATTACACTTGGCAAATAGAAGGGGAAGATCAGTTTTAAGGGGAAGAAGTGGGGAAGTAGGAGCCAAAGCAAAGAGAAGTGGAGGACAAAATGAATCTGAGCTCTGAAAAAACAAGAGCGACAAGAGGGGGAAAAAGTGGAAAGCTGGATGGAGGCCAATCATGCCAGTGGAGCAGAAACGGACAGAGAGAGAGAGAGAGAGTATGGACATAGGTGTATGTCACATAGGACACATCCACAAGTCAAAACAAAACTTCAGGCTAGTGTCGTAGTCAAGACCACACAAACCGAGAGCAAGACATGGCCCTGTTTGCACTTGGTCACTTGTAACTGTTTTGGGGGATCGTATCACAATTACGCATCTTGAAGCATCTGTTCGCACATTGCATTTACATGCGTCTCGAGCGTGCCACTTGTGATCGCATTATTGCATTTTTAACCACTAGGGGCAGTAAAGCGCAAAACTACGGCTAGTTTCACCTGAAAACAAATAAGAATCAACTTCCTGTTTGCGGACTATATCAAGTCACTCGTTTTAATTCTACTGCAGCTCGTATGGATACGAACGAGGAGTAACGACTGGTGGGACAGAGTGGTGACGACTTCTTTTTCGGATCAACAGTGGCTGGCAAATTTTCGGATGCAACGTCGCACATTTAATCTCATATGTGGGGAAACTGCGACCGCTGCTCCGCTGACAAAATACGCTAATGCGGAATGAAATTTATTAGCATCCTAATAAAAGAGTCTAACAAAAATGATTTGTTTTGGCTTCTTGTTTGTAACTTTATAATGACGACGCCGGGAGGTGGGGCGCCGACCAAGTACGTACACGGGAGAGGTGAGTGGAGTAGGCGGTCGTTAATGTGGACTGAGCTCGCATTCTGTTCGCACGTCCGTGACGAATGTGATTTTATGTGAAGCGAATATTCGGATGACAAAACGGATTTGGACTGTTTGCACTTGGTTACTTTGTGTGTTTTTTGCCGATCGGAATACGAAAAACGCATGAAATGACCAAGTGCAAACAGGGCCATCAAGACTAGAGAGTATCGAGACAAGACCAAGACATTATATATCAAAGAAAAGTAACAACATCTTTTTTAAATTCAAGTTTACTTCTTAACCAAACAGCATCTCTTTTCAGCAAGGTATCTTTTAAGAACATTTTGCTGCTTTGCCAACTATTTTGAACCATTTTCGAAAAAACAAATTTACTTCATAAAATTAAAAAATAAATGAAGTAGGAAAAACGGGTGCGTCTTTTTGCGTGTCACAAACAGAGCGTAAAACAACAGCACCTGGGTTCTTTTTTGCTATTGTCATTGGTGTGTTGGCTGAGTCTTTACTGGTCTTGATCAAGACAAAACTGAGTCTGTCCAGTCCGAGACGAGACCCTTAAAAAGTGGTCTTCAGACCAATACCAATGTTGAGTACTACAACACTACTTCAGGCTAAATGTTTCTGTTACTTTCAATCAGCACATTCAGCTGTAATTCTCTGCATCATGTTCAAGGGATTTTTAGATCCATATCAGGTTATTTGCAGACTGGTCAAATGGGCGTCATAAAGTTAATCTGATGGACCACTGTGAGGACTCACTAGCTTCAGCTCATCATTCTCTCCATTCTGAACGCAGTTTCTATCAAGTGTTGGGCATGGAAGTTTGCATTGTGGATCTCACCCTTTGGACGCTATATATGCATATGTCCTTGCAAACTCGCTCGTAAGATTGAATCCAAAGATCAACAGTAACATTCTACATGCTCAGCAGCGTCCTTGAAGTCAGGCCTTCAGTGACGGAGCAAGTGTGTGTACGTGTGTGCGTACGTGTGTGTACGTGATAAATGGCTGCCCATTTGCTGTGTGACAGAGTGACAGATTAGAGAACAGGCAAGTGCAGGGCGGCATCATAAAATGGACCACCATAACACCAGAGGCAGTACATCAGCAGACACACAGCAGGACAGCAGACGTGAAGCAGAACACATGAGGTTGCTTGGAAGAAAACACGGCAGCGCCTCTTTACCTCTTTCTTAAGAAGAACATTGTATTATTAACAACAGACACAAACATTTTCTGCTTAACCCCACTGATAACATTAACCTTTAAACTTTCACCCTGAGAAACCGTTTTGATTTTTTTTTAAAACTAAAACATAATTCAAATAAAATTTACAGCGTTCATGTCTGAACATTGGGAGTCTTTTCGTTTAGAAGAAGACAGCGCTGGAGGGTTTATCTGAAATCACGATCCAGTTATTTGTAAGTGTCACCGCTTAAGGACTAGTATTTTTCACCGAATAATTCAATATATTTTTCATGGCCAAGTTAAATCATACTGGCATGTGCAATAACAGCCCTTCAGTGAGTGAAAAATGAAGCCCGGAGTTGTTTACAATGAAGGATTACGGTGGAGGAAGTAGTCGGGGAATTTAATGATGAAGTGGTTTTGCAAGGTTGAGTCTATGCCAAGTCGTGAAACCAATTCTTAAAAGATGAGGAATTAAGAGTTGTTTTAGATTGGGATTTTTCTAATAACCAGCCCGGCTAAAATTAAGAAAAATATTTTTTATCAGATAAGCCTTGGCTGGTGTGAAAGGGCCAGGACGCACACGAAAATTTGACAGACAGAGAAACGCTGTAACTACACTAAATCATACTCTGCACGGGCACACAACCACACACAACGTAAGGGTCTTTGGCTAAAGGTCATAGTAAATGTAGTTGTTTGAAGGTGTGTCTGGGCTGTGATAATGCAGAGAGAAACAGCAGGCTTCCTTCCCGACGTTAATGTCCCCAATTTACCATCTAATTACCGCTCGGCTGGCTTCATAGCCACACTTATCTAACCAAGACCCAGGCAATTTAATTTCTGATTGTGTAACTGCGGCGATGGAGGGAGACTTGTGGAGAGAGGGCACAGGGAGAGAGGGGAAAATGTGCGCTAATGTTAATAAATTAGAGATGGCGACAGAAAGGGGACCAAGGAGAAAAAAAATTTAAAATATTGTTAATAACGTCGGAGCGGGTGTGGGGGAAGGAAAAAAGTAAGAGAAAAACAGAGATGTAGAGAGAGGAGTGCTGACACCAATTTGAAAAGTTCACGTCACTCTACGCGTGTCAAGGGAAGCGGGGGATGAAGAGAGCCGGAGTGAGTGAGTGAGGGTAGAACGGAGACGAGAGGGGCAACGCTGCCGATAAGAGAAGTGGAGGCGTGCTCGGCGGCGAGGGTGAAATTTGAACTCGCCGGGAAGGAACGGCGGAGGACGGGTGGAGATAGAGGTAGAGTGGGATTGAGACGATAAGAAGCTTTGTTGAATTAGCATTAGCATTGCTCAGGCACATAGAAAAATGAAGGTCAATAAAGGAGCAATGACTAGACAGTGGGTTTGGGATGCAGCGAGCTGGTGGGCAAACATCAGTGAGACATTGGGAACATTGGGAAAGAAGATGGAACTGACCAATAGCAGGTGCGTGGTATCACATGGTATCTTTTGCACATCTGCTTTGGTTGTTTGTTGTACTTGGACTGATTTGAGTGTTTTTGTGACTACTGTATGGTTTATTTTTTTGTACTGCTTTTTTAGTGCTGTAATAGCGTAGTTTCCCAATTTGGGATCAATGAAGTACATCTATCTATCTATCTATCTGCTAAAATGTCACTTTGCTTATGTTTTATACCAATTACATGTCTCCACCCTGTCGGTTAATCCACAGAAATGGAAAAAATTCCTTTCTTTTTTGAAGGGGAGGGCAACTGTGGCTCAGGAGCTGGAGTGAATCGTCCACTCTGTCGTTGTGTCCTTCGGCAAGACACTTTAGCCACATTGCCTCGTAGGAGCGTGAGCCAGTGCTGGGTGGTGGTCAGAGCCGCCGACTGGCAGCCAGTATTCCATCAGTATTCCATCCCTGAGGCAGCTGTGGCTACACAAGAGTTCACCGCCACCAGTGTGAATGTGGTGGGGATGTGCAATGGTTTCAATGTGAGAGCCTTGAAAAGTGCCATATAAATCCAAGCCACTATTATTATTTATCATATTGTGTGCTCCACTTTTGAAGCTTAAACTAAGTGTACAATATTTGGAGATATAGAGACATCAACAGCGACATCAAGTGGTTACATTTCGGATTGGAGCGTTCACCCTCTCCCACTCCCAAGCTTGCCAGTGAACTACGGTGGCCTGTGCACACAAACTTCATTCACCTTGTTCTATGTATTCTTAGATATAAAAAAATTACCATTCTATTACTTACCGTTAAATTACTTTTGTTGAACCTTTTGCGAGTTTACAGAAAGCTGTTAATAGAGGATTAAATATGTAATGACATTATTCAGAGATTTGTTAAGTTTTTGGATAATTAAGTGTATGAGGATGCCAGTCATCGTGTAAAACTCTTAGGTGGTGGTATATAATACTATTCATTTTAAGCATACTGTATGTTTCAAAGATAGCGTAGTAAAGTACTGTATGTGTGAGTTTTTCTCACTCTGGAAAAGTCAACATATGTCAAATGCTCAAATCAAGATTGTGTTGAATTGTGATGGATTTCCTATTTGGTCAAGACTCGCTGATAAGAGTAAAAGAAACTTTTAAGCCACTGTAGTGGGCCGCTCATGAGATAGACACATCTCGAAGAAAAAAAAAAAAAAAGAAGCTGCGTGAGTCAAAATTTGATTTCCATCGCGATGTTGCCACAATCTCTCCGTCTATCCAGGTCCAGTCTATTATTTTTCTCCCTTTCCATCCTCCTGCCACTACCCATTCTCCTGCGTCCTCATATGTCTCACAGTAACTTCCTGTCTCTGTCAACAGCCGAACGGAGACGGCAGACGACCCCAGAATCAAGACTTACTGACAGCTGCTGTCAGGGCACATCTATCAGTCGCATGTGCATCAGTGTACGCAAGAGTGAGCGCACGCATGTTTACACCCGCACAAACACAACTGCACAAAGGTGAAGACTGCCGTGAGTCGTCTCACGGGTAAGCCGAGGCGTCCGCCAACTCTCCCTGCAACCGGGTTAGAGAAAACACGTTGATATTTATTTATTTCATTCCAGCGTTTTCCGGTTTCCTCTCAGGACTTGCCTTTCAAATTTCAAGCGAGCGACTTTGACATTTTACCAAGAAGTGATAGTGCACGTGTTTAATTTTGAGCAGCCGTGCAGTTTCTAACAAGGCCCTTGTGGAGTGGCTTATGAGCACTTCCGAAAATTAAAATGATAATAAGTGGTAGAAAATGCGGGACACAAAAAGGGGGAGCATGTTCAATGTAGATTAGCCGCAGCAGCAGCAGCAGCCGCCCAGCTGTAGTTACCATTACTTCTGAATATGCATCAGCAACACTGATAAATAATCATTTGAGTCTAAGTAGATACTGGTGACTGGAGCGTGTGTGTGTGTGTGTGTGTGTGTGTGCGTGCGTGTGCGTGCGTGCGTGCGTGCGTGCGTGCGTGCGTGTACGCGCACACAAGCCTGCGCGATTAAAAATCAACAGTGATTCATAGTGCTGTGCAGGGAAAGACTGTCCTTGGCATTAAAACATTATACATGGAGCACCTAAAATGTGCCTGTGTGTGTTTGTGTTTGTGCCTGCTAGGACTCCAAAACACTTCATTACTTACTGCCTTCCAAGCTTGGCCTCGGATAAAGAACCAAAGTAATATATTCAGAAATTATCTCCAACAACAGCACCCAGAGCATGTGGAGCGGAGCGCTGTTCCACATAGATCCAGTTTGCTTTCTTAGAAAAAAAAAAAAAAAAAAAAAATTAAAAACCCACACACTTCTCCGTGCTCTCTATTGGACTTTAATATTGTCTTGACAATCCTGGGATATTATACAGGGATGTCACATTTTGAAGAGTCTTAACACAGAGTGACTCATTGGTCTGAGTGGGCCCATTAAGTTTTCAACCCGCTTAAAGGGATATTTCACTTCGAAACAATTCATACCTAATTTTTCTATGTACTCATGATTTTGTTTTCCTTTTGTAATTGCCTGCTTTCATGTTTCAATATTACCAACCTAAAATAGACACATTTCAGGGCTTGCAACGCATGCACTGGCCTGGTACAGCAAGTCTGAGGCCAGGGCGAGCACTTTCCTAATGTGATGAGTGCAAAACTTGTGATCTAATTGCAATGCAAAATGAAAAACCTTTGCGACACAAATACGCATGCATTAAAGAATGTTCATTAATTTGAATGCTATTTGAGGATTTTTATTCAAAAGAGA
The DNA here is from genome assembly GCF_046127955.1 of Nelusetta ayraudi. Lineage (NCBI taxonomy): Eukaryota > Metazoa > Chordata > Actinopteri > Tetraodontiformes > Monacanthidae > Nelusetta > Nelusetta ayraudi. The sequence continues at coordinate 3,105,316 of NW_027466186.1, read as the reverse complement.
ACCAAAGCAGGCACCTGGCCATCAACATCATCATTGCAGTCTCTGGATTATTAATATTGAAGGTACCATGAAAACAGAAATGTTTCCACTGGTGCTGTACATGTTAACACATTAGTTTCAATATGTTCCTCATCGGAATAGGGACCTACACTGCCGTCTGTGTAAATGTGGTGACCGGGAGCATGCTCAGTCCTTACCTGCACATCTGCCTGCTGTGCTCAGTCATGGACACCAGGAGCTTGAGTGCATAGCGTGGGATTGGCTCTGCCGCTCCGAGAAGAGACTCATACCTAGGCACAGACACGCACATGTTGGCTTTGGTTGCGTTAATATTTTATGCGCCGTTCTAATCATAAGTAACTGAGTGTAAACTGGAGCAGATCTGGAGAGAGGGCCATGAGAGGAAGGGGGAAGGAGGGAGGAACGGAGGGAGGAAGAACTGGAGTTAGAGAGGGGAAAGGAGAAAAGAGACGGTGGGAAGGAAAGCAGAGAGAATCCGAGAGGTACTGATGGAGCGGAGGAGAGAAGATCTGAGAGGAAGAGAGGAAGAGGTGAAAACAAATGTGAGCAAGAGGTAACGCGAGTGGGAAAATAACTTGTCTAAAATGAGGACAAAAATAATCACATTTAGGAGAAGACCGTGCAGATATTCGGAACAGATGTGAGGGGAAATGAGAGTGCAGCGCAAGGGTAGCAAGATCTTCCTTTTTTTCCAAGCTTGCAACGATGGGAACTTTTCCAAATGCAACCACTAGGAGTGTGATTCTTCCCGCTTTCCGCTCAAACACAAAGAAGCAGGTAACGAGGATTGAAACACTCAAACAAAGTAACATAGACTTTGTAAGAGTCTCTGCATCGCTCATCACCACCAACCAAAATGGTAATTCTGCCAAAATAAGACAGAGGAAATACTTGTGTGTTGTGTTCAGTTAATGCAACCACATGGAAAAACAAGTAGACTTTAATGAATTATGAGCATGACAAAGGTTTTTTTTCCTTTTTAACTTGTGAAATCTATTTTTTTTTTTAACATAAAATCTGACAGTAAATTTGTTTAGTTCATTTTGACTTCTTCAAAACAGAGGAGAACACAGGCAGACCTGGGCAGCAGTGATCCCGCTATGACGGAGAAGACTTGACCTCCGTCATCCATTTCTTCTGCTTGCACTCCTTCCTGTCCCATCTTCATTCTCTTCTTGTCCTGCTGCCCATCTCCTCCGGTGGCATCGCTCCCACGGGCCAGCAGGACGGGACTCAGTTCGGACAGCACCTTCAACACGGACACCGTCCATTCCACTTGAAACAAACACACGCACGCACACAGAAAACACACATCAACAGAGAGGGAGTGTACATGTGCTTGGGAGAGGGTTTGTGTATTATCAGCAATCACTTGAAGGCCTGTGCATTTTCGGTTTCATTTCCTTGTTTTAAAGGCCCAGAGTGTGAAAGTTGGATGAGATGGCATTTCGAAAAAAAACAAGTACACAGGTGTATTGAATTTTATTTGCATAATGAGTGGGATCCACTTCTGAGTGGGCAGCCTTAATTCATCACCACATATCTACAGAGGCCCAGGACATGGACCTGCTCAGTGGTTTTTACACCGACATCAGAGCTTGTATAAGATGCAAGATCAAGTAGGGACATCAGAAAAACAAGGATTAACATCTGGGTGGCTTTTCACAGATGGAATCTGCTGATGAGAGAAAGATGTTTGAACGCTGAAGTCACCGGCTCCCTGTAGGGCCAGGGCGATTTAGCCCACCAGCCTGATGACAGTCTCATCGTTTGCATTACAACATGGCCGCAGGCTAAACATGCTCCAGTAAAAAACACTCATTTGTTTGCAGTATGGCCTTCTTACCATTAGATGGTACAATATCTTACACACTGGGCCTTTAAAGGGACACACAATGCTTGGGACACTCGACAACTGCAGAACACACAAACATTTTGTCGTGTTTCACCAATAGGCAACACTAAAGGGGTGACCGCACGCAATGAGCATTCCATCATCCATAATCTCGCCAAGCGTTGACCTCTGGAAAAGATTTTGTGAGTCTCGACTATCGACGTGCTCATCTTCAGATGCGTATCGAGGGTTTAAAGGAGTGTTTTGGCATTTTTGTTTTTTGCTGATAACACACAGGATTTGCCATTTCCCCGCTCCAAGTTCCTCCCTCCTCACTCTGACATTTGCAAGCACTTCCAATGGGGCTCACTTGTCATCTAAAAAAAACAACAACTTGGACCACCATCTTCCTCACCATTTCGGCTGAGCACCAGCGTTGTCAGAGGAGGCACAATGTCTTCCGCAACCTTTATAAGACAGAGAAGAAAAGAAATTAAATATACTGTGTATGTGCTTAACAACGTTATGTTGCAAGATGAACGGCCCTAAGTTCAGTGATGGAAGGAAAATGCTTTGTAGCAAATGGAGAGTTACGATAACAATGAACATACTTTTAAATAAAAAGCTTTTTGTACATTCTCAGAATAAATATTATGCGCAACTCTCAATTCAGCCCCTTTTTCTTTTCTCTGAATATAAAGATGTCGGAAATTTCTTCCAACCCTCTGAAAATCAATGCAATATCCAGCAAATAAGAGAGCGGGGTAGAAATCTTCATATCAAACTGAAAAAGCGACACCACCATACTTTATTAATTTGGTGGCTGTCAAGCACAAAGACGACTGTCACAGAGGAACACATTACCATGGAAATACACTGCTGAATGATCGCTTTGATCAAACCAACGCACAAGCGCACATGAACGCGGATGCACTTCCATCCGCCGCTGTCAAAGCCATTCTTTAGGCATGAATCTGCATTGCATGAATTTGCATGATTACCAAAATTGCCATAGAAACAAAAGCGATGCGGGCAGACGGAGTGTGTTTCGGGTCATTACATTGAAAGCCAAAGATGGGAGACTACAAAGGATGTTGTCCACCACTTAATGGCGTGCAGATTAATACAACATCCATCAAAAGGATGGACAAAGTGCGTGTAAGGGGAATAAAGCTGGCCGCAATTTGTCTGAACTGTGAACCGTGAGTAACGGTCCCCCTCGCCGACTGCAAGTCGCCCTTCATCCCATTTTGTTCTCGCCGTCTCCCTCACGCTCCTATCCATTACACAAGTTGTGTTTGTTCTGCGCTCCGCAGGCAACGCCAAAAATAAATCATATAAATATATAAAAAGTAATACCGTGTCACACAGCATGTACCTTTTTTTTTTCCTATTTGAACTAAACTATTTTGTTCGAGGCAGTAGCTGGTCTTCGAAAACTGCACTCTCTCTTTCTTCTGGTAAAACAAACAACAAACTTCACATCCGTTGTTGTGTGTGTGTGTGTGTGCATGCGTGTACAGTTTGCTCGTGGTACCTGCTGTGCCGAAGCTACTGTACATCATTAATTCAACAACAAAGACGGCTATTGTTAGCAGGCAGTCCTTACAGACGCGTTCCGTGTACCTCGAGCGTATGCATATCAGTAGGCCCAGTTTAAAAAAAAGTGCGTGTGTGTATGTGTACATAGATACATATAAGTGTGTATAAATACAAAAATGCACACAGACACACCCAATTTGGCCAAAAACAATCTAACACTTTTTTTCCACACATGAATTAAAAAGTATTTAAAACTGTGCATACTGCCCAGGAAGGAACTGCTAATTTATTGAAGTTTAAGGGGTTCTTCACCTTAAAGTGTTGGAATTCATTCCCAACACTCCAGAATAGTTGTATGGATTAGAAAAATGTCTTAAGACCCTCCATCCACAAAATGGTGAGTCATAAATGGGTAAAAATAAATAAATAAATAAAACAAACTAATTTTCTGAGGTTCTGATCCAGGTCAGGAGTTTCAAGGAATGATGCCAAACCAAATCATCAAACAGCAACAACACTTTGCTGTTGTTGCTGTTTCGTCAAATCAGTGCAACAACAACAAAGTGTTTTGTATCTTGCACAAGCTGTGAATAGTTTAGCTAAAAACTTTCCTCCATGAGGAGATGCAAGGTGGATGGTAACTAATGCAAACGCGGCTGTGTCCTTGTCCAGCGGGCAATAAAAGTTAATCTGAGCTGGCTGCTGGTAATTAAAGTGTCTTCCTGTGTTATTGACTGTCGGCAGCAGCGGGCCCTCTTCCCAGCTCTTGTCCACCATTCCTCATTTCTGTTCTTTTCTCTCCCTCCATCCTGTCTGCTTCCTGCTGCCCTTCACTTCCACACATCAATAGTCATTAAACGCGATCTGATCGCCTCTCCTCAATGCATGCACACGTACGCCACACACACACACACACACACACAGACACAGACACACACACACACACACACAGGTTATGTTGGTTCAACAGTTGATTAGTGTCTTGTGTGACACTTTACAAAGTAGATCCACAGTCCTCTGACCATCGCTGCATTCACAACACAAATGATACTGCAGCAATAAAGTAGCATCAGTCAGGATATGTTCATGTATGTGTGTGCGTGTCACAACAACCAAAAGGTGCTCTACTTTTAAAACCCAGAGAAATAAACAGTGAAAGGCTAAGAGAGAGAGGAGATAATTAAGACACACAAAAACACAAAAAACGGCTACTAGGTGCAAAAAGCCATTTTGAAAAAGCAATTTTAAGTTAAGACTTGAAAAGTCCCGGGTCACAGTGTGTGCATGTCGAGGCGAAGCTCGGTCCAAAGTTTTAGTCCGACAACAGATGAAATAGAATTGGACTGGGTAACCTCAGTACCCGGTTATGCTGGCAAAGAAATCCCAGTTAAATAAGGTTATTTAGGCCATTAACAGCTTTGAAAAACAAACATAAAAAGGTCAACGATTGCACATGCTGGAGGCAACTTAGCAAAGAATTGTTTCTGCAGATAAAAAAGTATATTATAAAAATCTATTCTAGCGCTAATGAAAGCACAACACTAGATTTTTTTTCTCAAGGTCCTGAAAGCTGAGGAAAGGTCCGACCTTTGCTGAGTGCCGCAAATATGAAAAGCCCATTTAAACCACAGGGTCAGTGTGTTTGCTGAACCTCAGCCCGCTGTCTAACGTCACGCCAGGACTCTTGTCAGCTGGTTTGAACTTTGAGGCCACACTGGACATGTGCGTGGTTGCAAACACAATACACAGTTTTGTCTTTATTTAAAGGACGACGGTTCTCAGACATCTACTGGTTTAGGTCAGGAACACAATCAAACAAAAGGCGTGGGGCATCACTTGCACCTGACCTTAAAAGTTGAATGAACTGCAAATCATTCGCACAGCAGCATGCCAGCAGAAAAGACAGGGTTTGCATGGATCTAACTGGCCCAACAGGCAGCATATACAAGAACAGAAAAGGGCCAAGAACGCAACCCTGTGTGACCCCACAAGTAGAATGAGGACAGGCCAACAATCAACATAGAAATAGTCCTGTTAGACAAATAAGAGCTGAACCACTTCTGCCTACATAGTGATTCAGGCGAGGCAGAAGGTCGGCAGCTGCTTTGAGATTCTCACAAGCACAACAAACTAATTGGCGTCAACGGCAGAAGTTCACCGTACGCTTGAGGAGAGCAGATTCAATACTGTACGAAATTTTGAATCCGGTCATAAATGTCTCCAACGTGGTGTTATCTGAAAAGACTGAGGATGAGAGACAGGTGACAGACAGATCTAAAACTGAACAAAACCGTGGGCCCAGACCTTGAACTAAGGTAGAAGTTGATGAGAACCAAGAAAAACGGACCAAGCAGTATTAAAAATGTGTTGATAACAGTATCAAATGGTGATAGTTGGCAGGTTTTTTATTTAGATAAGATATAGATATAGGTTAAAACTGCTCAAGCACAGCAACATGGGTTGGACGAGTTTGTATTGAAGCAGCGTACAAACCGGTTAAAAAAAGCTCCCTGGGACATTAGGTGCAGCAGGAAATAATAGACAGATATTGAGAATTTGCCACTTTCACAGCCCCTTGGTAATTTGAAAAGCTTTCCTTAATATACTCAGCGATCAGTTCTTGATTCGGTGGATTTGCACCTAAAGGGAGGGTGGCTGGGTATAGAGACCACAATCACACAACAGGGGGAGTGGAAAGAAGAAATTAGATTTTACAAGCTGTAAAAAAAAAATAAATGTGTCCATTCACAGAGCAGCAGCAAAATCTCAAGCTATGAAGGAGGCGCAGTGCGGTTAAGGTAGCTGAAACAAATAATAACATGGAGTCCATGGGAGAACTAAACCGTGGCCAAATAATGGTCCAACTGTTGACTTAAAATAGAATCACAGTGCATTTAAAATCAAAAAGAAGCTGATCAGAGAAGTAACAAAGAAATGTTAAATGTTCCACAGTTCATTATATTTATCAAAAATATAAACAGTCAGCATCAAAGGGTAAAAAATAAAAATAGAACATTTATGGAGACACTCACTTATTCATGTGTATTTTTCCCTCTGTGAGCAATCGGAAAATTAAGAGCTAAATCAAATTCATAATCTTATTATTACCATTGTTTATTTATTATTTTCTTCCACTTTCCACTGCAGTCAAACCAGTCACACCTGCTACCAGAAAGGCAGTTGGGTAGGAAATAACAATTGCTCCATCATAGCTACTTACAACACGGTGATGTGGTCTGATGACAGCATGGTGCTGACTCAGCACCTCCACAACGGACAGCGACGTTCGAATCAACTGCTCGCATGCTGCAGCACCTAACAAGGAATCAGAGATAATTTACATACCGACCTTCTATGAACAGAGTGAGCGGTGTCAGAAGTGACACCGCTGGCTCGGAGTCTTCCATTTGCGAAGCAACAACCCGAGTGTGGATGACTACAGCCTTTCAATATGACTTTGGCCTTGAGTAAGAAAGTCAGCGGTACGCTTTGATCCAAAGATAAAATGTTAATCACCTTTAAATGAACGTAAAATAATGGCTGTGAGAGTGTGATGTGACACACAGCTGCAGCCACCTCTCCAAAATTTAGGCACACTATTTATTAAGCCAGCTAGACAGATTGAGCAGCAGGTTTCTCTGGCTGTGACTGGAATCATTCAAAGGTGAACTCACCCAAAGCACTTTCCAGATTCTTTTCATTGGATTCCACAGAGGTGATAGACTATAGGTAGAGAACAGAGAGGGTTCAGATATCAACTTAGTACTTGCATGATGCTTGAACCTGGTACGAGTTTTGGTTTTTCACCTATCTTGTGGTTTTAATGGACTAAATGGTTGGAACCTAACAAGATGTGTTAAACCAAGTCAGTATTTTGACTTTTGAAAACAGCTCAGTCCTGTAAATCGTACTTTTTTTTTTGTCAATTGTTTTCAAAGCCAACCAATTCAGTCATTCTTAATCTGGAAGATTTTATCTAATCTTTGAAGATTTTACCAGTAGAGATCCCATCTTCACCAAAAAGCCTTCAGTCACAATTTGAGTTCTCAGCACCTGTGAAAAGACGTGCAGGGGAAAGTCAAACAATTAAGGAGGAGACAGCGGTGGAGCTAGGAGAAGAGGAGGGTAAGGAGCAGGATTTGGATGGACAATGTTATTGATGACTGACAAAATGATTTCCTGTTAAGGCCAAGGTACCTTTGATAAAAGAAGCTCCAGCACTATAGCCAATGTGGGCAAGGTCTGCTTCAGCTGTCTGCTCTGAGCTGTAGACTGGTGCCTCCTTCCTATCACACCCTGGAGTGCACCCAAGACATTGTCTGGAGATGAAACAAGGGATGAAACAAAAGGCAGACGAGAAAATGAGGGGAAAAGTAAAGGACAGTTCACTAAAAATGGATTTACAATTTACACACCCAATGTTTTCTAAAACCTGAAAATACAGCAGGCAAACACAAGCTGAAAACTCTAAACTGATTCCTAAAGGCTAAAAGTAAAGGAGCCGTAAGGTTAAAGAGTTGTCGCTACACAGCGAATTGTGCAACAAAACAACCCCACGCAAACTCCACACAGAAAGACTGCGCGACGAAAAAAGAAGAAGCAAACTTCTCGCTTTAACTAAATCCATATGCAGCAGCAGGACGACGCGGGCGGGGAGCGTGTTTGTGTGTACCCAGTATGACTGCAGGGGTGGTACTCAGATACACAATCAGCAGATCCAGACACTGCGACAGGTGTGCCGACTGGCTGGGGTTCTCTTTGAGGGGCGTGGCCTTGCGCAGGTCTCTCTCCATGTACATCACAAGCCTGAGGAAGAAAGAGGTACACGTGCACGGCACATGCACTGCATATTAAATGGCTGGTGCAAAGACAATTAAGTGAGCCTAAAAACGATTCCAGGTCTCCCGTTTCGAGTATCATCTAACGACTTAAAAGCCAATCAGCAGGCAATTAAGATGTATCTATATAAATTGCACAAGCGATCTTGACAGGATGCACACAAAAGACGGGCCGGGGAGACGAGACTCAGGCAGACAAACAGGCCCCAAGTTTGGGAGCATTTTCCTTCTTTTTTATAAATTGTTATTCTCGTCAGACTTCACGTATTGAACAGTAATCAATAACATTAGATTTACAAATTCAGAGCCGAGCAGAAAGGTTACCATTGCTAACTGATATTCATTACCGACACCCACACAAACAGCATGAATGCAGATACATGCGGAGAGACGGAGAGAGGTCACACTTGTTAACAAATATCGATTCTGAGCTTTTGGAGAGGCAACAGTGCAGGGGCAGAGGGGGTATTACTAATTCAGCATTGTACCTCATAATGCTGCATAAGAGATTAGCAGCCCAGTGAATTTCAATACGGCCGAGCAATCACTGCTTTTTCGCGAAAAGAGAAAATCTTGTTTACTGCTATCAGTGTCAGGCGCTGTATGTATCAAAAGTTGCTCCAATAAAACCTTGAAAGTGTGTTGCAGATGTTCAGGGCATTGTCTGAGTTGTTGGAAAGAAAAAAAAAATGAGGATAACTTGAAAGGAGATTAGCATTGAGTAAAAACAATGAATTTGGTCTTATTGATCTAATCCTCTGTTTCGGAGGTGGTGGTGGGGAGGTGATATCAAATTATTCAAGGCTGCCGGCTATGGACACGTCTGACTGATAAATTAAGCATTCGCAGCCCAGTTACCCTCAACCCCAACACTGATGGACGTTGGTAGAGGCACACTTTGAAAGAATTTCAATGCAATAGTTGTATGATGGTGCTTCCTCATGTTTACGATCATCATTTATTCCATTAGGAAACTTAATTATAACTTAGGACAAACTATGGGGCAGGCAAATGTTTTGACTGGTGGGGCCACAATGGGTTCTAAAATGTGACAGAGGGGGCCAGAGCAGGAGCAGATGGATGGAGTTTTTTGGTGAGCCACCTCATAGGAGAAAAAAATAGAAAACATGCTTTAATGTCAACTGAAAATTAACAAAAATGTTACAATAAAATGTCTTTGAGCCTCTCGGTATTCAGCTCTTTATTGAAATGACTCTTAAAGCGACTGAAAAAAATTGATTAAATACAGCTTTATTGTTATTACTTACTTACTAAAAAGATTAACAGGCCGCATATGGCCCCCGGGCCGTAGCTTGCCCATGCCTGGTAGAGAGGTATATGCATGGTTTTGCTTTGAATAAGAAATGACTGTTCAATGTCCTCCATCTCCTCCTCTAGTGATTGCTAAATAAAGACAGAAACTTCTCACCTCTCTGTCTGTCACTGTGGGAGAGTCATGCGCTACTGATCTACAAGTGACATGTCGCGTGTGTGAGTGTGTGTGTGTGTGTGTCTCACTCTATCTATCTAAGCCATCACATTTTCGCTCCCGACGGCAAATTTGCCACTTTCTGAGGACTGTGTGAGTTTGTTTTATACAGACAAGTGCGCAAATTCACTCTCAGACACACACACACACACACACATTTTCACATCACCGTGGAACTAATTAAACACAACGTGCCGGGCTTAGAGCAGGGCCGAGGAAGGCGAGCGGTTGTGTGTGTGTGTGCGGCGGAGTCGTGCGGAGATCTCGGTGGGAGAGAGACAGGCGGGTCAACTCTGACAGCTCCGGCGCGCTGAAGGGAGGAGACGCGAGGAGCAGAGACGGAAAAATGTGTGAGGGGAAGACGAAACGAGGGCTTGAGCGCGCTTATTCTCAATTCTGGAGATAAGTGAGTCATTGTGGGAGGAGATGAAGCATATGATGCTTTCATTAGGAGCGTAATGTCACAGACGGCGGCCCTAATGAAGCCATTATGCCGCTAACGTATCGTGCGGTGCAACATATAGTCTGGTTTTGCGGGATATGGAAGAAATGTTCTCAACTTTTTAACGGCGCAGTTCTGCACAATTTGCTTGATAGATGTTGTTTTAAACAATGGCTCTGCCTTCGTTTGTGCTCCGTAATGTATTTCACACGTCTGTCTGGTGTGCTCGCCCAAAGAGAGCTGGTGCACCGAGAAGAAAGAGAAGAAGAAAAGGGAGGGAAATAAATGGACAGAGAGACGTGGAAAGAGACAGCTGTGAAGATGCACATGTCAGTAATCTGGGGCGTCATTTTCAAACCCAAATATGAAGCGGTTGTAAATTACAGAGGGGATTGGATACGTATATAAGTGTCTGCTCTGCTCATCCGCTGCTGCAGTGCAACTCACCCACACGGGGTCAAACGCAGGACAACCAGCTAATGATCCATTTGAAGTTAAAGTTAGAGCATACAAGTGTGGGTGTGTGTGTGTGTGGGGGGGATGGGGGGTGAAATAAATTTAAAAAAAAATCAACGTCCAAGACTCATATGCTCCTATTATCATTCCCTCTGCTGCTGTGCTAGTTAGCACGGAGGTTACGCAGAGTACAGCTGCTTTGCCACCGACACCAGGCAGCATTTTTTATGAAGGAGAACTTAGTTCTTGCGGCAGCCTCTTTTATGTAACAAACCCTTTTAAAAGGAATAGGAGAGCGCATAAAAGGATGTGCAGTCGCTGGCGCTGTGTCAATAAGTTCACAGCGAGGCGCGCCCGCGAAAAATTTGTTTGTTTGCGAATTTAACAATACCTCGGTGTGCCGATGTGAGAACTAGGCTTTGTTTTGTAACTGCGATTTACAGGGCAGAGAAGGAGAAAAGCAGCGCAGGCAAGGACTGTAGCTGAGAAACACTATTTGTGTTGATTCACTGACATTAACACTGAGACATTAATCCATAAAACAAGAAACCCAGGGAAGACAGAAGGAGAAACGACAGCAATCAAATCAAGGTTCGGTATGACAGCCGCCGTTAAACCAAGAGGAAGAAGGTCAAGTCACAAGACATAATTTCACAACAGTGTCTGTGGGCGTGAGCGTGCTCACCTGTTTTGACAGCAGTAAAGCAGAGTGTGTGTGTTGTCCTGTACGAGCAGCAGCAGAAGCAGCAAGGCTTTGGCTCTTGTTACCGTGGATGGAGCGTCCAGGCAGCGGAGCACCTTCAGCACCAGGTCCTACGGACACGTTCAATTGGCATGAAAAAAAAATGTTGTCTACCAGACTGGTCTTCAAGATTTCTGCTGGTTTTGAAAGCAGGAGCTATAAAGATCAACTGTCTCATTGATTCTGTATAATGGTATAAGCAAATCATAACTAGCCTGACATTTTTTTTTAACAAAAAATTAAAACCTAGATACCTGAAATGCCTTTCTGTCACTACTTATCTGTTTAAAAAGTAAAGTCATTTGAAGGTGCCGTGGTTACACTACTAACTCTTCCATCTGGGAGTGGCCTGATTCACAGTGTAAAGTACAGGAAAAAAAACTGTCACGCAATCAGGTTATCTTGTCGAAATATATAACAGCAATGTACCTCTGTAATATATTCACAAATGAAATTATTCCAGTTAACATTTTCCCTCAGGTGTTGAAAGAAATTCGGCTCCCACAACTAAGCTGAAACTCATCAGCTCAGACTAGACATTATCACACAACACACACACACACACACACACACACACACAGAGCCGAGTGCGCCTACAGCTACTTTAACACACCCATTCACTCAGCATAAACTCAGTGACGGTAACTGGTTGAAAAATTTTGTGACTGGCCAACATTCATTACCATTATCATTATAACCAACACCCTAGACTTCATACTGTGTGTGTGTGTGTGTGTGTGTGTGTGTGTGTGTGTGTGTGCGTGCGTGCGTGCGAGTGTCTCCGCATCTGTGTTTATGCGGCAACACACCAAGTTAATTAATTTCAAAGCCCAGAAGAGCGTGTGCCTCGCTGATAAGTCCCTCCCCACTACCCATAATGCCTTGCTGAAGAAAAAGACTGCATCGCGTTCATTCAGCCAATTAGCCCAGATACTGACACACTCTACAAATTGGCGCGCACGTGTGCGTGTGTATGTGTGTGTGTGTGAGCGCGCGCCGGCACAAGCATGCAAGCACGGACACACTCTTGCATGTGTGTAGACACGCGCGTGCGCACGCACGCACACACACACACTCTTACAGACAGAGTTCTGTGTAAACAAACTCTTGGACTGTCTGTCTTTGTGCCAGGGGAGAGACAGCGGGGAGGAAGAATGGGGGGAGGGTGGGGGAGGAGAGGAGAGGGGCGGGTGGGCGCTGAATGCATATCAGTGTATAATTAGAGCAGAGTTGAAGTACTAAGTTTGTATTCTTGTGTTAAATTGAAAATGCTCAATGCAAATAAATTCAGTTCAGAGTCAATTACCAATGCTGGACTCCAACTTAAAAACCCTCAAATCAATTTTTAGCCCCTCTGCCTTCGCAAGATTAGCTCTTCGCTTGCATGCTAAAGGGGAGTGTGGAGGGTGGAGGTGTGTGTGTGTGTGTGTGTGTGTGTGTAGGGGGGGGTTCTGAAAAATTAAATAAGCAACTCCTGACAAATTAGCTTATGCACCGAGCAAGACGAGTAGAGCTGGAGACAGGCTGACTGAGGCACCAGGCAACCGTCTCCGAACACGGGTGGTAAAAAATACAAACAAAACCCAGAATGCAACTTTCGGCTTCCTTCTGGAAAACGTGTTTGACATTCTGTAAACACACGCTACCTTGTTCTGAGTGAAGCGGTGGGTGTGGATGCGTGAGGAGTGCAGGGCAGCTGCCGTGGCCGTGAGCAGGTGCTGCTGGACCCTGGCCCCTGCTCCACCCACATCCTCCAAGATAGCTGCAGGGCCACAGGTGTCAATCACTGCCAAGAAGACTGCGGGGACCAGCCGCGTCAGCCGAGAAAGAGACTGGATGGACACGCAGGGAGAGACGGGTAAACACACAGCAGCTACGTTTCCATTGCAGTTTTTCGCAAGGTACAATTGTGATTTGCAGGAGTTTCCATTGAATGGTGCGAAGCGCCAAAGCCGTAATTCTCTTAAAATCTCGTCATGCGAGATTTTAAGAGAATCACGTTTACTTTTGTTTGTTTATGTTTGTTTGCTGTCAAGAATGGTTGTTATATTTTTCTATTTGATATTCAGTCTCGGCATTTTTACTTGAAGTGAACTGGTCACGTGACCCTGTACTTTTTTTGGAGCCACATTAAACATTCTCGGGTCACAAAGATTAAAAACATCAATATCACAACTTGCACCCTCCGCAAAACACATGAAGCACATTATGCTCTTTTCAAAGACAATTTAGGTGCATTTAAAGCTAATACTGATAAAGCTAATAATGAACTCTGGTTTGTAGCTCAACTAGGCCCAGCATCAGTTGTTTGCTTTCTTCAACTTGTGTTATTGCTGACCTCGACTTTACTGAGGCACACATGTCGTTGACCTTGAGGTCAATCACTGCCAAGAAGCCCACAGAGGGAAACTGTGAAGATCCACCGATCTCCAAACTCGTCTTTCAGCCAAGTGAGGATTTTCACATGCACAAATAATAATGCTAACACCAGCAACATCTGTACCAGAGTCCAACTTTGCAAAATTCTGACTAGTACGATTTCGCTCATGCAAAACTACAGTTTTAGGGGCTGACACGATAAAACTAGTCTATTGTACGGATGCATTTGTAAGAGGTTTTAAATCAGTGTGTTTCTCAAACATACCGAGACAGCGGCGACTCTGACGGCCTCCACTGGAGAGTGAGTGTACAGGTACCACAGGGCGGAGCCCGTTTCCACGGTAACCAAGGGGTGGGAGGGGCCTGAGACGGTCACAATGTTCTCTATGGCCTTTGCAGCCATGTGATGTACCACAGAATCGTCCTGCAAGAGAGATATGAATAGCCAGGGATGGTGGAAGTCATTCAGAGTGCACAGTGTTCGGGACTGGGTGGATTACAACATATTAAATACAACTACTTCTGTCGACTGTCACAATCTCTAACAGTAGCACAGTAAGATTTTACTTTGCCAATGCAGTTTTTCAATGTTTTGTACGTCTTCTCCTTCTTAAGCTTGCCTTTGTAAAAACCGAGTTCTTTAAAGTCATGGGATGTAAAAAAAAAAAATCAAAACATGACTGTTGAAAAATGTCTTATCCCAAAATAAAAAGTTTTGGGTTTCTTTTTCAAAATACGTGTACCTGTAGGTGTCTCTGGGTTGGCACGCAAGTGTTTACCTCTGTGCATACTGCTCATGCACATCCACCTAGGCCATGCTGGAGAACAATTGTTTGTGTTCAGACAATAGAACTGGGCTAATGAAATCTCTGTGTCTGAGAAAATTAGTTTTTTTTCCGCCCAGAAAGCCATTGTGGGAAGAGACAGGAAGTAGAACAGAAGTGATTGCGCCTGTCAGGTTATTATTGTGTTTCACTGTGTTACATCACTTCGCCTCTACTTTCCCTAGATATGCGATACAATAGGGCCTATTCATAAGTTAACTGCATTTTGTTGTAAAGTTCCATATTAACGGCAGAAACACTAATTTTAATATGGGAATTTATCACCGCAAATCATGTCATCTACAACAGAGAGAGAAAGCTTTTGCGTTCCAACTGTCCATCAGTGAGCTCGGCACACTTAATAGAATGATTTAGGCCGAGCGGTGTTAAATAGTTGCTATACCGAGAGAGCATTGCAATAATAACATGGAGAAAAACTGATTACGTGGTTGCAATGATGAAGTTTAAAAAGTTCTTTAACCGTCTAAACAGATTGCAACAGAATCTAAGTTGGCTTCAAACGCTCGCTAAAATGATTTACCTGCATCGCATCTAGACAAACGTCACGCCTAAAACAAAGCAAACCTTTCCAAATTCACAGAACCTTGATCCTCTCGTGGTGCAATGGATACACATCTGACACTCAGCCACGCATCAGTGGCCTGGCCTGTGATCCACAGTTAGCATGTTATAGAAACTAAAGACACATTCTATGCGGTCACACGGGACCCCTAATCATAAGTGATAGTTTAAATAACCGTCTATTAATCCAATATAGGACATCACATTGTGTATTCAACGCCAGGGGGACCAGCGGAGCACGGGTGACATGAATGAGTTCTCTGGCACCCCTCCGGGAACCAGCGGAATGGTCTGTTCCAGCATTCCCCAGGCCACGCGGGCCAGCTCACTAATGAGCCCACGGGGGAGCACCCGCTGTCTGTGTGTTTAATAGACTGTAGCCCTGCCAGGAACTACACAGAGAGAGTGCGAGAGAGGGGGGGGGAGAAAGAACGAGTGGGGGACTGACAGCAGAGAAAGACTGAGGGAGCGAGACTGCCTTGCATGTGGTGAGAAACAAGTAGCTCGCACAAGAAAAACTCCCATCGTTATGATGCAGACAGAGGAGAAAAAGGCTCCTCTCATTATGGCTGCTCACAGCGTGAGGAAAAAGTTCATCCAAAAAACACACTCATGATATTATAATCAGTGTCCTACTTAGGCCTCACAACTCTGTGAAGACAAATTTGGAAACATTAGGGTTGCATTTTGGGACTCTTTTTTTCTTTTTCCTTTTTTTGCTGGTGCCACTGTCATCCACTTTTTTTAGTCAAACTTTTCCAATGTTTAAGGTCAATAAGGCTGCAGTCACACCAAACCAAGTTGCATAAACTTCGGTACAGTGATACATTTCAATCTGATGACGCTTTCTGTCAGGCCAACAATGACAAAAGCCATCAGCTTGTAAACAAGATATTAACGAATTTGGAAAAAAAAAAATTAAAATAAAACTCATGAAGGTGATGAAAATGATGGCATGCTTAACTTCCTGATTTAATTTCACCATTAAATCATCGCCACTAGCTCCATTTTCGATTACTGGTTGATTCTCCCCTCAGGGTAACAGGGGTGGGGTGGGGGTGGGGGTGGGGGTGGGGTATCCCAGCTGTTTCGGGGGTGAATGCAGCATCTACAAACATGATGTCTCATGCTGGGAAGTCCCCGACTATCAGAGCTCATTTGAAACTGATATGAAAAAATGATCGACATCTGTATGAGTGATTGTGACAAGACACGCAAGGGCAAACATCCTCAGATCAGAACGGGATTGGATCTGACACTACTTAAGAGGCTCGCATTGGGTTCGGATCTGAGGACGGTGCGGAAACTCAATTGCATGACCAACAAGCAGCCATCGGTACAATAATAATAACAAATTGGATTTAAATAGCGCTTTTCAAGGCACCCAAAGCAGTTTACATTGAACTCATTATTCATTCACACCACATTCATCCTGGTGGTGGTAAGCTACAACCTGGACACAGATCCTATTTTAACAGGAGGTGTAAACCGAGTGGGAGTGCAGCTGTGGGAAAGCAGGAACAAGGAAGCGATGGTTTCGACTGGACATGAAGGGATGGGAGGGAGGCAGCCAGTGACTGGACTGCATAGTGATGTGGGAGGGTCTGGCAGCTGCGCCAGGAGGCCAGAGGGGATGACTATTTGCTGACCCAGGCCAACGGAAATCCCCCAGAGTGACTTAAAAACAGCTTTCTTCACAGCATTACTCACCGTTTTCCAGGGAGCTGCTGCGTCTACGACTTGGAATGGAGAGAGCCGGTGCCGCAGAAACTCTGGGCAGCCGAGCTCAGGAGCCACGTTATTTCACGATAAGCATGTCAAACAAAAACGCACAGAAAAAACACCACCACCCACTGTTCAGTTCCTCTTGTTTCCGCGACGCAAATTTGTCAAGTCTCAGATAAGCATCTGACTGTCGCATCCCCCCGTTTCAACCACATTTCCGTCCGCTTTTCTCAGGTTTCAACATGAAGCGTGGGCCCCTCTGGCAAAAAAGGGTTAAATTACAAATCTCTAATCTCTCCTGTTCTAGAGCTTACGTCTAATAGATCAAATTCATGCACTTTGAACCCATGAAGAAAAAAAAGAATGAAAGTTGTAACTCCGTTTTCAGACGAACAGAGTTAAAAGGCTCGGGGTGGGGGGATGGGAGGGAATGGAAATATAAATTCCCGTCTTCAAGAGTCTCTCAGTAGATTAGTTTTATATCCAAACGTGTTTGCACCTGGTCGCAGAGTCTCAGGTACAAAGAGATATGCATCACAAAAAAAAAGAAAACCCCGACATCACATGACTGGCTGCATGATTTGTGTGCAGCCCGTGTGAACACAAGTGCGTGTGATTACATGTCTGATGTGGTTTCCCTCTGTAATTAAGGTCCTTTAGAAGCCGGCGCACCTGGTTTAAAAAAAGAGCCCCTATGGCAGAGACACAGACGCCGTCTATCAGTGGCGCACATCACATCTAACGCCGCTAATAGCCGCATTCAAAGGGGCAGACAGACGGTGTGATTAGCGGGCTGAGAGACGAGTGGTGGAGGAGAGGTGGACACCGGCAGCAACAAGTTGAAGCTGCGGGTGTGGGTGGCGTCAGAGGGGCAGAGGGCGACGACGCAGAGTCGCCGATGGACGGGCACACCGCCTGGACGCAAACAGTGGGAAAGAGAGTCTGACATCCACGGCAGAAGATAGAAAAAAAAGATAAAATGAGGATGAATGCGAAGATGGCTTCATTTCGGTGTGTGTGATCAAACTTGGCAGACTTGAAGAAAAAGCAAATCGATGTCGACCGTTTTGGCCAACAGGATGTGCTGGCAATCCCTGCAGGGTCGTGTGTGTGTGTGTGTGTGTGTGTGTGTGTGTGTGTGTGTGTGTGTGTGTGTGTGGTCATCATGGGGGACAAAACTCCCCCTCCTCCAACAACTCCCCCTTCCAATCCTCCAATCCTCGTTCTCCTCTCTTTTGTGAAGGATGGCAATAAATCATTAATAGCCTCTCCAGTGGTGTGTTGTGTGTTTGTGCATCTATGTGTTGTGTGTTTGCGCGTGGATTTTTTTATTTTTTTATTTTTTTTGCCATCTGCCCCCTGGCTTCTATCACTGTAATACTGTTCACACAGCATTTCTACAGCGCCCCCACCCCTCATTCTCTCTCTCTCTCTCTCTCTCTCCCTCACACACACACACACACACACACACACACACACACACACACACACACACACATACACACACACACACACTCTTCATCAGAGGCAGCGGAGGCGTCATCTTGTTCAGGCCTCATAAATAATTTCCTTCAGCTCAAGTCTGGCCTGGAAACCTACCTTTCACTCCATGCCATCCGCTCCCCACTCCGAGTGCAACTGGCCCTCCCTCCCTCCCTCCATCCCCCATCCCCTCATCCCTCTGACTCCCCGCCATCTCTTCTCCCACAACGCTGATCCCTCTCACTTTGCCTCCCCGTCACAAGCCCGCCCCTCCCCCGCCCCACCGGAGCGAGCGCTGCCATCCACGCGCTGGCTCCGTGCCCTCCCGCTCGACCCCTTCCTCTCGTACAACAATCTCCATCCGTCTCCGGTGCATTGCTTGCAAATCAGGGGAACTCTCGGCAGCGAGAGTTGGGGGTGGTGGTGGTGAGGGGGGTGGGGTGATCCAGAGGGGTCAGAAAAAACGCATCAAAACCGCAGCAGCGCCTGGAGCGCATTGAAGCAGGGTCTCGGCACTGCTCCTCCACGCTGTCATGCAATAAACAGCTGTGTGGCACCGCTTTTGCATTCATTTGCACTTTCTCCCCGCCGCGCTACGGCAGGAAATGAATGAATAAATATAGACGCAGAGTGAATGGGACAACATAGAAATGACAACATTGGATTATAAGGCGGCGGAGAGAAGGTGTTTAAACCCAATCAATACTATTTCTTTCCTGACAATGCATTGTTTACATTTGAGAGTCCTGAAAGAAGCAAAGCATGAAAACAGTTGCTGTCAATATTGTCAAATTACTCTATTTAACGTGGACCAAACTGTTTTATATAGCGTTTTACTTTCTAGTATGATGGTCGCCATAGTGGCATTTTAAAATAAAGTATATTTTGTCAATCCAAGACACAGAAAAAAATGCTGTGCTAGGTTAGTAATGATGAAGGTCTTCTGACCGAAACGTTGCAGCAATAAAAACAAAAGGAAGAGAGTCGAGGGGTGTGCGGGAGCTTTTCTCGATTTTGGTCTCACTCTGGGGTGGCACCCTTCTCTGACGCACCTCTCTTTTTGGGGGTGCTGAGAATTCTTTTGGAATTTGGGAGGTGCTAGGTTAGTAAAACATAATACTGTGTACCAGGAAGGGATGTGTAGCTGTGGTGGGATACTGGTTTTATCAGAAGCACATTGTAAGTTACCTTAAACAACTTTGACAGATTTTAGAATTGAAGAAATGATCATAAAAATCATGGTGAAAATGTGAAACACTGGTACTGGCACTGGTTGTTAACGCCAACACACGCTATTTGTAGCGACAATCAACTGAATCAACTGAAAATTATATTTTATTAGATCTTCATTGTGCTCATTAGTCAGTATTATAGAAAAGATAAACTATAGGAAATTAGCATTTCATGACTACAAGGATCATGTTTGAGATATTCCTCATTCAGCCTGACAGCACAGCTTCCTAACTAGTAATTTCTTGTAGATGTGGCACAACAAATGGAACTGACCAATCCGTGCAGATCCGCGTTAGTAAGGCACCAGTCTGAAGCAGATGTTATTTTTACAGGATCAATAAGAATCCCATACGGAGAGAGAAGGGGGGAAGGGTCTTCGGCACCAGTTAAGTTGAAGCACAAACAGGACCTCGCTAGTTGCAAGCGTGTAAACAGTGGCAGCTGTAAGACGGATGCTGATGTATCTGCAGCGGAACGACCTCGCTGCCAATTAAAACGAGAGTCAAGAGCAGCAAACTAAACGCTTTCCTTTGCTCCCAGCCGACGTTGGCAAGGGTTCAGCCACCAGACGGTGACGGCCGTCGCCCCGCAAGCAGGTCAGTGTGAGTGGAGCTGCTGGAGCGGAGAAATCTGATTGGTCCGCTCTCATTGTGACAGTAGCGTTGCCCAGTCATCTTGCAGGGGGCTATTATTTTATATTCAGGGGAGGATGTGGGTGTGGATGGGGCTTCCGATGCACTCTTCCCAAGAAAATAACGAGGGAGGGATTTGAAAGCAAATCCAGTGATAAATGTCATAATTTCAGGAGCCAACAAACTGCCGGTGAGAAACACTTCCCAATAAACCACTTCCCAATATATAATACAAGTCAAAAGTTTGGACACACCTGTTTTTTCCTAATCTTTACTACTTCCTACACTGTAGATACAGACTGAAGACATCAAATATATGACCAAGTAATGTGGATTAATGAGAGCAAAGAAAAAAATGTTATGTACTTAAATATGTGATGTTATATATATTTTATATGAAGGGTGGCTATTCTAAATGATCTAAACTATAAAACTTGTTTTGAGTTTTTTTTCACACTTTTTTGTTTAAGTTCAATACACATTCCATATGTGTTTAGTCATAGTTGTGATGCCTTGAGTGACAATCTACAATGCAAATACTCATGAAAATTAAAGAAAAACCCATTCAATCAAAAGTATGTGTTTTGACTGGTAGTGTATATGGCACTCAAATCTTCCTGTGACTAACCTGTTAATGCCAGGGAATATAATATATGTAAAGACCATCCCAACAGCATCGTAATAACAAAAATACTTGTGCATCCATGAGAAAAACAGCCAGTCAGGGAAAGGAGGAAACAGAGGATGGATGGAGAGAGAGGGAGAGAGGAGGGGGAGGAGGGGGAGAGAGGTTGGGTCTAGCAATGAGTGTCTGGTCCCTAAGGCTGTGTGTGTGTGTGTGTGCGTGTGTGTGTGTGTGTGTGTGTGTGTGTGTGTGTGTGTGTGTGCCTTTCCGTCGGCCTCCTCTCACAGCTCAATAATGATAAATAAGTCAACCTGCTCTCTCCTCCCCTCAACCCCGCTCGCTGCTCCTGTCACACACACTTCTCCTCTGTTCATCCACCCCTCCACTACACTCCCAGTGGTAATGAAGCAACAGTAGGTACTAGCTGACAACTGTGCAGACCAGAGTTTCATCTATATTCATTCTGCCGCGGCGGGCCGCCACGGGGGGACCCCCCTCTTCCTGAGAGAGACAAAACAACATCCCTCCATCCATCCATCCATCCCCACGTCTCTCCCCTGGCATCACTTTTTGCAAATCTCCTCCCTCATGCAAAGCTAACGGTGCGTCATGCAGGTTGAAGCAGGTTTCAACGTGTTGCAGTGGGTAGTGTTGTACTTGAGATTGGTCTTGGTCTCGAGACCACTTTTTAAGGGTCTCAGTCTCATCTCGGACTCGGAGGCATTTTTACTCGGTCTTTTCTTGGTGTCAGACCCGGGATTTTTGATCAAGACCGGTCAAGATTCAGCCAACACTACAATGACAGATAATAACAGAAAATAATCCAGCTGCTGCCTTGTTACTCTCTGTTTGTGACACCCAGAGTGACACAACCCCTTTTTCCAAGTTAATTTATTTTTTATAAGAGATGTTGCTGTTCGATTTAGAAGAAAACTTGAATTTAAAAAAGATACTGGTAATTTTTTTCGTTTTTTTTTTTTTTTTAACATATATATATAATGTCTTGGTCTTGTCTTGGTCTCGAACTCCAAATATCTTGGTCTTGTCTCGATCTTGATACTCTCTAGTCGTGATAATGTCTTGGTCTCGGTTGGTGCCGTCTGGACTACGACACGACGGTAGGACACGGAGGTGCAAACCTGCGCAGAGTTTCCAGACACAAACTTAGAGAGCCGAAATGGAACGAAGGCTACGAGTGTAGGTACGGTTCTGTGAATCAGGCACGGACGACCACCACAGTTCTTTGTCACTCGGAATCCTCGCGCGCCCGTGAGAAGATCCTGCAGGAAATGATCTCCGTATGACGCAGAATACTCAGCATAGTCATCCGGGTGGGGGTTACAGGTGACTTTGCTGGTGTACATGGTCGAATGGAAGGGAATATCCAGTGCTTACAGCACCGCCTCTGGCAGTCATCAGGGATTCATAGAACTGTAGTTATATTTGTAAACTTTGTAACTTGAAAAGGTTAAAGTGGATTTTAAAACAATAAAATCTCAAGGGTGGGAGTGAAGCAGTTATCGCTGGAGCGAAGCATCAAACTGTTCAGACTGTAAAAGTGTGTGTGTGAGTACGTGTGCGCGTGAGTGCATGCGTGCGTGTCTTGACTTAACCTTTTTGCACATGTTTAGGGACATATTTGTCACTGGGGGAGAACCTCTGAAGTCAGTCTATTGATTAAAGCAACCAAAGTGATCATTTCCCCCTATTGTCTCAACAAAAGGAAAAATAGAACTCGGAGGAAAAAAAATAAAGGCGTCGGAGGAGAAGGAGGCGCTGGAGGAAAAAAAGTGAAAAGGAAAAGTGAGAGAGGCAGTGAAAAGAAAGAGCTGCCCAATATTTTCTGCTTGTGTTCGCTTCGGTCTGGTGTGTGTGTGTGTGTGTGTGTGTGTGTGTGTGTGTGTGTGCGTGTGCGCGCGTGCGTGCGCGCGCGCGATGGAGTCTGGAGGGTCCTAATTGCTGCTGAGGTCAGGCTGCTGAGCAGTTAAGGGCTGTGTTTGATGCAGGTAAGAGAGTGGAGCGTGCGCGTGCACGGGCGCGTGTGCACGGCCGCGTGCGAGCGTGTGTATGTATGTGTGTGTGTGTGACTGCTGCTCTGCATGCCCTTGACTTGCAGCTGGCAAACAACGCTTTAGGCCCCCACAGCTGCCTCATCATTACTGTTCACAGGGATCCCCTGCCACACACACACGCGCGCGCGTGCACGCACGCACACACACACTGAGAGGGACTTAGTCACTGCTACACAGGCGCAGACACAAAAAAAAAAACAGACGCACGCAGACTTACACAGAGACACTCACCCCTTCCCGCAGGCTCCTCATTAAGCCAGTGTAGGCGGCAGCGGGAACGAACCACAGTCCCTCTGGGGAGCCTCTCTTCTTCTCCTGATAGAGAGACATAGAGAAGATGGGGAGAAATGGCGAGAGGAGGAGGTGGAGGATGGGGGTGCGGCACTGGGGTGAGGCGGCGGCGGCGGTGGTGGTGGTGGGTGGGGGTGTGCAGGGGCAGCAGAGGAGCGGGCTGGGAGTGAGAGACAGGCGGCGAGATAACGCGCACGAGATGCGAGCGGAGCAGCGGGAGGAAGAGGGCGAGGAAGGGCCAAGACGGGGAGGGGAGACCAGCCGTGACATCTTGATTGCTGGCCTCCCCTGTGTGTGTGTGTGTGTGTGTGTGTGTGTGTGTGTGTGTGTGCGTGCGTGCGTACGTGTGTGAACACACTCGGCTGACTATTTCAATTGAGCCTGACCCTGTTGTTTGTTTTTTTTTCCCAACACATTGATTTTTTTCCTTCTTCAGTGCACCAGCATGTATAATTTCTAATTTTGCGAGGATCTCATCAGCCCCGTCCCAATTTCACATAATTGAAAGATAGAGCAATTCTAATTCTAATTCAATTTTGTTGTAAATGTAAAGTGAATTGGTCCTCGCACGTCCTCGGTATTGATGCTGATTTTGTTGCTGTTTTATCAGTCAAAAACGTTCAAATGTTAAAATTTGCATTTACAGTAAAATTCAACACATTTGCTTGTTTGACAGTAGCTGCGTTTCCATTACAGTTTTTTGCAAAATAAAAGATATTTCTAAAATTTTGAATTGTGATTTGCAGGTGTTTGGTCCATTGAATGGTGTGAAGCGCATAAGCTGTAATTCTCGCCAAATTTCGTCCCGCGAGACCCCACTTTGAGGAGGATGGAGGTACAAAACATTTTGTATTTTCCAGCAAAATTCATAACATAACATTCATTCTTGATGTCAAGAAAAATCTGTGTTTTTCCAGTACATTTCAGCTGTAGCTGGCTTTTAAATTGTGGCTTAGGGTGTGTACTTATATTCCAGCACGATCCACAAAATTAAAATTTTTCGGCCCCAATTTTCTTTTTTTTATCATTGTGTGAAACAATTCCCCAATTCACTGGCAGTGAGCTGAGCTCTAGGCTATATCTAACCTTGAGGATAAATACTGCACTGGAGGCTTATCGCTGCAGAGCGGAGCATGCGATTTTATCTGGGGACATTTAAAGGGCCATTACACAGAACTGAAATACATCAGTGCTCAAGTTACTTCAAAAGACTTCTGATGTATTCCAGAATGGCAACGATAAGAAATTAGTTATTTTGGTATATTGGTGTTTAGGGATCAGGTTTAACCGAACTTAATTCATTACCACCAACAATTATTAACACAGAGGCATCATTAAACGTGGCCAGAGAAGCTCGCAAATAATAATTTTTCTTTTCTTTGTGTTACCTGAAGGATGCTAAATGCCATTCTAGCAGGTTGGTTGCGGCCAACATTATTTCTATTAGCAGCAACGAAATATACAAGCTTGTGAAAGTTAAGAGGACGAGCAGTTTAACAGCAGATGTGAAAGCCAGCGCATGACGGTTCTTTGCTGAGACAGGCGTATTCCTCCGGCGGAGGCAATGCCAAAGGAATATAAATTACGTCTCTAATCTCAAAAAATAAAGCCAGAGGCAAGTTTTAAGACTGCGCCAATACTACGTTCAAAAACAGAAACCCTCGAAGGCCCGCAACTAATCATTGTCACTCACCCAGACGCTCCAGAGAGTCGCGGCATTTGCTTCTCAAATCTTCTGCATGGCCACATTTCAGCAACGTTCTAGCGACCACCGACAAATTCATGAAAATATTGTGCATTATTCTAGATATAAAAAAACCCTCTGCACAATTCTTTGTTGTTTGTATTGCTGTATCGCTGTATTGACATCGCCCCTGTGCCACCTCTCAAGAAATATTCTATATTGAACTTTCATCTTTTGTGTGAAAAAGGGGCTAAAGATGAGGTAGTTACAGTGCAGTTACTCATTAGGACGAGTAGCCCTGTGCAGGAGCGGAAGTCGGCTTATTAAGAGCTTCTCCAGGACGCTGATGAGATTTTCCACAGCTTCAAGAAAGTATCAAGTGTAATCAGGCAGAGCGATTGATTTTTTAAGGTTATCCATCAGTCATGTGAGCAAAAAGCCTGCACTTAATCAACCTGCCAGCGCAAGATTGAGGTTAATCAGAAATAAATTGGAATCACCTTTTCTAATGAAGTCAAACAAGGCCTCCTTCATTCTTTCTGTGGTAATTTTCAGGGCTGGAGAGGTCAATTCACCTTCAATTCAATCTAGTCGGCTTGCAAATTTAAACTCCATTATCTAATGACGGAGCACTCGATTTCACTCGAGAATGATGCCGTTTCTCACTGAAGTAATGTGAAAATGGCATTTGTTCTAATTCGAGTCTAACACAGGTGTTTTCCTTGGGTCACTTTGAGACATTGTGTTTTATAACCTGCTTAAAGGTCCCAATTTGCGGGATTTAGAAGTATCGTGCATAAGCAGTTGGCACTGCAAATGATGACCGTGTTGAACCTTGTTTCCTGACATCCGATTGGAACTGAAACCTGTTTCACACCTGGTCCAATGTTCTTCTGAGGGAGTTTTATGTTGTTATCCAAATATAAATAGTTTAATATGTCATACTGGTGGTTACATGCAGACTCTACCTGAGAGGCAATGAGGTAGAGGAACTCCCCGAGTGTTGGCAGGACAAAGCGCTTGATTTTACTCTTCTTGAGGTTGTCCCTCAGGAGGTCAGTCAGTGTGGACACAGCCTGGGAAAACAGAGGATGGATAAAGATTCATTAGCAGATAACCTTCAGATTTCTCTGCATAATTTAGAGCTTCAACTAAAGGGTGACAGCACATTAAAAGACATAAATTCCCTGGAAAGGTAGCAGTCACCAATACAGCACCTGGGTGAATACCAAAAAGATAAAGATGCATAACTGGCACTTGATCAGCCAAATGGAAAATACCAAAGTGGTTGATGACTTGGTACTTATATCATTTTGTTGCAGCAACATTCATACATACTGAAAGTAAGTTACCACCCTTCAAAATGTTCAATTATGAACATTGTTTGTCTTTTCATAAGCAAATGCTCTCAAAGAAAATAAAAAATAAATAAAAAATGCAACTTTCTGCCGATTGGCTGATCAGAAATTCTGACCAGGTGAAAATAATCCCAAATGGGGCTTTCCAGGGTAAATATATAACAGTACAGACTTAAAATCCCAGCAA
The DNA here is from genome assembly GCF_046127955.1 of Nelusetta ayraudi. Taxonomy (NCBI): domain Eukaryota; kingdom Metazoa; phylum Chordata; class Actinopteri; order Tetraodontiformes; family Monacanthidae; genus Nelusetta; species Nelusetta ayraudi. The sequence goes on along the minus strand of NW_027466186.1, from coordinate 3,078,878 downwards.
ATGAGGTTCAATGCTGTTTCATTTCCACGCAGCCTTGGAAAATAATCCAGCGAATAAATATTGTCGGCCATCAATGCTATACCAACAATGTTTTTTTGCAACTTTTTAATCACTATTCAGCGCTCAAAAACAGATGGGGATTATACAGATTAGAGAGTAAACAGAAAAAGAAATGCAAGACGGGAAGGCAGCCTCACTGTGAACCACAAACAACGCGCACCCGGAGTGAATTACATCCTGATGGAATCATGTATGCGCGCATGCATACACAAACACACGCATCACTTCGGAGGCATTAAGTACATGCACATGCATAACAAGCGACATGAAGGAATGCGGCCATATGTGCTTTTAGGGAAATGCAAGCATGCACACGCATTAAATGTATGCGGAAACTGCCGCGTCCTGGCATTAGTGTCGCTGCAGCTCTGGTCTGAAGCGACTTCTGCCCGACTCCACCGTTTCTCACACTTGCGTTCCTCTACTGCCCCTTTTGAACTGTCAAGGGTAAACCACTCGCGATACCGGAAACGATCCGATAGCCGATACATCTTAGGTTTTGAACATTTTTTTTTCCACCGCGCCCCTCTTGGTTGGTCTCTCTGTCGTACAGAAGAGAATGATTAAAGAGAGTGATTAAAATTGAAGTTGTGAGAATAAAGTCAAAATTTTTAAATTAATGTCGAAATTTCGTGATTCTAGTCGAAATTTTGAAAATAAAGTTAAAATTTCGAGAGTAAAGTCAAAATTTCGTGATTAAAGTCAATATTTCAAGATTAAAGTTGACGTAAATAAAGTTGAAATTCCAAGACTAAAGTCAAAATGTCGAGAATAAAGTCGAAATGCTCTGCGCACAAGCCTAGCGGAGTACTTCCGTTTTCGCAAGTTTCCTGTTTACTTCGATTTTTTTCCACGAAATTTCAACTTAAAACTGGAAATGGAAACTTAACAAAAATCTTCCTGTAATATTGTTTCTTCTTCTTGTGGCCTAATCCTCTTTCGTACTTTCGGCATGCGGGGTTGTGAGGTGGCACTAACACGAGTTGTCACTGAGCTTGGCAGTTGGGTATCATTAAAAAATTATAGCCGAAATGCCCACATTTGCAGTGTGCCTCATCACATCCTACTTTCTAAAAATCCTAACAGTTTCTACCCTGCCGCTGGAAATAAACAGCAGTTGTGTTACGCTGGCTTTGTCCTTTCTGCTCCTCGAGTGAGCTAAAATAAAATGATTGTGGCTGAATGGAGGGGCGGAGGGTGCGGGGGAGGTGTGGGAGTGCGAGGGAGGTGTTGAGGGTTCGAGGTTGGTCACACAGCTGCACTCAGCCAGGGGGTGCTGAAACACACCAGTGGGCATTATGAGCTTAAATTAAAAAAAAAAAGAGCATAACACACTCACGCACACACGCACACACACACACACACACACACACACACACACACACACACACACACACACACACACACACAGTTCCATTACGCATCATCATTATCTCAGCATCTACATTCCCTCGGACCAGTTATGGAAGTGAGCGCACAACAACAAAAACACATGCCCTTAATTAACATACATAAACAATGTTCCTGAAATACTGCAGGGAGTTGGAGAAAAAAAGAAGATTCCTGCCAGCGCAGCACGCCGAGGTGCCGCATGCACGCGCACGAACGCATGGCCATGCAAAAACAGGACGCGTGAAGATTCGCCAAAAAAAAATATTTAAATGCGCACACGCTGGCGACACCCAACTGTTTGAAGGCAGAATTAAGAGCAAAATGTTGTCAGATTACGTCCCATAAAGACAGCGGCGCGCACGGCTTCCCCGCTAATGCGTGGCTTGTCTCCACTGAAGTGAGAAGGGACTAAGATGCCGAGCAGTAATGCAGCATTGCACTCAGGTAACCCTCTTATCTTCAAGCGCCCAGCTTCTCCCACCAAAATTTGCCTCAAGGGGGGGAAATATGGAACTTTTTAAACCAGGCCTGTGTTTCTCTTACAGAATATTTTTGGGGTGTGTGGTAAATATGACAAAACGGAGCGGAAAGTTTGAGAATGTGTACAGTGAAATTGCCTGGAGAGGGCAGAGGGAGCAGCGTCGGGAAGGAGCTGACGGATGCAGATGCAGCCGGAGCTGGCAGCGTTTCAGCACGAGGACAAGTGTGCTGGTTTCCTTCTGGGGTCGTTTTCAGCAGAGTCTTCTGGTGGGTTATGAGGGAAGTTTGTTGATGATGCTGCTCACTAGTAGCCTACAACGCTGCAGTATTGCAGCTTACAAGGGCAAGGTCTGTTCTGTAAAGGTGGCGATGTAAAAGAGCAGTTGTGCATCACACATTCACAAGTGACTCTAAAGACTCGAAATGCAACGTTATAGAATTTCCTTTGTGTCATTTTGTATAATATATTGCAGGGTTCAGGGTAAAATGGATTAACATTACGAGTGGAACCAATAATAAAGCAAACAAAGGTGTTGGTTTCTGGACGCAGATGTCGTGACTTTGTGCTTAGCATCCTTGTGGGCAGTCACAACAAACCGATATGGGCGAGGAACACACACAGGGCCGCGCTCACGCCTCGCCAAAAAGTTCATTGGCGATTTCACTTCCGTACCGAGTTGCTTTGGGAGCTCCGAATGCATCGAATGTCGTCTGCAAAACATTTTCCCAAATGCTCACCTAGCGTTGTGACATTCGCAAGGAGACCTGAGAAGAAACGCACGGGTGGACAGAGGAGACGAGCCGCAGATAGACAGCCCTGTGTGTGTGTGTGTGTGTGTGTGTGTGTGTGTTTAGAGGTGTGTGCGTGTGTGTGTGTGTAGGGGCAAAGGGTGGGGTGATCGAAGTATACAGTGTTACCATAGCAACTAAGCCCAGCCCTCACACTCCAATCAGCAGGACTGCAGCAGGAGAACCCCTGCTGAGAACACACACACACACACACACACACACACACGTATAAGCTGTTTTGTTGGTCATCAGTCAGTATCTTTACGACGGCACAGTGCAAAAATAAAACATTTACATATTTGAGTGCGCACAAACAGAACGACACAACGGTGCCAGGAAACAACACACACAGGTCCCCTGCTGAGTGCACACAGAAATCCAACTTATTGAAGTCCAAGCATTCTCACTCATTTTCTTACACACACAAACACATGTGCGCGTGCACGCGTACACGCACACACGCGAAAGCAGAACCCCCCGCTGAGTCTATAGATGGACGTGCACTTGGCCGTAGACACAAATAGAGAGACACACAAAGACACACGGACACAGATGTGAGGCTTTGTCCTTTTCTTTGCAATTTGTTATCCTACGGAAGCTGCAGCGAGCTAGGGAGGGTAGCGGGGGTACGGGAGAAAAAAATGTTCCGCCATTTGTCTTTAACAACAAGCACGACGGGGGAGAGAAAAAAAGGAGGAAAGAAAAAAAAACACAACACAGCTATGCCACAGTCGGCCATTTTGTAAATCGCCGTGACGGCTCGGTAGCACTAAAGTGTCAGAACAAGTGGAGAACGAGAAAAGAAAAGGACAGGAGCGGGGAAAAGGCAGCGGATACGGGATCAGAGCTGGCCGGAATGGATTTCACTCGGAGTAAATGGACGTGATGGAGCAGGCGAAGAGACAAAAGGGAGGCAGAGATGGTCGAGGAAAAAGGGGGACGGGAGGACGGTGGTTGGTTCAGTTCACAGTGAAAGGGGTGGGAAGCAGGAGCGCGGCTCGGCACCTCGCCACCGTACAAAACCGCTTTTTACGTTGAATTAGTTCAGCACCACCCTTTGATCGCGTCTAAGTGTTTCCGCACACCGCGGCGTGTGCACGTCGGCGTGTGTGCGCGCGAGGAGCCCGCAGTCGAACGTCTGAATCCTCAGTGTTGGGTTTATGCGCAAAAACAATTGTCAGTTAATGTCAATTAGCCTTGATGGAGCAGCAGCAGCTTCCGGGAAAATGAATACGGGCATAAGCAGCTTCGTAGCTGCACGACTTCACGGTCTGCAGCCTGATTAAGAGTAAAAACCAGGTTATGCTAAAACAGAAACAATCCAACATGGCAATGCAGGGATCAATATCAACATCCTCAGACAGGAAATAAGTAATAACTACTTAAGAAAGAAGTAATTGACTAGTTTGTCCCTATATTGTAACATTAATCGTATTAATCCTTCACCTATGAACCTTGGTGTCCACACTGCAGTTTCACTACACCAAACTCTGTAAACACAACACACACCTATATATAGCTCATATATATATATATATATATATGACTACAAGAGGGTTCTGCTTGATTTATAGGTTTAAGACACATTTTGGACTTGGGACACTGCTGGATGAGCCAGTGGAACTTTGCTTGTTGTGTGTCTGCACAGCAACAGCAGTCTCTCGCATTATTTTGGAAGATAAATCCAGGAAACTGCGCAGAATTTAAATAAAGTGATAAATAAAACATAAACATGGGAGCAGCGACGAGGCTTGACAGGATTTTTGGGAAAAATGATGATGTATTGTGCTGACTATATGAGCCAAATCAAGCAGCAGCTATATATGTTTGGTCTGGAAACAAGATAAAAAAAAATAATAAAAAGTTACTGTTGGAAATAAATGTTTCAGCTGCCTGCAAGGTGTTTGGAGCAGGCAGTGTCACAGTGAGACTGAGCGATGCTACATCTGAGGCTGAGGCGAAAAAGCAGTCTGGTGGGTTTTTAATGCCCCCTGCTGGTACACACCGGCACAAATAAATTAGACGTTGATTATTTTCGATACCTTGGTTTGACCAGTTTTCCTCCAATGAGTTCTGTGTTTCAATTAATGGAAACATGGTGACTTGCAGTCAAACAGAGAGGAAAATCACTGAGAACATCCAAAGATTCATTATACAGGTTAAATAGTCTATGCGTCAAATCGTATTAAATGTACAGAGGCAATGTATAAACACATACTGATAATAAAATATAAAATACAAACTGTGATAAGGACAAATGTCAGCTTTGTGTCCTTTAAACACTTTAAAAGTTCCATGACAATGTATGCATTTAAAAAGCAAATAGAGGTCAGCGTCAGGTGTTTACTGCCATCTCATGGACAGAATCAGTATTGCAGCTTTCAGAAAGCGAAACAGCTATTTCTGTAAAGACTGAGCTGTGGAAATCTTCACATTTGCAATACTAGTTACATCTTAGCACAAGTGCGTGCAGACTCATTTGTGTGTGTGTGTGTGTGTGTGTGTGTGTGTGTGTGTGTGTGTGTGTGTGTGTGTAGTGCCTGACCTCAGAGACAGAACTTTGACTCTCCTCCTCAAGTTCAGTACAATGCAAAGCAAGCAGGCCCATCAGTTTGAGAACTTTGCTCCTCCTGGAAAAACATTTGCAAAATGTGAAATTCAAACAATCGTGTTTAGCTCAACACAAATACACAGTAACATTTAAGACACACACACACACACACATACAAAATTAACTTACACATCCAAGTTAGGAGATTGTCGCGACTGTTGGTTGAGTAATGAAAGCTGGGTGGAAAAAGAAGGGAAGTTAGAGAAATATATATAGAGTTTGAAGGAAGATCAACTGATTTTTCATATTAGGCAATAACAACAACGAAACTTATTAATGGAGAGAAGGCCAATCGGATAAAATGAGGCTACTTCATCAAAGTCATAATTTTTTTGTGAAACTATGTTGTAACTGAAAACATGTATGATGTATATTTTCTTGCTTCTAATCTCATGGCAACTTCAGATGAAATTGAAGCAGTTGTTTGGATTCTTGGGTAATGTCATTCAGACTTTTCCTATGTACTGTGGATAATTAAAGACGATTTGAAAGAACCAAAAAACTGCTAAAACATAATGTCCGGTAAACACAAACCAAGCTAGAATAATAACCGCTAGAGAGGGATTAAAAACTATGAGTTATCCCTCGAGGTTTGCAGGCAGTTAAATGGAAAAGCAGAGGCATTTTGGAGCTGTGTCCAGTGTAATTCCCAGCAATCATCACGGTGTCCTACCACTGTTGAGTTTATCAGTCTGTTTGCAACAACTTTCTGCCAGACCACGGAGCAAAGGTAGCACAGCAGGTTGAGCCGGGAGCGGATGGCCATGGCGGCGGAGCGGGCCGGGGAGGAGGGGGAGAGATGGGCGGAGGTGCTCGGCTCAGCGAGGGCCGAAGAGAGCTGCGAGAGGAAGACCGCCCACTCCTCATCGCTCAGGGACGGCAGCCTCTCGACTGCAGGGAAAACAAATGGAAAAGAAAATTGAGCATTGTAAATCATCAATAACTTCCGCAGCACTGCTACAAAATGACTCATCTGAAAAAAATTATTGCACCCTACCCGAATGTACTGGCACGCAGAGCGTTTTGGGATCGAACCGTCCATTGGGAATCTTAAAAATCTGAGGTGGGAAAAAGTGAACAGGCTTGGAATGTTTTCAATTTCAGTGTTTATCGATGGAAAAAAATACACATAAAACTTGACCGTCTACTACTACGTATAAATGATTTGCTTCACACTTTTAAGCACATGCAGAAGTTTAACTAAAAAACACCTTCAAATTAATACTTAACTCCTGCACTGAACTACATGCTCAACATTTCCATTTACAAGTCAATCAATCAGTCAGTCAAACCTTCATTTAATTAGGGAGTAACATAAAAGAGATAAAAACCAAGGGACATGGTTAAAATGACAGACTTAAGCATAGTACAGCAACAATCACAGAGGAAAGAGACTACATAACATAAATATCACAGAACACACAAGACAAACAAGGGACATCGTTAAAATGACAAATTTAGGAACAGGAGCCAACAAAACAACGCGAGTATGTAAGAGCGCAATGAGCAGGGATGACGTAACCACATAAAATATCACAAACATACAAGACAAACATGACCACTATTGTCGTTGACATGTGACAAGAAGAGGAACATTGTCGAACAGCCAACAGCATGACGGGTGGGCTGTACCTTGGGATTGTCAATGACTGGTGTGACAATCATTTCCGAGTCGGTATAAAGAAGAGCCTTCGCACAGCAGCTGATGTCGGAGCCAGTGATGGCCTGGACACAGGGGGCAGGAGCAAGTGTTCGGTATAGTAGAAAAGGGTTGAGCACTTTCATTTTACATTTATGTAGACTAATATGTATTCATACAAAATAACACACAAAAAAAACACCATTGGATGCCTTATTGAGTAAAAGCACATTATGTTGTATGTATGTAAATGTAAAAAGAAGCTTCCTCAGCTGAAAACTCAGCACAGTGGCAGCAACCTGTGTTTCGTCGGTCCGGTTCAAGGAGTCTGTAATGCTGCAGCTTTTCCTCAAATTTGCACAGGAACTGGAAACACAACATGTATTAATGTGAAGTTGTTTGGTGATGGTTGCTCGCTTGCACGAGACAAAGACGAGACAAAGATCTGATACAGCCCGAAAATCATTCTACTTGAGACTGGATGCATCATTTTGCAGAACACATGCACTAATGGTTTATTAATGCACTAATGGTTTTAATGCACTAATGGTTTATAAAACCTTGCTTATATCTGCCTCTGCACAACTGTGACTGCTCTTGGAAACGCTGCTATTCGAGGGCGAAAACTCTCTGTGCTCAGTACCTGAGTAAAAAAATTGTGTCAGTGTCGTCGTCGTCTACGCCGCACTTTGGCCTGAGCGCCGGCATGTCCTCTGCAGACGCACAAGAAATGCACAGTAGAGCCTCTTTTGGCACGTTTGACGTGCACGCACACACACACACACACACACACGGAAGGTGAAACAGCAGGAAATATGTTACCGAGCTTGAATGACTTATTTAGCTGCAGGCTGTGGAGCTGCTGGCTCCCACTTAGCTGGAGGTCATCTTCGGCCCCCGCCTGCCGCTCCGCTCCTCTCTCCTCGTTCCTGGAGGCTCCACCACGTGTTGCCCGTCTGCCAGTTGTTTGCAGGTCGGCCTCGCAGCGAGGATGAAGGGTGATGTGGCTGCCGGGGAGCCCGTTTGCATCCCCTGGGTCCAAAAAGTCAGGAATCGTTGTATGTCTGTGGAATCACACAAAGACACAGACTAAGAGGAAATAAACCAAGAGGAAGGGAGCCTATTGAGTATTTGACTGAACGCTACGACAATATTGCCTTCTTTATGTGATGCTGATGTGGATTGCATCATTTTAAGAGGTTTTTTTGAAACCTTTCAGTCACTCTCAGTGGATTAACACGGGTGAGGTTGGACACGCACGCATGCATGTGCACAGCAAAGCACCTCAAACTCAGTGAGCGAAGTCCTTCACAGCTGTTCACTTCCTCCTGGTTTTGGTTCTCTTCTTCTGCGCGTTCTTCCTCTTCTTCTGCATACTCTTCCTCCCTGATCGCTTCTCTCCAGAAAGGATGGCCCAGCAACTCTGGCCAGCGCATCCTAGGCAAAACGGGGAAGTTGTTCCAGTGCAGCAATAACACAACATGATTAAAACATATATCATATTAGCATACACAACCAGTTAAAAGTTTGGACACACCCTATACATTTAATGTCTTTTCTTTCATTCTCATGGCTATTGACATTGCAGTTTAAAATAACTCAAACACGTTTTATATTTAAATTCTTCATAATTCTAGCATAATCTGACAGGGGGCTTTTCCTGGTAAATTCAATGGGGATGATTGGGACAGCAGAATTATGTGGGAGACCGACAGACCTCGTCTCTGGGGTTTTGGTGAGCAACCTGCTCAGGAGATTTCCGAAGTCTTCACTAGGAGGGCAGAATGAAGGGACTGTGAGAAATGACACAAAATGTTATTAAAAATGAAAGGCAGAAAGATCAGCATTCACTAAGCCCTCATCTGCCACTTTAAACTTTGATACGGCAACATAGAAATATTTGCGTCAAACATTGCATCTGCGTCGGAATATGCAATTGATTCCAAAGCTTGTGTTTTTACTCATAACAGCCAGCCCCGTTTTTTTTCTTAAAGTTGAGCTGGGGAACTGGGATTAAAAATGTACCATAGCAAAATAGCAAACAGTGGTTAGCTCATTTTCATAGCAAGAACCCTCCAGGACCTAAACACACTTGACCTTTCCCCAAACAACACAGGCCTAAACGTGGCAAAACATTTATTACCAGTCTGTCTCAAGGGAGGAACGTCCTGATGTAAAATCATCTCTCTCAGTTCATCGGGTCTATCAGAATGAAAGGGCGGCCGGCCTGGAAAACAAAATCAATTACAGTGTCAGGTTAAAGTGTACGTGCAATATAGTTGTGTATAGCACTGTGTTTTGAAGTACACTTTATCGTTGTCTGAATAGATGTGAAATGGAAGCAAAATATATTATCCCTGCATTTCTCAGATATCCTTTACTTCCTACCCAAACTCCCTACCCAAACATTTAACACACATCTTTTTTTTTAAGCCCAAGTTTCAGGTCTCATCATGTTTAATGCATGAACAGGCTGCTGCGCATGTGTGCACGAGTGCAGGTACCAGTGTACATGTAGTAGAGGATACAACCCAAAGCCCAGAGATCAGAGCTGATACTGGTTTCTGATCCCTGCAAAACCTCTGGAGCTCTGTAGGCCAGAGAACCTAAAAATGAAGATAAAAAGAAAGAAATTCTAGAGGCATGTACTTTTTTAAGATTGTCATATTCAAAAACACAGTGATTTGATTCTTAGCAAAAACGGTTGAAATATGAGAAATTGTTGTAACCTTGATTAAATAAAGCTAAATATTTTATATTATATATATATATATATATATATATATATATATATATATATATATATATATATATATATATACATATGTATATATATATATATATATATATATATATATATATATATATATATATATATATATATATATATACATATATATATATATATATATATATATATCCTCTCCATTCAAGATCAAACTTTTTAGTTCCAGCCAAACTGCTGTTCAAATTAGATAACTGACGTATTATTGAATGTTGTGCAGTACTTAAATGCAACTTTCTTCCACTGCTTTGAGAAAGAAAGCTACTTCAGCGACACCATTTTCCCCAAAACATTATTTCTGATTCCAATCATGTATTAAATGCACAGAAATAAGTATTTGGGAAATATGCTTAAACGTGACTCTTTATATTATATTAGCCGAAGTTGGGGGGCCTTAAACCCCATATTCTGTGTTTATGCTGCTTAACAACAGTGTATTGTCTGACCACTGCATATGGTCACAATCATTATGATGATGATGATCATCATCATATCCTCTTGATTATTAGCAGGTCACTTGTTTTTCTACATTATGTAATAAATAGCAAATAAATAAAATACATATTTCCGTACCTTCAAACCTTTTCTTAATGTTTTCAAATGTCTCCTTGTGATTTTGCTCCTCTGACTCCTTACAGAAGGAGAACAAAGTACAGAAATCTTCCAGTGTCTCCCCATCTGCTTTGGACATATAGAAGTTACTATACTTCAGACTGTGACTTCCATCGAGGAGAATCTAGACATTGCAAAGACAGTTGTGTTATTCTTTCATAATACAAAACAAAAATTCCATCGTATTTGTTATTATGATACATTATTTATTTATTTATTTTTTTAAACCCAGTGGATCCAAACCTTGGCAGGACTTAGGTCTGAGAGAATGATTCCAAGTTCATGAATGTATTTCAGTCCTTTGACTAAGTCCCATCCAAACTTCCCCACCACATCCTCTCGTAGACATCCATCCTGACCAATGATGTATTGTAGAGAACCACCTGGTTGGTTGGCAAACAGCAGAAAAAGAGAGAAAAAAAGGCCAAAGAATAAGGGTCAGATAGAGCATTGCCTGACATCTTTGGTTCCAAAGTCCGATACAACAGGCCCAATGCTGCAGTCTATAAAACTAAAGAATGCATTTATAGAAGTTCTGCATTTTAGGGCAGCAAGAAAACACATTTACCAACAAAACCCAGATTAACAACTGACCTGTGCAGAGCTCCACCACCATCCAGAGGTGGTTACTTGTCTCATACCACTCGTAGAAGCACACTATGTTCGGATGATTCAGATCTTTACTGAGACGAACCTATTAGGAAAACATACATGAACATTATTTGTAATTTGACCTGCACAGTTAGAGGGAATATGTCCAGTGTATAATTTCTTGTTTTCTTATAACATATTGAGATTAATGTCATTTGACACACTAAAAACTCATAGAAATGTGACAATTTTCACAACTCATGAATACAGCCAAAAAGCAGCATCCTACATGGTTAGTGAAGAGAAGTCTCTTGGCTTTGTCAGCACAGATGATGGCGACATAACTGAAAGTCCCCTTCTTTCTCCCCTTACGGACAACAGAGCTGCTGCCAACACCGAGCTCCTCATAAAGGATGAAGTTCTCCATCTGCTGCAAAAATGGAAAACGCAGGGCTCGTTTATTCTCATGCGTTTTAAAGTCAACTCCAAATAATTTCAGGATAATGTTAACATTTTTTGGTGTAACTTCCCAATTAGGGATCCATAAAGTACATGTATTACATTCAATAAATAGACACGTTCCCCCTAGCTATAATATATAAACAGCTTAGCACTTCATCGTTCACTTAGAAAGATATGGACAAGTCATTGAAGTGTCTTAGTACAAGTGTCTACTTTTTCTGGTTACGTTTAAGTGAGCATCAAATGAAAAACTGCAGGCCTTGCTGTTTGTGTTCTGGGAGTTTATAATTTCAGCTTCAAATCACGAAAATTCGCCACGACAGTTCGACTGCTCCCTGGAAACAGAAAGTAATCATACATGTAGAGAGGTGAGAGAAAGAAAATCAATGTATATTTACTATTTCTGACCCCTGCGCAGTAAAAAAAAAAAGTATCGAAGCACCCACCTCTTTATTGACACGGAGCTCAATGGCGGAAACGCGATGGGCCTCGATACCGTGACAAAAGAGGGGAGAATGGAATCTTTCAAAGTTAGCTAGAACTATCACAGTCTTCTTTTCTGTTATTTTAATTAGAAACTGTATATACTTTACTCTGAACATGTTTAAGAAGCATGTATATATAAAACCTTCATTTAAGAACTTAAAAAGAAAATTGTGTGGAACCAGAAAACCCCCCCAAATTGCAATGGACTGCGCCTGCGTTGCCAGGATACGAGCGAGAACACAACAGACAGCACATGCAGTACAACAAAGTTCGGAGCTTCACTATCGTGGTGGAATACTGCCAGGTCCCCCCCCCCCCCCCCCCCCCACACACACACACACACACACACACACACACACACACACACACACACATCACGTCATGCGCTGAAACAGACCGGCGGCATGACACAATGCGCTAATGACGCGCCGATTGGTTGATGGAAATTTTGGAGCCCCTTTTAACGACTCTCATCTGTAATATGACGATGAAAATATTATAATGATAGCAGCTAGGTATGAAGTTATTTCCTTTTTTGAAAGTTAGGTTTAAGTTGCACTGACATCTAATTTATGATAGACAACCTTTTTTCAAAGTAAAATTGGCGATGACGTTCAAGCTTCGAATAAAGTAATAAAATGTAAATAAGGAAGAGTGACAATGAAGTTGGAGTTCTGAATGAATTAGGGAAAGGACCGTGAAACTTCCTCAAATTGGTATATTGTAAAAAGGGATTTCGGACTCTAGTTCCTCTCACCAGTTTTTCTTACAAAATAAAAGCACATATTGGTTAAAACTGGATAACATTCTCCGTTCAGTTTGAGTCAAAATTTAAAAAAAAAAAAAAAAGAGAGAGAGAGAGAGAGAGAGAGAGAGAGAGAGAGAGAGAGAGAGAGAGAGAGAGAGAGAGAGAGAGAGAGAAATCTAAACAAACTAGCTATTTTCGAGGCTAAGGTTGGGAGTGTTTTCCTATTGAAACAGCAATGTTGAGGATTTCCAGACTACAACAGATACATATAGTATGTGTGGAAAGATGACGGTAGTGTTATAAATAATTTCAGACATAACAGATAACAAAATAATGCTGGTTGGTTGACTTAATTTTTTTAAATTTAATTCAACATTTTGCTAGCAGTAAACATTACTCACCAAGGACTCAGAATGAGCCCTGAAATAGATCTATGTATTTATAATCTATGTATTTGTGTTTGAAAAGCATTCTGTTAATAGATCACAATTAAATATAGTGGTGCCATTCTCCCCTAATATAATTCAGATCTTGCTCTAATGGAGTGACTTGTGTTCTTAGTTCAGTCAAGTCAAAAAAATTGTTTACCAATTTCCATGTACAACGACAATAAAACTATTCTATTTTAAAGTAGATGTCACAAACTAAAGTTGGTAAAAGCAAATTAGCGTGAGGTTATCAATATTTGCCATGTGTGAATTACATAAAATGTCTAAAAAATAATGTTCAGTGTAACTATAATGCAGTTATACCGTTATATACAAATTGTGTTATGCACACAATTTGTCGTTCTGTCTGGCACTTCAGGGAAACAATAGTTATCTTCCGCTCTCAGGTGATTGCATCATTAAATTATTTAAAACAGTAACGAGTTCACACTTACATTGCGAAACCAGAGCCGAAGTAAAACAGTTCATTTTGAAACTACTGCAACCGGAAACAGCCTCGTGTTCCTGATTTCTTGACCACTTCGACGCTTCAGCTTTGTCTTTATCAGCCTAGCGGACGATCCTCCAGCACAGAAAACTGATAAAAGCTGATAAACGTGTTTTGACTGAAAGAAAAGTGGCAGTAAATGACTTCTCGGGGCCACTTGGATTGTTTCCGCCTGACTTTGTTTGAACATCCTGCTCCGGAGTTGGTAGACTTTGCCTCAAACAGAGGGAGCCACGCCGGGAGAACCGCTGATCAGCGTTTCACTCCTCGCCGGACGGACGAAACTGGATTATCGTTTCCTTTCCGTGGAAATCTCCAAAATCTTCTGTAACGGTAAGAAGGTTTTGGTGATTTGAAGAACTTTTCTCTTTTATTGAGTGGACCGTGTTTTTTTTTTTACCCCCGCAGAGGAGCAGGTGTAGTGAAGATAACGCGCAACTCTCTCTCACATGTGGTTTCGTTTTTTTTTTTTTTTTTTTTTTTTTTGTTGAGAGGGTGGGGTGATGTAATTAGCAGTTTGTGATGGTTTCTTTTTAGTGAGATCGTTATCACATTATCAAGAGTAAACCCTAATCCCATCACAGGAAATCTGCCCCAACTCATTAAAAATGGCTAAAATACCAACATGAGGTGGGGGTGATGGGTGCTGCTCTGCGGGTCAGAGGGATCATGTGTGATGGACTATTTGAATCCTTTATAATACACCTTTTTATCAGTTAGTGTATTGTTATGACTAGGGATTTTTATAATGCATGAATGAGGTTATCTTTTTCACATTCAGAGTTTCCTGTGAGTTTATGTGCTGAATACCAAAGGTTGAAACAATAGTTTGGCCAATAGCCAACACAAATGTTTCTCTCTCCATTATGCAGATAAATGCTTCCTTATTTGGTGTGGGAGGGGGGGGAGAAGATGCATTTGTCTAATGTGAATGATGCCCGATATCTGCCATGTTAACTCATTTTGTAGAAAAACAAGTAAAACATTGACTACCATGAGATGTACTCAAATATGTATTAATCAAGGGAGTGATGACATTGAGCTCAAGGTTGGCTGTAGACTTGACTAAGTGTGTCAGCAGGCTGGCATTGGAAAAAAATAATACATACAAGGAGGTCAGTTTATTTTACTCAAGCTGCTCTTCTAAAAGCGGGGAAAGTGTTTGTCAGGCCGTCCAGCACAGCTAAATAAGGTTCCAGCGTGTCTGCCAGCGAACAGCACATGACCTGTGGACGGTCCAACATGTCTCACGGCTCACGCTCATATCTAGACTCAACTGTTGACACAGCCAGAGGCCTATAAAAGCCCAAACAGATACAGCATGGGTGACTGATTGGCTGCGTTTCGTTCTAATCGGACCTCTCTCTATCACAACGCAACACGCACATTGTTCAAAAGGGTTGTTGCATGTGACAAATAACATAAAGCTGTTCATTTACATACATTTGAAATCCCCCCCTTATGTGAAAATGGACACAGATGTAAAACTGCCAGAGAACTGGTGAGTAAATGCCTGGAAAATTCCTCATCTTTTTGCCGTGTTGTATTTTCCTTCCTGCATGTGAAAACGTGACGACATCGTGTACGCTTGCACACACCGCTTGTCGACTGAAGGCATAATCACTTCATAGTTTTATGACTGGCCATGTCATGGCCAAAACTTTCATTCTGACTTATTAGTAATTCATTTATTATGCAACACTCAGAATATTCAAGAAAATTTGAAGATATGATTTGTGTTGATACAGCAGCAGAATTTTGAATGTGTTCATGAGCTTGACTAATTTGAAATGACTCATAACTCGTGAGGACAGTCATGTGCAGCAAAAGTAAACAGAACAAGGATGTGTAATAGAGCACATAAAACTTTGCAGCTACTCGACAGAGCAGTGGTAAAAATTACAATGTACTTAAGCCAAAAGCATGGGCTATAGAGCAACTGTGTTTATTGTTAAATAGTGTTATGAATGACTTCGATCTATGACTTAGGTGGCAATATCTAATAATGCAGTAGGACTATTTTCCTCTAAAAAAAACAAAAAACAACTGTTAATATGCAGATAAAACAATTTCATTTTGGCTTTATGTAACAAACTGAAGAGTTGAGGATGTGAGGTTACGACTGAGGGTTCTTCAGAATCATCCTGCTACATATCCAGAGTCAGAGCCACGATAACCAAAAACAAGACGGGAGATAAATGATGCTCTATTGTTGTAATTTTGTAGGATTTTTTTTTAGTGCTAACAACACTATCTACTCCTTTACTCCACTTCTTTATCTTTTCTCATACTGTACCTTTAATCACTCTGTCCATCTCTTCCCTCAGATTTTTTTCCTACATGAGATTTCCTTTTCACTGTGTGATGCAAGAACAGCAAGCATTTGTTGTGTGTGCAATCATCAGTATCCTGTAAATGCATAACACAGAACATGCAGAGAAAGATGGGCCAACTTCCTGATCATGTGATTGATGGTCTTTAAAATCTAGCTCCCTTCTTCTGTTTTTTGTCTCTTCCCGTGAGATGAAGTTAGATTGTGTGGCTTGCCAACAGCCTAGTCCTCAACCCAAGTGTGGGATCAGATCTGATATGTTGTATGAGCTTGTGTGACTAATGACACCATGTTGGCTGACCTCTGACAAATCCTGGAGGAGGAATGGGATGCCATCCCACAGCCACATGTGACCACGCTGCCGATCCACCTAATTAGTAGCAACCTGGCTGCTGTGGCTCTGTGTGGATCTTCCTGCTACTGGGGCTCATTTTTTGTGCAATAAATAAGAACAATTACAAATTTGGCTTTGGGACTGATAGACAACCCCTAAGAACAGAAAACAACAGAGTCGGTACCAAGCTCCCACAGGCTTTTCAGTAGTGCTGTTCATGTAACAAATCCTTATGAAGGAGACACTATTTGATTAGGGAATAAATTAGCTTTCCAAGGTCTGAAAGTCCAGCCTTGTCCAAAAAATACCAATGGGCTCGTTAATAGATGGCCAGACAAAAAATATTCCCATTTTGCAAGTGTTATATTCTTATTCTATTTTTTTCTTTAAACTCTACACTGTGAACCTAAAAAGTCGGTGGGGCATGATAAGGGGTCCTCTGTGGCTCCATTAGCTGGCAAGCACATGGTATTGGAGACACTTGATGCATATTGAATGCCAATAAGCAACATGACAATATGATGTGCATTAAGCCCACCCCGGGGATGCAGTTGCCACTAAATCTCAATGCTACGACTGCCAAAGTTTCCTTTGGTATCCAAAACCTTTGTCTTGCTTTCAAGCTCAGATTCTTAAAAACTGCTGCTGTTACAAAATGTTGACTTTTAAAAAGACAAAGATATAAAATGACTAATTCCATTTCAAATTTCATCTGAAACAAGTTATCTAATTACCTTGTCCTAGAGTCATTGATCAACTTCCTTTCTTTCAATGTTTCCGTTTTCCCCATACTAAGTTTGCAAAGGATATTTAATTATTGATTGGATCAAGTGGTCACTGAGTGATTGAGAGATCCTTTTTTGTCTGACCTTCTGTTCCAGTCAAACCAAAACATCTCCAAAGGTTTATCAGAAGTTAAAATATCTCAAGGAGCATTTGCGAATTTGCTAAAACCAAAATAAATACATTTGTTCACACATTTGTAGATGAAATTGCCAGTCAAAAATTAGTCTTGAAGGAGAAAACAATAAAGAAACCCCTGACAGACAAATTAGGTTATGAGGAAGTGTTCCACTTATCTATGACTAATGGGAGCCAAAAGAATTTGGCATTGATGCCAACCCCATTTTTAACTTAGAGGGCAGATAAGGATGATGAAGTCAGTGAGTCAGTGTGCATCAACAAGTCCATCTCAGTCCCATTAGCTGGGACAGCTACAGGCATTGAATGGCTGGAAACCAAAATGGGTTCAAGCCCTAATGCTCGTAGTGATCAGCTGTTGAAAGAGAGGACAAACCTCAGCTCCCTGCCGCTAAAAACCTCTGCTGAGGCCTGTTTGCTAAATTGATGTATTGACCATTGCTGTGGCTGGCAGTGGACACACTGTTCTGCAGCCACTGGATGCAAACAAGTTGCTTTTGTGCAAGCCACAAGTGGCATCTGTTACTGTTCTCTCATACTTCAGATCTCTTAATCATAACTCAATGGATTTTGTTCAGTGATGAAACTCAACTCAAGTTGCTCTAGAACAACTTTATGGTTTGAAAATAACGAATTATAAATAATTATATTTGTCAACATGCTTGTTTTTTGTTTTACCTGCTATGCAATTTGACATTTTATTACCTTTGATCATTTTGCTGCACTTTGATTATCTACAAACTTCTCATTCCATTGCCATACGAACATTAAGAGTTAAATATGTGAGGCTGAGAGGCGATAAGATACGTTTGTGCTTCAGTTTCCCTTTGTGGCCAGGCATGCAACAATATAACACATAGCATCTGTCAGTGTGTTTGCACCGTGTGTGTGTACATGTATGAGAACATATTCCCCAATGTGCCAACGCCCCATCACGCAGACGCTTTTCGCAATGGCATCATTTTCGTGTCAACCTCAACTGATTGCCCCGGTCTTTAGTCAAGTGTCGTGACATTCTGTTGCTCAAGTATGCCCTGTAGAACTTGTAGAATCACCATCATAAATTACATGTCAGGAGCTTGTTGTGTATTGTTTTTGCCTGCATATGCAGTTTAAAATAGATGACTGCATCGGTGACTTAATGGCCGTGCCCAACCGCAAAACCACCAAGCAGCGCTTTCACTCAGGCTTCGACTTGGAAAAGTGAGATTTGTGCCTAGTAATGACGTAAATGTCATAGTAACTGTAAGCAGATATATGTGATCGATCTTTGATGTCTTTTCCAGTATCTCAGGATCAAATCTGTGTGGTAGCAATTTAAGCCAAATGGCAAGGAATTCAAGCCATTCAATTCAAGACCTGTAACTTTTCATTACAATCTTGGGTATATCCCATCCCATCCGGTCCAATCGTAAACAGTACTTTGGTTTCTGGCTCGCCATGTTGCCACTTGCCACTGTTGATATTTGATGAATGTTATTGTACTGTTGTTATGGAAATAATAAAACAAGTAAATAAATTGTAAGACATCCTCCTACTTCCTCAATTGTTGTGAAATGTTAACTGTATTAAAACCGTTTTAAAAATTAGGAAAAACTAAAACTAAAAACAAGTCAGTGCAGCGGGCCACCTTTTCAGTAGACATGTTATGTTTGGTTGTCATTGGCAACGGTATTTGGGCATCTGGACACCCTCAAGAATGGAAACTGCATGACCCATTTTCCCACAAGCTACTGGGGTATGAGTGAGTCAGGTCTTTAGAGATGGATGGGGTGGAAAAAGGAAAAACAGGGCGCATGGAGGGATCATAGTGGATTAGGAAAGAGGACGGTGTTTTAAAGAGAAAATGGGACGTAAGCGGAAGGTGCAGGCAGCGCAGACAAACACACCTGTGTTTGAAGCGCTGAGCCAAGAGTGAGCCGAGGCGCAAATATCAAGCAGCGTCTTGACAGCTGTGTGTGTGTGAGTTGACTATTAATAGTACGTTCCTCCCTGCTGCTTGGTGATTCAATACATTTGCCTTGTCTGCCTTTAACTGCGTCACCTCCATCTGAGTAACACAGACGTGTGTCTGATCTTCAATCCTCCAAAGTGACCTTGCTGCTATGTTTAAAACTTGGTGGTTTTGCTTATTTACTGTGTTGGTGGTCAGTTGCACCCAGCTGAAGTGGTATTTGGAAACTTTTGTCTCGCTCCTAGATAGAAGAATATACTTCAGAAGATAATTACCATTGTTGATTATCATACGCTAAAGAACTTTTGTGTGTATGAAAGCTATTGGTCCAACAAAATAATTCCGCTCTTTTGCTCTGTTGAAGTACATTTTGATGCTTTTGTAACTTTTTAAAAGTGACTTATAAATGTAATGAAGATTATTCCACTCAATAGTCTTTTTGACTGCAAAAGAATGTGAAAGACTGTACTTCTTCCAGAAGATACGCTAAGATATGTTTTTGGACTGTGGGAGGAAGCTGAAGAACCCAGAGAGAACCCACGCAGACACAAGAAGAACATGAATAAACTTTCGATATCTTTTTTTGTTCTTTGCAGATAGCCTGGCTCTGACTCGACCACTCCTCCTGCTGTGACTGCAGCCAGTTTCGAATCCCCTTCCTCGCGACAACATCCACACAAAGCCAACTGAGTCCCACCTCTAATTTTGTCTGGTTCCGAGGTCAGTCTATGGCTACCCTTGCTTCGAAACGGTAACCGATCGGCGCCAAGCTGGACCCGCGGACCCTACCTCCCTGCACCTTCTCCTCTGCCCCGCCCCCGACACACAACCCAGCTTGGCTCTGCAACTCGGGAATCCCATTGGTCGGCGAGGAGGAGGAGGAGGAGTACGCGGATGAAGCAAGCCCCTCGTCCGAGGTTACAGCCGGCTACAGAGATGCTGAGACCATTACTGGTAATGTTGCCTGCGTTCATTAGAAAAGAAAAGGCAGACAAAACTTAATCTTAATCAAATCTTAATGGGCATTTGGCAGGGCCGGATCAGGACTCGGCCCGTACATGTATAATTCAACCGTTATAAATGCTCTCATCGTTGGTAGCCGTACGAGGGGATACAATAAAGTTACGGCTGAGAGTTAAAGAAGTTGAACGCCAAACAGTAGCAGCAGCCTAATGCGCTTAGCTGAGGGGAGTGTTTGGCTTAGACCAGCGTTTCTCAGGGCCACCCTGGGGTGCTGTCTGATTACTTCAGGGGTGCCGTCAAAAAGTGCCTATTCTGACATTTCATGTATACATTTATGGATGAATGCAAAAACATTTATTTAACACGTGAATGAACGTGCCGGCTACGCTCTCCCTCTCAACTGCGGATGATTATTTGTATGCGGACAAATGTTTATTCCCCTCTCTCAATTGCAGATTTTGGTTTGTTTGTTTGTGGTGTGTGTCTCTGTCCACGTATGTAGGCCTACAGTTCATCATAGGCTCCGACAGTTGAGTCACTCTACTCGCTGCATTTTAAGTCAGATGCAGTGCGATTTTTAATAATAATGTAATTATATTGTAATTATAATTTTATATAATTTTAATAGTTTTTTTTTTTGCACTTTTGAAGGGTGCCATGACTGAAAAAAGGGTGAGAAATGCTGGCTTAGACAGACAGGGTCTGTGTGTGAGTTTGTGTGTGTGAGAGAGAGATAGAGTGTGGCGCTGTGAGAAACAGCCCCTTCTCTTTGACCCTCTTGTAGCGTCGCATCCTGTCAGTGAAGCAGCTCCAGGGGAGCCTCGCTTCCCGGGGGACTGCCTCTGTTAAATCCTTTCACTCATCTCCTCTTCCTCTTCTCCTCTCACTCTCTCTCTCTCTCTTTACACTCCGTGCTGAGAGACACTAATGTCTCGCCACCAGCAGCGAGGCTCCGGCGCTGCCCATCATTGCCGGTTAATAATGTTCAGTGATCGGTGATCAACTCACAAAAGGATAATGACATGGTTGATGGCAGGCTATCGAGCTTAATTCATCATTCAGTGCGGCCCGTCAAACCAGTTCTGTCTCCTATTTTAGTATTATCGTATTGTTTTGGTTTTTAAAGCCATATGTTTTTCAGGGGCCGTTTGCCTCTGGCCTTTTGGCACACTTGATTCTGAGTCTTGGCAAAAGCTCTCGGGTTTAGGCTGCATTCACGAGCACATAATCAGATGGTGGCCGTGTGTAACCAAGCCAAATCAAGATTAATCAAGATTGAACCGCGATCTTCCGAAGCCGCAATATTTACAGCGAAATAGCTCAAGTAGAGTTGAAATTGTGTTGTTAATTGATACAAATGAGCGCTAAAGTCAAAAGGCGCATTTGATTAATAATCCAAAGGATTTCCCAACTGGTACTGGAAGCCCGTCTCATTTTACGCTGCCTGGACCTGTTTTTTTCTGGAATGAGTGCTCATCAAAGGTTGATGACTATTGATCCCGATATTGATTGTAATGCAATCATTTCATAATACAGACAACGTGAAAGGGATTTTTTTTTTTTTTTTTAGATGAATAAACTGGTTTAGTAGTATCAGGGTTCGCAGTTACAACACACAAATCCAACACCATGTATTGTGTCTCTCTAAAAACTACCACATGCAATTGTTAAGTGCCCCGGGGCCGAGGCCACCGTTTCACAAAGAGCCGCAGGCCCACAGGAACATTAAGGAATGGGCCCCGAGGAGGGGAAGGGGATGTTGTTTTCAGCCTGGCCAAAAGCTCCACAGCAAAGACCACAGACGGGCAGTTTTTATAGTCTCAGACCCAAGAGTCATTTCAAACCCCAATGTCTTGTACGCACGCAAACAACAGGAAAATGGCCTTCCTGAAGCTCCCTATACAACACACACCCTCCACTGTATTACTGCCACTGTGTTACCGCCACTGTATTATCGCAAAGTACCAGCCTCAAAGAAACGACTAAAGATAACGACAACCCTGGGTCGCTTACTTTTGTCAGGTTTGCGCTGTAGATCTGCAAGCAATTACGCTGCCAACACATACACAACTCCATATGCGCGTGTTGGTGTTACGCAACCGAAATCTTCCAAGCTTCCGACTGAGGTACACCAGGGTTCTGACGATGAGGCTGCTCTGCCCCGTACGTGGTTTACAACCCTGGACCCTCACAGGCTGCTCTATAACTTCAGCTGATCATTTACAAAAGATTATCTGGGCAATATCTGGTTGACGGGAGCCTTCGGTTTCTCATCTCTCATTTTCAAAAAGACAAACTGAATGTATTAGACCAAATTAGCTTTTGAATTAAAGCCATAACCCATCAATTCTTTTACTGAATCCATCCACAATTAACATGCTTCCACATGCCGCATATGTACACATCAATAACAGTTTCAGACTCTCACATATTTTCTATCCAGTCTACCAAAGAGGAATAACATGACATTCGGGTCTGCATCCTCATCATCATCATCATCATCATCCACAGCCAGCCAGCCAACCAGGCAGGCAGCAAACTGCTGACAAAGAGCCGACTGCTCTGTGTGAGTAAAACACAACCCAACAGTGTGGCACTCCCTGTTTGGAAAAAATTCCGCTATGCAATGGGCCGTCGGGGATGACAGTCGTGTGTCTTCATAGATGGATCTATGTGAGGGAGGGGAAGTTAGAGAAGTTCAGATAAGTGCTGCCATCTACTGGCTTGGTTGCATTAGTGTCAGAAACCTAATTTTCTTCTCGAAATGTACTGTATATGTGGAAGGACATTTTCAGCATTTTTACAGTCTTCACTCTCTGTTTTTAGTTTCTTGCTCGCCGCCGTCACTCCTCTGCTCTGCCCTGCTTGCCGCTGACGTGCGTGCGCGTTCCTCCGCTCCAGAGGATGAATGAACACAAAGGGCTGAATAGAGCAGCTCACCGCTATTGGGTAGTTCCTCGGGCGTGAGGCTAATTCACCGTGGTTACCGGCCAGCCAGCGTTGTAAAGGGTTGAGCAACTGTGAAATTATGGGATGCTTTGTGTGGAAGGGTGAGATCAGGAGCAAACAGAGAGGAGTCGGAGGAACTTACGTAAGTTGGATGAGAGGAGTACAGGTCTTCTCCTCACGCCGGTCCGCTCACGGAACCCGACGGCAGAAGCGGCTATTGTGCCGCGCGCACACACACAGATAGACAGACACACACACACACACACACCCCAAATACAGGCAAGAGTCACATGAATTCAAAGCCACATTGACCTTATATGACCCTCCCGTCGGTGTGAGGGCAGACAGAAGGCCTCAGACATTTTGTCTGATCCGAATGAACCCCGTCTGTCAGATGTTAACTTAACTTCAATGTTTACGCAGGTGAAAAGTAGGAACAGGTTGAGATACAGGTTCCAGAAACCTTCCTAGAAACAATATTTTGCATCTTGAGTCACGCACTTTTAAAGCCCAAACATGTTTCCAGTTTGTTGTTGACACAGTCTGAGAATTACCATAACAGATTAATTCAAGATTAATCTTGTTGCAATCTGCAGTTGAAGGGCACTTGCACCGCAGTGCTCCCTCCTTCTGCGGGATCAGTGCAAACTCTTTTGCCTGCGGGGGTCAGAGTGTAAGAGTGGGAAAGGCATGAAGAAGACATGCTAGAATCTAAGAGTTACAGCAGTGGTGACATTTGCACACCTTTGCACTGCAGATCTCGAGGCTACTGGTGACATTTGACCAGTAGCCCGCCACTCTTATCTGTGGCTGAGACTAATCCAGGGCAGTGTGGCCATGGACCGCAAGCACCGTGACATCATTCTATTCAATTAATCAACTAAAGTAACAAACATTTCTCAGGTTTAAAACACTGGTTCCTAATTCCAAAAGCTAAATGATGCAAACTGTCAGTCAGGCCACTCCTGTGATATCTGTTATCAGTGGTATGTAGAGTCCCGAGAGGTTAGCACGCAGCTGTCAAACTATGTGCAGTGACACAATCCAAACTATCCTAATGATCATGTTTCAAAAATGAAACAGTTAGATTTAAAACACCCCAATTTTTCCTGTAAAATCTACCCGCATCATATAGTTTCTTTTGATTATTTTAGTCAAGTATATAAGTAATTTGTAAAAAAGAATGGCAAAAAAATATCCTCATATCCTCATATGTAAACACGTACGTGGACAAAGTCAGAACAACATAGAACAAAATAGTTCTCGCAGCTCTCCTTAGTGACACACAACCTTTCATCTCACCCTTTTCCCCGCATTGCACAAGTGTGAGGGAGCCGTGCGAGGCCAGAGTGAAGATCGACAGCACGGTGGGAAGCCACTAACACAGACAGTGTTTACACTGGCGAGTGCGACCCGCGGAGCCGTGCAGCTCAGTTTGCTGGCTGTCAGGGAGAAAAGTTGGAGGGGGGGGTGTTGAGGGTGGTGGTGGTGGTGTTAGGCGAGGGGGTCAGCAACAGAGGGGCGGTCCGTGTGAGTACCGTCACTGGCATGTCAGGCATGACGAACCAGTTTGGCTCGGGTCTCTCCTCCCACCCTCCTCTTCCACTCCGCTCCGCTCCGCTCTGCTCTGCTCTGCGTGCCTCTCACAGAAACTTTAAACTGCCTCACTCTCGCACTTCCTGTCTCACACCCTCCCTCTCGCTCTCTCTCTCTCTCTCGTTCTATCTCCGTCTCTCTTGCCGTGCGGTTCCCCGCGACCTTGCCGTCTCCTGGTCCAGTGGAAAATGTGATTGGGGAGGGGGTATAGCGGAGCTGCCGGTTGTCGGGCCTCAGGCACCATGAGTGAGTACGCCGTGTGCGCTTCATCTTTTCCTGACACTACTTTGAGCGGCTGCCCCGCGCTGCTTAACGGCCGCCAGACTTGACATCTGGATGTGTGTGTGTCTTGTCTTTTGTTTGTCTTTCGGTGTGCGTCGCTGTCAGTTTTGCTGTCAGTCACCTGGTTTCGCGCCTCATCAGACATGCAAAGGAAGGCAGCTTCAGGCTCTTTACGAAGAAACTAGCAAACTGTAAAGTTTCAGAATCTGAGTGAAGTCAGCTGGTAATGACAGAAGTGATTCTCCTACTAGACGTCCATGACCGACTATGCCGCTAGAGGCTGTAAAGGCTGTCCTGCACCGTAGGGGACATCCGACATTGACATTAGAGAGCTTCTACTTGGATTTGTCCTGCGTTTGAAACTCGTTTGTACCCCCCTTCTTCTCTGCACTGACCCAATTCCGGGTGTCAGTTTAGCACTACTATGTTGTCAACCGTACACTTTGGTTCTCATGGGGGTCACCAGACTGTTTGCGATTTCTGCTCGAGTCCCTGAGCTTCTGCTTCTTATTTCCCTTAGCTTGACGAAATGTAGCCTATTCTTTATAAAGTGACACTATTGGTGATTTCTTTACTAAACATGCAGATTTACTGAATAGTGCCATGATTTTCTATGTTGTTTACACATATGTTGTGTTCAGCGGCCAATTAAAAAGTTTCAAAACAACATTCCAGATACCATTGATATGAGACCATTCTCAAAAATATACATTGAATATCCACAGTTTTTTTTTAGAGTTGTGTTGTGTTGCCCTGTCCTTGAATTCTGGTGTTTATTGCCTGGTCTGGTGGTTGCAAGAGTCTTTGTTGAACTTGAACTGTCAGGTAGCTGCTAGTCATGTCCATGTGACCCTGCAGGCCTTCTATATATACACACACACACACACACATGAAAGCACAACATAAGTTAAACAGCAAGTGTGTTTGTTAATTAGCAATCTCGCTAGAACAGTGAAGTTAAGAGTTAAACTGAACGGTCCTGAAGGGAATTCCGTGCAAAAGACTGAAGGTCAAGAGGAGAAAACTCACCCCAGGATCTCAGTTTCATTTGTAACTTCACAGAAAAACAGGTTTCACAGTAGATCAGACTGCCAGAGTAAGCAAATCCTCATTTTAACAAATATCATTAGGAAATTACCCCCCCCCCAAAACAAAACAACAAAACAAAACAAAACAAGACAAAACAAAAAACGATCATATGCAGCACACATGTATTAAACCACACAGACACTTCATTACTGTCTCCATTGACCTTTTTGTCAGCAGACACACCAGGGAAGGGTTTGTGCTATTATTATCCTCATCTGTTTCCTGAGCGAACTCATTGAACAGTTACAGCCGATTGGTCGCATTTCAAATTGGCAAAGAGACGAAACTGTGTTCCTAAAACACTTGTTCAATAATTTGTGTCTGTTGTATTTGGTTTTGACATTTTGACAGAACGGGATGACAGTCAGAGGACCTTCGACCTGTTAATTGTGCGTATAGGTATTACATTTCATTGGGTCAAAACAAAAGGTGACCGACCGTGCGGCAGAAAAGGAGCAAACCAAGGCCAGAGACAGCCATGCTACTCCTGCGCATATCATCACCGAAACTTTACATTTCAACGTAACGTCTTTAATTCAGTCCCACTGACCCAGCTTGTACAATGCTTCCCCCAGCTGCTGTGTGTGCGCGTGTGCATGTGCGTGTGTCGTTTTAGCACAGTCAGTCATTCAGTCTGGATTAGCGTGCTGTGAGAGACAGCATTGTTGCCGAGACACAGACGTGGAGACACGGGCGAGCGAAGAGGCTGACAGTGCCAGAAATAGCAGAAGTCAAAGAGACAGAACCTCCTCCCTTCTCACATCTGGGCTAATTCTGTCCGTTCCAGGGCTCTTTTCTTTTTCCTGAAAAATTGTGCTCGTACGAAAACAAAGTGACTGAAACTTCCATTTTGCTTGTAAACATGGCGGCCGTTCTCTGATGGAGTGATAATAGCAGAGTGCCTGAGTGTGCACATACACAGGGAGGAACATAGCTGAGGGCTTAGGTAAGATTATTCTGTGTCTTCACTCTGTGATTTTGAGTACAAGACGGCCTTGTTGGAGGAGACGCAGAGAGACAAATGCAGTGTGCATGCCATGTCAAGGGCAACTTCCTGTGGTGTGGAAGTAATAGACATACACAATGAATAAAGCTGTTTGTTTTATTACATTGACATAAAATAATATCAGTATATAATAATTACGTAAGTTATTTTTATTTGAAATACTGGTTTTCTTCAAGTGTCCTGAAACATTTTTTTTTTTAAACTTTTAGGCAGTAGGATCATTGTATGTTCTTAAAGAAAAAAGAAAAAGAGCAAAGAAAAGAAGCAAAAAAAAAACAAAAAACTTTTGACTGGTACTGTATAATGCAGTATCACAATTTTTACCATGCGATCAAGTGAAGTGCTAGAACCTCAGTGTACCACTAGAGGGCGCCACATACTCTGTCTTCATAAAAACAAAAACAAACCGAAGCCATATTTTGTTTTTGCTCCATTCTACAGTCATAAACTTCCTTTAAGACCAAATATTGACAGATATGACGTGTTTATTGTCTCAATCTACTTCCTTCTTGCCACCAGCGACACACTTGCATGAACGTGCCTCTCTCTCTCTCTCTCTCTCTCTCTCTCTCTCTCTCTCTCTCTCCCTCTGCGCAGATGTGTGTAACAATACTGATTTGCCGGAGCTTGAGATCATCAGCCTACTGGAGGAACAGTTGCCGGTCTACAAGCTGAGGGCCGACACCATCTACGGCTACGAGCAGGATGACTGGCTGCGCACGCCACTGGTGGCCCCCGACGCCGCCCTCGACCTGACCACGGAGCAGATAGAGGAGACCCTCAAGTACTTTTGTAAGTTTCACATCCGATTTCGCACAAACAAATAGATCAAAACAAAACAATAGCTAGAGTGTTCATCAGAAATTGGGGGGATTTTGCGCTTTTTATTGACTGCAAGTCATTTTATTTAAATATACTCTATTTTGTAGCTATCGCCTTAAACTTTAACTTTTCTAACCACAAAATTTGAGAAACAAGAGATTTCCTAAATAACCTTTCATTCCTTTATTTGGACTTATATACTATATTTACTGCACAGAGTTCCTATTTTTCCAGACTTTTGGGGTTACATCAAAAATGCAATGGCAGAGCAGACCATCCAATGATGGAAGGGGTCAGGAGGTCAAGTCCCAGCTCTGACTGTCCACATGAAATACCCTTACCTCCCAAAAGGCTCTATTGCTGCAGCTGCAAGTGTGTGTAAACATGCGGCTGAGAGGCCATTGTAAAGCACTTTGGGCACCAGACAAAGCTGTGTATAAGTGCAGTCCATTAACTTTTTTTTTTTTTGGCGGGGGGGGGGGGATGGAATTGCACTGACCTGTTATAGTTGTTTGAGATTGAGTCGGGGACAGAGGCAGGAACAAGGCCCTGCCCCCGGCCCGCTTTGGATACGACAGCTGGCTGCGGTTGTCACAGCAAACCTACCTCATAGGTCTCAGTGTGGCTTCTCCACAGCTGCATGTCGCACTCGCCTCTCTACAGTGCACGTGTCCGCTCTGGCATTATCAAACTGAGCTGCCCCACTGTTGTTGTGTTTTTTTTGTTTTTTTTTGATACCACCAGCTGTGCAACAAAAGCGCATGCGTCAACACACTTGGGTCTGAATAACGCAACGTGCGCACGGCACACATGGCAAAGTGAAGGCGTGTATAACTGGTTGTTTTACCATTAATAATTCATCTTTAAGTCGCGTCTGCTCGTTCTGTGACTCGGGGTGATAGGGTTTCTAAAAACGGCTCCAGTGCCGTTATAAATAAGCCTGACTGGGAAGCATGTATTCACATTGACGCTCACTGACATCACCTTGGCCTTGACTCTCTTCATAGACGAGACGTCCTCGCTACCTAGTCAATGACAAGGGCACATTACATAAGAGGATGACAATGGACCTTCAGCCAGGTTCATTTGGTAATACTGGCCGCTTTGATATTCACCTCTCTATCCATGTCCTGGTTCAGATGCACAGCTCCTATTAAAGAGCTTGTCAGGCACATAGGAGGGACTTAACGGCAGGGATGATGACACCGTAACGGGCCAATAGCGGGGGACTACACGATGTGATGATGCAACATGGTTTCATCAGCCCATACGTATGAGTTTGGTCCTGTATGATGTGTTATTGTAGTTGTTCTAGCAAGTAAAGTAGTTGGTTCGTTAGTCGTAGTCAAGTCAATGCACAGTCCATATAAAGAGTGTATTATGGGAGTCATTTAAACAGCAACTTGAAAGAGTAGATACCAACTGATAAATTTCAATAAGTCAAATTTGCGGATTGTTTTTTTACTTTGAATGTTTTTTAATCAACATTCTCACTTTTGATTTTTGATATTTTGCATCTTTTTCCATTTAATCAGTAGATCATGTAGCTGCGGTGATCAATGTCATATTTGCGATTGATTTAATTTAGTGAATCAAATTTAGTGAAAGAAAGTGTTCAGATGTTTGTATATTCTACACAATGATGAAGCCACAATGGGATTTGTATATGTGTATTTGTTAGTATTCCATTGCGGACGCATGGCTAATCATGTTGTTTTCACTTAATCTGCAGGCGGTACAATGCACATATACTGTTACCTTAACTGTCCATTTGATGCATCAGTGTCGCTTACTGACTTGAACAGACGCTTGGCTTCGTTCTCCTGTAGTCCTGATGACACAGCAGCCCGCTGCCTCCCATGCACAGTGCATGTGCTGATTTCATCACTCCCCTGGCCAATGGGACTAATCCTCAGTTGGCCATTGTGTTCATTCATTTTGGTGGAGCCACGTCACCCCTGCCAACGCCGCGCTGCCTTCCTGTTTCCTGATTTCACATGCTGCTCCGTCCCAGGCCTGCTGAGTCTGAGCCGGTTGCCATGGAAACCACGCACAAGGACGAAGTAGAGGAGAGGAGGGAGAGAGATGCTTACATACGAGGTGGAGGGCGGGAGGAAGCATGTGACGCTGCTGCCCTCTGATTGGCTGCAGGCATCCTCTAATCCCACCCACCCATCCCTCTGTGTCATCATCTCTGGTGCAAAACTCGTGACTGCTGCTGCCGCTGCTGGCTCGCTCTCATCCTCTCCGCGTTTCATTGAGTCATTGTCAGTGATGCTGTGCCCCGTGTGTAGACCTGTTACCCAACCAAAGGACGTCAGGTGAGGAGAAGACAGCGGCTATGATTTGATCTCGGAAAGAATGCCAGGGGACGATCTCGAGGGAAGATGAATTGGCTGGACGGGGAGGAGAGACGTTGGAATCGGGAACATTTTCTGCAGCTTTGGAGTGACTGATGCAAAGCAAACGGACTGAGAGGAACGAGGACTGCCGGAGAGGGATGCAAACAATGACAAAGGTGGAAGATTCCAAGTGATGCTTATTCTAAAGTACCGAAGAGCTACTCATGGAGACAAGGAAAGTGGCAAGGCTAGCAGACGACTGATGATGCAGGTCGCGGTTCAGTGGGATCGAAGACAAAAACAACAAGAACAGCAGCAGCAAATAATAATGCGCTGACAGTTTGCTGCTAATGAGTGTGGGTCAGAGAGGACATGGGCCGGGAACAAGGAACTGTCATGAACAAGGACCACGTCACAGCTGGTAACCGCTGAGCCTGCCGCAGAACGGACAGAACCACTGAACTGCTGTGTGTCATGGGGGTTCTGGGACGTTAGAATCCATGGAGGTGCCGCAGCCAAGTGTGCAGGGAAGTTGGGAAGTACACCGATGTCTGTCTGAGGTGTGAGGATGAAGAGACAAGGCCTTAGCAGAGGCCAGAGGTTTGTCAAGGCGGACTACTACGAGCTGGACTGGTACTATGACGAGTGCACCGACGGTAAGGCAGCCCAGCCGGGGGTTCATGCAGGGACATTTGGCTCTCTGGGATGACTGGAGCTGCTAGAGACTCATAGCCGCATAGGGATGGTAAAATAGCTCGGTGTCATGTAGATAAAGGCTGCCATTTGAGATTATTTTCATTATTGATTAATCTGATGAATGCCAAAGTTCATACATAGAAGACGATACAGTGTTCTAGTTGATTGTGTCGCCAGTCAGGGAGGGCGTACTTGTGGGGAAGCTCTCGTTCTGATTAGTGATCTCTGCTGAAGCAAACATGTTCAAGAGAAGTTGTCGAGAGGGGGGGATCAGTCTGAATACACGCGAAGGGTAATAAAAAGATTACCGTTCATGAAGATTGTTACATAAGGCACCTCAACTGTCCTTCGGATAAATCCGTGACACTTTCGTAATAAAAAAAATTGTCATATAAATCAGTAAATGGTGATTTCAGTCCAGGAAAACAAAGACATTTTGACCTTGCGCGTGCAGATATTCATGTCATGAGAAGAGCAACAAGGAGACGTTTACAGGGAGAACAAGCTCAGCAGCAGAAAGGATGAAGTCCATGCTGTAACAGGTGCTCCCTGTCAGCTGAGTCAGTGTGGCATCTAAAATAGATACACGGAGTAGCTTATATGACAAACTGTGGGCGTAGGAGCGCTGGAACAGAGTCTGTTATGAAGACGCAAGCAGCTGGTTGCCCCCACGCTGCAGAGTGTCGGTATGAATACACACAAAAAAAAGCTTCTGCAAAAAAAAAAAAAAAAAAAATGTTTTTTTTTTTTTTTTTTTGTAATTTTTTCATCATATTGTAATTTCCTAATTCTGGCCCCATCACTGACGGCAGCGGTGTGCCACACTCGCAAGTTTGACACCACCAGAATGGCACAGGAATATGTACGTGGGAAACGATACCACATCCAAAAATACATGGACACAGTTGTGACATATGGAAGACTGATGGTGCCAGGTCATGACATGTGATTACCAGCGGTAGCCCGGAGCAGTGTCAGTTTAATATCAGCCTGCTGGTCCAGCCTGCGGCTTTGCATCCGTCACATCTCCACTTTTCTTTGATGTCATCCGTCCTTCACCGAGTAGAACCGAACAGAGACGTGTTTTGATGAAACTGAACCGTACACTCATTCAGAATTCTGGTGTATTAACATCAATATGATGTGTTAGACACTGTAGTGTGCATGTGTGCATGTGTGCCTGCATGCGGTGAAGACATTATTACATAACAGTTTGAGACAGCCTAACACCTCCCCTCCCCCCTCCCCGTACTCCTTCCATTTATTTATGGCTTACATAAACAGTCGGGAATACGGCGGTAAAACAATGCAAATAACAGTTTTTGGAGTGAGTGAGCAGCTTTGGTGACAGACTTTCAGTTGTGGCGCAGCGGTGGCAGAAAATAGAAAGCAGCTGGTTTGCCGTTATTCTGAGACGTGCATGGGAGAGAATGGAAGTAGGTTGTCTTATATTTAGCCCATTGATTTGCATGCTGCTCTGAGCCAACCGTGTCAATAGCCGCCCGCCTGCACGCTGGGGAGCGACCACGGCTGGTAGATGGACGGATCAAGGGCAAGCAGGATAGGGAGAAGTAGAACGTTGCAAACGCCAAATGTGGAATATTTTGATTTTAGACATTAATTGTTTACGTTGGTTTGGGTGTGACGGGTCATGTCGGTTAAATTTTGAAGTCACCTTCATCAAATTGCCTGTTTCTCCAGTGTAATTAATTCAATATTGACTAGTCCATTTGGCCACTTGACTTTGAAGCATTTGTTTTAACGTACTTGTTCAAACTACTATGGTGAAGATAAAGTAATCCCTTCCTGTTTCCCTTCAGTGGCAACAGGCTGCAACAAGGAACAAAAACGTTTCATAAATCATTTAGTAAAGAGGAGACAATGTTTAAGCTAACAGAAATGGTGCCAGCCTGGCTGGACGGCCTGTCTGCTTGTGTTTCCCTGTGGCAGTGTGTGCCATGTCGATAATGAGATTTTTAGAAAGCTGATCAAAACACTGGCTCAGTTTACAATCAGCTTCACTTTGCAATATGGTCAAGAATAGCAGGGCATAAAATTCACGCCTTGGAGGGGGGGAACAACCAACTTGAAGGGCACAAGTTAAGAAACGTAACCTTCAGCCAGAGTATACCTCTCAGGAGACTGCAGTGTATGTCTGGAAGAGATTTCCATCAATATCTAGAACTACAGTGTATCACAGAGCGTGCCGACATAATAAAAGATAGGAAAAGACTTCCAGGAACAGAAGGGTCTACTAGAGGGAAAGTTTGTGGTGCATGCGAGGCCGACCGTGAGTAGGAATGTAATGGGAGACACAGGCCTGTTTGTCCGTTGTTGGCCTGCAGCGTTGAACCCATAGGAGCATTGAGCGAAGCTACTCATGCGTATAGCAGGGTACTGAGCCGGGCATCCGTTTTCTACACCAATTACAGTAATTATAACACATGAGCAGTGACTAACGAGCAGAAAATTGGGCCACTTTCTTGTTGCCCCTATACATTTGGCAGAATATGGTCGCGAAGGGAAAGCTGTCCTTATTATGAATCATTAAAACCTTTTCTACTTGATGGTTCTGACGTTTGTCAAGCTCATGTCGGCTTGTGCACAGCTATCGTGAGTTCAGACTGAAGTGTCGCCCTACTAAAAGAATAATAAAGCTCATCTTGAATATCCTTTCATTCACCGAGTGACTGGTTGTTTTGCACCAATCAACCAAGTGTTAAGTGTCCGGGGGAAAAACCTCCCGACGATACAAGGTGGATACATGTAGGGCGTTTTCTCCTGGGACTGGCCCCACCCAGTGCACAGGTGCACGTCTGTTATTGTTCCCTCTGCCTTGGTGTCGCCATGGAGGCCACACTAGACTGTACCAAGTTACTGTCAATCAGAGGGGGGATTCAAAGAGTTCACCCTTATGGTTTCATCCCTGCCTGAGAAAAAAGTGTAGCTGGTTCCCATCGCTGACCTGCTCACACTGAACCCTCTCACCTCTTGTAATGGAAAAAGAACCAGAGGTTGCACTTGAGAGGGAAACAATAATATATTAATATAAAAGATTATTTTAAATGCTCTTATCTGTGTGGTGTTAATTCTGTTTTGACCTAGTTTTAAGACCTTAACTAGATTATATATAACCTCCTTAATGCAGTCCACCCCTGTCGCAGCAGTACAGTAGAGTGGGCCCATCAAAGGAGCTGGGGAGGAGTCAGCCTGTCATAATGAGATAACACACGAGGCAGCGCACACTTGTAGACGCTTACCTCGCCGGCGTTGTTGGGTGTAAACACAGGAGTCATGCACAATGGAGTGTTTGGAGAGACATAATACTCACTATTCTGTCTGGAAAGAGCACTTTGTGGGATGTGTACTTTTAGGCACGCACAAATCTGTTACCATTTGGTAAAAGATCACCCACAAGCGCAAACTGCACTGTGTGGAGCCATGTCGTACCTCGGAACTTTGTGCGTTGGCCGGTAGCCCCGGTGCTAGTGGAGGATGGAGCAGCTTCAAGCGGCCGACACGGGGCACGGTCTGGAGTACGGAGAGCGGACGGCGGAGGATGAGGAGGACTGCGTTTGGGTGTCTGAGACAGCGGAAACGGAGGATGAAAACAGAGTGGTGGAGGAAGAGGAGTATATTGGTCTCCCCAGTTGTGGGAGCACGGATCAGGAGGAGGATGAGGAGGAGGACATGGACGAGGAGCATCAATTGCTGTGTGAAGGTAGTCAAAGGAACATTTGCTCGGTGCCATGGATTATGAAGGTCATTACTCTGTGTTTGTGCAGGGCTGATGCCAGATAATGATGCCATGACTTGTGTAAATATAGGCTTTAATGTAGTGTTTAGTGTTGGAGTCTCATGTCTCACTGTGCACGTCTTGCAGTAAGATTCTTGCTCGGTATTTGATGCGTTGCAAGTAGACCTGGTTCAAAAAAAGGCTAGGGTAATGATACCATCATGTAAACAACACGCAATGTGGGTAGAGACCGAAGGCAGCTTGCAAGGACAACAAAGGATAAATTGTGTTTTTCCAATCGATTCTGTAGATTTATACTCCCTCAGGTCAGAGACATTCAGTGATAACAATCATATCTCTGGTTATGTGGGGTTTCCGTTAATGCATTTGCATTATTCTGAGTCCTGGCAACCAGTTGTCTCTACGTTTGTTGTTGCTGCTGAACTTGTGTGTTCGTCGTTGCTCAGTAGTGACAAGAGCATTCAAACTCTACTTGGCCACCCCAGGCTGCAAAGCAAACCATTACAATCCATGAATGGATTTGTGGTCGGTCACTAACGGCAATTCAAACATGAGCCTGCACAGCCGTGAGAAAAAATAAAGTCACATGAGCTTACTCATATCTTGTTGGATAGAAATATGCCCCAATACAGCAAACAGTGAAAAATATGTTTTACCACTTCGTGTGAAGTCTTGAAATGTCTTTCCTACGTTTACTTCCTCTAAACTGCGTCTTAGTCACTGCCTATTTATGACCGCGGTGGATTGATAAAGTTAAAGTGTAATAGTCTAATCCCCAGGCAATACAAGGAAGTCTTGTAAGAGCATTTCAGAACAGCCAATGTGATTGTGTTATGACGAACTGTAGATGTGTTGTTGAGTGGTAAAAAGTGAAGGGAGGCAGATTCAGCAACACCCAGTCTCAGTTTTCAGACACATGAGCCTCTTCTCGACCAAGTTATTGATCCAGCAGGGTGGGTCACGACCCAATCTGTTCTTTTCTCTTGGTTTCTTTTGCCCTTCTATCTCAATATTACACATAACAGTGTATGTGGTTTGGATTATTGCTGTGTTGTGATCATTTTGACAAGGAAGTGGAAAGAGTGTCATTTTTGAAAAGTGAAAACCTTTCCATGGAAAATAAGAAAGGAGAGGTGAAAAGCCAAATGAGGTTGTAGTGAGTGATGATTGGGTACACCGTTTCTTTAATAGAAACAGTGAAGCCTGTTGTGCATTGTTTCAACTGCAAGGGGAAGATTAAAATTTATTTTGCATTGGCCAACTCTGTTTTGCATTCAGCCTCCAACTCTGCTGTGTCCACTCCTGGTATTACCAGTCAGTGACACCTCTGGTCTGGAACTAAGACGATTTGTCATAAAAATAATTAAAAGCTTAGACAAAATTTGTTAAAAATCAAAAAGTATGTTTGAAAGAAAGTCACTCGGCCTGGGTCAAGAAAATCATTTGCTGTAGTAAATTATGAGAGGATTAAGCCCAAAGGACGTGATTCTGTAGTTACTTTAGCCGCTTACGGTTCTCGCTTTGACCGGAACCGAGCAATTAACTTACGGAGAGTTGATTTTGAGTTTATCCAGGGTGATATCTTTGTATCAGACTGGGAGGAGTCCCAGTGGCAGAAATTCCATGCAACGGGTGTGGCCTCTTATCAGCACTGAAGGACAGTGAATAGGTGTCTGCAAATATTGCAGCGTTTCGGAATATAACATGAGTCATCGAGTGAAAACGTGTACGGAGTGAAGAAGAAAGGCGGAGGAGCAGTAGCGAGGATCTGTTTACTCATCAATCATGAAATGTAACACGCAGCAGTGTTGAGTGTCGGAGCAGCTGAAGTCATCATTCGGCTGATTGTTGAAAAAGAAATATTTTTGTGTCTAAAAATGAGCAATTAATGCCAAATAATTAACCAATATTTATAATCAAGGTAAATCCCTAAAACATGGATACACACACTTGGACAACATTTTTGTCATTTCCCTTAAAACTGTACAGTTGTTTTGCCTTTTTTTTTTTTTTTTACTGTCACGCAAACTTCCATTTACACTTTTTCCACCTGTGACTGTGTGTGTTGCAGTGCTGTGCGCTGATAGAGTGGGCCAGATGACGAAGACCTACAGCGACATTGATGCCGTCACTCGACTACTGGAAGAGGTAGCATCATGCTGAGGGCCGTAGGAACACACGCAAAGCACATGCAAACGTTGTTTTGCGTTGTGAATTGTTTCCTCCCAAGTTCATGACGTACCGGTTTAGTTAAACCGAATGTCCAAATCAGCTTCGGCAGCTCACGTTCAAACGCAACTGCTGCACATGTGATGCAGCCAGTACAGAACTAGTCCAAAGAGGGCACTTTTGTATAAAAAGTATTGAACTGTGACAACGTGAAATTAAAGATGGACCCTAATGCCGATTAGCTTTGCACAGTTTTCAAAAATAATAATAATAATAATTTAATCATTTCTACTTATTTACTGTTTATTAAAATCACATGACCTGTGTCTGCAGAAAGAGCGTGACCTGGAGTTGGCGGCACGCATCGGACAGTCGCTGCTGAAGAAAAACAAAACGCTGAGCGACAGGAACGAGCTGCTGGAGGAGCAAGTGGAGCACGTAAGAGAGGAGGTACGGCGAACACGGCCGCTTCTGTATGACTCGCGCGTTAAGTGTGACGGCCTGTTTTCAAAGGATCCTGCCGTTCGCCACCGTCTGACGGTGCTAAGATTATTACCGTCTCTCGTGGTTATATTTAGATTCGAGCCGCCTTTTTTTTCCCCTCTGCACAGGTTTCTCAGCTGCGTCACGACCTGTCCATGAAAGATGAGCTGTTGCAGTTTTACACCAATGCAGCCGAGGAGAGCGAAGGGGAGTCGGTCACCTCAACGCCGTGAGTGTCGTCACCTCTTCACCCAACCAGGGCTGCACAATGTACCATGGGCTGTTGATGTGTTGCACGCTTTTCTTTCAAAGCGTGCAAATACAAGTGCAGGTACAAATTTCACTGCCCTGGATGGCGACCACAGATGTTAATGTAGTAGCCGGGGCTAATTGGTGCGCTTGCATGTCGACTTACAGAGGTAATAGTTGGGAGGATGGAAAGATGCAACTGTTCCGTTCCACTGTCAGTATTTTAGCAGCAAGTTGCTCACAACAACAAAACATTTCTCACTCTTGAAACAGCCAAAGGAAAAAGAGGCATCAGCATTGTATTATTCAATAAGCATTTTGTGTTTTTTCTCAGGTCATAACGCCAACCTAACATTCATTACACGGTGCGTGTCCTGTAATAATGTGCAGCCCTGTTGTCAACATACATACAACACACAGTGCAGAAGAAGAAAAGTTTTCAAAAGACTTGCAAGTGGCTCGTTGTTTTGGGCGTGATTAATCTGTGATCCATTTTTATGTTTTTGTTGTCGATTGTAAGTTTAACAGAATGTACGAGACAACAACTGATTGTCCAGCATCTCTCGTGTGTGTCTTCTCCTTTGCGTCTGCAGCGTGCGACCCAGTGAAAACAATGTGTCCACTCCAACTTTTTTCCCCGTCGACTCCCTGCAGAAGAAGCTCAAAGAGCTGGAGGAAGAAAACAAATCGCTGCGATCTGAGGTGCGCATGCACACACACCCACTACTCACTGGCATCCCACTTTTCTATTTAAAGGTTGATCTATTTTAAGGTTGTATTAAGCGCTGGTGCAAAGGTGGCAGACTTGTGTTCTTATGAATCATCAACAAACTTGATCAACTCAGTAAAACATTTGGTTAGATATGAATTGTAAAAAGAAATACATTTTTGTAACATTATACTGGTGGTATTCATTCACTAACATAACTTAACATAACCAGCGGTGGGTCACATCAAATAACTTGCAACCAACGCACCCTTGGATTTCTGCCAAGTGACATCGTTTTCATGTAAATGTTTGATAGCAATAAAATGATCCTCTGGTTACTGATCAAAGATTCAGATTTGTTAACTTGATAATATCTAAACTCTGTAGTTTAATTCCTATTGGATTTATTTTTATTAATATTTTATTTCCAGGCCAGCCACTTGGAGACAGAAACCATCTGCTACGAGGAAAAAGAGCAGCAGCTCGTCAACGACTGTGTCAAAGAACTACGTGAGTGCTGGACTCGATAATCCCATGTTGTGTCGACAAAATAATAATAATTTTTTAAAAAAAGGGCGTCTTTATGAGTTGGACTCACCTTTGTCATCTTCTTTTAATGCCTCCAGGCAATTCCAACCTGCAGATATCGTCCTTGTCTGAGGAGCTGGCCAAGAAGACCGACGATGCTTCCAGACAACAGGAGGAGATCACACACCTTCTCTCCCAGATCGTGGACCTGCAGAAGAAAGCAAAGCTGGTATGGAAACAACACCTACGCCAGTCTAACAGAAATAAATCTATAATGTATGAATGCTTTAATGCCTGGATTGCGGGTTATTTTGCTAACAGTTATTTTTCATATAATTTTTTTTTTAATATATATAGTATGCTGTTGAGAACGAGGAGCTGACGCAGCACTTGGGTGCAGCGAAGGACGCCCAGAGGCAACTCACTGCTGAGGTGAGAAAACTCCGAACCTGCCAACCGCGACTTCACCATCATTGATTTCTCAATTGGCAGCTTCCAGTTGCTAGAACAGACAAACCTGCGCAAAACCCTGTTTCGGCAGCGCATGTGTGTGTGTGTGTGTGTGTGTGTGTGTGTGTGTGTGTGTGTGTGTGTGTGTGTGTGTGTGTGTGTGTGTGTTTGTATGTACGCTGTGCAAGGAGAAACAAGTCCATGAAAGGCACAATACTGAACCCATCAGTCAATTATGAGCACATAAACTCAAGTTATTCCCATATCAACCAACTTTAATAAGTCAACGACGGAAATGCAGTGTGTCCGTCAAACCACCAGAACGACCCCTTTTTATCCATTAGAGGAATGTTGTTTGTTGTTTGTATGTTTGTATGTTGTTGTATAATAATAAGTTATTCAAAACGGTGAAAACAGAACCACACATGGATAAACCTGGTTCCCCTTTCTGACGTTTCCCTTCTCTAATCCAGTTGCGAGAGCTACAGGACAAGTACGTGGAGTGCCTGGAGATTCTTCATGAGGCTCAGGAGGAGCTGAAGAACTTTCGGAATAAATCGCTGCCGCCCAGCACCACGAGGCGTTTCCATTCTCTGGGTCTGTTCCCGATGGTGAGTTCATGTTCTCTTTCTGCTGCATCACCTGCACCGTGCCCAGCTTCTGCCAGCATCCCTCTCACATCTGTGCCTCTTTGCCCAGGATTCTCTGGCCGCTGAGATAGAGGGCACCATGAGGAAGGAATTACAGATGGATGATCCAGACGTAGAAGAACAAAGGTATTCATTTTTTCCCCCAAAAAAACCTACGTGACTTCCAACAGTTTTACCAAAAAAGGTTTGGGGTTCATGCACAGAAAACGCTGGTAATGATATATGCATCTGTATTTTTTCAATCCCGTCTCCAGGCTCCAACCAAAGCGAGTTTTCCAGACGGTGAAAAACCTGAACCTGATGCGTCAGCAGCGTTCGTCGCTCGCTCCGTCCCCTCTCAACATCCCGGGATCCAATCAGACGTCTTGCCTCACGTCAGGTCGCTCCAGCCGTGCGGGCACACCGCGCTCCAACTCCATTTATGGGGGTGAGGTGGGAAGTGGCATCATCCTGGACAACAAGACCAGCAGTATTCTGGAGAGTCCAGATGATGGGTAGGGAAGCAGATTTAGCCGTTTACTCAATTATTGTTATGCCTTTTCTGAGGGCTTGTCGGCAATGTTTGTGATTCACTGAGTCTCTTTTCTTGTTTTAATGTTGAGTCACAATCTGATGATTAATTGTTAATATATTTGCTGAAAGTTATCATTTTACATTTACGATTTAGTGTCTATAAATAAGTTATAATTCAAGTTTCATAAATTTCACAAGTAAATAACATCTTAGATGATGATGATATAAGTGGACAAAACTGTATTGGAATAAATGTTTCTTTAATTAGTTTTTAACCTATTTTTTAGGACGAAATTCTAACTAAATATGACTGAATAAAAAAAAAAATGTCCATCTGCAGTTCAACAGTGAACAGAAGCAAAGCACTGCATATCAAAAACCTTCATCCTAACCAGTGTTGACTGCGGCCCCTCCCTCCAGGTCAGAGGACTCCAACAGGCGGCCCCCCGGGACTCCCGGGACCCCCGGCAGCAGGGACCTGGAGGCGGCCCTGCGACGTCTGTCCCTCCGCCGCGACAACTACCTCTCGGAGAAACGCTTCTTCGAGGAGGAGAGGGAGAGGAAGCTGGCTTATCTGGCCAAAGAGGACGAGAAGGAGGGCGGGGAGAATAGCGGCTGCCCGGCGACGCCCACCGAGAGCCTCTTCTCGCTGTGCTCTCATCCGTCCCTCTGGTCGGGATACTCGTTCGCGTCGAGGTCCTACCTGCCGGAGAAGCTGCAGATCGTAAAGCCACTGGAAGGTGATTATTCAGACCGCGCCCGTCAACATCCCCCTCACACTCAGACAGATCGGGGCCAAAGCCGAGCCTGCGATGGCCGTCACCACAGCCAGTATGTGGTGTTTGACAACCACAGTCCCTCCAGGATCTACCTGAGGGCCTTGCGGGGGCCACAGACCCTGCGGAGGAGCTCCAGTCTGCTGGAGCTGAGCGGCCAGCCCAGTTTGCCGCTTCACCTCGGAGCTCCGCTGGCTTTAGTCGCTGGCCTGCTGGAGGCCATGGAGATGCAGGGAGGCGCCTTAAATCTGCAGCACTCCTTTTACTTCAGACACACACAGCCACGCTGCTGGTTCGAGCTGTGAAACGTCATCAGAGCCAACAACACACACACTCGTTTTTCAAGCTTTTGCACGTCTTTTGTTTCGCCTCTAGGAGTCGTAAAATATACTTGACACCGTTCTTTAGGATCCTCAGAAGTTTGAGCCTTAAATTTCAGCTTCAAGTTTCAGAGGGATTTCATAAGACCTTGTTATAATCCCTGTGTTATGTGTAATCTAAGAAGATTACAGTTTTTGAGCACTTTAAATATTTTTTTCGGGGGGACAGAGGAGCAGTGTTTAGGGTTGAGTTTTTTTGCATATGTTTTAAAACGTAAAAATAAACTAACAATTTATCTTTATGTCCATACTGGCAGAAAATACCTTAATTACTCAAAAGCAACCAGCAAATGTTGCGTTGTGTCTCCATCTAGCGGTCATACTTTAAATCACATGCTAGGTCGCCATATTCAGAAAAAAGCATGAACGCCAGGAAATAGCAGCGTTTCACTTCAAGTCTACTCGTGGTGGTCTGAATTGATTATTGCAGTTCAATTGGATCTCACTACCTTCGTGTTAGACAGTTTACATTTGCAATCATGTATTTTTTTCTTTTTCTTTTACCAGATGATTTCTCTGAATGCGCAGCATTTTAGGTCTGACAGATTTTTCTTCTGTATGGGACGTTTGGTGCCGAGTCTTGATGCTTTCCATATTCATACATTTCACTCCTCTTAATTAATTTGCTCTTTGTTTCCGCCATTTGCTCATCACTTTATCCTTGCACTTTACTTGTTTTCCAAACAACTTTGTTTTTCATGTTGGGTACCTTTTGAATAAAATCTCCCTATTTTTTCTCCTTCCATTTTCTCTCATTATTTGGTTTTTCACCTCATGAGTTTGTACCGACATCCACGCAAAGTCCCCTCTCTCAATTTATCATTTCTTAAAAAAACAACAACCATCTATTGGACTTGAAAGGAGACTTGTTACGCACAGGCACATTGCCCATCTCTCTTATCTATGCAATTACAAGTGACAGTGACATATACAGTTAAAAACAATACATATTGTGTGATTAAACAGCTGAAGTATACTATAAGGTTATTTTTAAGAAATACAAAAATAGAAATGAATTTTACTTGGTTCCAGTCCTTGCAACA
The DNA here is from genome assembly GCF_046127955.1 of Nelusetta ayraudi. Classification (NCBI taxonomy): domain Eukaryota; kingdom Metazoa; phylum Chordata; class Actinopteri; order Tetraodontiformes; family Monacanthidae; genus Nelusetta; species Nelusetta ayraudi. The sequence goes on along the minus strand of NW_027466186.1, from coordinate 3,036,294 downwards.
ACATGCAATCCCACACTGATGAGTTTCAGGTGGATCGTATTAAAATCAAAATTTGTGAATAGTGAAACTAGGTCACAAACACTCATCAGTCCTGAATAAATGTGCCAGCAAACATGACGCCAGTTGGTAGAGTTGTGAACATCACGGTCATAATAAGAACAAACAGCGCGTGTCCTAATTGGGAAAAAAAAAAAAAACCCTCTGTCTGACTCCTTTCCAGGCTCGGCGACCCTCCACGCATGGCAGCAGTTGGCTCAACCTCACATGGGCGCCCTGCTGGATCATCGGCCCGGCGTGGTCACAAAGGGCTTCCGCACGCTGGAGCACGAGGGGGAACAGCGAGAGCAGGAGGGCTGGCAACTGGACCAGCCGGAGGAGGACGAGCTGTCGTGCATAGACTCATTCTCCGGGCTGCCGGGAGAGCTGCCGTGCTTTGCCACCTCCACCCCGTCCGCCTGCACCAAAAACAGAGACGTGGACCCCAACGTCCAGCTGGCGGCGTTCCAGGGGGAGGCGTGCGGCGCCGACGAGCCCATTCGAGCCGGAAACGGAGGCGACGCAAACGTGCCGCCGCCGTCGCCGTCGTTCTCCGGAGCCTCCCCTTCCTCCTCCCCGCTCCCCTCCTCTTCGGAGATGAACGGCCACGTGGACCTCAAGGAGCTCCAGGCCTTGCGGGCCGGGACCATGGGCCGCATCCCCGGTGAGGGAGCGTTTAGCTGAGGTCACAGCACAGCATCCACCGTCCCCTTGTAGCCCCGGAGCGCAGGGGAAGGGCGGGAGAGAGAGAGAGGAGTGGGAGGGCGAGGGCGTAGGGGAGGCGTTTCTCAGGACCTCTCGTGAACCCTCCACCCCCAACGCCCTGCACGACCCCCCCACCCACCGCACACCCGGCCATCCCACCGCCAGTCCCTGCGCTTGCAGCCGTCCAGCTCCACAGCAGCACAGTACATGTACATTTCATTTTCAGTTGCATCTTTGGCCTCGGCTGACGCCTTTTCCCACTTGCATTACCTCAGCCGAGCGCTTTTCTCTTGCAGTTTTCCTCCACCTTTGCTCTGCCGCACATTGAAATGTCTTCAGACTGCATGTTACAAAGATTTGCAAGATTTTTTTTTTTTCCCTCCTTCCCATCAATCCTGTATCACATCTAAATCACATCATGACTTTAATACTTTGGAAACATCGGGGTGCCGGTGCTGTTGCTTGGGACTTTCACAGTTTGATCACAGCCTTCACTTCTCTCTGTCTTGCTCTGGAAAAGTGTTTCTCTCATCTTCTTCGGATCTCCTGGTCTCTCACGCTCATCTCTTGTGCTCTACTCTCCTCCTCCAGTCAACTTCCCGGGGAAGTGCATGTCCCACACCAGCTCCACATACACCTACACCACCTGCAGGATTCTCCACCCCTCTGATCAGCTGACCACTGTGTCTGCAAGGTAAATAACTCAAACAGCAATTTATTTGGTGGGGTTTTGAAATTGTCGACGGTGTTGTTGCACATCATTTTTCTTATTATATTGTGAACCTGGTTTGGCTTTTAAACAAATTGGCGATTTAGAGAAAACGCTCTCGAAGCCTTTCCTCATATTACGATACTCTTGTAGCTGGTGTCCTACTAGTGGTACTTAACTATGATAGTGCAACTACAAGTCAAATAGCTGCCTCCCAGCTCTCTTTCTTTTTTTCCTCGATGACAAACAAGCTTGATTCCATTACTGAAACGCTGCTGTCTGATTGGCCCTGGCAGGTCAAGTGATGATGAGGAGGATGAGGTGGAGTTGTATCATTTGGCTGATATGGCCCAAGTAGAGCAGACTCACTGAGTGCACACTGCACACGGGTGAGGCAGTGCATGGGTGTGCATTCCTACACTTTTGGTTGTGTGTAAACCTCCAGCGTTTGCCCCTGAACACATCCTGTTGACGTGTTTCCAACTAACCAGCGGTTTGTGACACGAGGCCATGGTTCCAGTCACTGATAACACCTAACTTTGTCAAAGGCTTGAGGAGGGCAGAGTGCGAGAATGTAAAATATGTATGACGCAAAAATGTCCAAGTGAATTAATTCCATCGTCATTATAACCACATCGTGCTCTTAACGGGCCGACTGTGGCTCAGGAGGGAGAGCGGGTTGTCCAATGACCGAAAGGTTGGCGGTTCCAATCCTGCTCCATCCTAGTCCGTTGTTGTGTCCTTGGGCAAGACACATAACCTAAATTGCTGCCGGTGGGGCTAGGCAGCGCCTTGCATGGCAGCAGCCACCAATTGGTGTGTGAATGTGTGCGTGGACGGGTGAATGAGAGGCCTTTGTAAAGCGCTTTGGGCCACCGTGACGGTGCTGGAAAAGCGCTATATGAGTGCAGTCTATTTACCATTTACCATTTAACAAAAGGAATCGGCTCAGGTGTGAGTACATGACCCAGGTCTGGTCCTGCAGGAGTTCTCCACATCTCTTGCCGGATATTTTGTATGTAGTAGCTTTGCTTGCTTACAAAAATAAATCTGGGAAAGGTGCGAGCGGCCGTTTTGATATCAAACATAGGATCAGAGACGCATTTGAAGCAACAAGAAGAACCAGAAAGGGGTCATGCGACACCTGACTCGGCTCCAGTCAACATGATCGTTTTGGAGTTTTTGGCTGCAAATAACTAAAATTTGAACTACCAAATCTCATTCCCACAAATGAGAAAATCAGTTACCATGATTGAAGCCAACACAGTTTCCCAGAAGTTTCAACTGTGACACTTGATAACTTGTGTTTTTTTTCTTCTTCTTCTGTCCCTGCATCGTCCCGCTCTCCCCTGTGCTCCTCCATCACACCTTCTTCTCTCCCCTCCTTTGTCCTTCTCTCCCCTCTGCATGCAGCCCATCCCAGGCCTCCTGCCTTAGCAGCACTTGCAACGGCGCAGCGACGCCCATCTCCTCCCCCGTGCCCTTCTCGGCGCCCCCGACGCCCTCCTACACCCCCTTGTGCACGCCGCGCCGCCTCTCGCTCTCCTTCTCCTTGGCCGAGTCCTCCACCAACCTGAGGGACTCCACCAAGACCACCAGCACCTCCCTGGGTCTGGTGCACCTCCTGCTGGAGCGCGGGATTTCCGCCTCGGTGTACGACCCCTGCAGCTGGGACCGAGGGGTGGACGCCAGTGGGGCGTCGACACCGGTGGGAGGAGCGCAGACGCCGGCGGGCGGCGAAGCGCCGGAGTCCGTGACGCGGGCGCCGAACCGCCCGAGCACACTGGCCCTCCAGCCCTCGACCCCGCCCAACTCCCCTCGCTCAAAGGCCGCCTCCTCCGCCACCACCGGCCCTGTGTTTCTCTTCAGCCCATCCGCCGACGACCCGCCGTTTTACCAAACCTTCCTCGCCTCCAAGCCGGCACGCACCATCCTGAGGGAGGTGCTGGCAGAGCGGGAGGCGGAGCGAGAGGCGGAGCGGGAGGCGGCAGCGGACGACTGTGGCCAAACGGATGCGCTCAAGCTGCGACTCGTGGACAAGCTGAGATGTTTCCGCACGCTCCCCTCCTCTTCCTCCTCCTCTTCCTCCTCCTCCTCCTCCGCCTCCTCCGCTGCCCTGCTGGCCTCCTTCGGCCCCGCCGCCCTGGGGCTGAACGCAGGATTGAGGAGGAACCGAAGCTACCCCGTCATGGTGGGCGCCAGCATGGCCATGAAGGACCCGGGAGGACCCCCGCCCAGCACAGATATACTCATTCCACCGCACGCAGTGCAAGAGCCGCAAGGGAAACTGTCGGAACACGCACAGGAGGCAAACGGCAAAATTCCAGCCAACGGCACCTTGGTGGCGAAAGCCGTGCGTGCGCCGCAGACGCTCAGCGCACTGGAAAGTGTCACACCGCAGACGATAGTGCAGAGACACACTAAGCCGGACAGTGTTCTGCCACGTGCATCAAGGAGAGGGCCACACAGCGAGGACAAAACCAAGACATAACATGGAGAGTGTTTGCCCATATTGAAGCATGAAAGATTCTAGAGCAGGGGTGGGCAAACTTTTGGGCCGGTGGGGCAACAATGGGTTCTAAAATTTGACAGAGGCGGCTGGAGCAGGAGCAGATGGATGGAGTGTTTTGGTGGCCCACCTCATGGGAGGAAAAATTCTATCATGGGATATGCAGAAAACATGTGCTTTAATGTCAATTGAAAATGAACAAAAATAGTTAGAACAAGATATATGTCGTTCAAGCCCCACGATATTTAGTTCTACACAGAAAAATTGATGAAATACAACTATTTTATTACTTCCTTAATTTCTTCAAGTTCGGCAGGCCGGATAAAAAAGCTTAACGGGCCGCATATGGCCCCTGGGCCGTAGTTTGCCCACGCCTGTTCTAGCCGTACAGTATGTTCAGATACATGTTTATATTTACCAAACCAAATACCTTACATGTAGTCAGAGCTCCGTTGTTTATCGCAGCCTCAACAGGAAGTCGTGTTTTTCCTCGGCGTAACGGCAGGTTACGCAGTCGTGGCTTCCACTGTTACACTGTGTCGCGCTGGTCACAGGGATTGGACCAGACAGATGTTGCCTTCATCAACAGTACACTGTTTGAGATGTAAACCCAATATACTGTGTCATAAAGGGTACGTTAGGATCGGCCATGATTTGTCCCACTCTGTTGAAAGAGCTGTCGGGCTTGGTCGCCTTCCTTCTCATTTCCTTCTGAACCAGGATGAGTGCACTAATTAAAAAAAAAAAAAAAAAAAAAAAAAAACAGGTTTGGTATGTACAGAAGAAGAGAAAAAAATTAAGTTTTTAAGTTTTTTTTTTAATTAAATATTTTTTTCAAGTTTCCAATTTGTGAATTAAGTTGAAATTCTGAGATTGTCGAAATTCTGAGCATAAAATCGACGAAAAAGACAAAATTTTGGGAATGAAATCACAATTTCACAATCAATGTCAACATAGTCAATGTCAACAAAATTTGACTTTATTTACGAAATTTCAACTTAAAACTCAAAATGAAAACTTCAATAAAAATCTTTTTTTCTCTTCTTGTGGCCCTAATCCTCTTTCGTAGGTTTGGTATGACTTTGTGTTTGTCTTTGTTTTTCATTTCTGAAACAACAACAACAAATATAGGGGTATATATTTTCAGGGACATTACATTGTATACTTCTCTGAAAGTGCTGAGTCCATATTTTTCTGTTTTGAATTTGCTTGGTTAAATGTTAAATTTGTTGGGGGTGACTCTATTTAAAGAGATGGGATCAGTATACACAAACTAAATTAGTGTTATGATTTAGTTTTGAATGTGGCTTGATTTTTGCCCTTTTTCCCGTCGAGTGCAAAAAAAAAAAAACTGATTCATGTTATACTGATGCCACTTTGGTGTTTTTAAGCCCAAATTGCGTCTCCATTGTATTGCACAGGTGTCAAGTGAAAGCTCTGACACTAGACATTAAATAGTAACCCAAATAATCCCGATTGTTGTGTAACCGATCAGAGTGGGAGTTCCTCCTCTTGGGTGCCTAGAAGTACTAGCAGAGTTCTATTTATTTTTGCTTAATCAATTGAGATGTGAAAGGAAGTAGGCCGAAGCAATTGCACAAATTCCTATCAGCATCTGAGCCTGCTGATCATCTCCTGGCATGCTCAGTTGTGTTTGTCTCTACTTGTGACTGAGCACAGAAAAAAAGAAAAGTGAACCGGGCTCACATTTGAATTTAAATGACAACCCATCACAGCCAGGAGGGCATCCCAAAGTTACATCCTGATAAAGAATATATACGGGACCACTAAAAAAGTTGGAGGGCAAAATATACGGCAATATTAAGCACTATAAGAATACTAATATGATATGAATGTAACTGTAAAGAGAGGACTTGAAGTATGAGAATGATGATTTTTAGGAGGAAGACACTTTAGAAACTTTAATAACTGCATTTTTAAGGGAAAATTAGAATGTCGTGTGTACGTACATGTCTCCGCAGTTGGAGTGTGACTTCACTCGACTGTTGAATCCAGCATTTAAATGGCAGGATGGACACTGAGAGGCAGCGGCTGACTGCCTGACAGTGAACGAAAAGAAAATCACAGGCAGTGAGGAGCAAACTACGTTTTCTTGCAAAATTATATTGGTTAAAAGTATTTATTTTATACCTGGAATCATTTCAAGCATGCATATGTAGGAACTTGGTGAAACACTTTCCATGTTTTATCGAGACATTTTTTTTAGAGTATATTTTCATTGATCATAATGACGTTTTGCATCATTTTCCCAACAGACAGTTATTCAGTTTGTCCCAGTGATAAACATCATTGAACATTAGTGATGAAAACCGCACCTGGAGAACATGGTCAATAGTGCTCAGTATTTAAGAACAGGTGCCAAGACTGAAGTGGAGAGAAGATGATGTTTGCTTGTTTTGTGTGTGTGTGTGTGTGTGTGTGTGTGTGTGTGTGTGTGTGTGTGTGTGTCTGTGTGTGTGTGTGTGTGTGTGTGTCTGTGTGTGTGTGTGTGTCGACTGAGTCCTCTGAATGTAATTATTATTACAAACAGAAATCTGCTGCAAGGCCATATATTTATGTACACTATGTTGATTTATCATGACTTTTTTGTGTCAATTTTATTGAAGGGCAAATACTATTACATGCTAAATGTATGCAACACATGTACTCATGCTAACTTTTTTTTTCTCCTAGAGAGAACCTGTGGAATAGAGAAACTTGATTGTTTATTTTAGCGAAGGAGGAAAGAAATGTCAGGGACTGAAGTGTTTTATCCTCCAGGAACGATTGTACTGTCAATAAAACTTAGAAAGACTGAAAAGTGTGTGACGCGTTTCGTTTAGGACCATTCAGCCATATTCATAAGATGTTGGTACCAAGGACGAGACAGTGACAGCTGTCTCATCTTACCTGTGGTTCAGCTTCTGCAGCGTTGACCCCTTGAATTGTGCTGGCCGCTAAAGTTGTAGCGGTGGCCGACTGTCATCTCTTGAGAATGAAACACATCCTGCACAATAGGGTGAAATCACGGTCGCGCTGCGCACACATTGTTCGCCACGTCACAACAAATGCATGTAACAATACATGGAGACAAGTGAGCCTGCCGTCGCTCTATGTGCACAACACCAAGCTCTTTGTAAAGGCGGGTTTCAATGAGGCGGTCCATACTCACACAAACACGCAGCTCCAGTCCACCTTGAACACACCAAAATAACCACTCACTGGAACAATCCTCATCTTCTTCTCTGTGCAAAGAAGCAGCAACGAGAAGCACCCAAGCTTTAAAGCAAATGACTTTGGTTTAGTTTTGCAATTGACAAAGGACACAGGTGTACTGATACATTGTTCCATTTAAGTATTACATTCCTTTCATATCATTTTGCAATGTTGACTTCAGTTTTACCTTTTTATCATTAGTATTATTTTTTTAACCTAGCTCTGTTAAATGAAATCATCCGAGCAGTTAGGAACGGATGTTCCAATTGCAGCTAGGTTCCACCAGGAGGCACTGTGTCCCCTGTGCTGCTCTGTCTTGAGATGGGAGCTGGAGTGAACACGAGCTGAGGCCAAGCCAAACCCCAGAGAAAAAGCCAAGGCGGCACTGAAATATGATGAGATGCATGCAGTGCTGGTCCACAAATCCACACGGCCTCCTCCTCCAGCTGGGCTGCTTAGAATGAAGCCCAGCTGATCTAGGGGGGATTTTCCTTCATCCTGTCGAACAGCCTCTCTTCGGAAACACATAGACACCACCCAGGCCTCTCCTCTACCCGTGACAAATTTCAATGACTCAAAGAAAATAGAGTGTTAACCTGAGATTTCTATTTATCCGTCTCTCTGGGTTGCTCTGAAATGCTTTTTCGTTGCTGAGTGGAGCACCAGCAGGTTTATGTGGTCCCACAGCGGGGATTCCCGACACTCGCAGTTGGTTCAGGCATGACAAACAGAAATCTGAGAGGATGAGGAAACCAAAAAAAAAGGCACAGCAGAGTAAACTCCATGATGAATTCATGCTACTTCAACACAAGTTTGGAATTAACAAGAAGAGAGAACCTACGAGAATTATGCCAATGAGTCTTAGAGCTGCTTAACAGGAAAAGCAGGTTTTAATCTCCGCTGCTGGACACCTCACCAGGCTCTTTGGCATGGACTAGTAAACAGCAGGCCCACTTGAGAGATGAGATGAGAAGAGGGATCTTGCCCTGAAGAGGTGAAGCACGAGTGGACGCAGAGCCGCCACTCTGCACATGTTGAACAAGAAAATGAAGTGGCGTACTCCAAAGCTGGCCAATGGCGAAACATAAATTTAAAGACGGCATGGTTGAAAATGAATTCCTACGGTTCATTTTGGAAATCATTGATTTATGAAATAAAATATAAAACATCCAAGTATTTAGAATTTAGTTTAAGACAAGAGAAAAAGCGAAACACGTGACTTGACTGTCATATTGTTTGAGTCTGTCTTTTGTTGCCAGACAAACAGTCACTGGGCAAACTGTGAAATTGCCCAATTTAAACACACAATCAATTCTACTCTGAGCCCAGTTCTGTTGATTCTTTCCCCCAGTTTGTCTTCAGTCTTCTGGCAGCATCTAACAGCTGAGAAGCAACATTTGCCATTTGAGGAGTCACAATGATCGATGTGCTTTGTGTCTTCACACACACACACACACACACACACACACACACACACACACACACACACACACTGCAGCAAAGGGCTTTAAAGTGCAGCCATTAGAGGTTTGCTAGTCCACTGCAAACAGGTGAAACATCTGTTCCCTGGGCAGCAAGAAGTAATAAATGCTGGACGGACAATGATTTTAGATAAAAATGTTTATTCTGGTGATACCAGTGATTCAGTACAAGAGGATATTCTGTCACTGACCCACTGGCAACCGGCTAACTTCACCCGTTTGTTGACTTTGGGAGGGTGCTGTATGTGTGACGTGCCGTTTGAGTTTGCATGTTCTTCCCGCGTCTGCCTGTGTCGCCGCACTCCAGGTACTGCTGCTTCGTCTCACAGTTGAAAGCAATGCGCAACAGGCTAACTGGCAACTCTAAACTGGCCAGAGTTGTGAAGGTGAGTGCAAACAATCATTTGTGCCTCTCTTTGAAGCCCTGCCATTAACTGGCGACCGGTTAAAAAATGTAACCTGGCACATTTTTAGCAAAAAAGGGTGACAGAAAAAAAAACGTGTTATAATTGTCAGGATATCGAGTGAATGTGTCACAGAAACACAAGGCATTTTTTCCCCTCACTGTGCACTACCGCCTCCTAGTGGCGAGTGGGCATACAGATTCACCATATAAATGTCAAAGTTGCAAATCTCCCGCCAAAAGCGTGGACAAAGTCACGTGTTAACAATAAAAAGCCAATGGGGAAAGCAATGGAGAGATGTGCGCTCACACATTTTAAACCAAGGTTTTACATGAACAAGTCTTCTATCTTACACACACACACACACAGACACAAATATAGCAGCGATAATAATTTGCAACTATAATGGCCCGCATTCAAGAATGCATCCACATTAGCTTTGAGGTAACAGCACGACTCTCTAAAATGTCACATCTCGTTCAGTCTTGGCGAACCAGATATTTTCTTTTCCAAGTCTCCGGCATCATTTGTTATGTAAATTACATCAGCTTTAATCACCTTTATTCATCATTCAGTGTTATTCACACAGGTAATGACATCTAATTTTGTGTTGAACCCTAGTATGGGTTACAGCCCCATCTATATTCATACTGTCTTAGCATAGGCATGAATGTTTTATGGCTCTAATTTTTTTTTTTTTTTTTGCTTTTCCAGGTTTTAACAAATCAAATTTTCATTGTGAGTTTCACCTTTTCCCCTTTGGCTGGGAATTATTTTGGGTATAATGCAGTGAAAAAACAATTGCTTGGCTCGGCTGCAAGAGGATTATTACCCGTACATACTCCAGCAGTATTGATTTCAGAGGAAACCACTGCAGTTGCTACAGAAGATCAACAAAGGTCATCGTGTTGTATCCAGACTTTTACTGCTGCGGAATTATAACCACCAGCGAGAGGAGAAAAACACAACAGCGGCGAAACGGCAAAGTGTGGAGGAGGATGTTGACTTTTTCCATCACAAGATCGCATTCAAACTTACACACATTTATATCCCTGGAGGTGGCTGCCGTTGCAACGTGGGAGTTATGAAGCAATATTTTGACATCATTTTTCTGAGTTAGTCAATAAAAATGGATTTAAAATGATACAAAAACCTATTTTCCAAACAGTGCAAACATAATTATCATTAAAAAAAAAAAAAAAAGATGCAGAGGTGTCTTATAGCTGTTGAAACTTCAACAACATGACGTTAATCAAAATATGAAGATGAGTTTGTAAAGGTACTTTGGCACCCGTGGATGTGACCAAATTTAAAATACGTCTGGGTTACATTTTTATTAATATATTAATTTCAAAATGTGTGAGTGAGACATGCATCGCAAGGTTATATTTAGGCCCCTCTTGTGGGGCCACTTGCGTCATCGGGGATGCAGAGCAAGACGACACGACATGGAGACGTCGCAATTATTCATTTCTGTTTACGCCCGCGTTTGACTCTGATTACATTTGTCGGCGCTTTTAATCATTTGTTGAACAGGTTCAGTGAGTAATGCCAGCAGCCGTGCCGCGCTGTAGTTTAGGGCCGAGCGCGGAGGAAACGCCGAGTCTGCATTATTTAGGATGTGGTTTTATAACGAACACCGAAGTAAGTGCTTCACTGTTTTATAGCACATGGAAATTGTACACCTGAAAGGGACCTCCAAATATTTTTGTCTAGACTCTTGTTTGTTTGTGTTCCTCCCTGTATGTTTACCTGCACTCACATCTCTGGGAGCGCGGGCCATATGGAGCTTCTTCTGATTTGCCAAATGCTGTATATTGTCACACAGACCATGACCATGATGATGCAGTGAATAACAAGTTTATTATAGATAGCAAGATTACATGATATAACATGATATAGTATAATATATGTGTATAGATTATATTATATCATGTTATATTATGTAATATTGTGTTATATTATATTTATATATTGTATTTTATTGTTATAAGGATAGTATATTTTCATTCATTCATCTTCTATACTAGCTTATTCCTATTCAGGGTCACGGGGCTCTGCTGGAGCCTATCCCAGCTGTCTTAGGGCGAAGGCAGGGTCACACCCTGGACAAGTCGCCAGTTCATCGCAGGGCCACATAGAAACAGACAACCATTCACACTCGCATGCACACCTACGGACAATTTAGAGTCTTCAATTGACCTCACATGCATGTTTTTGGAGTGTGGGAGGAAGCCGAGGAAACCCGGAGAGAACCCACGCAGACACAGGGAGAACATGCAAACTCCTAGTATATTTTTATTTCTATAATTATATGTTTATATATTTACATATATATATTTATGTAGTGTATAGATGTTATATATTTATATGGGTGTTTATATATTATGTATTTATGTGGATCTGTGTAGCAATATTTGGCAATATTTTGCCATAAACTGAAGAATAGTTAAAAGGGGAATTTCAAAAAGTTTTTTTTTATTATTTCTTCCTACTCCTTTTTTGAACTATGTGGGTATTTTGTTATGCTTTTGCTTTTTTTTTCTTTTTTTTATACATGTTCAAAATAAATGTATTGATTCGTTCATTCATTCCAGTGTGATAGTTAGGTTGCTCTGGCCACAGGAGGGCAATGACATTCCCACCACTGTCACTGCTGGGAGTTTTACTGGGGTCTGAAATACAGTGGAAAAATCAGAAAGGAGAAGGATGGGATGAAATTCGGTTCGGCGTTGTGTGAAAAGCTCAGTTTTTTTTTTTTTTTTTAGTCTTTCATGACATCACATTTATGATATTTTAAGTACCTATGATCATCAGGGACGCACGATGGCTTTCTTATCTTTTCTTCACTCTGGCCATGTGGATATCTGATGGACCCTGCTGTTCCGTTTACTTTGTCCGCATCAAGGCTCACATTTAACTCTGCGCGACTGAGGCAGGGTTTTTTTTTTTTTGTTTTATGGCGCCCATCTCCTGTGGTTGTATCTCAATATCTTTATGACTATTTAAAACCACCGGTGGACTGGGGACGGAGGGAGGGAGGAGACAGAGATAGAGAAGTATGCGCGCGCTGGGTCTGTGATAGTAACTCATGCAGAGCCCCTTAGTAACCCATCAGACCTGTCCGCTCCGAATAGCCATTTCTAACACTGAATCTGCACTGACTGCAGGACCAGCACGCATTCACTCTCAGTGGGAGACACAAGCAGCCTACAGGAGTCTTCAGAGATATCTGATAGGAGGAGGGGAGAGCAGAAGACAAATGACAGACACTGTCGTGAAACATGATTCTGTAAAAAAAAAAAGATCATCATCAGTTTTAAGTGTCCCTGGTGTTGGCATCAGGTGACTCCTATCATCATCCGGATGACAGTAGGAGTTTATTTTAAAACCAAATGGATGAATGAATGGAAAACCATTCATATTTAGCTAAAGAACCGACCGTGTGTTCCAGGTAGAAATTTATACAGAGTGACCTTAGTATTTCTCAATCAAACAATCTGATCATGATCCCATTTTCCTCCCTTGACTGTTCCGACTGCTCTGCGGTTTTATAATAGAAGGCTGAGATCGGAACGTGCGTGCGTGCATGCGTGCGAGCATACGTGTATGCGAGGGAGGGAGAAACAATAGCTCAAAGGCCTTGTGATGGTGACTGCAATTACCAGAGCCGCACAAGTTATTGAACTTTGTGCATAATGACTTTTGGCACCGTGATTATCGTTCTGGCGACGGCTGATTCTAACATGAACTGGCACTCTAATAAGAAATGTGCAGCGCTACAATTGAGCCCTGTCAAGCCAATATTCCACCACCAGCTCGAAGCCACCAATTGAGAGAAAATACCACCGGGCAAATACATCTTAATGTTAATGTCTGCTTGTGCGTGGATGTGGGAGCACAACGCATGGCACCATCCACTACGCACGCGCTGAAGCTCTGCGTGACGACATCGCTCCCCCCCCCCCCCCCCCCCCCCCCCCGGCCGGCCAACACAGCACACTTACGTACACACAACAGCACCAGCAGCAGCACTGAAACCACTGTACATTCATGAAAAGACACATTCACTCGCTGATCGTATTAATAGTTATGTGTGACATACGCTCAGAACTGATTTACTGAACAACAAAAAAGATTTATTCAAATTTTAAAAAAAAATAAATAAATACTTGTACCATGTACAAACAAACATTAACACAACTACAGGGACGTTCTTTCGATCTAAAGCCACAAACAATGAGTTTTGGTATGAAGCTCTGATGATCATTGCGCCACTCGGGGGTTGTCCAACACTGCAAGGTCATTTAATCCACGGTACGATCGTATCAAATGGGCCTTTAAAAAGGTACATTACAATCTAAAGAGGTTAACTTCTCTATCAAAAATGGCACGCAGTGATTTTGTTTGCAGAGAGCATCCAGGTGGACGGAGAAGACATCATGTGGGTGAGGTTAATTCATATTCATCCATTTGGCCAAGGCAGTAAAACCTTCAAAACCTCGAATCTTTTTATTCTTGTTAACATAAAAAATTGCAGACACATTGAGTCCGAGTGGTTCGGTCTGTGCTAAGATGACAATGGAGTGCTGATTATATAAGTTAAAAAAAACAACAAAAAAAAAACTGTCCAGTTTACTGTGTACTAGAATGCAGTTAAGTACATTATTTAATTAACTTATTTCGTTTGTGATTGATTATGGTGAATAAAACACTTAGCTGTTCTACACCGAGTCTCAGTACATCATCATTTGTTTTTGTTTTTAACAACTTGCCAATCACGCCGTCTGCGCAATATAAAAAAATATGGCTTTTGTGCTTTAGTGAGGACAAATAACCTGACATTATTAATTATTTGAGTGATTATCAAACTTTGAAAACTCTTTGAAAACTCTGATCACATAAAACTCACACAAAATTATAGTGTGAAAGCAGAAATATAAGTAAAAAAAAAATAGCATCAATATATGGAATGATAATGGAATAATAATGTCTAATAATGATAATAATAATAATCTTTCAACAAGGATTTTAGCAATCACTTATCTGTATCCCTAAGTGCCCCCATGTGGACATCATCAAAACATCAGTACAACAGTGCAGTTGACTCAGATTATCCAAAGATATCTATTATATCAATTCATCATGTAAAAGGTTTCACACTTTCATGTTTGAAGCAACATTTCACAGTGTTCTACAGTTTCTTGTGGTCCAGAATTGATTTCTTCCTTAATTGGGTTCATTATTAATTTGGTGCATCTTAATGAAAAGTTCACAAGTGTTAAATGTGATTTATGAGTCATCCACCGACACTAATGACCTTTGAGAATCATGCATCTCAGCATTTTTACAGGTAACCACTGAAGTATTAACTACTGGAAGCAGCAGGTACTGTGACACTGCGTGTGTGTCTGTGTGTGTCTGTGTGTGTCTGTGTGTGCGTGCATTGATTAGGATTAGCACTCAAAATTGTACATACACATTAAAAGCAATTATACTTTTGACAATTACCAACACATGAAAGTGCATGACGTCCTTCTGTCTGTGCTTACATTGCACCCAATTATCTCTGACAACTTTGTTAATTCAGAGTCCGGCAACATTCTATAACCCACATGACCTGAAAGAACTCCACCCAAAGGATGAGCAGCGTCTGCACACTCCACGTATGTGGCCATTCAGGTGTACAGAAGACGTGGCAGTCCGCCAGTCAAAGCATACAATGAAGCCTCCAACTGAGGTACATGCACAAGACCAGCTAGAATACGATACATGAAGCACTTCTCCTCCAGAAATCTTTCATTTTAAAAATGAACATAGCATTGGAGTAAATCTACAGCTTAATTGTGAATCTAAATCTGAAATGTTTCCTTAATAAATAAATTAAAAAAAAAAAAAAAAAAAAAGAGCTGTCATCACAACACGTGAATGTCAGTAAAAGAAAGTGATGAGCCGATGAATAACTGGGATGAGACCAGCATTGAAAATCGCAGAGGAGAGATGAGCCTGGCGCTGTTACCATCACTCCCAATGTTCTCAGACATTCCAAAACCTTCCTGTCGTGAAACAACAGCAGTGGCTTACTGTGGAAAAAAATGCAAGTCACACTTGAACGGGAAGTGTTTTGTTCTGTCAGGAACCAACAGTATTGTGACTAATCACTCCTCAGCGGCTAAAAGATGATTTCTGTGTGAAGAAAACACCATTTTCAGATGACAGCCCTCTTGTAGCTAATGGAGAATTGCAATATATCAAGAAAGATGGCAGGTGGTGAGAGCGCCATCGCTGGGCACCACAACTCAACTTATGAAGACAGTGAACTTAGATGAGGATAAAAACTGGGGGGGGGGATATCCAGGAACAAAGAACAAATGTCAGTTTTTATGGCTTTTGAAACTTTAACAAAACATAAAACAACACATTTCTGTTCTTTGATGGCATATTGCAGTTTTCCCTCACTGAAAAAAACGAGATATAGAATGAGTAGAAATGTAGTTATTTACGACATACCCTGTAATATAAGAACATCAGTCCTACTGTGGTTCAACTTCAAATCAATTTACTCCTAATCAGCCTGATAGCGGTTTCCATGGATGTAATCAGATTAGTCAGCAAAGGACCAAAACACTATAACTATTTAGAGGCTAAAGTCTCGAGGGAAATATGTGTCAAAGCAAAAGGTAAACAAGGGCAACACACACACACACACCAATGGGGTAACATTTTGAGTAAAACCACAGCACGTGCGTCTCTTAAAAGAAGGTGTCGTAGATGTAAAAGGAGGAGGGGTTTACCTGTGTTTTGAAAAAAGGTAAATGACTGATTCACAGAGATTCACAGAGATTTTTTTTTTCTTTTTATCTTTGTCAATCAATCATCTCATTAATCAGTTTGAAAGGGCTTTAAAAAGGCTTTTAAAAAAAAGGCCTTAAAGAAGCAAAGAAAGAGACACCACAGGTGTGATATGGTTTGACAGTAATAATAAGGGTCATATTAAGTTTTGAAAACAGACCAGCAGGGTACTTGAGTGAGGCCTACGCATGTCCCAAGGATCTAACAATGTCTTGACAGAAGCATGCAAATTGACTTTGCAAATAAAGGCTGGATGTTAATTAGAGTCCAGAATGATTCATATCTGTGTACCTGCTTTCCTTAACAGTGTTCGTACATGATAACACCATTGCGGGAGGGCAGTAAAAAAAAAAAATCTAAAGTCAAATGTTCCCTTTTGGGGCCAACATTGCAAAGCAGATGGTTCACTCAGATTTCAAATCTGAATTATAGCTGAAATTTAATTTTCAGAAATCCTTGATTTCAGTCTGCAATAAACTACAGTGGAGCAGCAGCAGATCTGTTAAGGTTAGAAGTGAAGATGGCTTCAAACTTGTATGAAAAACCGTAACTTTTCTTTGTCTTTGATCAGGAAGAGGCAGCTGCTACATGTTGGAAATTGTGGCTGCTTTCCTGTCGAAGCTGCTAAGGAGGGGGTTTCAGCATGGACGGATGACATCTTAAGAATGAATGAAAAATTTAACAGGAGAAATGTTTTAACTTTATTCCAAATTGGCTTCAGGTGAGATATGAGTGAATGGCGGCTAGCCAGAGCACGGTGACATGCAGCTAATGTCATTGCACCAATAGGGAGTCTTTAATCTGGTTAAACCAACCAACATCACGAGTCAACAATTTTTCATGTGTGTTTTCCTAACTCTTCAATTCTTTCTAGGAAACGTTCATATCTCTGCACTGCCGTTAAATCGGCACGCCACGCATGTTGATTCACATTCAGACCCCCTCTGTTTGGGCAGCCAAATGGTAGTATTGTTTAGAGCAACACTAAAGGATCCCATGGAACCCATTGAAAAAATAAATTCACCACTCCAGAGTGGACTGTTGAAGAATAGCGGAGACACTCTTCCAGCTGCTCTACGCAGGGAGCAGCGACACAAAGAGCTTGTTGATCCGGTGATTCACATGCGACGGACGACAACATCATGATGACTGATCATCAAATGCACTCTCATGACAACGATGTTTGCTTTGTGCGTCTGCGTCTGTAAAACCGATGCATGAGTGAGTCCACCGTGTCTGCTGAGCTCACTTGCGGGCGTATATAACCGACCGCGGTTTTTCAAAAGGTCATTGGCAGAGTGTATGTATACAAGTCTGAAAAGAAAAGAGGGAACCCTGTACATCAACACTGTGTCAATGTTGGACATTACAGATAGCACAAGACAAGAGAGGGACGGCAAATACAGCCGAGTGAGCTTGCATGATCAGTGTGCAGCAGAGTTTATTGCTGCAACGGTGCACAATCTTATATATATATATGTACTTTTAAAGAGGGAATCATTAAACATCCAGCTTTACGTTCACTGTCTGAGGAAATCAGCAAAACGTCAAGTGACTCAAAGAATGAAGGGGAGGCGGGGGGGTAACGTTCTGGAAACAATGCTTAGGATGTGGGATTGAGGAAAAGTAGCTGAAGCACATGACTACCAGATGTAAGCATTGCCGCCAACTTATAGGTTGCAAAATCTTGACAAAAATCCAAATCTTTGCATATTTCGGTTGGGCAAAGCTGTAATCAGACAGTAGCTGCGTTTCCATGACAGTTTTTTTTCGCAATACATAAATGATAGTTCTAAAATTTCAACAAAGCACAATTGCGATTTGCAGATGTTTCCACCTCATGAGAGCATAAAAACCTTTCAGCGATATTTGAGAGGTTTTTCAAAGTCTAGGTGTTTCCATTACCATTTTTTTTTTATTGCAATATATAGGTACTGCTAAGGGTAATGGAAACACAGGAATGGATAGATGCACACGTCCACGGACAGAGGATCTCTATCACGTTATAATAACAGGAAGCGTTCAGCAGTGGGACATTCGTGCAATGTATGCTTTCATTACATTGATAAGTTAGGTAAGAACCTGGTTGCATGCTGAGAAAGTTATTCCAGCCATTTATCCCAACTTTTTTTTCTCTCACTCTCTCAAGCCTCTCAAGCTCTGGAAATCCTCCAGAGAGAACCAGAGATATTCCACAGCAAATGAGATGTATGTATTCCATCCAGTGTCTTCAGATTCACCCCGGGGTCTCCGTCCAACTGGACATTGCAACAGTAGGCAGGAGGAGCATTTCAACTCCGGTACCTGCTGATTTTAAGTGCAGTTGCTAAGATACACGTGGCAAGGTATAATAGAATATCGAGCTGGCAGTTGCAGCATATCTTTCTCGTAGCCCGTTTACTCTTTTACAATCTGAATCCCATCTATTTGGACTCATCCAAACTCATCCATGTACAAGAGCAGCGCAGAGAGGATAGGCTCAAATAAATGGTTTTCACTCGGTTTAATATATGTACGAAGCACCTCACTGCATGCTCCAGAATACAAGCTCTTCACTGCTGACCTGAGCTTTAAAAACAGGCTGTTTCATCCTCCATTTTTAGACAAAGTGTAGCAATAAGGCTGTTTTTATTTCGCTCTCAGCACTTTCAGTTGTCACATGCGTCTTATTTTTTTCCCCTTTGCTTTTAACTTGTCTCCAAGGTGCTCTGTCATCATTTTCAGTCCGTCTATTGAATGGTGTGTTTCCGTCACCTCTTTATTGGTGCCATGTTGCCTGGAGGAAGGAACACATTCGCAAAAAACCCAGCTAGATTCGTGCAGTTATTCTCGTTTGTTTGTTTGTTTTCATTGTGAGGATCTAACACGAGACACAACCAGGACCTCATCGATGACTGTGTGACACGTTTTCACCAGTCAATGGTCCCATCAAAAGCCAAGGTTAGTTTACATTATAGGTATCCAAAAAAGAAACGCAAATACAAGAAAAAGGTGCAGACACACAGGAAGCTCACACATCTTGTGGGAGGTGAACAATTCATATTGTGCCTGTGATGACAGGAGGGAGCAGACTTGTTCTCTTTCCTCTGCATCTTTGATCGCTGCAGGGACTTGTATTGATTTCAGTTATAAGCACAGGTGGGTTCTGTTGTCATCTTTTCATGTTGTTATTTCTTTATCCATGTGATGATGGAACATGTACAGACCGGCCAACGGAGGCTAATCTATTCCGCTTGTGCAGAAGTAAAAGTTTATTACTCCAAGTCATAGAATACTACTAGAAGCAGGTTGGCATTACAATGAAAGTTGTGTGGATTCAATTCGCAAATAACCTGGACTCTCTCTGAAGGGAACCCAGGCAAATGTGTATGCACATTACGGGCAGCAACCACCACAGAGAATGTGTGTGCTTACTGCTTTGGGAGAAAACACAGAGAACGTACAAGTCAAAACATTGGACACCATTGTGGTCCTTAAAACAACAGTTTTTAATGCAAACCTTGGCACATTCCAGCTTGCGCAGTGCATTCACCCAACGAAACACAAATAATCACTCGAGTCCTGAAGACAACAGCAGCATCGATCAAACAGTCCTTCCATCACTTAATGGAAAAATATACCTGCAAGCTGAAATGTAAAAAAACGATTCTCTTAGACTGAAAAATGTAGCCATATTGATGCAGGCCTTACAGCCGAGGGCAACAGTAAAGTAATGCAATTCAAAAGATTAACTATGAACACTTAAAAGGTAGAGGTAAAGCTTTCATGCCATAATACGTTATTTGCAACAAAATCGTGAGATCAAAATTGCTGGTTAGCCCTGAGGCGCAGTGACTAAGCGTGCCGCCACATTGGGCCAACGTGACCTCAGTGTCTAACATGTAAACCCACATGAAGGGGCCGGAGATTCGAACACAAGACTCCAACCGCTGTGACACCGTGCTGCTCTACTTGTCACACAAGTCCTTTTCCCTGATGCCAAGTCACAAGTTCTTCGTTGAACCAGAGCAAGACTGGTGTTCTTTGCCAGACATCGTATGAGCTTCAAAGGCTAATCTCGTTGATTTGATTGATCAAGATTTAATCAACCAGGCAAACGGCTTCCAGCTACACACCAGTAGTGAGAAGCATATTAGAGGAAAATTATCAGAAAAATTAACAATTTGGTAAATGGTCATGGGAAATGAGCTGCTCCTTTTAGCACCTTCAGGGAGCCCAGGGAGCGTACAAAACAGCATCACCGTCATTCATAAAAAAAAAACTTGGTTAAACCATACCTTGCGAATGTGCTATGAGCAACAGCAGAGACTGTGCGCACACATTCGTCACGCACTTTCCTACTTATTTTGTTCAAGCAGCGAGCATAACTCCTCTATTTCCTGCCAGTTACAGACCGCCTCCGGCTCGTAATATAACCGTCTGAACTAACTGTCAACAGCAGGAAAAGGGGCGAGGGGCAGACGGAGCAGGAGAGAATAAAAGAGGGGGGGGGGGGGGGGGGCAAGCAGAGAAGAGAGAGAAGAAGACCAGGAGAAAGGAGAGTGGAGAAGACAAGGTACGACCCAGGCCCGAGATCCCGATCATCAGCCACCAGGAGCTTGTTTCAGAGAGCGACGTTAGTGAGAATCCTAAGTTTATTAAGCCTGAGCTTAGGGAAAACTCTGGGCTTTACATTTCGGACAGGGTGGTAAATCAAACCGCAGACACAGGGGTAATTCCAGCATTTCAGGTAAACTGTGAGTCTGTTTCTATGGTAACTCAGTCGGTGAACCTGAGGTTTATTTTCCTCAATAAAACCCAGGTCCCTCCCCTTTGCACCGCTCTATTCTTTTTAATTGATCCCATACCGTCACGGGGAGGACATTGCAAACATAGGCGATAATTTTGTGAATAAGTCTGAACAATAAGAACCTTGTAGGAAAAGCCTGATGAGACCGTTGTCTTCTTTAACATTTCTGTCTCATTCAGACAAATGCTGAAAACAAATGCGTGCCGCTAATTTTCAAAAGGTTCCAAAATCACTGATCAAGCCAAAAAGGGTCAAACTATTTAAAAGTGCCTCATGTAGGCTCGCTGTATTTTCTTAGTGTAAATCCCTTATGCCTCACAGTTCGGCACACCAGGCCTCAACTCAACTCAGATAGTAATTTAAACTCAAACACTGTGGAGCCATTTTATTAGATTCTTTAATTGGAAGGATATTTCTACATATTTTTTTAGTTTTTTTTTCCGACTTGGACAATTCTACATATGACAAATTGGATGCACTGCCGAGTTCCACAGGGCAATCACAATCTGCAAAATGTCCAATAGAGTTCACAAGTTCTGCTTCTTTTTCTCAGAAACTGCAGAAATGACCACTGGGAACGCTGTTGGGGGGGGCGGGTACTAACAATGACCCACTGAGATATTGTACTTGACATCATACATGAGGTATTAAATATGTATCCATCAAATTCAACTCAATTATAACAAGACATGGGCATAATTAAGGGAGCAGTAAAGGCACAGAGCTGTGTTGTGAAGAACTGCATTTGGAGAGTGTTTGAGAGCTTCAGCTCCAAGTCACCATCTTCGGGCTCTTTGGGCTGTACATTAATTGAGTATTAAATGAATGAACTTTGTGCAGTGTTCAAGTTTTGTTTTTTTTTAGTTGTGTGTGCCACGTCCAATCGTACCAAAAACTCTGGCATTATTTGAGACGTCTACCAACTGTCAACACATGTTCAGTGTTGCACATGCATTTTCTGAAATTTCAATGTGTGCTGCTGTGTGTCACTGCTTCTGTTACATGTACAGCCCTCAACCAATATGAAGGTTCTTGCCTAGCGCTACATCTTTGTGACATGTCAGTAGTTAGCTGTGATATCAAAGTATCACTGGTGTTGGAGATGTTGTCAGTAGCGCCATATCACAGCAACCATACAAGAGGTGGTAATATTATTATTATTATTATTATTATTATTATTATTATCATTATTAATAATAATAATATTATTTATATAATATAATATAATATTATATTATATATATATATATATACATATTAATATTATGTTCAAGAGCTAGGAAGAGCTAGCAACATATTGCTAAACCGGAAAGGATACAAAGCCAGCAACTAATCAGTCTCTTTAAATGATTCAACACATAGTTTTTCAGGGGTTCATGATTTGCCCTTTTTTTTTTTTTTTTTCCCCATTCTCATCATTTCTGTCTCTGGCCACTACCCACCCCATCTTCATCTCTGCCCCTTGTCCACTTATAATACATGAAATTAACCAGCGGATTACAGCAGGGGAAATGGATTGGTCTGTTGAAGAGGTTATTGTCCCTCACGAAGCACAAAAATGCTACAATTAACTCAAGTACTGTGACTCACTACTTAGGGGTTTGGGAGTGTGGGGATAAACAGAATAAATATAAATAATTTTATCATTTAAAAAACAGAGATAGAGAATGTCTACACACGTGTTTTCTGTCATGACCAAAATGATGATGTCATTACATATCTGTATATTTTATACGTTGTCAATCGATATTTCCACACTAACAGAGACTGATGGAGAAGACTGAAGAAAACCATGTTAGAATTTCCACATCATCAATGTGGAAATGGAAACATTTGAGGTCCTCAGTTTGTCTACCTTAATTTGTACCTTTTCCAATTAAGAATTTATCTTGTTGTAGTCACTACTTTTAAATGAGTAAATAAATAGCTAAGTTAAAAAAAAAACTTATGTAAGTACTTTGTGATGGTGTCTACAATTCAATCATTCTGATTACATTTAGTGAACATACAATGAAAACTACGAAAATCTACAATGATCTTAAAAATCTAAAAAAAAAAAAAATCTAAAAAAACAAAAAAACCTCCAACAATATCATAGAGGTCAACCAACAGAATTGTTCATAGACCGTCATGCAGAGGAGTTTCTGTATCCAGAGTTGTGTGATTGAGCAGAATCTCACTTGGACCATGGTTTGTCCTTCATGGAAATCGCATCTTATGAATGACCACATATTAATGCCGTTCTCCGAGAATAATGACGATGAATAAGCGGTGAGCAGGGCATAAGTCATTACTCTCAACTTAAAATAGTCCTATTATCAACGAGAAACAGGCTGCAGAAAAAACAACAACAACAACCCGGGGGAAATACATTGTTTGGTTTATATATAGTTTACCAGTGAACACGTTTCGATAAGAGCACAATAAAGCGTCCAACAAACAGATGACCACCACAAATACAAACACATTCAAAACGGAACCTCCTTCCCAGCTTATGTCACGACAACAATGCAAAAGCAAAGAATGATACCGAGTTACGTCACAAGACCACAGCCGCCGGACAGTTGGCCACAATAAGCAATAAGCTTCACAGCAGGAGGGTGAATAAAAGTGACAGGCAACTTAAGATTGCAGTTTTCCATTACCGTCAACAGAACTGTGTTGATACAATTACAGTTAACAGCTGCTTTGTAAGATTAGCTGTCAATATACGAAACATTGGTGTCCCAACAATAACTAGTTGAAAAGTTGTACACGTTTCCAGCCGAGACGTCGTGGAAGCGGAGACATGGTGCTCTTTTGCCGCCCACAAGTGTGACGAGATATCTTAACTTTAAAACTCCAATTTAGTTCTTGATAGAAACAAAGTACCAATTATGTAAATGACGCTGCATTCAGTTTGCTGGTTTACCTATATGTGGCAGTCAAACGCAAAGCTGGAGAAGCGGGGTGGTGCGCCTGCAGGTGTTTTAATTAGCGGTGTGTTCCGGGCAAACTATGGCCCACGGGCCATATGTGGCCCTTTATGCTTTTTAATCCGGCCGGCCGAACTCGAAGAAATTATTTTAATAGTAAGTAAGTCATAAAATAACTGTATTTCATCCTTTTTTCCCCCCCAGTGGTCAATTCAATAAAGAGCTCAATACCGTGGGCCTTCGAAGACAGATAATTTGTTTCTTTGCTTTTGCTAATTTTCAATTGACTCTAAAGCTACATGATGTTTTCTACATATCCCTCATGCATATTTATAGGCTCCTCTGTCAACTTTTAGTATATTTAACCCCCCCCCCCCAAACAGCAGGCTTTCATCTGTACTTTGGCAGTAAAATTATGGGTGCTGTATGTTGTTTACTCAGCTCTCCAGCTGCCCAAAAACACTCTTGCCATGTCAGACATCTGGGCTTCTTGGGATACGATTTTGAAACTACAAGGAAAAGGCAAAGTTTGAGCCCCAGAATGTGAATATAATGTCACAGAACACATTTTCCCAGAAATAAATGCCAGTAATTTTCTTCCACAGATTTTAATTATGAGACAGGGAGAGTTAAATTTTAATAACACAACCTCAGGCAAAAAGACGTGATGGTGATCAGTTTTGAAATCACTGTCTTTGCCTGTTAGAAGTTAGACAGGTGGCATTGACAGTGTTCAGTTGAAGGGTCCATGGGAAGTTTAACAGCTGCTAATGACAGTTTTAGGAAACGAGCTAAAGTTAGCATCATTAACATACTGAAGTCGAGGTACAAACACATAACAGTGAAGGGTGACACACATTTATAGAAAAGCCTCTGTATAACAGCTTAAAGTTGAACAGAATTACTTTTTTCATTTCCCATTTTTTTAAGAAAGGAAGAGAAAGAAATGACGAAGGGGAATTGCATTATTCTTTTTCTATGACCCCAATATCATTTTATTGTTTGACCGTGACGGAAGTGTAGGACCTTTTTTTTTTGTTGTTGCTTGTTTGTTTTTGTTTTTTTGAAAACTTGGATCTGGAAGTGAAGAAAATAGTTTTTAAAATGATTTTCAAAGTTCAGGTTTAGAACTCAAGGCACTCCGACAGGGGAAAGCATTTCTTGAATATGTTTGCAATTAAAGAACGTGAACACCTCAACTTGTTTTTCTGTTTGATGGAGAAAATGAAAAGCTTTTCTTTGAGAAGACACGCAGAGAATTTAGTGCCCGTTTGCATTTTTTCCCCCTTCAATAAAGAACACAAATTGCAAGCTGGCTCAACAATGGCTTAGACCTTGAGACTCACATTTGAACAGTGTATTCAGTTCCTGTAAATGACACCCATCGTTCTGATAATAAAGGTATCTATAGAACCCTGAACATTCAAGCTTCAAGGTTGTTGTTTTGTTTGTTTTTTTACTTAAGGCTGCAATATAAACAGCAGCACATAAAATAAAACTAACAGGGACTAAAACTGCAGGCCAGCTGGATGGATGAACGTTTCCATACTGAAATCTCCCACAATGCAGTAAATCAGAGGCATTTTTAGTCCGTCTCAGTATTACACAACCAGTCAGCTTCCTTTGAGCCACTGCTGCTATGCTGCCCTTGAACAAATTCCAGAGGAAAACAAATAAGAGGAGGCAACTGCGAGCTTTGCTCTTGCTGAAGAAACTGACACGGACAAGCGGCGGCGGCATCTTCATCAGAACTGGACGGCACTTTCACATTAAAAGGAAGAGGAAGAGGAAGAGGAAGAGGAAGAATGACACATACAGCTTTACTCAGTAGAAAGGATAGTTCTCCCTGACTTCCAACTGGCTTTGACTTTAGTCATAAACAACAAGATGAATCACAGCGTAGTCAACGTGTCTGATGTTGCACCTCACACTCATAGGATGATGCAGTGCATTGGTAGACACTGTCGCCTCTAGGCAAGGAGGTTGAGGGTTTGATCCTGTGTGAAAAGGATGGATGGACACGCAGCAGCATGTTGCAGCATCTCTGTTTTGTCTCGGCCAGAAAATGTTGTTTTTTTTCCTTTATTTAATTGAATGTTGAATTTTGTGTATTTATACTACTTTTAATACTATTCATTTGTTTACTTATTGCTGGTACTCTGAGTGGACAGGGAAACGTGTTTCTTTACTGTGCATTTGAGAATAAATATATACTTGATACTTGAATTGAAAGCCATGGTTGGTTCAAATTTGCTGGACTCCCATCTTTCGTTTTGGACCTCAGTCTCAGGCTCAGTTTTTGAAGCTGCTCCTCTCTTTCTCCACGCCTTCATGTGTATATCCATCCAACTGATACAGTGCACTGCGTGTGAAGGCGTGAGCATGTTCCTCGCACAGGTGAGAGAAGAGGAGGAGGAGGAAACACAAATAAATCTGTCACCCAGGTCCTGACTCTGAATGTGTGGTTGCATGTGTGTATCGTGCGCTCGTGCATTTGCCCGTCTACGTCCACAGTTGCGTCAGTGGGGTCGGTTTCTGCGCCAGCAGTGGGCTCCTCCCACCTGTCTAAGACCCTCCCATTTCCTGTGTATCGCTATAAAGCTTGGACCTCTTGCGCGTTCAGTCACAGCCAGAACACAGCGGGAGTTGAGCACCTTCTGAGGCATCTTCTCCAGGTCCACCGCAACTGCTGCAGGTAAGAAGAAAGGAGTAAATTCCTTCATTTCTGTATTAAATCAGGACAAAATATTATTTTATATAAAAGTTATTCTTAATTTGCTCGGATTGAATCTTTGGAAGATCCCGTAATGCCACAAATTTCTTTACTTTATTAAACCAATTAAACAGAATTATGCATTCATTTTAATGGGTTGAGCATTGCATCATATATTTATAATATTGATACGATTATTTCACATTAATTTAATTTTACTGGTTTTATTTCAGTTGTGCAGGTCGGATTAAGTAGAGAATAAAGGGAAATTCCAATATTTGACTGGTTCAAGGTGTTCGAAAAAAAAACTGTTCACATTTTTTCTATACGTGTAACATATTTGTGAGGCAAAAAACTAAATTTGGTTGTGAATAGAAGGTGAATATTTTCAAGTCAATAACAGCCTCCACATCACTTAACTACTGTTTCTTTCATGCTAAACGTGAAGAAGAGGAGAGGAGAGGAGAGGAGAGGAGCAGAGAGGAGGAGAGGGCTGTCCACACACATTACAGTACCACATCATTACCAGCTCTCTGAATAATGAATTACAGACAATGACCAGCTGCTGACAGGAATTCTATTAGCATGAACAGAATGGCTATTTACACCACCAGACTGCCAATTTAAAGAAAATGAATTCTAAAAGGATGTTGTGGTGAATTGCAGCGACTCAGAGGTATTGCCTATAAATCCTATGAGTTTGATGGTTGAAGAGGCTGGAGTATCATCTCCATAATGATGATAAACATATGGTGACCACCCCCTTATAAGCAGCCTCGAACAAGAAAAAACTTATATAAAAATCTATACGCTGCCGAGCTCTACACCTTCAAGAGCATCCAGATAGTTTTCAGAGAAATGCTGAGCTTTGTAGTAGTTGTAAAATTGAGAGGCTCGGGGTGACTTACGCTGCTGGCCGTCATCTAATTGGATGATTTTGTCTGGAAGAATGCCCTGGCACCAAACATCAGTCATGGCTAATGTGCGGCTGTGCCATGTAGGCTCCCGGGAGAAAGCACGAGGCAAGTTCGTAAATGAGCTTGACAAATGTAGTTGCCGTGAGCTCCTGTTGGTGAATGCCTTCAACAACACACACACACACACACACACACACACACACACACACACACACACACACACACACACACACACACACACACACACACACACACACACACACACACACACACACACCACTCGTCCGTCCTCTTTCCTGGAGGACATAAAGGTGAATCTATCGACAGACATTGACAAGGTGCATGTAAGGATTAACTATAAATGAGGGCGCAAGACTTTTTGTTGCAATTTGCCCAATGTCTGTCTTTTAATCCATCTCTTAATAAGCAGAACAGCGAATCATGCGAAGCTAAGTGGGGAAAGGATTTAAAGATTATTGGTGTGTTTCCTTTGGGACTGCGCTAATGCTGACAGCGTACATTCATTAGCTCACCCCAGCGACGCACACACCGACCCTGCCGACGAGTTAAACTCTAAATTGTGCGAGCGCGCACGAGAGCCAATATGATCCTTGCCTTAGGGTCCCGCCGAACCGTCAGAGGTTAATCCTCTCCCACCACCACTGACATCCCAATCACTGGCAACGGTGGAATTAGTTATTGCTCATTTCTGCAAAAACCTTTGATGCAGGTGATTTTCTCTGGAGCGGGAGCTTTGTGTTTTTCTTAAATGGAACGGTTAGAAAGACAATGAGTAAGCAACATCAGGCAGACAATAAAGGGCGTAGGACGGCCTAAGCTGTTGAGGACCGTCTGCAAATTGCGTCATCTTTTCTTTGCTTGCAGTCATGAATGTCGGAATCTGCCTGTGCATCCTCCTTGCTGTCCTGTCCAGCGGCTCCATCACTCTGCCCTCACATGCCATGGTAAGATGAAAAAAACACACACACACACACACACACACACACACACACACACACACACACACACACACACACACACACACACACACACACAAAATTGTTGGATTTCTGCATTGATTTTAAATCCAAACTTCCGTCCATCTCACTGAGCGATGAGCGATGAGCATTGCGATGCTTTTGTTGGTTTGTTTAAGCGTCAGTGTGAACCTGCAGCAAACAGTAGAACGTTCTGCCGTCTCCCTCATTCTTTTACAGCCACAGAGAGTCGAGGGTGAAGTTCTCGCGTCGGACACCCTGCCCCCACAACACACGCGCCAGGCTCGCTCAGCTCCGGCGCCCCCGTCAGGGCAGCAGGCCAACTACAACCAGGCCCAGGATGACGCGGACCTCCGGAGCAGCCTGAGTCAGCTACTGGCCCGACTCCTCTCCAGGAAAGGTGAGAACGGTCGAGAGACAAAGTGAACCGCGCCTCCTATTTTTGTCTCCCCACCCCATCACGATCTCCATCCGCCCCCTTTCCGCTCTCCTCCGTGTTTATTCCCCACTCCTCCCTGGGATCCGTCCTCCTGCGATCGCCCGTCACTCACGCTGTGCCTCAGTCTCACCATCTGGCATTTCCCCGCCTCCTTCCCTCTTCCCTCGTTTCTCCCATGCCTCCTTCACTCCCTCCCTCCCGCCTGACCTCGCTCTGCTGTCGGCCTGATTGAATCCGCGCTCCCGTGTCATGTTAACGCCGCTCGACTTGGAGAACTGCTGAGCTGGCTGGTCATACGAAAGCGCAGGCGAGGAAACTGTGACAAGAAATGAAAGCGGTCATCATGAAGTCCTTCTTCATTTATAGATTTTACATTAAAGAGGTGTAAAAATTGTGATCTCCAATCCTATATTACCCCCAACAACCCCCCGAGTAGACAGTATCTTCCTGTCCTAGTAATTCAGTGCGTCATCATCTCCCATCTCTGCAGGCTCTCCGTACCAGACCAGATCCTCCGTCAGCAGCAGGGCCAGTGGGCTCTCCCCCAGCCACAGGATAAAGGACAGAGATTACCTCGGCTGGATGGACTTTGGACGTCGCAGCGCAGAGGAGTACGAGTACTCCTCCTAAAGGCACGGCTCACTGATGGCGGAACATGAATAACAGCCCCTCCCCACAACCCCACCCCCTTGACACCGGCCAATAAAAGCCTCCCAGACCAATGAGCCCTTTTCACACTGCACTCACTGCAACCAAGGGCTGACATGACAGCATCCTGGAGGGTCTTAGTGTCAGGCCATATGTATAATTAGAGTGAGTTAAGTAAGATTCTGTGCTGAAGCTACGTGCAATTCCCAAATCCCTCTCACGGTGTGTCGGGATTCTGTTTAATGAAGCTTCCAGTTAAAATTAGCCACATAAATACAGCATCCTATAAATAAAATTTTAAAAAGTTAAGTACTTCACGACTCCTGTTGGCTTCAATTCTATCTTTGGCTGTTATCCTCAAGGTTGCAAATTTTTTTACTGTAAATGATATTTAATTCACAGTAAATGTTTTTAGTCAATGTGCATAATTGATGCATATGATAAGTCTTTGGTGGGTCTGTGTCATGAAGCATCGTTATCGGGATTTTACACCTAATTGTTATCAAAAAAAATCTTCTTTTTTTTTTTTAAAGATGACATTTAGAAAAATATATACAATAATCATTTTCTTTGTGCATATAATCTGAGGATAAGAAAGAAAGACAGAGAGAAAGAGTAAAAATGTTCTTTGAAACACGATTCACTTTCACACTGGAGACGTTGCTTGTTAAGACTCACCCTGACAGCATATAAGTGTTAAATTGTCCATTTGACTGACCATTCAGAATGTATCCATTCAGTGGACCTTAATATCCCACTTTGTGTTCTTTTCTTTTCTGAAAGTCAAAAGTGACGATCAAGTGATTTTGTTGCCACTTCAGCACAAACATTTTTGTTCAGCCCACAGGTTCAGTTCATGTGAACTTTAAGCATCTCACCTTGAATAAAAGTGTGTTGAAACAACAATAGTCCAGTACATTAAAATGAAACAAAAACTGTGCAGACGCCAGAAGGACACTGTCTGCATGGAGTCCCCTGGCTAGTGAAGGAAACCCAGGGCTAAAAGGTGCAGTGTGAAAAGTACAAGCTATTCATCGGTTGTCGGTTATGTCAGATGCTGGGGAGTGGTGGAGGGTGGAGGTCCATCTATAATTGCATAAAGAACCTTTGTGGCTGATTCCAATCAGGATGACAAGAAATGTCGAAAAGGAACTAGAGTGTTTTCTGTTCCCTTTTGAAAGATTATTCTGTATGTATGTATGTATGTATGTATGAATGTGCGTATGCATTCCTAGAGGCTCTGTAATATACATTCTGTTTCTACCGACTCGCAAATTTAATTAATTTCGAATAAAGTTTCATTTTCCTCAGATGTCAGCAAGAAATGCAAATGCATGAGTCTGGGATCGTGATGTTATTGAATTTGGGGGGCATAAATTGGCGGGTTGATCCAGACAGTGGGCTAGAAACACCCCCCACCCTCGTACACAAGAGTGTAGTGTAATCTTCTCATTAGTCCACGGCAAACAACGATAAGACTTTCTAATACAGTTTGAGGAGGCAATTTGCAAAAAACAAATAGCCTGAATTTCTTTCATTTGGCTTGAAGATTAAGATTACATCCCGAGTAATCTCCCGCTGGATTTTGCACAGGAGCAGTTGCAAGGTAGGACAGACAAGCCAATGAAACCAAGCCAAACAGAAATAAGACAGTGAGAGGAAGAGGGTTTAAAGAGTGGAATACTAATGAGAAGCTGGAGAGAGACAAAAAGTGCAAAATACCAAACACACATTTGGATTTAAAATTTGAAATGCACTTTTGTTTTGTTTTTTTCACATTTCTGTAGTTGTTTAAAATGGTTTGCAAATGGTTTTTGAATCTGATTTTTTTTTTTTTGAGAACAGGATGAGGAATCATCCTTATTGTAGGTTTGTTTTTGAGTTGCTTGTGACTTATCGATAACTTGGTGACAATAAACATAGTAAGTACACAATGACTCACAATCGGGATCACTGGTCGAGCTTCATGTTGCCCTCACTGCATAACTAAGCTCTGACTGCGGGCAATGATCATCTCAAGCTGTTCCCTTCGCTGACTGCCTGACAATCACCTAAATGTGAAGGAAAACACAGTGACAAATTAGTTTTAAATGTCTCAATACGTCACAAGTTTAGGTAATTTGTTCTTGCACAAACAGGAGTCACTAACAAAGCAAAGTTTCAAGCGTGCCCATAATGACGAAAACTCTTTACTGAGCCCATGTGGCCACAGAGTAAAATGCACCCATCTGATAATTTGGAAGGAGTTTTTTTATTTCCTGATTTTAAATACATGAATGATATTGGATTGTAAGTGCCATGCAGTTATTTACAATGGGAATGTATTTACAGAGCATACCATTGCTCTCTGGTTTACACATACTTTGACAAATCTAACAACATTAACACGGAAACAAAAAAATACACAGACAAATAACAAATCAGTTATATAAAGTAAAGAGCATCATGCCATTTATCGGAAGTGAAAACACAGTGTTAGAATGAGCAAGAAGCAACAAGTCCCTGTGGTAGAAATATATTCATATAATAATACAGAATATATTCTACATACACTGATGATAACATTAATATATTATGAAAAAATGGTCTGATAAACATACATTAAAATAGCTTTCCAGCTTCCTAAAGGCAAAAACAAAAATATTTTGCAAATGTCAGCTGCATACCATTAAGTAATCTAACATAAAGGCTAAGCTCCTTTGTTATCTCTTTAATTTTTACATCATGGGACTGAAGAACGAAGCCCGAAAGTGCAATAGAAATATTAAATATTACAGACACAATTGTTGACTAACGGATTATAAATTCAAACCATGAACACGTGATTGCTTAACTCGTATCTTTCCATTCTGGCATGAGACTGATTCATTTGGAGGCTCCACTCCCCACATCCTCACGTCACACAACACTCGCACACACGCACTTATTTACATGATAGCGAGAAACCTGCAGACCCACAACCGCACCCTGAATGTGTACATCAAGTCTGTCGTTTACACAAACAATGACACCAAGATTATGTGCAATTAAAAGTGTGATACAAAAATAATGACGACAACATTGGCGGAGTTCTCAATGAGTATTTGGCACTGTGCGTATTCAGCAATTCTGAACTCTTCCACTGAACAAAGACTTGCAACAAAAGGTTTTGGTGAAAATGGCTGGTTGTCAGAGGAGATCACTACTCTAAGATGCAGTTGGTCACCTGGCTGCTGAGTTTCCGAGCAAAGCGGAACCCTCTCACAGAAGTACAGAGTGAGTTTGCTGAGATGTATCAAGTGGCAGCGTGTTAAAAAAAAAAAGAAAAAAAAAAAGTGTTGTTACACTTTGATGGCGGAGGTGAGCAGTGGCACAAAACCCATTATTATAAGACAATTCCATTTATCACCTCAACAAACTTTAAACAATCTTCACAAGTGACGACCAAAATTCTACTAAAGTCAAAGATTCTATGGACCTGATGCTTACGGAGGTTTACGATCTGACTAGAGCTTTGCAAGAAGTCTCAAGAAAAGAAACATTCTGAAATTAAAATGTAAAACAACACTCTCAATCTGGAACATTCCAATCACTCCCACACACCAACCAGAGTCATATGAAACCGCTCTGTTGTGCATTACTATTACAAATAATTATAAGCATTTCCACATAATATTTAAAGAAACTATATTTTCTCTGCATGTGTATATATCTATATCATAAATAAAGCACAGTATGTCTCTGGTGTAGTCGGACTGCTACAGATTAAGAACAACACAGTCTTTGGTCACTAAAATCTTTTAAGATATCAACATTTTCAAGTGTGATGGCTGAGCGGCGACAAATTCTAAATAAATGTATAAGTGCATTCATCTATATCAACATGTCATAACTTTCATTTTTAATGAATTTTTAAAATGAGAAAATTGGATCTTTCATAGTTTTGTTTTGAGTCCTGTTTTTTTGGTTTTAAATGAGCGAAGTACATTATTATAAGACATTCTTCAAAGTAAGACACAGATGTTTAAACAATTAGACTGATTATTTTCAGTCGTGGCAACCTATTGCTCGTATGCAAGGTAATCAGTGCAAAGACCTTTGACTCCTAGCTCAGTGAAAATGCCCCATGGCCTCAGCAGCCTTCACTCGCACCACAGGATCTGGATCCTGGAGCAGCATCACCAAACCTGAGAAAGAACACAGACAGTTATTACTCCTGTACAAACCAAAGGAGTCTGGATGAAGACGAAAGGCTTTTACGAACTGCAGGTGCAACAAATGAATTATAATCTGAAATGTTGGATTAAAATGTTTCATGATGGCCATGAATGGATTTTGTGACAAAAAGGGCAAAAAAGTTCTCACAGCAAATCACAACAATTTTTGTCTCTGCCTAAAAAAATAGGACTGAAGTGGGACAGTTGGCCACTTATTTACAAATTCTACTACCTTGTTAGAGAAGATGGAAGAGCCACTACTTAGTTATCAAGTTACCAAGTTATCAGCCTAAACATGTTGCCATACACTGTTTTCTCGACTGTTTATTATTTTGCATTTTGGTCAACACAAACGGACTGATGAGGTGTGCAACCATTGCGACTGAATGACGCATACGTTTGCTGAGCAAAGTTGGAACAAAACATTTCCATCCTAAAAGAATCCAAAAGATTGAGAGATCTTCCCATTATGTGAAAACGCTCCTGGCATTGCTGTAATTCAAAAAACAAAAAAAACAACCAAGAAGGACAAAACACATGCAGTGTGTAAATGTCTTAAAACGTGGGGAACATCACCTTTAGTGATGGTCCCCATGTTGAGGTGGGAGAGATGCTCCTCTGGAAGATTCCCCAGAAGAAATCCTGACAACACGGAAACAAACACAAAGCTTATGGTCACTTCAGTTTTCTCCTTCTTCGTGTGTGTCGTTTTTTTTAGGCATGGTCAAAAGACAAAAACAAAGTAGAGTCATTATTTTCCCGTGTAAAGGGTTCCAACTCTACCTATAAACATGGCAGCTCCCGCTCTGACTTCAGGCCAGTTGCTCTTGAAAAACTGGACGACTGAGATGTGATAAAAGTTCAGCATGCTCGGAAAGTCCTGAATCTGAGAATGAGAAAAGCACCGAACAGTAGAAATCAGTTGGACGAAATTATTCATTGTGATTTAGGAGGAGGTTGAGTTCACTGGTCTTGCATCAACAACAACACATTACGTGAAAAAATAAACATCAGAAATGAGCTTTTCCAAGAAGGCGACTTTTGGCTTAAAAAAAGTTGAGTGCGGCAACCTCGACCAAAGGTCTAAGTTTTAAAATAAGGACGACATTTAGCAAAGCTCATGTGCTGCTCACCAGGTACTTGGTGAGGTCGTTGATAAACTCTCCATAGTGTAAGGACTTGTCCTCGTGGAGGTGGTTCTGAAACATGGCCGTGATCTGCTCCGATCCCACCACGGGGGCACAAACTCGCATGGCATATTTACACGCCTGCGGACGTTTGAATAGAAAAGCAGGGAATTAAATGTGGCAGTGTGCGAGGCCAAGGTGCCTGTGACGGATGACGGTACCTTGACCACGTCTGGGTTTGGATCGACCAGGTGCAGCAGGAGGCTGACCAGGACATTGTGGATCTGGTCCTTGAACACTTGTTCACCTGAGCCAAACGTGGACAAGTTCCCCATGAGATAGATGGAAGCACAGCGAATCTCGTCGTTCTCCTGATGATCCGGAAGGAAACGTTAGTGTCACGTGTGCCTGGGTGTGTGGGAAACAGTCTTCTCCCAATGCGGAAGAGCGACAGAACACATCTCTGTTCTCACCTCCGACTAATAGAGACACTAACAACGAAATACCTCTCTAATTTCTGCCGCAAAGCTACCCAATGAGGAACAATACATTTTTAACATGTGATAACACCAAATCTTACGACAGGAAATATTTCATACACGCGTATGTAATATTTCCTGTCGTAATGGAAAATTATAGCAAACTGATTACATCCATGCGAATGTAACACAACTTACACTTTCCAGGAACGGTTTGATCTTCATGAAGATGTAGACAACCAATAAGTGGACATTCTTCTTGTCCAGATGGAGAAGGACTTTAGAGAGACCTGACATGGCTTCAAGTGTAATCCATTTACCTGCATACAGAGAGCAGACAAGAATGACTCTTTTCCTGCACTTTTAAGGAAAAGTGTTCCAACACAGTAAAGGAAGAAGACGCCATTAAACTACAAGGAATTACAGATATAAATCAGTCTAGCCACACAAAAGATTGCGGCAACTTTTCTTCTGTCTTTAACACAATAGGACTGTGCTGTCGGCTGACCTGGATCATCCTTCTCCTCCATGCCGGAACTCATGGCTGCCAGCAACTCCTTGGCGTACTTATTCACCTGGTGGCAGAAAGAAGTGAGCAGAAGGAGAAAAAGATGAAGAGAAGATGCCAAAGGGCTTCATGAAAATGTTGGCGCTGGAAGTATTCCGACCTTCTCAGGCGACCCCACGGCGATGTTGCCCAGCCCCCGCACTGCCAGCATGCGCACAGCGCAAGAGGGGTCTGATATTCTCTCCATCATGTTGTTCATCAGCACATCTATCAGCATCAACTCTGTCACCACATGGTGGTTCAACAGCTGTACTCAGAGAGGAAGAAAAACATGAGTCATTATTGCGTTTGTCCGTCTCGCACGTAAAAACACAAAAATTTCCCCTCAAACGTTTCACGCCATCTCACCTCGGAAAAGAAGGCGGTGACGGTGATTCTCTGGCACTCGTAGATGTTGTTTAAAGACGGACATAAACACTCCACGATGGCAGGCAACCTGGGACCAGCATGCTTTGACATTGCCCTGCAGAGAAGGAAATGCAGTCAGATATACACAGGCTGTAAATACTGGATTACTTTTTTAAAAAAGCCCTTAGAGGAGAAAGAAAAGTAGGGCAAGAGATTTAGTATTTCGCCATTATTAGTGACATTATTAGTGTAAAAAGTGTTTTTGTTTGCTGCTTTTCAACATGTCCAAATTAAAACTGAAACATTTTGATTCATTTATTTGATGAATTCACTGTTGGATTTCTGATAAAGGGAAGACAGTGACCTCTAGTGGGAAATCATAAGCCGAGAAAGCAGCGCTTTCATCCAACAACAAAACCCAGCATGCTGTGTCTACCTTGCCAGCAGTGTAACTCCAGTGATGTGTGTGTTTGTCTCCTTCATTGAGTCCCAGGCTTTATCTTCATCCAGCCTCTTCAACACTTCATCTAACTGGGCCCGAGCCAGCAGGATCTGCAGAGCGTCAGCCGCTACCCTGAAATATTGAAAACCATGAGCTCAAAACAGATGCAACCTGAACTAAAAACATGTTGGTTGATTGGAATTTTTCATCTGAATAGCAAATGGGATATTCCAACCCTGCGACGTGGACGGAAGGGGCGTGCTTGTTGTTGCTCTTTGCTGTCGAGACCCCGACACTCGCTCCCAGTCTGAGAGTGATGCACGAAAAGAGACGAGGAAACAGACTGACGGCTGCTTCCTGACTCTGGCCATTTAATAACAGCTCTTTGAGACCACAAGTCATCTGCAGAGAAATAAGCATATATACAACACGAAAAAGGTTTCAAACACAGCTGTGTGTGATACCAGTAATATCAGTAGACCAAATCCCTTTTTAACATTTGTTGATGTTTTTTTTTATAACTTGAAGTAAAGAACGTTAAAGTTTAAATTGAGGGGAGGACTGTCAAAACCAAATATTGAACTTGGAAAGGGTGTATAACCTCTGAGTGTTTGTGACTTACAGCCAGCGGTGGATTGGTTGCCACCTTTATCGTCCCGCCCCTGATCATGGACTCCTTCTTGTCCACATAGGGTGCCATGATGGCAAGCTTCTCCATCACCATCTCCATAATCTGACCGGCAACAATGGGGTCGGCTCCAAGCGCCATCCACATCTCACAGGTCCAGCTGGACACAGATGACAACAACAACAACCAGCTAAAAATACAAGGAAAAAAACCCAATAAGTTAGATCATGTCTGTTATTTCTAAATGTACCTGTCATAAGGAAGCGGCTGGTTCACAAGTGTACTGATAACAGTCTGGAGATGCTGAGAAGCCAAGATCAGCACCGTCTGTCCTGCTGCCACTCTCACCTAAACACATAGTAAATCAGGACAGCATGTACAGCTGATTATAAATATGAGTGGGAAGATTACAGACAGATGATAGATAACAACCTAATGGAGGCCGAATTGGACACACTTCATCGTGATGCAAACTATTGCAATGCTCACCTGCTCTTCTGTGATGCTCTGCAGACGCACATGAAGCACTTCCAGCATCTCAGGGACCTAAAGTACAAATCACATACAACATATATAGTCGCAGACTCCAACAGTTGCAATAACTGTGACAACGCAGTTATACTATTATATACGTTACCAGCTCTTGCAGCCCTGCTCCCCTGTTCTTCAGCAAAGTGTTCAGGATGACAGATGAAGCCCTGCAGCAGTTTGTCTGACTGTCGACCAGCCCCTCAAACAACATGAAGACTAGTGTTGTCAGCTGCTGCTGGGGAAGTCGCTTGCTGATCACCTGATGCACAAAGGGAAAGGAACCCAGTAAGAGTTCCACCGTATCGGATCACAACTCAGCCGAGCTTTACTCATTAAAAAAAAGAAGGCTGTATACTAATTCTAATCACATCATGGTGCATCAAGGAGTTGAAATGTGTGAAGTGCAAAGAATAATTGTCAATATGTGCCATGACAAAAATGTATTTTTATTTTAAAGCTTTAAAATAGGCTGTCAACAAATAGTGAGGAATAGCTCTAAAACAGGAAATTGGTGAAACGGTGAAAAAGACATCTTCAGATTATAGCTTTTTCTTTTTTTAACGTATCCTTTGGTTTTCATTTGGCCAATGATGATGACTCAGTTTTCCTGTGCTATTTTTTTTCAATGCGTCGCAGCATCAAAATCTTAAGAACTAGAATAATTGTCAATGAACTTGTAATCTATCATGCTATCAGAGATCTGTACAGCCACTCAAAATACCAATGGGGATCTGTCTGACCCAAAATGCAGACTTATACAAGTGTACCTTTGTGAGGTCAGAGCATGTCTTATATAGAACTGAGTTGTCCGGGTTTTCCAGACGCTCTTTCAGGGGCAGCAAACTGTCCACAGATTCATCCTTGTAATCTAGAGCGAAACCTACGGAGAGACAAACATCCCAACCCAATTATGTTCACAGTTAAGACTGAAGAGAAACAGTTCCATTGCACCATCTCCACTCTGCGGTCCCTCTCTGTACCTTCGTAGCGCAGCTGTATATTAAGCAGTGGGTATATGCAGTCGACTGCGGCTATGCGAACAGCAGCGAGGGGGTCAGTGCAGCGGGGAGACAGTCGGCCGAGCAGAGCGCCCAGGTTGTGGAAAGACACCATGTTCTGATGAAAGACAGTGGAAAAAGTATAAAAGTCACCAACGGGTGGAGCTAAAATGAGTAATGGCATACTAGAATTCTAATTAAAATCAATTGTAATCAAAAAAACAAACAATGGCATTCTAAAACAGGCGTGTATGTGTACACACCTTAACAGTGAGGTTATCCAGGTAAAAAGCCAACATGTGAGCAGTGACTGTGATGGCTCTCTCTCTCTCGTGGTCCTGTCCGGAGCTCAGCCACGGTTCAATGTGCTGCAGGCAGAGTAAAGATTACACCTTCAATCAGGTACAGTACAAACGAGGCAAGGGAGCTGCTGCTCAGTGTGTAGTAAATCACAAAGGCAAATATTCCTTTAATAACAGTCAGAGTGAGAGGAAAAAGAAGGGCAACATGCAGAATTAGAAATGCGTTTAATCTTTTTTAAGATTGGATGGTTTGAAATATTCTTTCAAGAGCCTTTATGATCAGCTCACCCAAACTAGAGATGCAAAGAGGGAAATCAAAAGCATTTTATATTTATATTACTTAGTTGAGGTGAAAAACGTGAAACTGAGAAAGCACATAATGCAAATATTGGGAGTGTAGGGTTAGTAACAGAAATACAGAGTGGTGTCTGAGGCTTCACCTTGAAGACACTTTGCAGGCCATCAGGTGTCAGATCTTTGGCCAGAACACTTTTCAGAAGCTCCTGCAGTGCAGCCAGCGTCTCCTTGTACAGTGCCTGCATAGCAACCAACATTCAAAAAACAAAAAAAAACATTTAAGAGTGAGTTTATTTGTTTTAAATGCGATGCATCTCTGCAGACACAAGATGGTGCAACAACATCAGCACTCCGTCTTTGAACTTCACCTTCCTCTGCTTGGGATTCAACGTCTCCTCGTCTTTAGTTTTCTCTGGGGTGTGCGTGTCGGGCGGCAGGGAGATCACACTGTTCACACACACTTTGAGCAAGTCAAAGCTTTCGTCCTCGCTCAGCGCAGGCTCCAGTGCCCTGAGGAAGAACCAGTTAAAGACCAAATACTGGGACGCTGTGTACGGTATCAAAATTTGGAGGAGAATATTTAGAGGCCAATCAGGAAGATGATTTTCTGTGGCATGGAATTGTGTTCTGCTGTGCACCCTTCAGTAGTATTTGTGATTTTATGCCATCCTGTGGCTTAAAAAAAAAACCTGGACACAACACAGTATTGTGAAATAACCTTGTCCACTTGCAATTGCTTATGCAAACTTCAACAACAGCAAAAACTGGGTTTGGCGACAAAAAAATACTGTGCATGGTGTTGAAAAGACAAAACAACATCAATTTAAAAATAGCAATGCAGCAAATATTCACAAACGTGTGGACAAGGCCTTATTCTACTTGAATCTATTGAAGTCTACTTGATCAGTTCATTTGAGGGATACATTAGATTGGCACACGTGGTCATCACAAGTTGGCGCACTGGAGTCTTCATTGAATCAGCTGGCTCTGCTTTCATGAAATCCTGAGCAGACGAGACAGCAGGGAGAGAAATCCAACACCCTTTTAAGACCCTCAAATTCTTTTTTTTCATTTAAAAATGTGTTTTCATGAATGATTGACTACTGACCACCATAACATTAATGAGCTCCTGCTTGCGTGTGAAAACGTAGCCTTGCTTCTTAACACATGCGCTAATTGCTTTGGCAATGAGCCCAACACTTCGGATCAGACTCAGCTTCATGGTCAGGTCCTAAAAATAAATAAATAAATAAATGAATCAAAAATGAGGAAAGACACAATTG
This sequence comes from Nelusetta ayraudi, assembly GCF_046127955.1. NCBI lineage: Eukaryota > Metazoa > Chordata > Actinopteri > Tetraodontiformes > Monacanthidae > Nelusetta > Nelusetta ayraudi. The sequence goes on along the minus strand of NW_027466186.1, from coordinate 2,995,764 downwards.
CATGTCAACAGGAGACACACCACTGCACAGAGAAAGATAAATGAGAGGACATAAACAGATCTACAGATTTAGGTCAGGAGGAAAGTAGGGTAATATAAAGTCAATTGGATAATTGCATATTTTGGTAAAGAATGCAAACAACAAGGCCAACGGGAGCCCCGTCCTCCAGCAGGCGCAACATGTGAGTGAGCATCAGCAAACAGATTACAAACTCAAGTTCAGTCAGTCACTTCACGCAGCCCATCAATCAAATCAAATCAAATCAAATCAATCCAGCAGAGCCACGGCAGATTGATCCTCCATGCCGAAGGATGGACAGTGCTTTTGAAAGTGCTTTGTGATTAGAGATCAGTTGAACAGCAGACCACCCACAAGTCACTAGAAAGAACACAGAAAAGACAGAACATAGAAGAGAACCCTAAGTTAAAAAAAAAAAAGAGAGAGAAAGGAAGAACTGAGTCAGAAAAGGCAAATACACCTCATCTTTGTTTCTTTAACCCTCCAATTATCTCAATGTGTATCTAGAGCTGAAGAAAAATCAGATGGCACTTAAACATGACTGTATTTGAATCATTTAAAAAAAAAAAATACAGGACGTTTTAATTTATTATTTAAAAGAAGCATTTCAAAATACTAAATGTTGTCTATACTATAAAAGGCATTCGAAGAAGTGTATGATAAATATTTAAATTTTAAGCATAAAAAATTGAAGATTTAAGAGGAAAATGTGAGTAAAAATGTATTTAATTTTATACTAAAAACAAATTAGACCTGAGCTGAGTTGAATTTAAAAAGGAAAAAAAAAATAAAAACTTTTCTAAACTGGTCTTTTGAAAATGTACTAAATTGTACCGATTGGGTTGACACTAAGGTACACAGGGCGAGTATTGGACAAACAGAAAGATTATATGTGGTCATCACTTCAAGTTGCACTTCACTGAGGTAGAGCTTTTTATTTTACTTTGTTTTTATTATACACACACATATGTATGTGTGTGTATATATACATATATATATATATATACATATATATATATATATATATATATATATATATATATATATATATATATATATATATATATATATTCATATATTTAGTTTTTTATTCTTTACAAATTATAGATATAACATAATATATATATTTTTATTGATCGCCTTCAACAACTGAAATGATGGCCAGAGTTGGACAAGATAGATGAGCCTGGATATAAATGTGAGATAACTTTGTTTGTAAGATGCACTATGTGTGATGCTCTACGTCAGTGAAATAGCAGTCAGACAGGGCAAAACACCAGTTTCAAGAGAAAGAAGATGCTTTGCTATAATCAGCTATAAAGATCTTGAGGGAAAAAAGGGTCACAATATCACCAGCAGTGTGCAAACAGGAAGATTGACAAACATAAGGGTTAGCTGTAAACACCCTGGTGCTACTGTGATGATACCTTTGTCTCTACTTTAATTCCCAGAACCTGTATAAAACAGAGTTTACATAAATATTAATGCACAACAATTAAAGCCTCCACAGAAAAAAAACTCCAAACAAACTAAGCTGAACAGGGAGAGACACAGGTGGCTATTCTGTTTCCTTTGCTGCATTTTAAATAACCAAATCAACACTGACAGCATTGTGGTGCTGCCTTGTGATGGTTATTACCTTTGTGTTGAAGTGTTTACTGATGCTGCGAAGGATGTCTTGATCGATGCGGTCCAGTATCTTTTCTGGAGGTGCGTTCAGAGCTACTTGACCATAACACAAGATTAATGTGCTCTTAACCTTTTCCACTTCCACATCGTTACGTTCCTGAGGACAAAAGGAGGAAGAGGAAGAGGAAGACAGATAGGGAGGTGAGTTTGTGCCATTTGCATAGGGAGAGAGAGAGAAAAAAATGTAATCATAGCAAACTCAGTTTTGGTACTTTGAGAAGATTGAAGATGCTCGGGGACTTCTTAAAAGCGTCTGACTTTCCAAACTCGTACAGCTTAGCCAGAGTTCCCTCCAGGTGGCTGTTGGCACACAGACCAACTCCCATTGCCACTCCCTGAAAAGGACAGATAACAGAAACTGGTTGAACAGCAAAAACAAAAAGGCAAAAAACAGGAATCAGGCCTAAACAGACCAGCATTGTGTTTAACGTGGTCACGAGACATAATTGTTCCTGGGTACCTCTCTCTCAATGGCATCATTGTGCCGCGCTGCGAGGAGGATCTCCTGCAGCTGCTTTTTAACCACTTCCTTATTAAAACACTGCTGGAGAGTCACCCCTATACATCGATACAGGAAACTCTAGAGAAAGAATGAAGCATGTTATTAGGCGACATACCATTATTAGTATTAATATCTCAAGATTCTGCTCATTTATTACATTTTTGTTGGAACGTTTTGTGATTTTCTTTTCTGCTGTTGTACTGTGACTGAGTGATTTAGTTTGGGTAAGATTAATTGTTAACTTGTTTGTGTGCACGCTGTAACTACGTTGCCAAGGCGGACAAAGCTTTTTTTTTAACTAGGCTAAAGTTGACACAGTCAGCCGGTGAAGTTGAGATATGACTAACAATTAATGAGGCCTACTGCGTGGATGCCTAAGAGTTAAACAAACAGTCGGGACTTCTGAACTGAAGACATAGCAGTAGTCTGGTCTTGACTTGACTTGTAAAAGTAAAGCCTGCTGAAACAACTTGCCTTCTCATCTAAGGCGTTGTTGTACGTGGAGAGGTATCTGGTGGCCTCAGCTGCACACTGACACACCCAGGTGTCATCTTCCAGTGTCGACAGAGTTTTAGACAAGAGCTGCAGATGAGGGAATCGTGTTTAGAGACACATTTCACTAAATCTGCTTAGATATCCAATTTTTTTCCCATTAAAGTTATCATCGCTTTGAACAAATGTAACATGCAATTGATTTTCTAATTTTAGTTAAAACAACTGATATAATTCAAAGTTTGAGAGACAATTTTTCATAATAAAGCAAACTAGCAGACCTTTAGCAGCTTTTCGTTCCAGTGCTTCTTATCTAGACTCTCTGCTGTTGATTCTGGAAAAGAAAAAAAAAAAAAAAAAAAAAACACAGACCAAGTGACTTTGAATGTAAAGGTGAACCCACAAAAAACAATGCGAAGACACGTATTCAAGTATATGGTGTTTCTCAAAGAAATTATATCAACCTGCAGTTTGTTAGGGAACATGGAGGATTCAAACATTTTGCATATTTCCATACCTTGTAGAACAGATAGAAGAGGCGGGATCTCCGTGTCCCACAGTAATTCCGTCTTGGGGTGGATGCTGACGCTGAGGATTTGAAGCAGAGAGAGGGACGGCGCCCCGTGATCTCTGTTGTTGAATGGAAATGCGGCGTTAACCTAGAACATATTAAGTCAAACCACAGCACAAACGCTTTACTTTGGAAATTGCAAACCGCATCATCAACCTACTGTGCGTGTATGTATTTAATGAAGATTATTTAAAATGATGAATTATTTTCCTACCAGCAACCTGATCATTAGTGTCTGAGGAGACGGAATATTGACTGGCGGAGAGAGAAAAGCAAATAAAGTGATTTTTAATGATCTACCAAAGATTCTCACAAATCTATTTTATTCTATGTTATTTAAAAAAGAAGTACATTTTAACTTTACAGCAAACATTTTTTGCTTACGTTTTATTTCCTACAGCCATTGGCTTTTGCAGGCCAATGGCTGTAGGCTGTAGGAACATGTTTTTAACCAACAAATGACAAGATGCATAAAAACTGGAAACCGCTCTGCTATACACTTATCGGCAAGTTTTGTAGTTTTCCAACCAAAGTTGCCACACTGTCAGCTGACCGCTTTGGTGTGCTTAAATTGTTTGCGGAGACTGCAAGTTTGATACACAGGTGGTCAGAAGCATTGCATGAAAAGACTGTTGAAGATTGTTGAACGTTGAAACTGAATGCTGCTCTGCATCTGGCAACTAGAAACATGAGGTGAGGGACGTCTATGTGTCCTACCTTCCTGTGTAAAGTCTATTTTAAAGCTGGGCTCTTGGTTTTCTTTCTTCTTGTTTCCCAGCACCATTAGACTCTTACACAGTGGAGTGGTTGCATTACTGAACTGTGGAGGAGTAAGATAGTACAGCAGCTTTGGCCATAGAATCTATAAATGAAAAAAAAATAAGAAAAATGACTGCTTAAATATACAGAATACATGTCTATTTACCATAACATCCCCCCAAAAAACAAACACCACAGAGTGACATGTTTTTGGGGTAAAAGTAGTAGATGGTGATCATACATCAGCTAATTGTCCAACAGTGGTGGTCAGGAGATGAAGGGTGTTGTCACACATCTTCCTCAGAGCCTCATTAGCCACCTCCTCTGGCTCTGTGGGACTCTGTCCTCGCTGGAGAGACACAGACGTCATCAAACGCGGGTTATGTTTTATATTCCTCATGGATGTTTTTCTGGAGACTTACTTAACTTTCTTTTCAAAATAGTCAAATTAAGAATGAGCCTTGTGCATTTCCTAAATGCATAATTAGTCCAAAGCAAATAAAACTACAATTCATTCTGCCATAATTATATCAGAAAACAATGATTCACTGATGAGAAGGTAACTCAAAAGTAAAAATGTCCAGTACCTGATATGTGTCGGGTAAGGCACAGTGCTGCACTATGAATCGAACCAGTAACTCGCCTCCCTCCAGCTCCAGGTAGCCATGATGAGCCATTGCACTGATCACCTGAATAACACACTTTTTAACCTGAGAGAGAAAACAGAGTCCAAACATAAGAATATTTTCTAATGAAAACAAAAGGTATTGTTTCAATCATAATATGCTGTGTGTTTACATGCTGTACCTTATTGCTGTGGTCAGCCATTGGTTGTCTGATGCTGGCCAAAATCAGCAGTTTCCTATTTTCCATTGTGGAAGCTGCCGAACACACATATGATTGCACAAATAAAGGATACGGTAGTCGACATGTCTGGGCTTGTCTAAAATTTAAGCTCAATGGTGCAAGTAGTCAGTGAGTGTCCAAACCACCGCAGCTCTACCACTCAAAGTCATTCATTGTGCTATCTTCTAATAGAGATCTTTTCAGTCTCAAAGTCTCATCATGAGTGTGAACAAAAGCTGCTTTTCAAGATATTAGTTAGTTATTAAATTAGTCTGGAGGCTGCGGTTGTTCCAGTTATCAGAACTTTGAGGCATTTTCATATTGGAGAAAGCCCACACTGAAAGCTTTTCTTGGTGGACAACACTGAAAAACCACGTCTTTGGCAAGAGTCCCATTAAATACTGCAGTGCAAAGCGACTGACCACAAGGTTGAGTCCTATTATTGCTCTTTGCACAAATAAGAACAAGGTCTCAAGGTTGCTATACCAAATTAGATTGAAGGAAGTTCATCAATGACCTATGAGCACAAAAGAGCAAATAAGTTTAGGCCAAGTCAAGTCAAGCTTTCAAAGTTAAGAGTTAACTTCTGTCTCCCGTTTCCAAATTCTTTCTCCAAAAAATCACAAGAGGTTAAATGAGCGATCATCAGGCGTGTGTTCTTTTCTCACTGGTGGAGTTGATGAGGTGACGGAGGACGGCCAGCGACCCCACTCTGCTCCGCTCGTTACTGTTCTCCAACTTCTGCAGCACAAACATAACCAGCCGGTCTGGGAAGGAATTCGCTGCAGGGAGGAAAGAGTAAAGAGGAGTTCAATGAGAAATCCTTCAGCTGACAGAGAAACACCAAGACATCGCAGAGAGAAATAAACAGGAAAGACCAGTAGAGGAAGTAGGTCAAGTGTCACACTTAATATTATTATGTTTGGAGTCTGTCATACGAACGTATGAACTCATTATCGTTCTTGTGACTCGAGAGAAGAATGTGACTTTCTTAGGCAACTTTCAGATGTGACCTTCCAAATGACTTGGCCAGAGCAGACTTTGTCAAACCAACTTCCTCTAATTCTAAGGGCAATGCCATGGCAACTGCAACGAGATTTCACATGCAATTCATGAAGACAAACAAACAGACAAGAGCTTTAATACCCAGTAGGCTGAAGCAGCGCAAGACCTCGTTGTGGTTTTTGACAGTGGGGGGGTTGCTGTAATCCACAGGGATGGACACCTGAAGGGAGGAGACAAAGAAAGCGCTGCACTGAGATCTCACATTGGTAGAGCGACGTAAGATCTGGGGATCAGTCTTGAAATCCACGTATTCACCGTGCACACAATTTAAACTGAAAACAATTACATGCCAGTGTGAATGATGCTGGCTCTTTGCAGGAACTTTTACAAAGTGCCGTTAATAGCACAAGATCACGGTTGAGCGGTTCGTGAAGAGGAAGTGAAAATCTGCCACGCCAGGTGCTCTTTTATGCACTACTGCAGTTCTCATATTGAGGTGAAACACTTCTCGCACATCTACAGTATGTATCACAAATCAGGGAGGTTGTGGTGAAGTGGTGCAATGGCTGAGGCACGGGGCCAAAACTCAACTGAGTCACAAGGTTATAAACAAACATGTGACTACAATGACTCTAACGATCCTTCGACACGTCGCACACAACGCACCGCAAACCGAGTGGCACAGTTTTCAGTTTAGCTGCGTTTTTTTTTTTCTCTTATATTCCTGCATAATTTCGACTGGTATGCAAAATGTCATCTGTTTTTTTATTTAATCAACAGACTTTAAAAAGTCAGTCTTAGTTCAACATCTTTGATTCAATCAAGTTGTGCCTGAAGCAGCACAATGCTTGTGTTGATTCAAACCTGCTCTAATTTATAGAGTCCAACCTCGACTATTTCAAAACAGGGCTGCAGTACAGTTTAGATGATACCAGCAGGGCTTTTTTTTGGTTACCATGAAAAGTAATAAAATGGCATCATAGAAATATTGGACACTATTGCCTCCAAAAATGAACCCTGCACCAGAAGTAATGATCGATGCCAGAAACTTCCCACTGCTGTGTTTTAATTTAATTTAATTTATTTTTTTTATTTCAAACTTTTCAAAGAAAATTCTTGCTCATAAATTGCCACCAAATTCAAATTCTCTGCGAACAAGGTATTGTTGGGACACATTCATCAGCAGATTCCCTTAAGTTCTAAGCTGCAGCATTGATGTTGGTGTGACACTCATGTGTACCTGCTGATGCAGTGCAACAAGCAGACTGTCCAGTTGCGTCTCCAGCACTCTGCTGCCCATGTTGACAGATGCATCAATCACTTGGCAGAGACTCTGAGGGGAAAAGAAAATCATCTCATTCAGTCGACAGAGACAAGAAGAGACAGGATGGATCCCCTAATACACCCATCTCTAACTCACCTTGCTTATGATGTAATGCTCGTTGTTTTTCTTGTAAAGGGACAAGATGGCTGGTATAAGTTTGGGAATTTGCTCCTCCAGTTTTTCGCTGGCCATCAGGTGGCACATGGAGCCCACGGCCTCAGCCACAGTCAGCCTCAACTGGAAGAATACAATGTCATTTTATCTTGTTCGTACGAGTTACAACCACTTTAGAAACCATTCTAAAGAAGAAAATGCTGTTTCGGTCACTTTAAATTTAGACTAAATGCCAAAAAATCTTATTTTTGTGCCGTAAACCTTTGTCTAACCCATACCAGACTGAATGTATGATCTGTGACCTCACCTTGGACTCCCGGCTTTGTAACCAGTTGTTGAAAAGGATGTCAAAAGCAGAATATATTTCACTGGCAAATGTGTCCTTTCTCACTGTTGGATCTGGAGCCTTGTCTAAGTTGGCCAGGTACTCCAAGATACTTTCGCTGAAATGACACAATGCTAAGGGGAGAGGAGGAGGGGAATTGGAGAAGTGCAAATTATAAACTAAAAAGAGAATTTTTGTTTTATGTTGAACAAAGAGTAGAATAGAGTCCCTGCTTCTCTTATTTTGATAATTAATGCATCTAGGGGTTGCCAGCTACAGTAGATGTAATGCAGCTAAGACAGTATTGCAGTTGAAAACTTGGTAACAGGTTCTTACCAGAAGAGAAGACCCACTTCATGTTATCCTGTTTGGCCATGTTCAACATGGGCAACATTGTGCCAAGAATGGCATTCAGGAATGGTACCATTCCATAAACTGGACAACAAAAGAGAAGAGTAGAGCATCTGTAGCAAACTATGATTTACAAGTCTATTTGTAAATCACGAAGAGATAAAACAATGTAACTTCTTGTTTCTTGTTCCATAACCATTCATCCAATCTACCTTATTTTTAAAATATATGTACATATTTATTTAAAGTCAAAGTTTGTTCAAATCAAATCAACAATGTTTCAGACGTGAATGAAACAACATTTTGTGAGTGCTTTAAATATTTTCTTACCATTAGAGTCAGAGAGATTGGCGAGTGTCTGGACGACAAAAAAGTGAGGAAGCAACCCTGGCTGAAACTTGCTAAGAATCTCCTCCATGATGTCGTTGATGTGTTTGTTACCCACAGCGACCAGGATGTTACTTGCTGCCTGCTGCCAATCAGGAATGACCTCCTGAAAGTATTGCCGTAACAAGGAGCAGTTGTTGAGGAATTATGGATTATTTGATCATTGCATTAAAAGATCAACTAGTTAACATTTCAGTGAACCTTCGATCGCGTCATCTCATCGGAGGCCAAGGTGATGATACTCTTAATCCTGGGATAACTGATGTTCTCTATCCTGCTGCCCACAACTAGCTCGATAGTTTGCAGAATCACAACTCTGTGTGTCACCAGCAACTACAGGAACAGAAAATAGGAACAGCCAATGAAGGTATGAAAAGTGAACAAATACATACAAATACAAATAAATAAACAGCAGAAATACAAGTAAAACACCACAAAAAAGTAAAATGTCATACAGTGTGTACAAAGGCTTCCCTTTGTACTATGTCATGTGTTGGATGAAGCAATTCTTTCCTGCCATGAACACCTGATAATCACATTTGACATTGCAATATACACACATGCACTGATTTGCAGCTTGATGGTGACCGAGAAGAATAGTGTTACTAGTTGCAAACAAGAAATTGAGCATTTTTTTTCTCACAAGCAACGGCTTGTCAAAATCGAACTCAGAGTTTGACAATTGCATTTAAAGTTACCGGATGTGTTGTCAGTGGGAAAAAGGCCATCACAACCAGTACAATGGGTTGCCCTCATACTGATGAGATACAGGTGTTCTCTTTACCTTTGGATGCTTCAGGAGGTAGTCCTGGCACATGGCTAACACTCTGTCTGGCTGCTGTTTCCCCAGCGTCAGTATCGACTTTCTGACCTGCTCCTGGACTTTTGAGTCTTTATCAGTGGCCGCATCAAGGAGCGCCAGGGTCACCTCTGCAGGGCAAACACAAGAAGAACAGAAAATAAGTGGGTGCGAAATGTGGGCATGAAATGCTGAAAACACAGATGACTGGACCTCATCATTGCAACAGTGGGTAATCAGATGAATATAACTAAACATGCTCACGTTCCACATCCGTTTCGTCCATGGTGGACCACAAGAGAGCCTGCCTCCTGAATCCTGTGGCTGAGGATTGTATCTTCTCTCCTGGACTGTGGATAGGCAGGGTGTTCCATGCATGCACAGTGAAAATTGAATAACCACACATCCTTATTTCAGCAACAAATGTTTTCTTTTTGCTAAACAGAAAAACGTAAAGTTTTCTGTGAAGTTTTGTATCTCCCTTCAGAACGTCTGAAACTGGATAATGAGATGCATTTAAAGTGACTGACCTCTTTGAAATGAATGACAAACGACAAAACCTTTACTGACAACAACAGACAAAATGTATTTATTTTTTTTACCCCAACTACACTACCAGTTAAAACACGCTATCTAATGCAATGGTTTTTTTGTTATCTTTACAACCTTCTACATTGTCGATACATACTGAAGACATCAAAAATATGAGCAAGATATATGTAATTATGCAGCAAAGAAAAAAACGTTAAATAACTCTAAATATGTTTTTTTTTTTATGAAAGGTGGCTATTTTGAAGAATTTAAATATGACACGTGTTTGAGTTATTTTACACTTCTATTGTTTCCTACATAATTCCATGTGTGTCCATACGTAGTTTTAATGCCTTCAGTGAGAAACTGCAATGTCAATGGTCAGGACAATGAAAGAAATGTCATTAAATTCATACGGCATGTCCAAATGACTGGTAGTGTACATCGTAACAATTATGAAAATGAAAAGTATTTTAAGTCATCGCAACTACATTGGCTGTCTGTGGTCGGTTTAGCCTTCCGAGATACGGTTTAATTTGACACCTAACACGAGCACCTCTGGCTAACTGGGAGGCAGCCTGACACACTTGAACAAAGGTGGCATTTTGAATAAACTGCACTTGCCTTACTACCGAAGGACATTTTCCTCACTGTCGACAAACTCCGTGTTACAATTCAGTATCTACCTTTGACGGTGTTCCTGCAGTGATGCTGCTGCGGCGAGCGATCACTAAGCCGACGTGCTAGCAGGCTAAACTAGCAGCTGCGGCTAAGGAAGAGCCGTCCTCGTATCACCTGACAAACGTTCAACAAAACATACTCACCAAGTCCCAGCGAGGGTCACCAAAACAGCAACTTTTCCACCCGTCTGGTCTAAACCGAAGGGGCTCACTGTCCGTGGAAACGGTCAGCGTTTGTGGTCAGCGCAGGTGTAAACATACCGCGGTCATGTGCTTGTGGTCAGCAGGAACGTATCAAGAAAGGGGGCGTTACACTGAAACGTCACAATCATCACGGTGGAGCGACGCGGGCACGGCTGCATGTCAACCGGTGACGCCCGCAGAGATTCATTTCATGAAAGGTGGTTTACATATCCACCGTAGTTTTGAAAGTTAAGTTACGGTAACTGGACTGGTTTTTGGAGACTCAAAGACGTTTCTTCAGGTCTGAGAGTTGGATGCCACTAACGTGTTAACGTGTAAGCAATAGGATCCCCGCCCCCACTAGGAAAGATATACTGGTATTTCAATTTTCAAACATATATTTCAAAACTTTATGTCCAAGTTGGGAGTGAAAAAGGTTCATTACAAACGAAAAAGGATTTGGTGAAAACAAAACATTAGAAACAAAAAAGGAGTTCAAACTTCATTTTATAATTGTGAACTAGGTCAGGTTTGAAATTTTCATTTATTGAAGTTCAACAATGTATTAAAAGTGTACACATATTCTGTATATGTATATACATACACACACACACACACACGCACACACACACACACGCACGCACGCACGCACACACACACACACACACACACACACACACACACACACACACATTAACCAATAATATAAGAATTCCTTTAAAGAAAGTGCTCTGCAGTAGTTTTCGTAATCCTGTCAACACAGGTAAAGCTTTTAGAATATTTGTTAGCGTCCTGCTAAGCTGTTTGTGAGTAAATAAAAAGCAAAAAAATATCACAAGACCATCAGAAGAACAGTCATAACATATTTGTAAGAAGCAGATAATAACAGCACACGCCCGAAGCTAAAAATTTGACAAACTCCAATCACTGCTTCTAAATGGTGACAATTTTGTCTGACATTTACGTTGTGCAACCACTGGTGTGTGTCTCCACACTTCTGAGCATTAATTGTTCAGGGACTCTTTGGCCAAAGAGTTTCACAGCGATGTACATGAGCAGGCCACGCTGGTTTCTGTAGCAGCAGCTGGCATCCACGGCCAGGAGTACCAGCAGGAAGAGGACTGTGACGATGGCGACAACGCCACCGTTGGTCATGCCGCTGCTCACTTGAAAGGAAAATAGGCAGATATACGAAAGAAAAATATATAAAGCATCAAAAATGACACTGTATGATTAAGGGAGTAGTTTGGCCAATTATTTCATGAAAATATTTACGGTGTCAATACAATTTAAGCTTATTGTAGCCATTTGCGATTCTTATGTAAAAGAAAATAAAAGGTAGAGATCTCAGTACCACTCGTGATGTCATTCAAAAAAGACTTGGTGGTCCATTTAGCTAAATTTAGTAATATCGATCACATCTTCTCAGTCAAAACCACATAGACAGGAGTGCATTATGATAGCTCTTGCTGAGTATACAGAAGGTGTTTTTATTGGAAAAAGATTTTTTGAAGAAAATTATATGGAAATACATTTGGCCGCAAATCATCTAGACAAATAGCTGACATCTTAAGAACAGTGTTGAAACGTGTTTTCTTTTTGCTGTTCACTCTTTTTTTCCCCAACACCATTAATTGTGATGCTATTGGTGGAATTCATTCCTAGTTTGAAACAGTTATGTAGATGGGAAAACGTCACCAAATCCTGACCCAGTACTTTAGGGAAATTTTAACTTGCAGCTACCAACTAGAGCTACCACTAAAGAGAGTGAGAGAGTGTGAGAGTCTGCGTGGTAGGCTCACATACCAGGCTGTTCTCCAATGGTGAAGTTAAATCGGGAGGGGAGAGAAGAACCATTAGCATTGACGGCCGTGACCTCGACTTGATAATCTGATCCAAAAGACAGGTCCTGAAGGGAGATGGAATCAGAATCGGGCGACAGCTGCATCTCTTTCCACTCAGCTCCATCTTTGTCCTGACAGAGCATCAATTGATAGAGCGTTAGCGCAGACAAAGAGACAAAGTTTGAAAGAGGCAATTGGCAGAGCCGCTGTTACCTTTTGAAATCGTATGTTGAAATGCTGAATGGGCATACCACCATCATCACTTTGTTGAAGAGGGACAGAGATGGTGTTTTTGTCCAACTCTAGTTGTTTTAGAGACAAATTTGGAATATCTGGTTCACCTGCAAATAGGAAGTGATCGTCAAATCACTTTGCCTTCTGATGTGTAGAGGCAAAACGAGTTACAATTAGCAGTTTCAGCCTGTCATTTATCTACAGCATATTTATTGAAGAGGCTACAGTGCAGAATAACTTATTGTGTCCGCCTGTGGTTTTAGAATCCTCCACATCAGTGTGTACTTTACCGTCTAAGGATGGATGCCAAAGGTTTCGATGGTATCAGCAGCAGCAGTGATCAATGCCAGTTCGGATGATGGTGAAGTGAGTGATTTTTGTGAGAGAAATGAGACAAAAAGTGCAAGTTAGCAGTTGCTGAACAACAGTAAGCAATCCATCACATACTTGTACAGTGGAATTCATTCACTGAGTACTGAGGAAACAACAAAGAAATGATTCAGGCACATGTACTTACGCATTCCGAGTGTGCGGACAGACAATGTGTCAGAGAACAGTCCCACTCCCACTCTGTTCAAGCCAGCCAAACGCACTGCATATGATGTGTACTGCCTCAGGGGGGAGATTACTAAAGGACCTGGAAAGAAAACACAAACCCACACAAATCAACAGCAAACTCCAGATATCTATCATTTGTTAAGTCTTTACACATATGTGAAACTTAGACTTAGACTTAGACTTTCTTTATTGTCATTGAGAAAAAGAAACACAGCAGTGATTCATTTCACAGCGAAATGTCGTTGCCCAGTTCCGGAGTACAGCAATCTAACTCAGTCACTTGTTGAAAAATCAATGCTGTACCTGCAACAGGAACGGTGGTCTCTTGCCATTCTTCCGCTGTATTTTCCCTCCACTGCAAAACAAAGTTTGTGATCTCTGTTCCTCCATTAATTGGCAGGGTTTTGAGTGAAAGGAGGGCTGAGGCTGGGCCAGGGTAGATCTTTACGTAGCGAGGCATGTCTGCGTGTGCTGCGAGCAAAGAAAAAACAAACTAGTGTCAAACACAATTCAGCGGTTTTTGAACCTGGGATTTAAGTACATCTGCACATAATTATACTGACTTAAAACAAGGACTCTTACTGTGTATGGCAACATCCCTGGATGCATTGCCAGAGACGCTGACAGCCATGCAGGAATACAATCCTCCATCAGAGGGCATCACTTCCTCAATCACCATCTCACCCCCAGCCACATGGATGTGACCAGAGTCTGTGGCCTGAGACACAACGGAAACAATAGAAACTGTAAATACTCATATTCTTTGTCTTTTACTAATTTACCAAGACGCTGCTGTGTTCAGCTTGTTATGTGCTTGTTATGGACTAGACACATGTGTCTGTCTCTAACCAGTGTACGCCCATTGTGCTTGTTGAGCCAGTGCAGCTCAGGCTGAGGGTGCCCTGAGACGTTGCAGAACACGGACACACGCTTGCCCAGTGATACGCTCAGCTGCTCATGCGACACAAACACCTCCGGGGCCTCTGGAAGTAGGGAAATGAAAAGGCCTCCATTAGCACAACCTCACTGGAATCTCACCAAGCAGATCATATCCAAGAATCGAATCAGAGCAACAATTCAGGAACTGAACGGACCAAAGACGTGAAGCATAATGGTGGCGTTGCTCTTTCCTATCTTGTTGGTGACCGTGCAGACATATTCTCCATAATCTGCCCTGCCAACAGACGATATCAACAGCTGGCTCCGGTCTGAGTTAAAATGATGACGAGAAGGGTCAGACGAGGTGGGCCTGGGTGAAGGAGACACAGATGCACTGTTTCAAAGTTACGTTTCCAGACCACATCGTCTCTCTCTTCATTCTTTGCACACACAATTGAATTGCAGATAAGACAAGAAGGGAAGCGATGCCACATCACATTAACAACGCTGATGAGGAAATGTATCCCCCTACGGCTGCTGGCACACTGACAAGATTTCACTGTAAATTAGCAAGCCTGAAAATCTACTAACTATACAGGCTGACATGCTAAACTGTAAATCATCAGACTGAAATAGGAAAGTTGCACTTGTTCTCCATATGGAGCTTGTGAAGACACAGGCGCAGTAATGGGACTTTTAAAAGACATGAGTGAGTTTTAATAAGTCCGAACTTACGTGGTCCACGTGATGTTGGGTGTAGGGTGACCTTCCACAAAGCCCTCTATGGACACATTGGTGTATGGACCAGCCAAAACCTTCTTCTCCTTTTCTCTCAGATGCACAGTTGGAGGAACTGAGTGATTTTATCATGTGTTACTATGACTTGAAAGGAAACTCGATACATTTTCATATTTCAGTTTCAACACCCTGGGAAAATTTCAACATTTGAAGCAAAACTGACCATTGACAACAACCGAGACTGCAAGTTCTTTATTGATAGGCCTTCCTCTGATCTTAGCTTTGCAAACGTACGTTCCAGCATCGTTTCTTGTCACCATTTCAAAGCGAAGCGTGTTGTCCTGCTGACGTACACGTCTTCCCTCTAGAGTGAGAGAGGATGCAGAGACAGAGTGAGCACGACATTTTACAGTGCTGGGTCTGAAAAAATAACTGTACAGTATTTCTCCTACCAGCAGTTGTGATTTCTTGCTTGTCCCTGAACCAGATTGCATCCACTGCTGGTGCACCAGTCACCAGACAAGGCACAATGCCAACTGTGCCCTCTAGAAACTCATGGTAGGTGGCGGTGTTTCCAAATGATGGACCCTCTTACAAAGAAATGGAAGTTAAAGGTGAGTATTCTGCGTGCAAAAGAGCCAACAAAATATAAAAACAAAACAATAATGATGTCATTTGCATACCATAGATGAACAGCTCAGTGGTGATTTCGTCATCGTTTCCACTGTCAAACTCACAGTGACAAGTGTAGTTGCCCGCATCCTGCATGCTGGCACTTGTGATTTTCAGTGATGAGGATCCCTCGTCTATTTGTACCACCTTTTCCTCATCCACAATTTCCTTGCCATCCTTGAACCATCTTATATCTCCATCACCCCCAGCTTGAACACAAGAGGTGAAGAAAAGTGTGGGTGACCAGTTTCAGCTTTTTTCTTTCTTTCCTTCTTGAAGAGTAATCAAATCAACTCACCTTTGCACAGCAGTATGACCTCGGCTCCCACCGGAATATTTGGATTGCCAACTATCTTCAATTTTGCATCTGGGGAGAGAGAAGAGAGGGTTTGTCCTTGGCCCTTTTCTTTTTTTAAAAAAGCAACCGCACCCATGTATTCTGCAAGACAAGCGGCCATTGTTGATGTCACATAGCTGGAAGTGAAAAGAAGGTTAGAGTAGGACCTGTCCTTTAAAAAAATGCCAAAGCCATCTGAATTTGCGCAACTTTCGGGCTCACCATAAGCATGTGACTGAAACCCACCTATTATTTCTAATCATTTTGATGAATCAACCCAATCAAATAGTAATTGAACTGTTGTTTCCCTTTGATTCTCTGCAAGGATATAGAAGCACAATCCTTATGTAGAAAAACTTCAAGATTCCTTCAACAGTAATGGGAATTATTACCATTCACTAGAAGGATATTAGCTTAAAAATAATATACCAATAATATACCATACTTGAATACTTAAACAAAACAAGAGCTTTGTGTCACCTCAACGGAGTAATTTTAAGTGGCAACCATATAACGCTTTTACACAACAAAGTTACTCAAATAAAAGCATTAGGATGTGAGCTTTGTAGGTTTCTGGAGTAGACCAGCCAGGCACTGTATAAAACAACATCTCATCCCTTGTTGCTGAGATCACACCACAGTCCATCTTACCTATTTTGTATAGCAGCAACAGCGGCAGCATGGCTCTGAGAATGAGAGTCGGTGGCTTCATGTTCACCTGTTTGCAGCTTAACCTGTATGGCTCCAGCACACTGTTTTTTTTTTGTCTCCAGATTCTGACAGAACAAGCACGTGGCAGGTCAGAATGCTTAAATTTTGTTGGAGAAAATTGCAACAAAATGGGTAAAATCAGCATGCAGGCATCTCTTTCACTCTAACATGCACAAATGTTGTTTCTGTTAATCCAAAATCAGTGAAATAGACTGAGGGTCTTGTCAGGTTATGGGCATAACAGGCATGAGAAGAGGGGAGTAGTAAAGGGAGGTAGGAGAGGGAGCAAAAGTATTTTACAAAGACAAAGAAAAAGTGATGAGATCTATGTCTCCCTCCTTCTTTCTCTCTCTTAGCTTAAGTCCAAGATACATGCAAGTACAAGTACATCACAATGCTCCATGATGATCTGGGAACAGATTCAGCCAGGCAAGCACATCAAATAAAAACAGCATGTAGTTTGGCTAGATCTCCCCAAGTCTGCCAGTCAACCCCAACGGTCACATCTGTGTGGTATGTGTGGTATAGACGAGTAAGAGAGGCATCAGGCCAGCAATGCACAGCTATTCTAAGCTACATGGATGACGACTCCACACACACTGCTTCATGCACAGAAAGGCTCTTGAAGAAATTTCAGGAACCGCCAACAAGGGTTTGGATGGAAACTGAGCCATACAAGGGCTGCAGTGCCTCGAGAAAATAGGACGCATCAGGGCCAGCACACTGGGCCTTAACCCATCTGAAACACCACGGTGTTGTGCGATTTTGTGTTGTTATTCATAGGTCCATTACCTGACCTGTAGAAATTCCTACAAGCAAAGCAAGGCTTCCTGACTAGAGCCATAATATGTATCTTCCCTCAACCCTCAGCCTAAAAGCTGCACCGCTGATGACCCAGCAGCCGGACCAGTGACACGAGTGGAAGTGCATAGTAAATTGTTTTAAACTTGTCCTCTACACTTGTACCTGTTCTTCTCTTTGCCCTCTTTCTATCTCCCGTCTCTCCCTCCAAGTTATAGGATGGCAGTTACAAGACCTCCCCGGGGATGGAGAACAATGCGTTTTCTGAATTGTTTAAAAGGTGTGTAGTCTTTCCTGAACACGTCGATCCATTGTATGTCAAAGTCAGCGCTCAATGAAGTCTTCCATATCTTTGTATTGAAGAGAAATATTACAAACTTGAAAAAAGATAATTCATATAAATGCCCTGCTCAAAAAAGAAAATTATGCAAGCATTTCTAGACAAATACATTTTAGAATTAAAGCAAAAAAAGAGCTGCCATAGATTGGAACACTCACAAGAAAAGAATTAAGAAAAGTATCAAAAAGACACATTCAAAAAGTTGTGTTAACGTCGCGTATACCCTATTGTGGGAGTGGTTACTGCTTTGAATGCATGCTGCTGTCTTCATGCATGGTTCCGTAATTTGATTCTTCATTTTATCTTCCATTCCAAATTAGTGTATTTTGCTTTTTTGAATACTACATTTTAACAGATGTGAAACAAATCTGCATCAGTAAAATCCAATCAATTCTCACAATGAGGGTGACTTTAGACAAACCGTAGTCATAAACCAGGAGTAGACAATTTTCCTCTGCAGGCAGCTACAGCCTGTCTCCTTCATGTGGTTCAATCTACTTTCGAAGAAACTGTAATACTGACAGAAAAGTGAGGACTGGGATTAACTGACAACCTGCACTTTTAACTTGACAGAGAGAGAGAGAGGGAGAGAGAGAGGGAGAGAGAGAGAGAGAGAGAGAGAGAGAGAGAGAGAAAGAGAGAGAGAGAGAGAGAGAGAGACTTACACCAGCAAACAAACTTCTACTTAACAATAACAAAGTGAGTGGTTAGTACTGTTGTAAAAAAATATGTATTTTTGTTTGCGTAACTTACAGCCACAATCCGGGTGAGCCAAGTGCGTCCGCTTCTGGACTCCAGAATCGCATCTTCCTCAAGAGGAAGGAAGAGGTGGACGAGCAAGTTGGAGCGTATTGTTTCAATGCGCAGGAAGAGAGTGCTGCATTTCTAGATAATTATTCTGAGTAAATTCCGTACTGGATAATGTTATTATTTTATGGCCATTTTTTTTAATGAGAGAAATCCCTGAAAACATGTTTTCATTTTTAATCATATTTTAATGGGTGCTCAGACAAAATGTAGGGATGCTTGAGCCCCCCTTAAAGGGCTTATCATACCTTTGACGTCACATAGATAAATAATAAGGCGATAAACTAACTGGGTCATGTTTTAAAACACACTTGTATTTTGTTCACAACAGTTGCAGGTGTGCCAGAATGTATGACTTCATAGAATATTTTAAAAATGCAAAGAAAAAAATGACTATAAATAAAATAGAAACATTAAAAAATTATAATCAGTCAATTTTATTAAATGTGTCATATCTTTATGTTAAAATTTTAGGTAAAAAAAAAAAAAAAAAAAAAAAACTGCCTGATTCATCAGGTTCCCATGCTGCTGAGCAATAACATAAGACTTCCTTCACAACAAATGCTTTGAACTAAAGCTGAAAAGCTCAAATACAGTTTCCATCTGTAAGCCTGTCAGTACAGACAAAGTGTTTACACTGATTACAATAGTTGTTAGTATCATGCTACAACAACAGTTATGACAACAGTCAAAATACATTAGTCATAAGCAGTTGATGATGAGAAATTCCAGAAAAAACGCAATAAAGACAAATTTTAAAAGGTTGTATCCATTCAGAGTTGGGGGGGGGGAATCATCTATGCACCTGTCTGTGTACAACATGCACAATAAAGTAAACGCTTGTTGTGAACATAAGACATTTTGGAGATTAAATGCCACAACAATAATTTTACCCTGTAAAACACAGACATCAAGATCACACATAGCTTGGAATAAAATACGTTAAGAATTTGCATTCAGGCTGACCCTTCTCGGAAAAAGCGACAACGGCCAAAGACGAACAAACTCGAGCTACAAAAATGGTCATCATGAATAGATGGGTGGTGGTGTCCCAGTCATGGTAATGTCCTTTGTAGAGATTTCTAGCTTTATGCAACAGATAAAAGACAATGTGTTGGTTTTCTGCTCTGTCCAATTGACATTTACGTATCTGCTCACACCTTTAGTTTTCAATTTCACATCTTCTTCTTTTATACCTCAAGCAGTGATTGGCTGTGTTTTCCTGTGGGAGCAACAAAAAAAAAATCATTATGACATTGGTATTAAATTGGACATAGTCACACGTCTTCACAAAAACATTCTAAAGAATCAATGTTATTTCTGAATATTTTTTTGTTTTTAAGGTTTTCTTATTGACTTATGAGGTTGAGGAATATAAGCATATGCTACCCACTCATGCTTTGTGAGGGAGGCCTTATCGCAGGTGACCTCTGTGAGCTGCACGCTGTCTTTAGTTTGAACCCCTCCCATCTGCATACTGCCCCTTGGGGTGGACAAACCCTTCAGCTTCAATTCTCTGCACACACAAGGGGACAAAAATGTGATAAACTCCCAAGCACCGTTTCTTATTGACGATCTTATGTGACGTCGGAAGAACTTACCCATTTGTGCTTCCGTCTGCGCTTCCAAGCATTTTGAGGCCAGGAACTTTCTGGCCAAAGAGTTTTACGGCGATGGACATGAGCAGGCCACAGTGGTTTCTGTAGCAGCAGGTGGCATCTACGGCCAGGAATACCAGCAGGAAGAGGACTATGACGATGGCGACAACGCCGCCTTTGGTCATGCTGCTGCTCACTTTAATGAGAGGTGGCAGAGATAAGAGTCAAGATAATTTAATTCAAAGACAAATATGTGAACTGTCACAAGTGACACTGCATGGTCAAATGAATAGTTTGCCCCAAATTCAAAATATCACAAATTTCCTTCTTTGCTTTGCTTCTCTTTTTCAAACAACATTAAGTGGGATGTTTTTTGGTGGAATTCATTTCCAGGGTGAAACTCCCAGACGGTTACGTGGGTGGGAAAACGTCATCCAATCCTCAGCAGGACACTAGGTAAATTTTAACTTGCAGCTACCAACTAGTGCTATCTTCTAAAGAAAGTGAGAGAGTCACAGAGTCTGGTTGATAGGCTCACATACCAGGCTGTTCTCCAATGGTGAAGTTAAATCGGGAGGGGAGAGAAGAACCATTAGCATTGACGGCAGTGACCTCTATTTGATAATCTGATCCAAAAGACAGGTCCTGAAGGGAGATGGAATCAGAATCGGGCGACAGCTGCATCTCTTTCCACTCAGCTCCATCTTTGTCCTGACAGAGCATCAATTGATAGAGCGTTAGCGCAGACAAAGAGACAAAGTTTGAAAGAGGCAATTGGCAGAGCCGCTGTTACCTTTTGAAATCGTATGTTGAAATGCTGAATGGGCATACCACCATCATCACTTTGTTGAAGAGGGACAGAGATGGTGTTTTTGTCCAACTCTAGTTGTTTTAGAGACAAATTTGGAATATCTGGTTCACCTGCAAATAGGAAGTGATCGTCAAATCACTTTGCCTTCTGATGTGTAGAGGCAAAACGAGTTACAATTAGCAGTTTCAGCCTGTCATTTATCTACAGCATATTTATTGAAGAGGCTACAGTGCAGAATAACTTATTGTGTCCGCCTGTGGTTTTAGAATCCTCCACATCAGTGTGTACTTTACCGTCTAAGGATGGATGCCAAAGGTTTCGATGGTATCAGCAGCAGCAGTGATCAATGCCAGTTCGGATGATGGTGAAGTGAGTGATTTTTGTGAGAGAAATGAGACAAAAAGTGCAAGTTAGCAGTTGCTGAACAACAGTAAGCAATCCATCACATACTTGTACAGTGGAATTCATTCACTGAGTACTGAGGAAACAACAAAGAAATGATTCAGGCACATGTACTTACGCATTCCGAGTGTGCGGACAGACAATGTGTCAGAGAACAGTCCCACTCCCACTCTGTTCAAGCCAGCCAAACGCACTGCATATGATGTGTACTGCCTCAGGGGGGAGATTACTAAAGGACCTGGAAAGAAAACACAAACCCACACAAATCAACAGCAAACTCCAGATATCTATCATTTGTTAAGTCTTTACACATATGTGAAACTTAGACTTAGACTTAGACTTTCTTTATTGTCATTGAGAAAAAGAAACACAGCAGTGATTCATTTCACAGCGAAATGTCGTTGCCCAGTTCCGGAGTACAGCAATCTAACTCAGTCACTTGTTGAAAAATCAATGCTGTACCTGCAACAGGAACGGTGGTCTCTTGCCATTCTTCCGCTGTATTTTCCCTCCACTGCAAAACAAAGTTTGTGATCTCTGTTCCTCCATTAATTGGCAGGGTTTTGAGTGAAAGGAGGGCTGAGGCTGGGCCAGGGTAGATCTTTACGTAGCGAGGCATGTCTGCGTGTGCTGCGAGCAAAGAAAAAACAAACTAGTGTCAAACACAATTCAGCGGTTTTTGAACCTGGGATTTAAGTACATCTGCACATAATTATACTGACTTAAAACAAGGACTCTTACTGTGTATGGCAACATCCCTGGATGCATTGCCAGAGACGCTGACAGCCATGCAGGAATACAATCCTCCATCAGAGGGCATCACTTCCTCAATCACCATCTCACCCCCAGCCACATGGATGTGACCAGAGTCTGTGGCCTGAGACACAACGGAAACAATAGAAACTGTAAATACTCATATTCTTTGTCTTTTACTAATTTACCAAGACGCTGCTGTGTTCAGCTTGTTATGTGCTTGTTATGGACTAGACACATGTGTCTGTCTCTAACCAGTGTACGCCCATTGTGCTTGTTGAGCCAGTGCAGCTCAGGCTGAGGGTGCCCTGAGACGTTGCAGAACACGGACACACGCTTGCCCAGTGATACGCTCAGCTGCTCATGCGACACAAACACCTCCGGGGCCTCTGGAAGTAGGGAAATGAAAAGGCCTCCATTAGCACAACCTCACTGGAATCTCACCAAGCAGATCATATCCAAGAATCGAATCAGAGCAACAATTCAGGAACTGAACGGACCAAAGACGTGAAGCATAATGGTGGCGTTGCTCTTTCCTATCTTGTTGGTGACCGTGCAGACATATTCTCCATAATCTGCCCTGCCAACAGACGATATCAACAGCTGGCTCCGGTCTGAGTTAAAATGATGACGAGAAGGGTCAGACGAGGTGGGCCTGGGTGAAGGAGACACAGATGCACTGTTTCAAAGTTACGTTTCCAGACCACATCGTCTCTCTCTTCATTCTTTGCACACACAATTGAATTGCAGATAAGACAAGAAGGGAAGCGATGCCACATCACATTAACAACGCTGATGAGGAAATGTATCCCCCTACGGCTGCTGGCACACTGACAAGATTTCACTGTAAATTAGCAAGCCTGAAAATCTACTAACTATACAGGCTGACATGCTAAACTGTAAATCATCAGACTGAAATAGGAAAGTTGCACTTGTTCTCCATATGGAGCTTGTGAAGACACAGGCGCAGTAATGGGACTTTTAAAAGACATGAGTGAGTTTTAATAAGTCCGAACTTACGTGGTCCACGTGATGTTGGGTGTAGGGTGACCTTCCACAAAGCCCTCTATGGACACATTGGTGTATGGACCAGCCAAAACCTTCTTCTCCTTTTCTCTCAGATGCACAGTTGGAGGAACTGAGTGATTTTATCATGTGTTACTATGACTTGAAAGGAAACTCGATACATTTTCATATTTCAGTTTCAACACCCTGGGAAAATTTCAACATTTGAAGCAAAACTGACCATTGACAACAACCGAGACTGCAAGTTCTTTATTGATAGGCCTTCCTCTGATCTTAGCTTTGCAAACGTACGTTCCAGCATCGTTTCTTGTCACCATTTCAAAGCGAAGCGTGTTGTCCTGCTGACGTACACGTCTTCCCTCTAGAGTGAGAGAGGATGCAGAGACAGAGTGAGCACGACATTTTACAGTGCTGGGTCTGAAAAAATAACTGTACAGTATTTCTCCTACCAGCAGTTGTGATTTCTTGCTTGTCCCTGAACCAGATTGCATCCACTGCTGGTGCACCAGTCACCAGACAAGGCACAATGCCAACTGTGCCCTCTAGAAACTCATGGTAGGTGACGGTGTTTCCAAATGATGGACCCTCTTACAAAGAAATGGAAGTTAAAGGTGAGTATTCTGCGTGCAAAAGAGCCAACAAAATATAAAAACAAAACAATAATGATGTCATTTGCATACCATAGATGAACAGCTCAGTGGTGATTTCGTCATCGTTTCCACTATCAAACTCACAGTGACAAGTGTATTTGCCCGCATCCTGCATGCTGGCACTTGTGATTTTCAGTGATGAGGATCCCTCGTCTATTTTTACCACCTTTTCCTCATCCACAATTTCCTTGCCATCCTTGAACCATGTTATATCTCCATCACCCCCATCTTGAACACAAGAGGTGAAGAAAAGTGTGGGTGACCAGTTTCAGCTTTTTTCTTTCTTTCCTTCTTGAAGAGTAATCAAATCAACTCACCTTTGCACAGCAGTATGACCTCGGCTCCCACCGGAACATTTGGATTGCCAACTATCTTCAATTTTGCATCTGGGGAGAGAGAAGAGAGGGTTTGTCCTTGGCCCTTTTCTTTTTCTTAAAAAGCAACCGCACCCATGTATTCTGCCAGCCACACTGTCATCGTTGCAATTAATACTAATCATTTTATTGCAAGAACCCAATTGAATCACCAATCACTCACTGAACAATATGTCTTATTTTCTAGTTCTTGTAATTTAGGATGGATTCAAAATCTGCTGAGCCTGAAAAAGATCATAAAACTGGTGTTTTCCCTTTGATTCTTCAGTGACTGAAGAACAGTCACAACAACAACCACAACAACTACAACTACATTACTACATTAATACTTTCACAGAAAAAGAGCTTTGTATCACTTAAAGTGAATGAAAAGGGAAAAAAAGCATCAGAAGCACTAAATAAAGCAAAAGCCCACCACCTTACACATTTACACCAAAATGTCAATAAAATCATTAGAATGCAAGCTTTGTATCTTTCTGAAATAAACCAACCAGGCAGTGTATAAAACATCACATCCCTTTCTGATGAGATTAGACTACAGTCCATCTTACCTATTTTATACAGCAGCAGCAGCAGCAGCATGGCTCTCATAATGAGAGTGGGTGGCTTCATGTTCACCTGTTTGCAGCTCATCCTGTATGGCTCCAGCACAGCTTACTGTTTTGGTTTGGGTTTTTTTGTCTCCAGATTCTGACAGAACAAGGGTGCAACAGTGCAGAATGATTGATGTTTGTTGGGGGGGGGTGAAAAACAGCCACCAGAATGAGTAAAAATCCACCTGCAGACACCAAATTTCACTCTAACAAGCAGACACCTGTTGTTCCATATCATCCCAAAGAAGTGAAATAGGTTGAGGGTCTGTGTGAGGAGTTATATAGCGACAGAACAGGGATGAGAGGAGGAGAGTGGTGGGGGAGGGAAGTAGAGGGAGGGAAAGAAGGCGTTTGTCTCTCATCCCTCCTAAACAGAGTCACAGTCGGTCATTCACAACAAGGAAGTGATGAAATCCCTGTCTCCCTCTTTGGTCTTATTTCAATTCCTTTCACATTTTTTTGGTAAAAAAAAAAAACTTGTTTGATACATTTCCTCTATTTCTTTCCCTCTTCTTCTCTTCCCCTCTTTATTTCTCCTCTATCTCTCCTTCTGTTCGACCGGATGACAGCGGGGCAGGCAGCGGCCCCAGGGATTGGAAGGAAAGATATTTGTATCAGTCAATCTGATAATCTTTTTCTGTCGCGTTTAAAGAGGATGAAGTCTTTCCTGAACACATGGTTTCACAGTTGGCCTCAAAGAATGATAAATGAATTGATATTAGACTGTTGGGAAATAGCACCACACTGATTAAAGAAAGGTCTAAGTCATTTTAATTCAAGTATTTTCAGACAAATAAAGAAAAAATGCTGCCATAGGTCTGAACAACAAGGAAAAGAGTTTGTTTTTTTTAAGTACAAAAGAAACACATTATATTAATTCTTAGGGAGCATAAACTATTGTGGAAGTGATAGTGACTGTGTGCTTTCTGCTCTCTTCATGCATGGTTCTGTAATTTGCGGAAAGATTTGTGGAGAAATGTTTTGTGGGCGGGGCAAAACTGATGTGGCAGACAATTACATCCCTGAATCAGAAAGGTGGAAGGCTTTGATTATGAAGCAAAATCATCTTAATGATTCAATGAAAGATCAGTGATGTCACTGTAATGTACAGAGTGGAAGAATCAAAGTCAGAAGAAGAACAAATGAGAAGAATCTGACTTGAACAAACAGCAATGGGTTTCAAAATGGTTAAAATAAAGCCAGCTAAGTCTTCTGTTGAATTAAATGAATGAAACCTGTGGGCGTTAGTCACAGGGGTCTACGACGGGAAATGTGCCTGTTTCAAAAGGAAATACATTTTGTCGCATTCAAGGTAAAATTGTCAAACAGTGTCAACTTTTAGCCGAAGACTTGCAGTTTTTCTTCCTTTTCCTATTTTTGTGGAACCACCATGCGTATGCTGTGACATTGGCACAACCTTGATCTGAGCCGTATTACCGCCAGCTGCTGGTCAGCTTTTGTTCCTGTGGGTCCTGTAACTTCTGTTGGCCAACAGCCAGCCTCCCCCTCCCATCTACCCCTTGATAACCTATCAGTGTTTCCCAACCACCGTCCTGTGAGCCAATCAAAGGGTAAAGGTTCCTAGGGGGCTACCTATCAGGTTGATTATCAAGAGGTGCTATTATGGCTCATTACAACGGAGTGTGCTCATAATCATTGCTGCTAACAAGGACCATTAACATGGGTGGGCACACAGTGGCAGAGAGCTCTACATCACATTTTTAAATCTAGTTTAGTCATGTTATTTATCGAACAGATAAAATTCAAAATTTTGAGTTGGGTGTGACAATGCTCCTCCACAGGATTTGCTTTCTAAAATCAAAAAAATAAATGCAAATATAAATACTCTGAAGTAATGATATAACATGAAAATATAATGTGGGATTTACAAATGTTTTTTTTTTCTTCTGTTTTTAACATGTTTTGGATCCAGAGTCAGTAGCTGCACACAATAGAGCCACGGTGTCAATCTGTTAAACATGATTTGGCCACAGACACCCCCTTTAAAGGGCCATTGTGTTGCATTTGTGATAATGCACAGCGCAGTAACAAACAGAATTAAGCATATGTTTTCATAATATATGGAATTAAAAATATACACAACTTCTAACATATGTAAATGTGTTTATGACTGTGTATAATCACAATAACATTGTCATTGAAGCGTATGCATTACCTTAAAATAACCATTCATTCATCCATCTTCTATACCTGCTTTTTGCTGCATTAAGGGTCGGTGTACTTAAAATAACCAGTTCACAAAATCCATGTTATTATATTTGGCATTGGGTCTATTTCCTTGTGACCGTATGTTGCTATCAAAGCCCGGAAAGGACAAACGGCAATGTCTTATCATTTATTCCAATTCTGACGTGACTCAATATAGTGAAATTGAAATTCAAATCCAAATATTAAATGAAACAGTTTGTGCTTTGTTGAAATTGTAATTCTTCAAGACAAAAACTTAATAACTTAAAGGTCCAGGTCTGTGATTTATACATTTATACATACGTGTACGGTATAACATTGAAAAAGAGGGAGATCAAACATTTGTCTCACGGTTATACTAAATTTAGGTTGTGTAACAACTACTTGGGCTAAGACTAGCGCTGCCACATGGAATGCACTTAGTGGGAGACACAACGATTTGACAGCTGAAGACACAAAGACGAGACAGACAGGAAGGAGAGGGAGACAGATGGAAGCCGACTCTCGTGACAGCAGAAAACACACCCTCATTCAGTCATGTGAGGACACAGGAGAGACCTGTGAGCGTCCTGATTGTCCTCCAGGGTCTTTGGCGTACAAGGAGTGGTGTAGAAAACAGTGAAATCCCAAACTTTTTTTGGTGTGAGTAAAACATTTTTAGAGATGTGCTTTTGAGATCACTGCTTTAGACACTCACAAACCAGTGAGAGAGGACGGGCGCCCGCCCCTGCACGCTTGCATGATGTCAGCCTATGCTGCAACATAAAGAGGCAGGAAGTATTTAATGGTTACATGCACAGATAACCATCAGTGATTAGGCTGCAGATGAATGAACTGTATGCATGTTGGCCATTCAGCGTGATGACGTCAGCCACCCGCTTGACATGGTATGTGCGCAGTGTTGGCATATTTTACACATTTTGGTGAATGCTTTTCATATATTCTCTTTCCTCTCCAGACATTTCAAAATTTCAAAACTTTGAAATTAAATATCTAATTTGAAGTCTTTTCCTTTGCAACCTAATTTGCAATATTCACTCTGCTAAAAAGAAAACTGGTGATTCACATCAACTTTCCTTTAAATCTCAATTCTAAAATTTGAAATTTACGAGTAATCCTCACCTTACAATGCACCTAGATCACTAAGATTTCAGATGTGAAGTTTCACAGTTCGTGAGAAGCTCTAGCTGAAAGCATTTTCAATTGTTCGCCACATCAACCACTTTGCTTCTAAAGCTGCATTTCCATTTGCAGTTTTTCACAAAAGCGATATTTCTAAAATTTCGATTTGCAGTTGCATGCAGATGCAATTTGCATGTGTTTCCATTGAATGATGTAAATAGCGTAAGCCGTAAGGACGAGATTTTACGAGAGTTAACTTTGCTTTTGTTAGTTTACGTTTGTTTGCTGTCCAGAATGGTTGTTATATTTTTCTCTTTAATTACTTGTAAAAAAAAAAATAACACAACACACCATATTCACTTGAAGTGAACTGGTCACGTGACCGTGTAAAGGGTTGTCATGAGACTTTTGCGATATACCTCTATGTCGATACGTCTGGAAAAACCACCTCATGAGAGCGTGTAAACTTTTGAGGAACATTTGAGGATTTTTATTTTTTTCGAAGTTCAAGTGTTTCCATTACCAGTTTTTTATTGTGATATTTAGGTTTTGTGCAATTCTAGGGGTAATGGAGACAGGCTAGTGAAAACAGAATGCCACTGCTGCAAGCTACCATCAAAACCAGAATATTACAAAGACAAAATGCAGAAGCCTCCCTGCTGCTGGTGGGCGAGGATTGTGGCGTAGCACCGTTTTTGATGTTAGCTGAACGCAGTATGGCCCTGAAAACATTTCTCCAGAAAACACTATGATTAATTGAGCTGTTTCTTCAACTTATTTCCTTAAATATGTTTTCTCAATGACTTTCCAAGTGTTATTTGTTTTGTTTGTTTGTTTTAACTAGATGGCTTCAAAAAACAAGATAAGATGATTTTGGATAAGATTTTCATGTGACTTGATAATATTTGAAAAAAAAAGGACATTGTCAATGCAAAGTTAGACAGAAGCGACAACAACACTGTCACGTGAAACTCTTTTATTTAGTTTAGTCTGTTGTAAAAAATAAAACATTTTTCACAACAATAAATCGGAAAATAGGATATGTTGACTGATGTGTGACTTGACTATATATAGTCAGACAATTCATATAGACCAGATGCATTTTGAACAGGGTAAAATATTTATGTCATTGTGGCATTTCATATACAATGCTGCAACAATTGCAATTACCACAATTACAGTAATCCAAATACGGTGTAACCCTGGCTCGTGCAGTTTGCAACATCGTCACTATGACTAGAATAGCAGCTGACCTGTATACAAAATAAAAGAACCCTTCCGCTCTCCACCGCCATCCTATTGTTGTCGGGGTGACAGTTACTTCGACTGACTAATTTTATCCGCCATGTGTTTAGACACACCATGATGGTGAAGGAGATGACTCGAGGTCATCGAACCTGTGCACAGGCCAGCCTATTGTTGTCACATAAACAACCAATAAACAAACATGCATCTGTGTCTATTTCAGTCCGGTCGAGTGTTTAGCCAGATCCCGGCACCCACACATTTCTGCAGCTGATAATGGGAGTGACCGTTTCCTGGTGTTGCGCTCCTCTCCCTGTGACCTCTTCTGACATCCAGGAAGCTCGCAGCTGATTAGAGGACAGAGACAGACGACGCTGTCCACACAATAGTCTGTCTACTTGTCTCCATACTGTGTCTGTGTGCATGACACTGATCTTTTTGACTGACTGACGGTGACTGGGCGAGCGGAGGAGTTTGGTACCGGTCTTGTCTGTCATCAAATGGTGATGGCAGTCTAAACATTCCCGAAAGTCGCCATTAAGTCTCATCAGATCTTTCATCCGAGCGTTGAGCACATTAAAACACACGGAGGCAGATTCAGCCAGCGGATGTGCCAACGTTTTCCTTTTTTTCACCTCTAGCTGATCTGATTTAAAACTCTGCTTCAGTAACTTTAGACCCTGGGAATTGAAACGGCCAACACATTGAATAATTTGCCGAATAATTCTGGACCTTCAGTGTTTTATTAAAGTGAAACAAGGAGGACGTGTGACACGTTAAGGCAAAGCTTCTAAATTTGAATTAGTGAGTCAATTAGAAATGTGTTTCTTGACCAAATTTCAGTCAATGCTTATTTAATTTGTTTATGTTTTGTTAACTTGATGAATGAAAATGCACAGCAGCTTTTAGTTTTGTCTGAAGAGAGGCACTAAAATTGGAAATGTGTCACTCAGTCAGGTTGATCATCAGTCTGTCATCTGAAGCCACTCTGCTTGATTCAGCTGAGTCTAAGGTGGGCGTCTGTTGGTGTTACGTCACTGAAATTTAAAATACAATTAGCAACAACAATAGTAGGAAGACAGATGGCAAACTGCTACGCGGTCGACTCTTCCCGAAACCAGTGCACATTTTTAAAGTGTGCGGTTTGGCTAATCAACTGTCTTTTGTACACAAAGCATCAAAGCAGTGGCGCTCGTAGCAAACCTGTGCCAAAAATACTGCTTTATAGACCCTTTAGTTCACCCTGAAGTGTTGGTGAAAAGCTAGCACTCGTTCAAACGTGTCTTGGAACTGTTTAGGCAACATTTAATGTTTATTATTATTTACTACAAATATGAATGGTGCCATAATAAAATCCTCTAAGAGCAGAATACCTCAGTCGACAGAAACGGGAAGCTGTTGACTTTGTCACAGCTAGGCAAAACAAACAATATTTTCGCAGAATGAACCCATGTTTATTTGACTTTTGCTTTATTTTGCATGCCATCACGAGTGAATGGATTCAGGCCCAAACACTGCCAACAGCCAGCACTTTACTAGAACTTCCGCAAAGGATGTTTTCTTCCAAATACAAAAAGAATCTCATTTAAAAGACATTAAAACTGACTGAGATTCTGCACTTTAAATAAATGTAAGGCAATGTTTTTTTTAATTTATTTTATGAATGAACGTTGATCTAGTGAGGATTCCAGAAGTGGGTCAGAAACTCTGATGGACAGTGTTGATGATGTCGTTGGGCAAACTGGCACGTAAGCTCGCCACACCACATTACTTTAAGTTATTACAGTCGGCCTTATCGAATAGCCCCAAGTGTTGACCTGGAACTTTTCTTATGTTTAGCCGTCGCCTTGGGAGTTGACGATAGGAAAAGGGAAGGCTTCATAAACACATACACAGTAAACCTTCTTCCTTGTTATCACTCTCCCAAATAAGAAAATCACAGCACAAGGGCCAAATCAGGCCCCCCATGAAAACATTGTGAGAGTATATCTGTGTTGATCTTGGCCACCGAGTATCAGTGCCGTGTTTCTGATACAGCTGAGTTTCGGAAACAAGGCCCTGGCTGTAAGAGAGATAAAAGCAATAAGGTTTTAAACCTTGTGAGTGGCACGAGCTAATAAGTTGTTTGAGAAGCGGTGCATCAGTTCAATAAAATGAAGAAGCTTGAGTAGTCCAGTATTTTCCTTTATTCATGAATACATATATCTTTGTTAACAGCTTTTTTTGCATTGTTTTTAACTTTGAAATGGGATGAAGATCACTTTTTGTGTCAACGCTAACTTTAATGGGTTATGCAGGTTATTCAAATGTGCATGTTCTATCTATCACTGCTCTGGCAATGAGATATAGAAGTGGTCAGACCTACGTGACTTTTAAGTCATTAAGAGAGTTTGGCTGTTTATTTAGTTAAGCCTTTTTTTTGAGTCTGACTACATCCTATTGCGTTCTACGTTGCCACTTATAGCGTCATTGCCCCAACCTATCTCCAACCTACACACCCTCTCCCCGGCGTATGTTCTACCATGCATACAGGAATGCAGCCACGCTGATGACGCCATGAAGTGGCAAGCTCACAGCACCAGAAGTGTGAAGTGCAAAGTGACAAAGCCAACAAGAAAATTCAATGTAACATTGAGGCATCATCACCGATAGGAAGAACATACAAGCGAGCGGACAGCGTTTGTCCTCACGAGCCATTTGCCTCGAGGGCTTTCCCCCAGTCTGTACCTCCTGTTCCCCCAGGCTCTGTCTGACTACATGTCTGTGGCCCTACGTGACTGGCCCAGGGTCAGTCAGTGCCATTGGAGGCCGCCATGGCAGCAGATAACGCTAACTGGCATCCTGTTATTACCACTAATTGCCCCACAGCCCCGAACTGAGCAGACACCCTGGGTGGGGCGTGTCTGAGGAGCGTGTGTGTTTCTTCTGCGTGTGTGCAGGCCAAGTTAAAGTTTTGTATTACACTGACCTTGTGAGAATTTTTTTTTTTTCAATTGGTTACATAAGTGGATGGATTGAAAATAGAGCAGAAGATGTGGTGTGGAACAGTTTTGGTATTTTGTCTAAAACTGTCACAAAGTCAGAAAACCATCTTCACAACTTTTAGCAGCTTTTTGATTAATTAAATGACTTAAGCATCCACTATATAAACAGAAGTACAAATAGTCAAGACGTTTGGATACCACACAGATGTAAACTTTAAGGAAAATAATAATAAATTCAACCAAGTGGGGGTTGAAATAATGACTCGGAATGACTCTCTAATCAGAATTACAAACCCATTGTTTTGCATCATAACGTCATGAAGGCCCGCTGTATACAAGTTGGCCCACGGGATTGACAATGCATCAGCAGCCCTGGTGACTTGCCAGTGTCTTACAAAAAGGGATGTTTAGATGTTGCACTGTATGTTATCTCTGGTCTCTCTGCACATGTTCGACTCAGCTACACAGCCCAGGGGAGGTTGACAATGAACTCTATAGATCTAACAAGTGCAGACAAAGCCCCCCCAGTATTTACTCCTGTGTGCATAATAAGATTCATATCACATTTTCTGCAAATACGTCCCAGTGGTTGCAGCACTGTAGCCAGCGGCAGAAGCCAGTTGGCCTGCCTTTCAGTGAGTTTTTAAGAACACATTGAACACAAGTTCTAAATTCCTAATCAGTGATTTTGAAAGTTCTAAAACATGAGAAAAGCAGATGCTGCCTGCAAATTGTTTGCCTTACACGCAGAATTTCCAGTCTAAGTCTAACTCAATTTCATTCAATTTTGGGTGTAAACTGGAAAGTAAAAAGCACTGTCAAACAATCCATTATTTTCATCAAGATTAATCTCTGACTGTCCATAAATTAACTGGGATTAATCACATTTTAATTTGCATGTTTTCCTATTAATTCTTTTATTATGCTTTTCAAGACCGTTTTTATGTCCATATGTGAAGCAATTCTTACCAGAGTGTCTTGTTTGGGAACAAAGAAAGAATTTCCTTTTTGGTCTTTTGTATTATTATTTCTTTCACAACAGTGCATCTAGACGCGCTTATTATACTTAAGGAGTTCCAATTTGGTTCCTTTGTCAATTTCATACAGTTCCTGTGTGTGTGAACAATTATTCCCCATGACAGTAAGGTGTTCGATGGACCAGAGCATTCAGTTACCAACCATTTAGAAATTCAATCAGTAAGCTTCTTCAGTATGCCTTCAGCCACAGGTCTGCGGCGACTCCCCCCACACACATACCTATATTTGTTTGTATACACATTTATAATTATTTATGTACAAATGCACACATATATAATAAAAAAAACCTCTTTCGAGAAAGAAAGAAAGAAAGAAAGAAAGAAAGAAAGAAAGAGTAAAAATCTTTAGTAGTTAATAGTGCCAGATTTAAGACAGAACTGCGGTTACAGCAGAGATTCGATCACTCAATCACATATATGTATGTATATATATACATGTATATATTGAACGGTCCTGATATTGTTGACTGACCATTTTAAAAACCTCAAATCTTTCAGTGCTTCATTTCAAAAAGTTTTACTCATCAAAAAGTCTTTGTGTCTGTCCTTCTGGGGAACTTATCGGATAAGGGTGGGAATTGCTGGGGGGCAATAATATCAACAGACTTTACAACTGACTGGCCAACTGACTTTAAAAGATTACAGAGTTACTGCTGGTTATCTTGCATGAGAGCATACGTCTGTGTTGATGAGACAAGGGCATCAAAGCTGGCCGGCATCCTGTGGGCAGCCCAGGGCAGGACCACTGGGCACATGGCGGCAGCGAGGTGGGTGTCCTGGGGCAGGCACCACACCGTCTGCATCCACATACGCACACGCACATACACACACAGACACAGACAATCCTCTACAGGCTCAAAAGGCCACCATCTAATTGACGTGGTGTCAGAACTCTGGGGATGGACAGATGGGAGGTACAAACACAAGCACACGCATCCTATGCCACAATATTAGCTCACGCAGCAGATACAAAATGCGGTGCTGTGACAAGGGAGGCTTTCTGTCCTTATTTAATATGCTCAAACTGCATTTGAACACTGAATGCACACACACATAGTTCACATGGCATGTGAACTATGATAGAGGTGGTCAAGAACTCTGCTTCATACATTACGGCAGGTTAATTATAGAGCACAGAATTGAATCCAGATTGTAAAGTGAGTTGAAAAGTTTCAGATTTAGTCATAGTCGTATGGTGATAGTGAATTAAATTAGAATACCCAACAAAAATGTGTGAAACATTAGATATCTAACATCTTAATGTAAAGTAAACATCTTAGGTTCATTAAAAAAAAAAAAAAAAGAAGAAGAAAAAATCATGAAATAGATCCAAACATAAAAATCGTGTTTCAGGAATTATATTCAAAAGAGCAGCAACGCAACATAGAGCATGCACAGCCTCTATAGATGAAAACTTATTGCGTCACATTTTTATTTTATAGTCTCCGTTAAGGGTTAAGGGATGAATGTCGAAACTGCAACCATGCTGTTTGGCTGCCATCTACTGGCTGAAGATAGTGCATGTCAATTCTCAGAGATGCCAGAAAATATTAGTCATGTTGGAGTGGTGAGGTTATGCGGCTCCATGAATGCACCGTATACCAAACACAACTTCAGCAAATTGGTATTGGCAAGTTTTCTTTTTTTGTTTCTGTGGGCAAATTGGAATGTCAGAGGTAACACATTACAAAGAATAAAACGTTGCCTTTAATTCAATATTTTATGAAAACAGTTACATAAAAATATCAAACTGTCCAAAGCAGATCAGATTTGATGCATATTTTAAAATGACAGTGTTTTATGTATTTTGTTGAATTCTACTTCAACAATAGCCATGCAAATAAAGTATGCTCTGTGAAATAGTAAGTATCTAATGCTGATATTAATAATTTGAAGCATATTGTAAAAACACACGTTTAGATTCAAAGTGGAAACAAAAAATAATAATTAGATTTACACATTTTTACAAATTTGTTGACTATTAGAGTGATTTCTTCTTGGACATAAAAAGAAAAAAGAAATAGCAAATTGATAAAATAGTAGTTAATTCAATTTAATTCAATAATTTGTTAATTCAGAAATAAACTAATTATAATGGGATAATAATAATAATGGGCAAACAGCCCTTAAATCTCCCACCAAACATTTTGATTGGGATATTTCAGTAAACCTATTTTTTTCTCTTTCTTTCTTTCTTTTTTTTTTAAGATTTTTAAGCCATAAATTTCAATAAAGCACTTGATTAATTTTCTTTGCTCAGTTCATTCCTATGCATGTTTGATAGCATCACACTTAGCATCATGATAGCATCAGATCTGTCAGTGCCACTCCCGTGGTGCATGATCTTTTTTTCCCATAGGTCTGTCTGATTGAGATCTGGTGACTGGCGAGTTCAGTGAAGGACGGTGAACTCACCGTGAGGTTAAAAAAAAAAAACATTTTGAAATTACATTAAAGTAGCGGACATGATGTCTGCAAGATACGGAGCATGTAGGTGGGAGAAAAACTCTAAGCATACCCAGAAAACATTCCTACTTCATGACACCAAGTCATGGATCCTTGCTTGATATAAGGCAAGAAGTTTGGTATCTAACTTGCTTCTTTGCCTGCACATGACAACAACAAGCTACCGAGAAGTTCAAAAAAAGAACGCAACGTTAAAGCAAGCAAACCAACCTACTACAACTTCTGTCAACGACTGTCATGGGCCTACGGTGTAATTCACTTACGCGCCACTATGTTTCAAATGAATATACTTGAAAGCAGACTGAAGGCAGTTGAAGTCATGGAGTTGGTTATTTTGTTTATATTAGATAAGGTACAAGGATACAGGATATTAGATACAAGGATCGTTGTTGTTTTATTTGTTTTATTTGTTTATAAGTCACATGCTTGTTTTTATGCTTAGATTGCTTTCAGTAACATTTCAGTTTAAGTATAGGTATAGTTTATTATGTTTTTTGTTGTTTTTTTTTACTTAGAAGTGTCAGGTTTACAAAAAAGTGTGTACCGGTACTTTTACATACCAACATATCAGTGAGACTATAATATCAGTGTATCATTTTACTCAGTCGATAATGAAACTTCTAAAATTATAAGATTGAAATATTTCATTTCATTTTTATATATGATGTAAAAGTAAGGCATTTCTTTGCATTTGTACTTGCTTTTGTTTTTGCCAGCTGTCTTTTGTGCACTGTTCTCAGCCATTAAAGTAAATATTCAGTGGGGGAGCTACTACAGGAATGACATCACAGTCATCTGCACTCACTGTGGTGTAAACACGGAAACATGGAATGTTTCTGCAAACAATTGCATAAACTGTCATTTAGCTGCTTTGGGTAAATATTACTCATTCCAAACTCCAAGGCAGAGTGAAGCTCTCATTCTGCAGCTCTTTCTGAAGGACTGATTTGAATCTCTGTAGTTGTTCCGGAGTGAAATGGTTTTTCCAGTCTCCAACAACACCTGGGACGAGAACAGGAACACAGCAACTCTTATTTAAAATTAATAAAAAATACTCCAAAAAATAGAACCAAACTCCAAAGCTCACATGCCGGATTTAATGAAATACCAGCATCAACAGGATTCATCAGAGTAACTGAAAGCAAACAGCTCACCTTTCCTGAGGAATGGAGATATCTCACTGTCCATCAGTTCCCGAGGGACCAGTTTGAAGTTGGACATTTGGTTGTCTTTCATGGCCTTGAAGGAGCAATGCTGTGCTATCTTTTGGATGACGTCTTCACTGAGATCACGCTCGAGAAAATCTGACATGCGCCTCAGAGTTGCAGGGAGGTCCTGAAAGAAGGGATGATGCACACGGGTCCCTCAGTTTATGGGAAACAGATAATTGTATAAAAACTCTGTCTTTACGATGGATGTTCTTATTTGACTTTGCAAGGAGATGTTTCTTCAAGTCAATGGTCTCGATAAAAGTGATAATTCTACCAAAAAGTGAAAGTTCAGTGTGTAAAATATTTGAAAAACAAAAAACAAAAAGGCATTATAATTCCGGCTGCCTTGCATGACAATGTCCTAAAGCTTTGCTGCCTAGGCAAACGAACATCAAGACGCATCAGCCAATCAGAAAGAGGCGAGACACACCAGCTGCGTTTCCATTATCCCTAGAATTGCGCAAAACCTAAATATCACAATAAAAAGCTGGTAATTGGAACATCTAAACTTGGAAAAACCTCTCAAATATCACAAAAAGTTTTTTATGGTCTCATGAGGTGGCTTTTCAGACATATCGATAGAGAGGTATATCGCAAAAATGTCATGGAAACACTTTTTTTGCATTTACATATCACCGGATGTGACGTACACGCCATCCTCCTCAAAGTGGAGTCGCGCACGGGACGAGATTTTACAAAAATTACGGCTTGTGTGCTTCACACCAGTCAATGGAAGCACCTGCAATTGGCAATTGTACTTTGTACATGTTCTTTTTATATAGCGGTCTATGGGGAAAATGCTTTTTGGGCCGTGTGGGGTTTTGGCTGCAGTACTATGAGTGGCCACTGGGGGGAAAAGCCCCTAAAAACATTTTCTAACCCAATAATACCGATTCTTCAGTTGTGCAAACAGAAGGAACATCATCCACTACAAACTAATTGTGGTTAAGAAGCTCTTTCAGAGACTGTTGTTAACCTTTTTCATGACACCATCACATTATGAATGGGCAAAATGAAGTCTTGTTTTACTACCTGAACCATCTCTTCATATGTGATGTACATAATTCTGTCTCCCAGCTCACTGTGCTTCCAGCTCTTCACATGATCTGTCCATTTTCCAAACAGCACTGCAGACAATAAAGATTAAAGTAAAGACCATCACCTTTTAAACCCTATTTTAAGATGATGAACAAAATGAAAATACATATACGTTTGGGACACAGTTTTAAAATAAAGCAGCATAATTTGATAAATAGTATTAATTATTAGACTTAATTGATAAATGGAATTGATTATTGCATAAGGGCAAAAATGTATAATGAAAATGGAATAAGTTCCAAAAATAATAATATTAGTTAATGACATTGTATGTAGCACAAGCTGAGCAAAACCCAGACATTGCAAGGAATTTTATAAAATTCCCCCCAAACATAATTTTAAGACCCAAAAGGACAACATATCTCGGAAATGGAGGGTGTACGGTCACCCACCCAAGCACTACTGACATTTAGAATCAGTTAAATTAATTGAAAGTTGGCTTTTGCCTTTTGCCTTTTACCTTTCCCCTCCAAGAATTTGTCCACAAACTCATCAAATGTCCCTGGATCGTCAAGGAATCGAGCCATTTGGTGGAAGTAGTATGAAGACACAATGACATCCTTGGGGTTCCTCATGACATAGATCACCTGTGGCATAAATAAAGGACATGCAACATCTTGTCTGATTGCCTTACAAAGAGAACAAAGCAAAAGGTGCATCAACCCTAGATCATTCCAAATGAGAATAGAAAAGAAGCAGAAAATGATTCAGGGTTGTATCTGCTGTCATCCAAGTGAGAAAACAAAACAAAACATGCTGTCCGTTGGAATGTGAGAACTGCTGTAAACTTGCATTTCTCAGAAATTGCTTAAACATTTACCTTGGCTTTGGAGGCTAGGAAGGAGGGAGGCATGAGTTGGTAAGGAAAGTGTGTGACCATTGCACGCGGATTGGGCAGCTGATCCACAACCAGCGCTAATCTTTTCTCCTCCAACCAGGGGACCCTGTCCCAGTTGGGAATGGTGTGGAGCGGTGTCAGGTCCCCGCCATTCAGCACCAGAGGGAGGATCTCCTGCATCCAGATTGTACCTGCAGAAAGGAAAAATGGCAAGTTAAAAGGCTAATATAGTTTTAAGGGGGAAAAGATAATAATAATAAATCCCCTCAGTGAGGTTGTCAACTTTGCTGAACTGACGCAATGCGATCGGAATCAACAGTCCAAACCACAAGAGTTGCAAGTAAAGATAATGAATGAAACGAACTTACTAAAAAAAAAAAAAAAAAAAACAGTCTTCAGAAACACCGACCTGACTTCGGGTACGTGACAACCACAACATCGCTGTCTTTTAAACGAAATTCCTGCGCAAACTTGAGGCTCTCGGCAGAGTGAGTTTCTTTGGGCAACAGGAGTCCGTGATACAGCAGAGACAGATCGCCGGGACACTCAGTGAGAGAAACCAACGAAGCCATGTGTAATTCCACCAGTGTCTTCGCGAAAAGATGGAGACGTAATTAACCTTAGGACCCGAAAAGTCACACTGTGATTTTCGCAAGCAAGCGCAGGTCCCGGAAGTGACGGACGCCACCTCCATTATCTGCACTGATCTAGGGGAACCTGTTGGGTCACGTCGTCTACGGTGGGTGGAGGCACCGCTGCTCGTTGCCTCTCGGCAACAGTTTGCTTCATTCAAAACATCTTTAAAACGTTATGATTCCTATCATGCTTCGTCATGTTTATTTATTTATTTCTTTTTTTTTTTTTTTTTTTTTTTTTACATCCTTAGTTCTATCGTCATCCCTTTTCAAAAGACGTAAACATAATCTATTGTTTTGATTGAGTATAATTCCATGGTAAATTTGGTATTCATGCCACAAACACAGCTTTGAAGCATTTTTGTCATTTCTTGTTGAAAGAACAAAAACAGCAACAAAGGGTGTGTCCCGCGGTGAGTGTAATTATCAAAAGGTCATGTTTTGTCACTTTGGAGTTGAAAAAAACGACACACGCTTTTCATCCCTCCTACCCTCACCCCCGTTTTAAAATTAGTTTTTCCCTTCACCGTTACTTAAAAATATGAACATAAAATAAAAAGTAAATGCAGTTTTGTGTTTAGATAAATTATTAAATGCATCACTATTTGATCAGCATCTGATCAGCTTTTCTAAAACACATGCATACACTGTAGGCATAACTGACTCACATGCAAATACAAAAATACATATATAAAATGTCTGTTCATTCAAGTTAATTTCAATTTCTTATTATTTTACTGCATGGCAACTCTGCCAAACATGCTGCACGCTGGTGTATCATTAACGTGTGTATCATTACAGGTAGATAAGTCAAAGTGGTGCTCTGAATAGACCCTAGTAAATTTGAACAATGCATGGTGGAAAATGTAAAAAGATTTTTCATTTTTGGAACAAACCTTGACCCAGTAGCAGAACTGAGCAGAAGTGAGACAGCTGAGAGAAGAGAAGAGAAGAGAAGAGAAGAGAAGAGAAGAGAAGAGAAGAGAAGAGAAGAGAAGAGAAGAGTGACAGTCTACCTGACTTGGGGTAAGTGACAGCAAACACATCGGAGTCCTTCACGGAGAAGTTCTGCGCGAATTCCAGGCTCTCAATGCTGTGCGCCTCAGGGGGCAGAAAAATACCTCGGTAGTGAATGTACTCACAGGAGCACATGGCGGCTGGCTTCAGGTGCTTCCTGGGGAGTTTTTTTGGGGGGGATTTTATATTTAACGCTTGCTTTGCTGTTCCTTCACTCCTTCACTCACTGCCCTGCCTTCCCCTCCTGGCCGTCAAATGCGAGGAAATATGAGCCGCTGTCTAAAGTGGGGCTGTTTGCGCGCATCTCAGCTGTGCTCACCGTCACACCCCTCTTATTCTCCTGGGCAGTCACATGACCAAGTTAATGTCGCTGCAACCTTCCCCTCTGTCGAGACAAGTTATTCCTTTCAGCGGCCACGGTGCACATACAGAAAGCGGTGTGTGCATGTATTAGGTACCAGACAAGCCCATTGTGTGCCCTCAATAATGGAGGGCTTTGTCAAATTCCAGAGGCCTCAGCTGAGAGAGGGGAGCAGCGAAGAAGCAGACATGGGGAAGGGGGGGCTTGGTGGGATTCTGTAATAGCAAAGGCATGATATGTTGAAATTTGTGATTTTTTAAATTATCTTTGTTGCCTCCATTTGGAAAAGATCGCTCTCAGACCTGACAGCAGACACTTGTGTAAGAAACCGCTGACGTGATGACATTCATTAAGGAGCCCTTGTGTCTGGTGCATTTTGTCTGGAATGCATTTTTATTTAAATTTCCCTCACATGACTCAAATATGATGAATTAGACTTTTTTTTTTTTTTTTGGAAAGTTAGGAAAAACTGATGTTGTGCTTTCAGTGGTTGGTTTCCCTTTTCTGAAAAAGCCCCAACCTCCTATAATCCTCCTATATCCTGTCTAATCTTGTTCTGCAGTGATTCCATCGCACAATTTATTGTTGATTCATTCTGAAATCTCGCACATCCATCTTGCACGCCAAACTGCTACCACGAGCAGTCTCTCTCTAGCCGTGATGGAACTGTCCTTAAAGGCCCCAGAAGATGGCACAGATATCGCTGGAGGAATGCCACAGAGATGAGGGAGGATAGTCCACTCCTGCAGGGCTATGTAGGGTTTTGAAAGCTTTTCTTGACATGAAGTGATTTTCAATTATAAAATCTAGTCACTTCTGGTATTAAGAACTTTAATACTGCTTTCTTTGGACTAATTTCTTTGGTTTTGGCTAGATAGATAGGAAACAATCCATTTACTTTTCACTGTGGCATCTGTTTCTCCTTCTTTCTTTGTCAGTGTGAGGAGCATCTCCAGAGATTACCTTGACCATTATTTGTAGTCCTTGCACCTGTCTGCACTCCCCTCCCATTTGACTATTCCTTGCATTCTCAGTGGACCTGCCCACTTTGATAGTTTCTTTGTCAAGTGTAATGCTAGTACTGTGAGATCGGAGAGAACAATAAAGACAAACACTGAGGCTGTTTCAGCGCGAGTCCTTGAATTATTTTTTTCAGTATAAAAATCAACCAAAAATCCTTGTTGATGTACGTTGTTGTAGAAATTTCCAGGTAGACACTATTCCTTTATAATCTTTATATCGCTTAAACATGGGTGTTTATTTAAATAAATAAATGAATGAATAAAATGTCAGAGTAACCCCAAGTAAGCCAAAAAAAAAAAAAAAAAAACTTTATTGCCAAAAAAAACACTTTAAGATTTAAGACGCTGAGTGGACCTCAGTACAGGATGATGGCAAAGCTAAACAGACTTAATAATAATAATGATGAAAATAAAGTAATAGAAAAACAAAACCAGAAAATCATATTAGAGTTTGGTTCAAACTACTTGATATATTAATTGTGTATAAATAAATTGATGGATGGGGGGGGGGCAAATCAATAAGACATTAAAGAACTATTACTGCTTTAATACAAACATATTGATAATAATCACTACGTAGGTAATATTTTTCACAGTGACAAAAATGTATCAAATGTGATTGTT
Source organism: Nelusetta ayraudi (assembly GCF_046127955.1). Lineage (NCBI taxonomy): Eukaryota > Metazoa > Chordata > Actinopteri > Tetraodontiformes > Monacanthidae > Nelusetta > Nelusetta ayraudi. The sequence goes on along the minus strand of NW_027466186.1, from coordinate 2,953,192 downwards.
TGGACATAAATTCCACGAAACAGCTTCCATGAGCCAACCATAGGCAGAAGTCTCCTGATATCACATTTTTCTTGAGATGAAAAATGAGATGAGTTCGTTCAAGCTCACCACAGGCCACTGACACTTAACTGGAAGGACTGGTAAGCTCGTAGCGAGTTTTCTACTCCACACCAGTCCGACAAGCAAAACTTGCAGCCGTCTTTAGTGAAACCCAGATGGTGCCAGGAGTCGTCTTCTGGTTTATGATAACCTCGACCTGATCAGGAGCAAGGCGCTGTTTGAGGGCTGATCCCGGGGGTTGGACTTTCTAGTTACTGTGGACAAGGGTGACGAAGAGAAACAGCGAGCAGAGTGAGATGGCCCCCGTCAGAACAGCTTTCACCAGCAGCACTGTCCAACTGCCCAGCAGGAAGACGTGGACAAACAACCTGAACACACAACAGAGAGAAACAAGAATTAAAATAATAATAGCGCGATAATTGGTAATCCTGAATATCATGAAACAGGAAACCTCAAGCTGGGAATGCCGAATTAATCTAACGACACAGAAAAAAGAACCAGTCAGTCAGAACAACGCCTCGTCTCCTTCATGCGGAACAATTTTTTTCTCTGACAATACAGCATCGACCTGCATAACTTGGCACACAGCCATGTGAGGCAACAGTGACTGCACTAGGATATAACAAACTTTGTTTGGTACATTTTGGTATTCGGTATTTCGGTAGTATGTTGTACAGCGTGGCCTCATCTTCTCCCAATGAGGATATAAAGCTTTACTTAAGCTATTATTCAGTGGGTTCAGGTGGAATATTTATTGGGGGGCAGTCAAGTTATGAAGGGAAGCACAAAATGATATATATATATATTTTTTTTTTTTTTTGTTATAAGGCCCAAAATTGTGAGCTGCATCCCTGGTTGCAAAAGCTGGATTATGAAATAAATCATGAATGCGACTTGACTCCACATGAGAACATAAATCCTGAGTAGTCTCAGGTCAACAATAGAGGTCACTTATTTGCTTTTGAAAACAAAGATACGTGTTTCTTCAGACAACTCTTAAACATTTCTACAAGGTGTCCAGACACTTGAGGAGACAAAATAGCATTTAGAGAGTCAGACTCACTCCATTAGAAATGCCTTGTAGACACAGAGAGCCAGCAGCACAGTGACGGGAAGCCGGAAGCTCTTCGGAAGGTCATACCGCGTGAACATCCACACCACTGCTGCCATTGCAATATAATGGACCTGTAAAGATACACAACATAGTTTGTAAAAGAGAGACACCACATGTCTACAAATGTAAGAGTTAAAACATGTCTACACAGTGACACGGGGAGAATGTTCTTATAACCCAAAGTTTCAAAAACCATCTTCATCCATCTTCTTAAATTCTAAATTAAAACAAAACAAAAACAAGGCTACTTACCAAACTAATATTGGAGTCAAAGCTCATCTGGATGTATTTCCAATCAAACTCAATTCCTCTGGCCCCTACCCACAGTGGGAGACACCTAAAAAGCCATGTGACAAGGCACAAACAGGCAGGATCTGTGTTATAAATGTACAAAAATGGATCCCTCAGCAAGAACTCAGGCTACATCACCATCAGCCAGGGTAATGCCAGAACACTGCTGTGCATGCAAAAGTGCTCAATGTTATTTTCACCTTGACATCACAAGCTCTGCCGTCGCCCAGCCCATGGCAGCCACCATGATCTTGTACTCTCCTTTACCAGCATTGCGAGACATGACAAGGTGGAGGCCCAACAGGTCAGCCAGGTCCACTGTTGCCTTCATGAATTCCTAGAAAAAAAACAACTTGCTACAGCCTCAACGTGGTTTTCAAAGTTTGAATTCTGCGTCGCTCGAGCAAAGATTTGACCCTTACCCCCACAAAGTCATAAACTCCAGCTCCTCCTTCCCATGTTGGGAAAAACGTGGCAAGAAACAGCATCTGAAAGAAACAAATAGTGAGAAAACCTTGCTTGCAGACTCCATTCTGCTACGTTCAAATGGAAGCATGGACTTAAAGTGCACTCACTTTACATAGCTGAACAAACAGATAGGTGGCTCCAGCTTGGACACATCTCCAGAATGCATTGTATTCTGAACTGTAGATCAAACACAAAATAATTAAAGTTAAATCGTAAAACTGCTAAAATGTAAAGTTAGGTTTGTCTGACACCAAAGTCGTCGTTGAGGAAACGCGGCAGTGCCGACAAACTCAACAGCATTCTGGTTTGTGCTGGGGAGATTATGTGGACCCCCTCACAAAGCAGAGACTTGGTAAGAAGATTATTTAACAGTGGCCTCAGCATTTGAGCATATGTTCTTTCAGGGCAGACAGGATTAAAAAAAAAAAAGGGGCACAATCCAAGTAACATCCCTGCACGTTATAACCCAATCAGGCTGTAGTAAATAGGCCGAATTCAAACCGTTTGTGTAGACATGCATCACCAATGTTACAGAAGCATACTTTAAAGAGGAACTTACAGCCCGCTGCACTTGTATGTTATGAAATATGGGAAGTATGCCAGGGCAAAGCAGTTTCCGAAATGAAACAACGTCATGATGGCTGCACACACAACTCAGCTCCCTGGAGAAAACAAGAGGCAAAAAATAAGATACGCAGTGACTTAACGCACAGAAAACGCAAATTAATTAGACATCGAGATAAAACTAAACAATGCTCGAGCCCTATGCAAATAACTAGAATTTAAACACTTAATATTGTTAATAATCAGACACTGTACGTCTCATGTAAAGTATAACTAGGTGTCTTTCGTTTATATCCACGCCAATTAGCTTGCCACTGGTTGACATAGACTTTAGCATCTGGCTAGCAAGACAAGACGATTATTCTAACCTCTTATTCAAAACCCGACATCTGTCAACCGACACAAAATCATTCAAACCGTATTTCAGAAACTGTAAGTGAGATGTACATGATCGTTACTTACTGTTTTATTTTTTGTGTTTTGTAATAAACAGGCAGAACGTCGTGCTGTGCCTCTCGTTGAATGACAAAAGGAAGTGCACTAGGGTCGACTTCCTAATGCTTCCGACAAACTCACTCGGAACTAAAAGATTGGTTCCGCAGGAAGGTAAACGACTTGGACGTCACGAAAACCATGTACATCGTATAGCATGACATGGGACATCTATGTTGAAAACTATTTATTAAAAAAGAAAAAGAAAAAAGTGGACACTGTGACCAGTTATTTGATACAGGGTAGAAACCATAGAATAATAACTGTAATTCTATTCAAAACAGAGACCTGTTGGTCTTTCTATGTGACCCTTGAATAAACTGGCAACTATTCCAGAGTGTACACCACGTTTGCTCAATGACTGCTGGAAAGCCTCCAGCAGCCCCCTATCTCGTCCCTGGATGGAGGAGAAGCAGTTGGAAAATAAAATAAAATAAATAAATAACACGAAACAAGATTTAGTGATTTTGTATTTTGTCACCATTCCCACCACATCGTAAAACAACCAATGGTAATATCAAAAATTCAAATGAGGCGAAACATTTTCAACAAATGTTGATCTTTACAATGCATAGCAGACAAAGTTTCTTTTCTCTGCACAGTCTCGGATGATCCAGTTGTTTGTGTCGTATTTGGACAGAGTTCCACAGTGCCTCTGCTGGGACGGACAGCTGGGTAGTTGCCCATTGTTGGTCACTTTTCGCCCATCCATCCACCACCACGATCCTGCCAGGAAACGTAGGCCTGTCCACACCTGAGAGACACCACATAGGCTTTCATGACCATTCAGTCATTTAAAATTGACACGTTTACAAAGTTAGTTCACAATTATAGTTTGAAAAATTAAAATATGAAATTTTATTATAACAGCATGCCATCTACTCAGGAATTCAGTATATAATGTAATGACAGAAAAAATAAAATTGCAGGCATATTATTGCATATTACTTAAAAAAAAAATCTTACCACATAAGTACATGTATAAAATACAGAATACATAAATATAAGCATCATTATAAATGACAACTAAGTATAGCAAATTTAAAGACATTAAGACGTGGCTCTGGTCACACGTATCAAAATGAATTCCCATCGCTCTAAATATTCCTCACCTCATCTGTCGTAGCGCTGTAGATTCTGTCTCTGACATATTGGTAGTCACTGTCCTGCAGGCTTAGGAGATTGTATTTGTAAGTGCAGGCCTTTGGGGACCCCTCACATGAGCTGTCTATTTTCCTGCAGTGATTGAGAGCGTCCTCCCATGTCTTTTTCTCTTTAACTATCACCAGGTTGTCGTCCTGGCAAACAGCAGCATACTTCCTGGCACAGTCTTTGGCATGAAAGAGCTGACTGACTTCTTTATATAAGACGCAGTTGTTGAGGGCCGGCTCTTTGTCAGCCCAGTTTCTGTAATCTGACTTCATGCCTCCACTCCAGCTCCACCCCTTACCCAATATTAGTTTCAGTCCAATCCAGCCACTGCTTTTGATGCTACTTGTGTTGTTTTCTGAGACAGTGATCAGGTTCATATTGTTACTCTGACAGTAATCGGAGGCATTGTCCCAACTGAGGTGTTTTTCACTGTACTGAATTATATTCCCTGAAGAGCAGTAAAAAGGATGATTTTTATAACAACCATCAATGTGCCACATTCGATCATCATGCAACATTGTACAGTGATGGGCTGAGTAGACAACAATCCATTTGTTATTTTTTGAGAGTCTGATTCCTGCGCTGTCCTCTCTGCTTCTGTAAAAAACAAAAACAAAAACTGGTGACATCTGGTGTTGTATACCTTTGCTCAGTTTTTTTTTTTTTTTTTTTAATCAACAATTAAATTGTAATATCTTGATATCAACATGACAATTTCCTATCACGTTACTCACACATTTATCCAAGTCCAGCTTCTGTCATTTTTTAGATCTCTGAAAAGACCGATCCAAAAATATCGTCCCTCATCTTTCACCAATTCCTGAAGCACCTTGACATGATTCTTTGACCGTAAAGTGATCAAGTCAACATGTTTACTCCTGCAGTGGTGTCTGGCCTCGGTCCAGTTCAGCGACACAGATGGATAGGAAATAATCTGTGTAATGATCGCTGCATCAATGCAAAGACCAGTCAGCAATAGAGAAGAGAAGAAAAGGAAAGAGTCGCTCTTCTTCTCCATGACTCTTTCTGCAGCTACCTGGAGATAGAACAGTCTCTGCTCTAAGTCAGGTCACATTGTGTTACCAAGCCCCCCATTTGTTCTTATATATTCCTGGCCACTCCCACATGCACATGTCCTGCCCAATCCAGTTGATAAGGAACGTAGTTTTACTATTGAAATTAGTTTATTTCAGTCCAAGTTTATTTGTTTAAAAACTTTATTGACAATGCCCTTTTGTGAGCTCTCTTTGTAATATCTAAGGTTTTTTTTAAGGTCTTAATTTGCCAGTTCTTGTCTTGTCTTTGTCAGCCCTTCTTCCTTTGTGTGTGTGTGTGTGTGTGTGTGTGTGTGTGTGTGTGTGTGTGTGTGTGTGTGTGTGTGTGTGTGTGTGTGTGTGTGTGTGTGTTGTGTTCTGCCACAAATAAATCATCTGCTGCTTCAGATTGCAATCCACCTATTTTTGTTTAACCTGGACTCCTGGTTGAGTTTTGACGTGTGCATGTAAATGACACGCATAAAGCTTCAAAAAGGAATGGACTTTCTTTATGTGAAGCGACAGTACTAGCCACGGCCTCACAGTACTGTATCTGAGTGTCATTTTAAATTCATTTTCATCTGCAGTGTTTTTTTTCATCATGTTTCTTTTCTTTTCTTTTTGTTTGAATTGCAAGCTAAGAAGTGACATTTTGAGTTGCACAGGGATGACTTTTTACACACGACAAGGTCAAAGCAATGAAAGATATACATATACAAAAGTGGACCCAAATGCAGTCCACCTGTTCTTCTGCATCCAAGGGCTAAATTCAAATTTTGTGTATTCAAAACTGTCCAGTTTCCATGCTTGAATGGGCAAATCAGGTTGTAGGCAAATAGTCCCATTTGATCCCATTCAATTTTAGTTAGGAGACTTAATTGAGTTGACATCCTGCAAATCGGGTGCAGGTGCCAGTTGTTGGAGATCTTGGGTCTCGGTTGCTCCTCTGCTGTCTGTGTTAGAGGTTGGATCCAGAACTTCAGTATCAAGGTTGCTCAGACTTTTGGGGTTTTAAGGAGAAAAAGTCGGAACAGTTACCACAGCTTTGATTGGCTTGGAGTGGTCATTCGGAGCATTCAAAGCACCTTTGCTTTGCGACCGGTTGATGCTGGCTTTGAGTTTGTGAATTTAGATTAATTAATAATGGAAGAGGCATAGCAGATGCTCAGAGAGGAAATTCAGATGGTTTTCTGTTTTCCCATATCTTTATTTTGGGGAGAGTATTCTTATGCAATAACCAAAAAAATTTCAATAACCCACCCACTCATTCCAACACATAGATCTGACATGGTTTCTGTTGCTAAGGGGGGAAGTTACCTGATTGGCAAGAAAAGAAACAAGACACTGACCCATGACGCTGGAGAAAAAGAGCAACAACGGTTGAATCAATTGAAAGACAGTAATCATTTCTCAAATGGAAGTGTCGTATGAGATGTTTTCCACTACGTATCACAGACAGCCTCAGGCCTTCAGAAAATAGGGGTGAAATTGGGATGGAAAACTGAAAGGTAGAACCTGAAAGTAAAAAGACTTGTGTTGTGGAGAAGGTGGCCTGAAAATCTATTGAAATGAATGAAAATATGAAAACTATAATCCCTATTTTTATTTTTATTTTTTTTTATTTAAGTTAACGTCTAGTTTGACTGAACTCTGTTTAACCTACTGCAATACACTCAGCAGAACAGCAGGTGGCACTTCTTGCCTCGGCGTTCTTCACGGAGGCAGGCGCTTGGCCGAGGAAGGAAAAGGCAGTAAAAAAAAATATTCTATATTAGGAAGCAGTTTGCGGTTCGAGTCTTCTTGTAGTACTGCAAATGGGCACCTGGTGGCTCTAACGCGCCTAGGGTTGCCACCTCCTAGAGTTTCAAATCTGGGACATCTCGTGGGTTGGAGATCTCTTAAATCTGTCGACGGCGGGGGCGGTGAAATATACGGGACAAAGTGAAGTGCGTCCCGTATCAGTTCATTTCGGGACAGGTCTTTTAGTTGCCAAATATACAATCGCGTATTTTACGGGAGGGTTGGCAACCCTATCTAGACCACTGACGGAAATCAAATGAGGTTTTGTAATTTTCCCTAAAAAAAAAAAATGCTGTTTTTTTTCATCTCCTCTTCACTCGTCACCTTTTGCGAATAAGTATAGTAAGGCAAAGGTTGTTTCATAAACTAGCTTCCGCATCATGCTATCATAAAAGTTACATATGATACTTAAATTATGCATGACTGACAAAGTAAAATTATTTGTCTGATGTCGTTCTCTTCAACGGTTTCACATCCGTAGCAGCGGTTTCTTTTGTTCCGTTGTCTTTTTGACCGTTGTTTTCCATCGTCCCAATGCAAATAGGTCTGTGCCAAGGCTCGTGTTCCATTGGTGGCATGACTTTCAAGCTCAGCTGTGATTGGTGGATGTGGTTTGGAGCTCCAGCGGGTAGCAGGCCGCCTCAGACAGGTGGAAGCTAGAGGCATATTTATCTGGTAGCCCTGTGGTGAACGGTGATTTGCCCTGTGTGCACCTCAATGAATCCTAAGTGCAGGGTTCACAGTGCTAGATTGGTAGACACTTTACTCACCTCCAAGAGAAATTCTCAGTTAATCTCTTGCTTCTTACATCAGTCTGAATGGCACATTTAGTTTATCACTTTTTTTCTTTCCTTTTTTTCTGTTAATTGTAGTTGTAAAATATTTGTTAGGTCAGTTGTCTTCTTGGGAGTAGAGGCTTCTCTCCATGACATGTTTCTGCTCAGGCCCTACACATGGCGTCACACAATGCATACATTTGGCTTGGAATTTCATTTACCGACATTTGTTTTAAGGCCATACAAGCTGCATAAATAAATGCTCTAAATAAATGCTCCAATTCCAAAAATCTGTCATGAACAACTCAAACATTCTGTCCTAAATAACACATTGTGTCTAAAAATCATACAGATACAACAGATACGTTGGCACCACATTCAATACTGCTCACAAAAGTGAGCTAATAAATGATGTTATAGATCTTTGACTATAGGCTACTAAAGTCTTGTAACTCTTAACCACAGGGAGACAATTCCCTTGCAAGGCCTGTAAACATGAAACACCACATCAGACAGACTTAATTTTTTTGAACCTTTATTTTCTCTTTAGTAGTCCTGCCTCTCGGTTTCTTACTTCCACTGCTATTAAGCCTTGAGAACACACCAACAGGGAGATGGATACAGCAGTTACCATAGTACTGAGCCATAATGACACATCTATAGTGACAGTGGGAGTTGGAGAGGGGGCACACAGACACAAATACTGTCACCAACCGATCTTCTTGTAGTTAAAGAAAAACAGATAAACTGAGAACACTCGAACACACTGTTGCCGCTGCCTACATATACTGTAGTAGAGCTAGGTTAAGGGCTGTGATGCTATGACAGGGCTATGAGTTGGGAATGTGTGTAAAAGAGAAGGAAGAGGGAGGGGTGATTGGGCTGGTCCCATTCCTGACTTCCTTGTTGGACAGGAAGTGTCTACTCCTTGGAGTGCATGTAGTTCAGCAGGTCGGCAACGCGGTGGCTGTAGCCATACTCATTGTCATACCTAGAGAGAGAGAAAGGGAAGCAGAAAGTGAATGAGTGTCAAATTGAGGGCTCTGTTGAGGGCACTGCACTGGTAAAAAAAAAAAAGGGACTGAAAACCAACCAAGAAATCAGCTTGACAAAGTTGTCATTGAGGGAGATGCCGGCGCCCGCATCGAAAATGGAGGAGTGGGTGTCACCGATGAAGTCAGAGGACACCACCTGTAGGACACAAGTCAGGTTTAACACATGACTTTTAGTCAAAACAAAACAAAACAAAAAAATCCCCTCACAGTAGGGATGCAAATTATCGATTCTTTCATTAATTGTTAGTTGATTGACCGATGACCGATCGATCGATTAATTTATTAGCAGGGATTTTTCCTGAGAACCAAAATTTCACAATGAAAAATGTGTAAGTGTAGCACTTGTATTTAATCAAAAATGAGGCCAACACATTATTTAACCCTTAAATAATGTTGAGGGTCCAATGTGACCTATTTTTACATTAGAGAACAGTAAAAACACCCTCAACATTTATCCTCTGACTTTAAGTTGACTTCTAATGGGTCACATTTCAACTTGTTCTAGGTATATTATGACCACCACAGTATCTACAGGTGAATTGCTCTTTCCTGCCACTACACTGTTATAATGATATTAATTACCCATGTGAAAAATGTTCAATTAATTGTGACTAATTTAATGTACTCGGTTAAATGAGATAATAGTTCATGTATGGACTATTAAAAATGAGCTGCTTACATGTTATGTTAAAAGGGTAGGTAACATAAGCTTCAGCTTACACCTTTTCAGTCAATATAATTTTGTTGTCGCTATGTCCTTTGTCATCTATTTATTTGTATGTGTATGCATACAATTATGACCGAATAAAAAGAGGGGGAAAAAAACCCCAAAAATCCCTTCAAATGCTTTTTGACATCAGCGTAGACCCAACATAAGGTACAATTTTCATTCAGCTATTTGTAATAGCTTTTAACATTTTACATGACCATGTATACAAAACGAGTGCTGACGTTACCTGATCCTCGGTGTATCCCAGGAATCCCTTCATTGGTCCTTCCGCGGCCTTCTTGACGGCCTTCTTGATTTCAGCGTAAGACGCAGGCTTGGACAGACGGCACGTCAGGTCGACCACTGACACGTCAGCGACTGGCACCCTGAACGCCATGCCGGTCAGCTTACTGCACAAATCAAAGAGAGGGACAGAGCGATGTTTCAACGTCATCTTGTTTTCTTCAGTGTTTCATCTCAACCTCTTAACCGCAACCTGCGTGAAGATTCCGCTCATCATCTGTGAGTTCGTCCTTACCCGTTGAGCTCGGGGATGACTTTGCCCACAGCCTTGGCAGCACCTGTGGAGGCGGGGATGATGTTCTGGTGGGCACAGCGGCCGTCGCGCCAGGCCTTGGCACTGGGGCCGTCCACTGTCTTCTGGGTGGCCGTGTACGCGTGGACTGTAGTCTGCGGAAGAGGCCGTCACACCGCATGTGAGTGATGTCCCACACGTGTATGCGCATTCATGCACTTTGCACTTTTCCTCAAATCTTCACCATTATTTTACTTCTTCATTTTAATTATTATTTGACTCTTTATGCACTTTTTATGAACTGATTGCTGATGACTGACTGTGCAGCTGAGAACTGAATTTCCTTTGGGATAAATAAAGTATCTATCCATCACACTGAACATCCACAGCAGCCAAGTCATTTCAAAGGGTGCTGCATTTGGGATGTTACTGGATGCGTGCGTTCAGAGTTACTGTGACTCACCATAAGAGCCTCCTCAATGCCGAAGTTGTCGTGGATGACTTTGGCCAGAGGAGCCAGGCAGTTGGTGGTGCAGGAGGCATTGCTGACAGCACAAAGACAGAGAAAATTAGTCAGCATCCACAGCTCTCTTCATCTTATTTGAAAATTTTCCTTGCAATTGAGGGACAAAAAACAACAACAAAAAACAAAAATAAATTCAGTGTGAATGTATGAAGGCGATTTCATGTTACCTGACGATGGTCATGGAGGAGGGGTCGTATTTGTCCTCGTTGACTCCCATGACAAACATTGGGGCATCGGGTGAAGGAGCGGACACAACGACGCGCTGAGCGCCGCCCTGCAGGTGCAACTGTGATTTGACAAGAGGCAGAGAGAAATAAAAGTTCATGTGAGAAAAAGAAAACAGCCCATTGCTAGTCACTGCTTGTGGAGGGATACTTACATTGGCTTTCTCCAAACTGAGGAAAACTCCAGTGGACTCCACAACATACTTGGCTCCAGCACTGCCCCAGGGGATTTCTGCTGGCTTCATGCTAGTGGGAAAGACACAGCAGGAGAATAATTAAATAAAAAACATCCTACGGTATCCACTTAGGGTGTCTATGTGGCAGTTCTAGAGGTAGATTCAAAAATGGACAAATGTTGGCGCAACAATTTTGAACTCTTGCTCTCTGAGGCGAAGCGCTAAATGGATGAGCAATATGCAGTATTGAGGCAGGAGGCATCGTCACTCACCACTGGTAGACGTTGATGGCATTGCCGTCGACGATGAGTTTGTCATCCTTCATGGAGACGTCACCTTTGTAACGGCCGTGGGTGGAATCATATTTGAACATGTAGACCTGGAAAGCAATACAGCAGTATTAAAAAGATAGCCAAAGTTTATTTCATTAAGAAAAAACAAAACAAAACAAAAACAACGCACCAAACAATCCAGGATTAAAAACAAATCTGAAATAATCTCAATCCGTTTTCTCACCATGTACGAAAGCTCAATGAAGGGGTCATTGATGGCGACCACCTTGATGCCTTTCTCAAGGCAAGCCCTCAGGACCAGACGGCCAATACGACCGAAGCTGTGGGAGGAAGAGAGAGAGAGATGAATAAAGGTTGCACTGGGAAAAGTGGAAAACCTCTTTGAGAAGGCACCACTATTGAGACTTCCTACAGATCTATCAGTAAACCAGACAACTCATCAACGCACACAGTTCCTGACCAACACTTCTTTGGTGTCGTCTCTCGGCCTTCTCTTGGTCCACTGACATTAGGCATAACAAATTAATAAAAGGTCAATAACTCACCCGTTAATTCCAACACTGAGATCTGACATGGTTTCTGTTGCTTGGGGGGTAGTTACCTGATTGCCAAGAAAAGAAAGCTTTTTTTAGATGCTGTGTATATCTCCAACAGTCACAGACATTTATTTTTTGGACATTGTTAAATAACATACAATCAATATAGCATTAAAATCAGTTGCAATATGTTGCTTCATTGCATGTGAAAGGTTCTAAAACTGCATATTTGAATCTCTGCTGACATCTAGTGGCAATTCTAGGTAACTATACGAGGTGGCAACTTTGCAGAAGACCAAGAATTCAGTGTAACAGCAGTTAAATCCAGTGCTTTGAATACCTGCAATAATCAAGTGCTTTTTAAATGCACAATGTTTAAATTAATTCTTTGCAATTGTGAAAATCAGAATGTTAATTGGTAAGATTGTTATGGTCTCTTGTTTAAATGCCACCTGCTTTTTCCATGTGGGTTGTTAACTGCCCTCATTTTTTGGTTTGGGGGGAAAATGCATCAGGATTTTTTTTTTTTAAAGCCTGTACAAGGACCAGAACACTCTCAGAGCAAATAAAAGAAACAAGTACATGCATGTCTTGATGGTTGGCTAGGTAACACCCTTTCATTCATGCCCCATACCTGCTTTCCTACAAGCCCAAAGTTTGTGTTTGTGCTCACAGAGGAATGCACACGTTGATGGCATCAGGAAAGCTCCTGTGTTAAGATATCTCCCCATAAAATATATTGATTTGTTTTTTTTGTATCTGTTCCGTAATGTATTTTTTGTAACTCTGCTCATTGAACACGGAAAAAAACCCAGCAGCAGAAGCCGTCCAGCACAATAAAAAGGTGCTGCTGTTTGCTGACACTGGAGGGTGAAAAGCACTACGAGGGTGCAGTGTTTTTGTGTAGCGTAGGGACCTTAAAAAAAGGGTACAATTGTGTTTGTTGTCAGGTGCAGGGGGAATAAATATGGGCTGTCAGGCGACTTTTAAGCAATTGTGGGGCCGGACCAGGATCCGGTTGTCGTGGCGAGACGTGTTTAGAAAACAATGGGATCGAGAGGGCGGTGAGAAAGACATGCACAGCAGAGACTTGTCTGCCAAGGAAACTTGGCTTTTACTCAACTATGCAACCTCCCATCTGCGCGCCATTTCCAGAGCTCAAGTTTTGACCTATTCTGGTACGAAATTCATATTAAACTAAATCAATGAGTAAAGCAGTGATTAAGAACAACATTCTTATTAGGGATGCAAATTATCGATTAATTCATTAATCATTAGTTGATTGACCTTATTGATTAACAATTTTTCTTGAGAACCTAAATGTCACAATGAAAAAAGCGCACATTATTAACATTATTTAACCTTTAAATAATGTTGAGGGTCGAATGTGACCAATTTTCAATTAATTGTGACTAATTTAATCGCTAATCGATTAATTATTAACCCCCCGATTCTTACAAATATTAATCAGTCAGTGTGAATTGGAACAGTCACTGGTGTGTGAACATCTTTTGTCGATGTTGAAAAAGTGTGGATATACAGAGAAATCATTCCGCCTTAATTCTCAATGAATTAACTTTGCTTTGAACAGCAGTTTGGTCTTTGAACAATCCATAGAAAAATGTGTACTCATTAGAATCTGGACAGATGGTTTTGAAAATGCCTTCTAACGTACTGCCAACCCATTGTGATGTCATAAAAGGAAACAAATACCTCAAATACTCTCCCATATTTGGGGCATTGCAACATGTGAAGGGGACAACAAAGCCTCAGTTCTAGCATCAAGTTGTAAACAAAGGGCTAAAAATGAAGATCTAAAGAGTTTGCTGGATAATAAATGAGGCACGGCTGCTCTGTTCTACCAAGTGTGGGTGTAACATGGGACTAAGAACACCCAGCACATTGATGATAACATGAAGTAGAATTAGCAAATACAACACCACTCTCTAGTAATTACAACACCGCTACTATGTGTAGTTGTGTGTGGCGAGTATAGGAAGAGGAAGGGAGGCATTGTCCTTGAGACTGGTTGGTTGTCGTTTTAGACGACTGTAATCTGCTAATCTGTTTGGTGTGTATGCGCCTGTGTGTATGTGCCTGCGTGTATGCGCCTGTATGTATGCGCCTGCGTGTATGCGCCTGCGTGTATGCGCCTGTGTGTATGCGCCTGCGTGTATGCACCTGCGTGTATGTGTCTATTTGCAAACAGGTTTGTGTCAGCATTAAGGCAAACAGTTGATCTGGTGAAATGCATTGCGAGTGCACTTTAAATAGACCAAGGTTGTGTTAAGATTAGGGAAATAATTTCTGCAGACTTTACTAATAAACATGGATCTTAATGGCCCAGATTTATTCACTTGTTGCTGTTCTGTTATTTCGTATTGATCTTTTTTTTGTTAAGTTTCCAAAACCACATTTCCCAAGAATAATGCAATGGATGGATGGAGGCACACAGGTTTTTGTCCCACTTAAGCTTTGTCCTATTTGTCTGTACTTCGTGTGAGTCGAGCCGGGCAGCCATTTTGAGTCATTTTGCTCGTGTTCAATACAAGGTCACCAAAGGAGAGGAGGGGAAGAAGGAAAGACAGAGGGAGGGTAGGGACGGAGAGCAACAATGTGAATTTGTTGTAATCACTCGTACTTCTTTAAACTTTGTTCTCAAATGCAAATTTCCTTCCTCCTTGAAAACCCCCAACACGAGTTAAACTACTGCTTTAAGTGTGAGCCACCCAATGGACACAATTCAGAGGGGGAAACTAACTGACTCATCTCAATCTACAACCAGCCGACCTCCTCATATTTGTACTTCACCTTCACTCTTATTATGACAGATTAATCAGCTCTGATGTGGCTACAAGCGATCGCAGCCACACTCGGGCAAACAGAGGCGGCATTGTGCAGGGCAGAGAGTTTACACGCTGTTGGCAAGCAGCTTCCAATCTCTTTGCACTAATCAAATTGTAGGAGGCAAAGCCGCCTCCCGGGACGCGAACTGTGGAAAGGTTTTCTGGTCTAGTTTAACGATTGAATTATTGGTCTTGTGTTCTAGGGGAGAAAAAAAGTGTGGGTAGGCAGATATTGACATGTTTTCTTTTTTTTCCCTCCCCGTCTCATAAGTGTTGAATCATGTTTATCAGCAGCACCGTGTGAGTACGTTGAACCATTTACTCAACCCTTTGTAGTAGGGATGTTAACAATTAATTGATTAATTGTCAATTAAGAATTTCATTGATTAAATTAAATTAGTCACAATTAATTGAACATTTTTTGCACGGGTACACAGGTTTTTTTCTTTAAAGTTCAAATGTGACCCATTAGAAGTCAACTTAAAGTCAGAGGATAAATGTTTAGGGTGTTTTTACTGTTCTTTAATGTAGAAATGGGTCACATTGGACCCTAAACATTATTTAAGGATTGAATAATATGTTCCTTGCACATTTTTCATTGTGAAATTTGGGTTCTCAGGAAAAACCGCCGCTTGTCAATGAACTGAATCGATAAGGTCAGTCAACTACCGATTAATGAATTAATCGATAATAATTTGCATCCCTACTTTGTAGCCAAGATGCAACCATCTCATAATACGTCTCAGGCAGACAAGTGGAGCAGCTCTCATGCGTTTCATTCCTTCTTCTTCCTTCCTTCTTTAGGCCTCCAACTCAAGACACTCCACACACAAGACAACTTATTCTCAACATCCCTCAGCGTGGTGAATTATTTTTCATCCACCTGCTCATGATTAGAGTGTGTAGCTTTGTAGGCCCCCCCCTCCTCCTACCTCAACCCAGACAAACGTTTTGAATTCAGCCCCCAGCTCACTCGTTCTCCCCACGCTTCTGTCCCTGGCTGTCCTTTGTCTGTGCAGTCCCCCTCGTTTAGCATAACCCTGCCCTCCCCCTGAGCAGCGACCCATTTTCAAAATTTACTGGAGTCCGCTAACAGGGTCACCATGCTTATGGGTACTAGCGTGCACCAAGCGGGGAGGGATGATTCATAAGCGTCCCACTAGAAAAGCCCCAAAGACAACAGGCCGCCTGGATAAACAGAGAGGCGACAGACGGGACGTGACACAGCGTTTCACTGCTGCCATTGTCTCCTCCGATGTTGATCCAGAACTTCACCGGACAAACACAGACATCACTCCAAGTGGACTCTGGCTAACCCATACTTGGCACAGCCTGAAAAACTGAGAAGCCGTATTACTAATCATACACAAAATGTGACAATAAAAGCACAACCTGGGAACAGCACACATATGTTTTTGGTATATGCTGCAAACTGCTGGTACATGTTTTAAACTATATTTTGTACATTTCTCAATGCAAGGTGGAAATTTTCTTTTGCAACAGAGAGAACACATTCATTTATCCATGGTGCCATTACTGCCTTACTTGCACACACAAAAATTATCCTCTGCCAACCTTCTATCCTGCTTATTTAAGGCCCTTCTCCAATGCCCAACCCTCTGTCTCCCCTGTATTTTTCCACCACAGTATGCTGATTGGCCTGAGGCCAGAAGGGCTATGCAAAAAGGAAATATTTTCTGCTGGTATACATATCAAATGAATTAGGGACTGATTAATAGGAAAGTATAGGCCACAAAATACTAAAGAGGAGTCAGTATTTCTTTGCAAGTTCCTTTCTTTTACGTTTTCCAAAACATTTCCCCTATTATGTTTACGGCTTGGGGCACTTCGAGGTTGTCAAGTTGCCACTAAAATGTCAAACACCATCACATCAACTGTACCACACATGCCACACGATGGCAGAGACTGTGTCCTGCACAGCGGGCATGACCTCTTACTGTCAGGTCCACTGTGCTCATAATGATTTTTATTACACATTCTTTAATTTGAATACTGCAAAAAGGTGTATGTTCTGATATTTAGTTGTGTATAAAGACTGCAATTTAGGCACGGGACCAAACTGCAAGCCGACACACATGATCACACATTTAAACTGGCTGCCATGAATTATTCAGCAGTTGCATGGCAGATGTTCCTACTTTCTTTAATACGCCAGACAGGCGATCGCCATCTCCCAGTCTGCAGTTTTATTTCAGTTAATGTCCCACCTCTATGTAAAACACTCTTTCTGCAAGCGGAGACCTGTATGTCAAACACGATAATGACTTGGCAAAACGTGCTGAGTCACCAGACTCCTCTCATGCAGACCTCCAAGGCAAGATGGCCGCTTTATAATAAAGGTGCAGAGAGCAACCAATGGAGACTGTACGTTAAGCTATTAACACTTTATAAAACAAAATATGGTACAGGATTATAATGAGGAAACTGGGGACACGGACTGCAACAGGTGCAGCAGGATACTTTCATGCCATTGCTGCATCTTTCAATTAAGATTCTTTCTGTGAGCTGTCTGTGTGAGTGTGGCCTACTGCATCTGCGGCCAAATATAGCCGCTGTAAATTTAGATCACCAGCAGCGCAGCATCACTACAGAGACGCCAGGCCTTCATCAGCTGCAGTGTGACCTTGAAGTGATAGACAAGGCCCTAATGGCTACATCTGACACGCCCGCAAGTACTTACAGTACAAGGGGAACGGTCACAACCACAGTCGATAACACAATATAATTCAGTTGCTGTATTCATCAGAACACACTTATAAGACTGCTCCGTTTTAATTTTTGTAAAAAATAAAAGCAGGTGCGAGGTGTCTATGGCGAGGGGGAAAAAAACACTTTTTTTTGATCACCCCCTACTTTGATGTATACAGATACGTTTTGGACTGTACTTAGAGCAGTCGTCACTGTAAAGTGGATACGTGTTTAAACGTCTCCCCCCCTTCAATCCAATCTGCACCAACAGGTCTGTCGGCTCTGGAGTCAAATGCGGCAAAATTATGCAACACGACTCAGACCCTGCGTCCTTCAAAAGCACTGCATCGAACGCGAACCGCGGCCCTCCTTTTATGTCGTTCCCGCATCGCCAATTCCCACTTCGTACCATGTCGACAGTACACTTCATCCGCGACATGTCATTACGCAACAGCGACGGGCTTCATGGTGAGGAACACGGGAGGCACGTAGATGCTCTTCCGCATGCGTACTAACACATACACTACAATCGCCCGAGCTACCAGCTTCACTGCGGTGACGTAGCTCAGTATCAACGGTCCTTGGCGTTCAAGTTTTGCAGCAACGCGCATCGATTGGGAAAGATTTCGGTTTTTAACGATATTGTCGTAAAAACGCTGCAATTCACGCTTAAGAAACGCCGTTACGTAACATGGAGGCTGATCCACTTCCGCAAAGATGCAGCAACGGGATCCGCCAATGTCACGTTACCCACTGCGTCAGTAAAAAAAAAAAAAAAAAAAAAAAGAAGAAGAAGAAGCCAGCCTGGAAATGAATGAGTGAATGAATCGAGCCTTGATTGCGACGCGTTTACGGTGTTTTTGTTTATCGTGCGCCTTCGCGTTAATCGTTTATCCAACCGCGTATTTTCCATCTTAATTGGATTTAGGTCTTAGAAGAGTGATGCAATAAACGACTCAGGCAAAAGGACATTACACAACGAAGCAGACAGGCTTCCCCCAGAATGCAGGGCCGTGGCCGCATCCACTTCCATGGTCTCTTCCTGTGTCGTTGCAACGTTCATCCAGCCAAAATGTGTGCTTAGGACGCGCAGGAGCACACGAAGCTTTCGTCTCGTACCTCCCTTCCTTCTAGCCGTCGGTCCAAGGCACTTTTAACAACACGTTTGATACATGCCCAGCCGGCCTGTTCAAATTTAACGAGTCCGATTTCAAAATGTACTTTTATTTTTTCTTTTTTTATTTTACACATCAGGCAGGAACTTCCGCATGCCGGGCGTCGTACTCTTTTCATATAGCCAGTGTTCTAACGTGACGAGTTCTTCCACCAAACAGATAATTTGTGTTTTAATCCCGGATTTAGGCACCTCAACGTGACAGTTTCAACCCCAAACGAAGCGACTTGTCGCGGATTGATACGCGAATACGAGATGTGCTAAATATTGTAGGCCCAACACCCGCGTGTTTCGCATCTTCTAATTCGATGTCCACGCGTTCCCTCTTTTGTAGCCGTTTGAAGGACTTGTGCTCGTTTCAAGGTGCGTCTTTAGTGGGGGCTTACCTCACGGCAGATGCTGCTTCGGTCTGTGTGCGCAACCCGCCCTGCCGCCTACCGCCTTTATATGGGGCACATGCTGAAGGGGCAGTGCGTTGTCCTGGCGACGAGGTGACGTCATCAGCTGATGCTGGGATCCATTCTGGACGGGGGACTGGTCACGGTCTCCCAAAGACTGCCGAAGCTATTCGCTGAAAGGATGAAATGGTGTGTGTGTGTGTGTGTGTGTGTGTGTGTGTGTGTGTGTGTGTGTGTGTGTGTGTGTGTGTGTGTATTCCAAAAAGACTAGAGTGGTGAGGAGTGATGAAGCATTTTTCACCCCCATCACTGGTCACGTGTATAAAATGCAATGCAGTAATACAAGTACTATACAGTACACATGACTTTAATTTGTGACAAACATTGCATTGCTGAAACCACGTGGATTCCAATCGAGCACACTGTCAGGTCT
This sequence comes from Nelusetta ayraudi, assembly GCF_046127955.1. Taxonomy (NCBI): domain Eukaryota; kingdom Metazoa; phylum Chordata; class Actinopteri; order Tetraodontiformes; family Monacanthidae; genus Nelusetta; species Nelusetta ayraudi. The sequence continues at coordinate 2,933,827 of NW_027466186.1, read as the reverse complement.
GAAGTTGGCCTAATTGTTAGGCTGATCACTCCCCGTGCCTTTGCGGCCTCCCCATGTGCACTGGAACGTAAAGGACAACATGGCCCATGGATTCATGGTGTGTGACGTATGGATGGATGCTGCAATGTTATGTAAGAAGTCATGAAACTCACATGTCACGACAACATTTCAGGGGGACCCTTTCTGATGCTAAACCAGCCTTGTGGAACTCTATTGTTGCATATTCCATTGTATGGAGAAAAAAAAAAAAGGCATTGGTTTTGTCCGAAAATTGTCTTGCATCATGCGTGTGTGTATTCAGATTTTCAGGGTTAACTGTACATTTTTTCATATTTACAGATATTTGTATACATACGTACGTATATACGTATATATATATATATATATATATATATATATATATATATATATATATATATATATATATATATATATATATATATATATATATATATATATATACACACATATATATATATACATATATATGTATACATGCATGTGTGTGTATATACAGGGATATGAAAAAAATTATCTGTTCAGGCTGAAGATCTGAATACACACACATATACGAATGTGTGTGTTTAGGATTAAAAGATACGTACAAAATGCAAGACAATTATTTTTCAGCTAGAATAGATGCTTGTTTTTTTTTTCATACAATGAAAAAAATGCAACAATAGAGTTCAATTTGAAAGGCTAGTCTAGCAGTCTTTCAAATATATATGTATGTATGTATGTATGTATGTATGTATATATTAATATATATATTAAAACACACACACACACACACACACACATATTTTCTTTTTTGCTCTCTCGTCCTCTCTTCAGCGCATGTGTCGGTCTGGGAATCGGGCTACGTGAGGGTTGATGCGTAGCACTGCGAGGGAAATCCCTGCAATGGAGACCACGCCTGTTGACTTGTACTCACCGCGCATGACACCCCACATTTCGTCGTCATCGCTGGTGTCTTCGCTGGTATTTCCGCTGTGCTCGGCAAACAGACGTTTCACAGACCCGATCTTACAGATTACCAACCCTCTAGAAACTCCACGATGCATTTTGTCTCACATGCGCCGAATGTGTTGAATATCAGCGCCATTTCCTCACTGCACACATAGATCGTTTTTTTTTCTTGGCATTTGCTTTACAATTTGAAAAGTGGTGTGCGTGTGAAAAAAATGATAAACGTTTGGTTTTTAAACAATTTCCGGCAAAGTTAAACCAACCAATAAAGTAAATTTATGTTTTAGCGTTATTGGTGATTTCGTTCCAAACGTCCACACGTTTATAGATGTTAAGTCATGGCACCATCTACTGGACATAGAGGGTAACCGCCTCGTTTTACCGGGTGTAACTACCGCTGGCCAATCAGTAGGTCCACGCTCCGTACTGAGGTCAAAAGGTGACTTTATTAAACAGCGCAATGGAGCACCATTGAACACTGTGAAAACTAGAATACAAAATAAATATTTCAATGAGTACTTCTTACGAACAACAATAATTAATACTAATTAATAATGATAATTAGCTACTGTTAAAGTTCATATAAAATTCATCAATAAATATAATTATTAAAATTCATATCGCCATTTAATTTACAAAATTTGGTTATAATTGATCACAGCTTTTAAAATAACAAAACAGAAGCTTCCCCAGCAACGCAAATCAACATTCACGTAACTCAGGTGTGCAGGTGACAATAGGCTACAGTAGGATAACGCTACAAACACAATAACAAACGCGAGTGCACTTCGTCATACAAAAGAATGCTAAAATCCACTCGCTATTGTTGACAACATCAAAGAAAAGTTACTATGGCACAAAGGAAAGCCCTTGACCAGTAGAGTCTTTAAATTGCTTGTCTGTCTTCTGGCTATGGCTGTGTCTCAATTCAGGGTCTGCATCCTTCGAAGCATGCATTTGGAAGGAAGTTGCGTCATAGCACTGCGCGAAAGCTTGTTCCAATTCCCAAAAGTCCAAAGGACGCTCCAAATGCGCCCTTGAAAATGCGGCCTACTTTTAGCCGATTCCAAGGATACACCGCTCCTATCCTTCGCGTCCTTCTGTAATCCCAGGATGCTTTGCGTGCTGCTGCAAAGCATCATGGGATCCTAGGAAGTCAGCTGAAATTAGTGGCATTGAGACACTGAATTGAGACAGCCTGGTGCTGTGTCTCAATTCAGGGTCCGCATCCTTCGAACGAAGCGTCCTCCCTCTGAAGGAAGCGTTCTCCGAAGGACCCGGCCGAGAAGGACAAACCAAAACCCGCCTCCCAGGTAACCACACGGGATGGTCTAGCCTTCGGCGTATTTCCTGGTTCTGTCACCGCCGTTCCCTCCTGCTGGCCAATCCCGTCAGTGACGTTTTTATAGCATCAACCTAACCAAAAGTAATGCGGCTAAAAGTAGGCCGCATTTTTCGAGGGCGCATTTGGAGCGTCCTCCCTTTGCGCAGTGCTATGACGCAACTTCTTTTCAAATGCATGCTTCGAAGGATGCAGACCCTGAATTGAGACACAGCCACAGCCTCTCTCTTCCCCCCGCGCAGCCTCTTCTTTACTCTATTTAAGTGTTTGGTGCTCTACACTGCTTCCAAATAGCGGACATCGTCATCCTGGTGTCAAAATAAAAGCAATCAATTTGCAAGATAAATCATTGCCGAGATGTTGCGCTCCCTTTAAATTGAGTTCCAGCTTCCCTGTCCTTTAATTGATGCCACCAATGCTGCTGAGTGTCAACATACTTCGCACTGTAAATTACACGCACAGCTTCCAGAAGGTTTTAGCTGGGGTCCATTGAATTAATAAATAAATAAATAAATGAAAAAAAAAACTGTTTATTTTCACTGTGGGTTTCTCGTGTTTGTGGCACTTACTTCTGTGGAAACACTTTATTCCACACGTGAGGAAAGATGGGGAAATTGTTTGAATTGGCAAAAGTGCTGAGTTGTTGCGAAACCATTTTGAGCTGTGAATTGTAAACCTATCATTACGTCTGGCTTTGACCTTGGACAGGTCTCTGCACTTTGGTGAGGCCCAGTGGCGATGCTGCTCTGGGGGGGCTGAATGTTGGATTGGATGTCATTTTGGTGTTGGTACTGATACGTCCCATGGTTGCACAGAGTGCTATAAAGTTACAACAGGCTTAGTGTGTGCCTAGCCTCCATCAAACGAAGCTGGACATTTTTCCACTCAACTAAAGTGAAGAAGCATTTTTTAGGAAGGAACACCACTGCAAACCATGGACAAATGTAGTAAAGTTAAAAACAAAAATAAAAAATAAAAACATTTATTCAAAACACTTTAAACAGTATATTCTGCATATTTTTATTTTCTAGGTTTCAAGTGTATTTTGTCTTAATTACAAAACAAAAACAAAACCAAAACCAAAAACATCAGGTATGTGTAATTAGTCTTTTGTACAACAGAGGGAGTCCTTGTCCCTTGCATGAGCACAATCCTGTTCCAGACTTGAGGGAAATGAGGGAAAGTGGTATGAATTACCCAGAAAAAAAGTTCAAACATTCAGAAAAATAAATTACACTCTAGTAAAAAAAAAAAAAATGGAACGAAGCGTTAAGCCAGTTAAGTTATACAAGCAGGACTTAATATGTCTTTCTAATGTATCTTTAAAAAAAAAACTACCTCCAAACAACAACAACAGCATCAACAACAACACAACTCTCTTCCCATGTGTGCAGCAAATACCATGAGGACTCTGCCTCTCTGATTTCACCTGTGACTCTCGATCTGCCCTGGGGGGTTCTAGTAGTTAAAAGGTAATGAAGTGCAGAAATTGGTGTCAAAGCTTTTCTTTTAAACATTTATGATCCTCAAATTAAAATGTAAGTACCAAGAACCACATTTTAACTAAGTTTCAAATGGATTGAACTCTTTAAAGAAATGAATATTTGCTTTAATGTCAGCTTTGGCTATTTTGACGTAATTAAAAGCAAGGCGGGTCACTGCAGTGTTTGGTTATATTTATTCAGTGTGTGATATGGTCTTTTCAGTTATTTTTATCTTTGTTTTCTATAACGCAGGGTTTTTTTTAGTGGATGTTAATTCACAAAAGGTCACAAGTTACCATTTATACATTTACAGGGTAAGATAAACAATGGAGCAAAAACACTTGTTTATAATTCTACAGCTTTATGCAGGCTGAGCTGTTGTCTTTCAACTGGACCCTGAAAGAAGATATTAACCCAGTGTGGGTTGTTGTAGAGTGTTGGTTCCATCTTGTGGCAGAGCATCACACAGCAGTGACCTTTTACAACTAACCTCTTACATAATTATCTCTGTATGATTTATGTTGGATTGTTTGTCAGTATTTGTCCTCTTGTAAATCTTAACTGTGGCAGTGAGAATTCATAACAAAGTCCCTCCTCTTTTCCAACTCACGATATACAATGATATACGGGGCGACTGTGGCTCAGGAGGTAGAGCGGGTTGTCCAATGGTCATTGGTTGGTGGTTCAAATCCTGCTCCATCCTAGTCCGTTATTGTGCCCTAAATTGCTCCCAATGGGACTAGGCAGCGCCTTGCATGGCAGCAGCCACCCATTGGTGTATGAATGTGTGCGGGTGAATGAGAGGCCCGTGTAAAGCGCTTTGGGCTACTGTGAAGGTGCTATAATAGTGCAGTCCATTACAAGTCTTTTATTTGTAGTATCTAGAGTGTTGAAAACATCTATAAATCAATAATAATATTGCTTTTTTTTTTTTTCAAAGGCTGTCTGAACCCGTAACAGCACAATTTATTTTAGATGTCAAAAACAGAATCTGAAATGTAAAAAACAGATCTTTCTCTGCTGCCTCTGTCTGGGGTTCTTCACATCTGAAAGCAGTGCCCCTCATATCTATTTCAACGATTCATACATCCTTATAAAAGAGACAATGTCTGACTCCATTCAATGATATAAAGAAACAAAACATACATAGAAAATACAAAACATACATAGAAAATGAGAAAATCTGTTAAACAATCATCTGGTAATGACATAAAAATCATTTAAATAGAAGGGAATTTTTTTTATGTTATATTTTTTCTTCGTGAAACACTCACCTCATAGTTTATGTGTTAACTTTGTTTAGAATTCACGAGACCAACGTCTCCTGGTTATTTTTTCAAATCATTCCTCTCTTCCCCACACCATCGATTACATCTCAAAACGGAAAGCACCTGCAGAGCGGGACAAAGTATTTATTGATATTGAGACTTCCTTACATAAACTGTCAGCTGAAACGAGCCACCAGCCAAATGACAAATCTTTCATATACACCTCCTACCACTACTTAACAGGAAATTTAGGTCTGAGCAGAGGTGTGTGAAAATGTGCACATGTATGAATTCAGACTGCGCCTCATACACAACTTTGGAAAAACAAACCATTTGTCATTATAACCCAAACGTTTTAAATAATTTCCATATGTCCACCACCATGTGAAGATCCTAATAACCTGCTGTATTATGCCTAATTTTCATGTTTACATTACTGCATACGCTCATGATCATGCTGTATCTCCTATAGATTCTTTTTTTCTTGACATTCCTGTCTCCCTGAAAGTGATTTAACGCAACCTTAATGCTGCGAGTCTGAACAATTCAACACTCTGAGCCAGTGGTACCATGAAAAAAAAAACCCTGCTGACCCCCTCAGGCAGAGAGTTGGCCCTCACTGATAATATTTTCATAGGCTGTGAATTATAAGTGTTTAAAGGGGCACTAATCGCAGAGTTAGACCCTTGCCAAGAGCTGCTTTGCATCAGTAAACCACAAAGTCTGGATGGAGAGCCTGCAGGGTGCAGCTTTTAGCCAAAGTTAAAACATTCATTATAACAATTATTTTTTATGGCATACGTCCCTCTTATGAAATGCATAATGGAAAATAGAAGAAGAGAGGCGATGCAATGCTGCAAAAGCATCCTCAGTCAGATTTAAGGCTTTGACATCACTTATTATATAGAGTACTGGGAACTGAAATTTGCCTTCAGAGTAAAATTAATCCGCCTCCAAACCTGCATACCTTATCCGCATATACCAGAATAAAAGCAAATGAAATGAAATACAACCCGGAGAGCCGGGTTGCATTTAACTTGCCACAGTAGATTAACTTTGTGTGACAGTTGTCTTCAGTAGCTGAGGGAATTGTTTTTAATTATGACATGGATTTTCCATGCCCCGTTAAAACCCAATCATAACACAGACAACAAAAGCTCCCTTTTTACAGGCTGCTCAGTTCTCACTTTTTAACACTTTCCAGGGCCCAGGCTGCAAAGAATTGGGGGAGTGAAACACGTGAAAAGTTGATTGTAGGATCAAAAAATATGAATGTCCTGTTGACTTTGATAAAATTAGAGTGGTATTATGACGTCACAGGTCAGGGTACTTCATTGTTACTTTAACTGGACCAAATGTTCTTAATGAGCTGGGAAAAGTTAATTGAATGTGGCCTTTTAGTGTGAAATGACACGGAAAGACGGGGCAGAGTGGATCCCCTGCACTTTGTTTCCGTGTTAAAAACAATTGAGTGATTCTCTGTTTTGTGTAGGTGTGTTCCTGGACCTTTGATTTTTTTTTTTCCCCACAATGGGAATATTTGTAAAACTCTCATCAATGTGACATCTTTGTGTCGACAGGTTCTATTCTAAAGTTATCTAATTCTAGATTGGAGCTAAAAGTAAAAAGCTCCAATCTAGAATTAGATTCAAAATCTTAGCTTCAATGGTTACAACAATAGCTGCGTTTCCATTACTGGTTTTTGCAAAATAAAAGCGAAATTCCTAAATTCGACAATTATTTGTATTCACGTGCCATATATGGGAGGCCAGTGCATCTGTCCATCCACCCACCTCAGTCAGTTGCTGCTGTACCTTCTCCATCCTACCTGTCCTATCCCTTGACGGTTTGCTCCCCCTTTGTCGTCCCTCTCCTTCCTCCCGATCCATCTTGCTTGCTTTGGCCTGGCACAGGCTGGGGGGGGGGGAGGCCTGGAAGTGTCACCTCATCACCGCACGCTTTGTTTCCCTTGGAGGCCGCCGTAGGATGTCTGCGAATATGATCCGAAACCCACGACCTGCGCTTGGCAGCTTCCTGCAAACACTGCTGGCTCTGAAACAATGAGCGCCAAGGTCTCTTGTCTGTGTGAAAGATAGACGGCCTGCTGCTGCTGCTGCTGTTGCTGCTGTAGCTCCACAACCCGCCTCAGCGGTGAGAGGCGCCCTGCCAGTCGTCCACCTCTCCCCACTTTTGGCTACATTTTTTTATTTTTTACTTTTTGCTGGAGGCAAACATTGTATTGTGTTAAAGAACCGCTTTTACATTCTGAACCTGCTGCAGTGATGTGTTTGACAATTTGGCAGTTTGATTTAAAAACACAGGACCGGGTCATTCATCAAGCATACGGTGGGCAGGAGCCTGTCGGCATTGAACTACTTGACAGGGGCGGGCGGGCAGCAGTTCTTCTAATATGGCCTGGAATCAACTCAAATTTAAAGCAGACTTCTCAGACATCAAAGCCGTTTTTGTTTTAGACTTCTAAACCTGATTTGAGGTCCCGGAGAGCAACGTCAAAAAGTATAAATTTCCTCAAGTCTTGTCGCTTAAGTCACACTTGGTTGGCGCTCAAGATTGCAAGCGGAGTCGAGAAGTGAGTTTACCAGACCTCGAGGCTGAGGGCGTTTAGCTTCAGCTAGCAGGAACTACTGAAGTTTGTCTACATCAAGTTGTTTATGTCAGGCTTGCTGCGGCGCCAGAATCTTTGCTTTATACTTTTTAATGGAAGTAAAGCTTCAGTCAAGAGTGCTAAAAGTCAAATGCTTAATGTATTCTTTATTTGTAGCTTTATATTTTCTACAAAGTTGGACAAAGCAATTATTATAGATCTCAGAATGAGAGCAGTATAGAACTCTTCCATTTTAAATCAAGTTAAATTTACTTTTAGTAAATATTTTCTTTTGCTTGTGACTGAACTTCAACAGGTTTCACAAAGCGTCAAAGCATTTCATTTGTCAGGTACGAGCCTGTGTGCTGTGAAATACATATCATGTTGGATGTGCATTATCCTTCATCATCCAGCAAGGATTTATTTAAAGTGCAGGGTTTCTTAAGTCAGTCAGTGATATTCAGTAGGCATGTTGTGGTTAAGATTTAAAGAATGAAGCAAGTCAGTGGAATGTCCTTTTTTTTTTTTTATTGAAAGAACATCGTGTCTCTTCTCTGTAGTGCACCCTCTGTCAAAAACATCAGGTGGGTCTCCGGAGAGACGAGTGAACCTTGAAGGAACAGAAAGAGAAGAGGCAAGAGGAGAAGTAGAAGAAAAAAGGAGGAGGAGTAGAAGGAAAAAATAGAGATGAGTAAATGTGTGCCAGATTAATTAACATCTCTGTTTTCACAGTTTATTCCTGCCGAGGAAGAAATGCAGCTAAAAACTGAACCAACTTTGCAAAGTTTTGTTCAGTTTTATAACATTTATTCAAAGCAATAGATATAACATTTCTAGTTAGTTTAGTTTTGACACTTATGCTATAAAACTCCGATGTCACTCATTAAACAATTTTAATAAGTGAGTACATGAAAATCTCAGTTATGTTATAAACCTAAAAAAAAAAAAATATATAAAAATAAATCATATCTATCGATTACTCCATCAAGGTGGTGAAAGAGTTAATTATAACAGCAGCTGTGTGGGTAAAGAGTTTCCTCAAATGTTTGGATAAAAATAAATTCCAGGATATTTTCCACAGAGAGGCCTCCACATGGAGAGGAGACAGCAGGAACAGAGTGGACCATCCTGCCTTTCACGCTGATGTATTAAGAAAGATATGGAGGATGACAGATAACAAAGAGGAATATGTACAGGAACTGTTTGTTACGTGATGATAAGTGACAGAAAATACCAAAACCACATTGCTGGACGCAATCAGGTTTTTGCTGAGGGCAAAACAATAAAAAAAAGAAGAAGCTTTTACTGTGTTTGACAGGTTCACAAAATATTGTTCTGTTTTCACTTTTTTATTTTCCAAAAATAGAAGGATTGTGTTTTTTTTCTTTCCATTTTGAGATCTGTTTCACAGTAAGAAAGACGAAATTTGATTTTGATTATGTGGTTAGAAAAGTATAAAGACATTTAACTCGCTCTTTGTCAATCAACTGAATATCCCTCTGATTATTTTTAAAATGTTAAAGTTTTATCCTTTCATCCTCCAATCTCTTTTTCCAAATTTCCCTCAAAGAGCCACTTATATCACAGTCGTAATGACAATAAATTACTGCAATGTTTAAACAGCTGCAAGAATAAGTTCTTCTCCAGAATCCAATTTGGAATTATTTTTCTCTGCTCAGTTCTTTGTCTCTCTCTCTCTCTCTCTCTCTCTCTCTCTCTCTCTCTCTCTCTCTCTCTCTGTCTCTCACTTTTAAACCTCTCCTCTTCTCTTTTGTCATTTTCTCATCTGTCAGTGTTTGGATCAGTCGTAACACCCGAAGTGTTAACACCTCGACTTCACTGGTGTCCTCCCCTCCTCTCTTTTTGTACCTCTGCATCTCTGCATCAACAGCCTCCTCCTCCTCTGCTGCGTGTGACCTTCACTTTACTCTCCGTTCCACCCTCCGCTGTCGTCACCACCGCGTCTGCCACTCAGTAAATCAGGGAGTGTGAACGGCATTAAACACATTGTGCAGTGACTGGCCACCCAAGAAACACGTTCTCTGTATTTCATTCTATTTATATTGTATATTATTTGACTTTCCCTCCGGCTTTTCCCCTCTGTGTTACTGGATTCAGCCGCTTAATTGTTACCACATCTCTCTTTCTGCCCACTTACCTCACAGCTCATCTTTAATTTTCTGTCAACACTGGTTTCTTTGTCATGGGTTGATGTACAGTGTTTACACTGGACCCTGATTTGTGCCCGAATTGTCTATTTAATTTAGAAATGAGACGATGCACGCTAAAAGTTCAGGAGGTGGGTGATGGGTTGTGGCTCCTGAGGTCTCTGCCCAAGTTCAACATTGGACAAACAATGCTGCTGAACCCAAGCAGAGGAAGTCTGCTGATCCACTGCCATCACTCTTTCAGCAGTGGGAATATTTCAAACAAGGTCAAGATCAAGATCAACTTTATTGTCTCACATGGTGAGTATTTTGTTCTGGGCCATCGCCCATGCTGCAGCCACGCACATCCAACAACACAACAATTCAATACAATACTAGCCATAATATCTTAACATGGTGCCAATGTGCGAAAAACAACAAGAGAATAAGAAATAAATAAACAGGTATATAGTAATTAAAATAAAGTGATAACCTGTGCCGAACGTGCAAACAAAATAATCTGATTTCATTTTAGCTGTTGTGTTGTGTCTTATCAGTCAGTGTGTGTTTTAGCTTCGTGCCTTCAGCAAATAGACAACATCGATCCTCTGTGACAAAATTAAGGTTGGAAGTGTTGGAACAAATGTAAAAACCCTCAACATCTGTTTCCAAGAAGAACCTGCACTTGGAATAAACTTCTGATCTGATTATTTGAAAAAAAAAATATTTTTATGCATATTGTTCTATCCATTTAAATGTAAAGTCTCTTAACATAATCCATATTGTTATATATAATATTTCAATTTAAAGTCTCTTTACATAAATTGCATTCATTTATTTATTCATTCATTTATTTATAACTAATTGTGGTCACTTTCTTAGTTGGGACCGAATTTCTTATTGCCCACAATGTACATTTTTGGTCTATGAGGGAAAACAATGGAGGTGCTGAACTGGAGCCAAGCCACTGATCACCTTGTTAGTCTTGATTTCAAATTTTGTTGGCCACACCTGGAAGTTCCATCTGCGTGATTCTCTCCAAGGTTGACCACTGGATCACATCGCTGCTCGCTCTGGCCTCTCCTTTTGTCTCTAGATGTGTGTGTGCGCGTGTGTGTCCGTGCGTGCGTGCGGTGTGTGTCTACATTAAGGGACTGCTTTCTAACTTATGACCAGTCACCTGGGGAGAGCTGCTTGGCGTATGTCTTTGTCCCTAATTAGTCATATTAGCGTGAGGATTAATCGACTTGTTGTCAGAGTCAAATGGCCTTCAGGTATAAATTTAAGGCCATAAAATTGTTTTTAAACATGATAAGTGCACTATGTGTGCATCTCCCTGTGTGTGTGTACGTGTACGGCTCTGAATTTCTAAATGTGTGCACATAATTTAGTGTTGGTGCGTGTGTGCTCAACTCTGTGGGTGTGCATGTGTGTATGCGAGCGTGCGTGTTGAACCAGGGCCAGGTATGGGTTGAGGAGAACGATTGATGGTCCTGCAGGGACTCTGCAGCTGGAGCAGAGAGCCCCAGACAGACGGACGGATGGACGGATGAAGAGAAGGAGGGGAATAAATCAGGGGAGGAGAGGAGAAAAGAAGAAAAAAAAAAAAGAGGATTGCCAGGAGCGTGAGGGACGGCGGCGGACGGCCGTGGACACGGGTATGGAGCGAGTGGACAGGGGTAGAAAGAAGAGACGCGTCTCGACGAACAGACAGAAGTGCAAATTCTTCAGACGTGATGCGATGCAAGACTTCAATAATGGGCCCGCTAGCGTTCAGAATGTGCCGTCATCTGGAGATGCCAGGAGACCGTAGGAAATATCATATAATACTAAAGTATCTGACCGCAACATCCTCGGCTTACGCGTGCGCACGCACGCATGCGAAAATCCTCTCCCTCTGTCTTTCACTTTCCACTTTTCCTTTTCTCTTTTCGCCACATCTCCCACTTTCTCTCTCCTTTCCTTTCTGCTGCTAACCCTTTTAACACACACACACACACACACAACACACACACACACACACACACACACACACACACACACACACACGAGAGCGCGCACGCACGCACGCACGCACGCACACACACACACACACATACACACACTCTTCTCCCCTGACCACATCCCCTCCTCTCTCCTCTCCTCCCAACCTCAGGTCGTGTGGTAATGAGTGTGTGATGGAGCCTCGTGGCTTCCAGACTGGCAAGAGGTATTTTTAGCACTTCTGGTGGTTTCCATCACTAAATATGCTCCTACTTCATATTTCAATATTGCAACCGACCTCAAAAAAGGGAGAAAATGGATAGTTTGTAGCAGTTAGTTTAAGCTGCCGGGGCCGTCGCAGCGAAGAGACAGATTTGCGGATTGACGTAAGCTAATTGGTGATAAACGGAAAGAAGGCGAGAGAGAAAGAGAGAGAGAGAAAGAACCCGACGTGGCAGCAGGATGGAAAAAGAAGACTGAAGAAATGAAGGTATGAGACCTGACAGACGCAAAGGAAAAAGTGGAAGTCGCAAAGCCTTGGGGCTTTAGCGACACACGTCGGGGGAAAACAATTAGTGGAAACAATCATCGAGTTCAATCAGCAAAAGCAGATACTTTCCCCCAATGTGGCACCCATTTTAATTTCAAACAGATGCAAAGGACTCAAAAGTCATCCGATCCTGGCTTAAGCATTTTACCCGTCCGTGCACGACACGGCTGCACGGACTGTGAAGGTGGCAGCCAATTACTTTTATACGTTTTATACAAGCAGGGGAGACACGTTCGATTGGGCATGACAACTTGTCGCGGCCAATCGCTCAAAGACGGCAAAAAAAAGGAGAAGAAAGAAGCGTAACAGAGAGCAGGAGCCCGGCGTTGGAATGGCACAGCTCCAAACTCACCTCTCTTTTGCATAACTCCTGGTATTATATAACAAAGTGTCTATGAGAATAAGAACAACAGGCATCCACAAGGAACAGCAGCATAAACGCTTCAGAACTCCCAACGCTTCTTTTCACTGTAAACATCAGAAAATGCTGGTGCCCTAATTCAAAAGCTGACACGTTTCCTAACGTACGCTCCGCTGCATAGGTTCTTGTGTCATGCAATTGCATTGCTTCCAAGCTAAATAACACGAGCAAGTTTTCGCCAACACGTTGGCCGACCCAGAGGTTACTTGGGAGCATCGCACGTGCGCCGTCCCAGCGCGCTGCCACATTCGACCGCGCCGCGACCACATTCTGCGCTGATAAAAGAGCGCGTCAGGCATTGCTCACTTTGTTTCCATAATGACAGTCAGCTGCAGCTGCCACCGAATAGTATATTTAACTTGGAAACACTTAGCAGAAACTCCCCTCACGTAGCCAATTTGTTCCCAACAGTCCCAGTTAAAAAAAAAAAAAAGAAAAAAAAAGAAAAAGGCCGCTGCTTTTTCCATTGACAGCTTGTTGTTCTGTTAGCAGCCGGTTTTTGTGAAACCTCTGGGACGGTGCTGCTGCAGATGAACCTGCGAGCCAGGAGCCAAAACTACTGTATTTTTTTTCCATCTGCTTCACTGATACGATTGTACGGGGTTGATAATGACGGAAATTTAGACTTCAGTGAATGAATAATGTTCCTCCGGTAGTTTCGACACAACATTAACGTATCAGAAGAAATAATGTGCAATAAAATGTAAGTTAAATGTACTGCACTCACGTGTTAGGCAAGCTGTGACTGTTTTTTTGGACATGAGTTGAGGTGATCGCCCATGAGCATGAGCAGAACATCATATGGTTGTTAATTTCTCTCTATTAGTAGCCTGTTCAGACTGATTTGATGCAGCCACTGGCAACTGTTTACTTTAGGAAACATCAACGTCACAACTTAGACAGGAAGCTTGTCAACAACCGTGCGTATCATGCACGGTTGTTGACAACGTGCCAGCTCAAAAGGGATCTTTAAAGTCCACCATCATCCATTTCCACTGTGTTTAGAAAAAAGCTAGACTTTTCATTTACATTAGAATGTCTGCAGCGGATCTATCCGTCTTGCAGCAAAGACGGGGTGCCATAGCGTGAGCGGAGTTTTGAACGTGGCTAGCGTAATAAACATTGTGCAAACTGCACCAGATTTACTGCGATCACAATATTATCATTTGTTCTTCTTGCAAAAAGCGAGACTCGTCCGGGGTGAGTGATGGCTCACGGAGGAGCTGAGATCTTCTTTCTTTCACTTAAACGCTTCCATATTTCTACCTATTTCTCCTTCCGTACTCCTTCATTATTTCTTTTGGCTCGCTCCGTTCTCACAAGTGGGCTCATTGTCCGCGGAGGAAACGCTCGCTTTATGGTCTGTGTAGATGTAGATACATAGAAGTGGCAGGAGCCCTTTGCATAACTTATTGTAAACCAAAATCCCATCGCTCCGCCTGCGTGCGTTTGCACTATTTGACTGCTGGGGTCACTTCACTTGAAATCCGGTATGTGGTGCAGAGTTTAAACGGAAGCTCCCCCCGTCGCTTTTCACTGTGCAGTCATACTTCAGAAGACAAACTCATTCTGTAATCACACCTTTGCACCGTGCCAAAAAATGAATATTTAAAAGTGAAGAGTCAGCTTTCTCCGTGATCTCTTCTCAAAGCGTGCCAGACGCATCCTCCGTTCACTGCAAACCTGCGCCGGGTTCGATTTCAATCCACCTGACCTCCCCTTACTGAGTCTGTAGCGGGTGTCTGGCATTGAAAGGCTTCTGGGAAATAGAGTCCTGAAGGTTCTGATCCTTCCCACTTAGCAGCAGCCTTATTTGATCTGTGCCTCGTGTGTGTGCGTTGCGAAAACACAAAGGTATTTCATGTCCCGCAATGATGAAAATAGAAAAGGAATAAAGTCTAGTAAAATAAATAAAGTCATCTGTCAAATGGTTAATGCTTGCAGTCTGCTGCTCCAGCCTCCGGCCAAAGTCATCTATCCTTTGTGAGTTGACGTTGATGCAGTGATGAAATATGCTGGAGCCACAGTAGTCAGAACGAGACTGTCTCACACACTTCTGGAGTTGCTCAAGAAGGACATCGACCTCCCAGGGGCGTAGATAGCAAAGTCCCTTTGAAATGGTTTGGGTCCAGCTCAACCTCCCACGCAGCACTTATTAACGACGGTATCCTCCGGGGCCCCATATGATCACTGGGCCCATAGACGTGCCCATATTTCTCCCCCTTTTCGGTGCCCCAGCATTCAATAGCTTTTGAATTACATTCAAACAGGGGCGCAGCTAACAATTTTGGGACCAATAACTGAAAATCAGTTTGGACCCCCCCCGCACCCCCCATAACTATCTTGTTGATGACGGTATACTCTGGGACCAATAGATGGACTCTTAGATTTGTTGCAATCAATATGAGATGATCCAACAACACAGAAGACACACAACAAGAACAGTTGCGCACACAGAGCCAGTACTTATGGGAACGTAGTGGCAGTTAACCCTGCAAATACAGACAATCAGAAAATTATTTAGACTGGAGCTTTTTTAAGATAGATTGATAAAAAGTCAAACTTGAGTTTCTTGAAGGTCACTGATCCTAATAAGTGAAGAGAAGAGAAGATAAGGGCCACATAGAAAGACAAATATCCATTTGCACGTACATGCTCATCTATGAATAGTTGCACCACTGTGTTGCTCAGTGACGCTGACGTTAGCTAGCGTGCTTGTTCTGACAAAAACAAGAAGCTACTCAAAGCTTGTTAACAATTTCAGGTTTAAAAAAATCAACACTGATGCACGGCAATGCTTTTGCAAATTAATGAGCTAAAACACCAGTGAAAATTTGTGTGGCTTAATTTGTCATTTTTACTTTCATGGAAATTGTAAATTGCAGAACAAAGTCAACACTTCACCAATTTACCAGACAAAGAAGACCAATCTTCTGTGACACCGCCGACCCCTCACTGAGACGGCCAAGCCAAGTTCAAACCTCTCCTGATCTGAAACGTAGATGAGGCCTTGACAGCTTCTCTTCACTCATTTTCCCCACTCAGGCCGATGGAGCTGGAACAATTTAGTAAAAGTCAGAAATGATCGTGCAAAAATTGCCGTGTCCAGATGCGCGAAGCCCAGATTGCTCAACACAGACGCTGGGCTGTAATTGCTACCAAAGGGCCAAAACAATTTTCTTGTCATAATCAGATATGGAGAAATATTCTGGTGGAAGTGTGGGTGCTACTGCTTCATTCAGAAGCACACCGAGCGTAACAAAAGTCTTTTGGAGACCACTGAGGCTTTCGCTGCTGAACTTTTGACTTCAAGCTTTAAAACTGAGCCCATTGAAAGTTGTTGTTGCCAATCAGCAGAACAATGGAAGATGATCTGTCGAAGGTTTAGTTCAAAATAATAAAGATAATCGCCAACCCCGCAGTGATTTCCGAGCCCCTTAATATCTTTATGATTGGAGGTCTTCAGGATTGCAAAGTTGAATTGTGACGCTCTTCAGTTTGCAGAATTCTTCCCTCGATGATTCCATCCGTAAATGCCTTGACAGTGTTCATTTTAACATGCACTTTTTTTTGTTAACTTGTTTTTTTTTTTTTATTAGCTCCAGACCGGTACCAGTCAAAGGACATATACTTTACAAATGTGTGCAGCTTGGGTTGCATTAGTAGCCAAACGTTGACAGCGGAGAGTGGGATTCATATGGAACATATTTTGACGTTGTTATGAGCGGTGGAGG
The DNA here is from genome assembly GCF_046127955.1 of Nelusetta ayraudi. NCBI lineage: Eukaryota > Metazoa > Chordata > Actinopteri > Tetraodontiformes > Monacanthidae > Nelusetta > Nelusetta ayraudi. The sequence goes on along the minus strand of NW_027466186.1, from coordinate 2,917,324 downwards.
CTGTCCAGCAGCCTATGGAGCAAGAAATGTACAGGATCATATGGTCAGAAAACCACAGTGAAGTTAGACACGCACATGCGCACACACAGGCACATAGGGAACACACACACACACACACACACGGATGATCCCGCATATAGACAATTTGAAGCACACAAGGACACTTAGCAGGCACACGCACAAATCACCAAAACCGGCTGCCACGCATGCACAATTAATGCCGATATAAATCAACTGCCCATTTTTTTTTTTTTTTTGCTGGAACGCGTAATTCTTTTTTTTTTTCTCTCTCTCTCCCTCAGAAATTCCACACAATGATCTGCCGTAATTTACGGTGTGTTTTTCACCAGGGGGACTGATACCGGGTTCTGGGCCGTAAACGCTGCTCTGCCATGTTTATTTTCATTTCATTTCGTTCTGCCTCCACTAACCCTTTACCTTCTTGATTTAAGAAGGCTGAGTGTGGTTTTGGAATACTACCAGCTGGAAGTAGGTGCACGGTGTGTGTGTGTGTGTGTGTGTCTGTCTGTGTGTGTGTGTACATCTGAAAGGGCCTAGAAAAAGCTACTGAATTCACCTCTGTGATATGAGGTGGGATGTGACAGTTTTGCTGTCACCTCTGACCATGTCCATTTATCTAAACGACAGTGTCAGCATCAGAATGCTGAATCATTATTTCACATTTTGCAGTTCCTCCCTTGTGTTTTGCGTCAGTCGCACATCGCGCAGTGTAAATTCGCAAACTTGCGGGTGTCAGTGTACCCGCAAGTGACTTTCAACCCTAATTATATGTCTACTGAGACTGAGTGTTTTCAAGGGCTTCTAAAACAGCCAGGTACTGTGGCTTTTGATCAAAGGTGTTTCTCAAAACACAGAAGATGAATTGAGGAAACTATTTTCAGAGAAGGGTAAACAGGCATCTGGCACTCTAATGATTATACACAACTGTGAGGAGGCGAAAATGATTCAAAATAAATTACAGTTACCGTGTTTGCCACTGTGAAGGACGGTGTCTACCGTGTGGTTGTATAATGTGTTTTTAATGGTTCACGGAGGAACAGTGTCGCCCTATGGAACTGAATAAACACTGTCAGGCTTTGGCTGCAACTCACTGACTTCGTCTTCCCCCTGAATAAAGAACAAATAGATCATATTTGTCAAATTTCGAGGATCACAATTTTCACAAAACGGCAAGGGCCCAAATTACAGTGGAGAAAAGTTGAGCAAACTGATACTGATACTTAATTATCATACAGAATACAAAAAAAGTTTTTCTTTGGTTTTGTAATGTCTTGCTGAATTTGTTGTAAAAATATTACAGCTTTTTGTTTTTAATACAGTGAAAATACTTGCCACAAAACCTATAAGAGTCAACAGAGCCAACTAGCCAAGGCGGCTGTGAGTTTTCTTGCCATTTGAGGACAGGCACATAAAAAGTAATGGCAGAAAAGAAAAATATGGAGCTGGCGAAGGCTTTCCAACCAAATTATACGCTAGCACACAGTTCTCAGACTGGCAGAGGTGACAAAGTACGCCCACGAGTCTTATAGCACGGCAAAATATTATTAGTGAAAAAAGGTAACTTTCTGGACGTCGACAGCATGGATGTTGTTGAGAACAAAAAAGAAAACCATGACAAAAAAGCGCTCCATTTTTCACGCTTGATCGAGTTTTTCATGCTTGATATCAGTCAGGCTGATTGAAAAAGGCTTATTTTCTTGGAGATGGCTGAATCTTTGGAGCCAGGATGTGTCAAAGCATCTCACAAACGCACGTTACTCTACAGACGCTCAATATAAGAAGGTTTGGCATGAGGGAACTCTCTCTGATTGGACCTTTTTTTCATGTTCAAGACATGAAAAAAACACGCGCAGACAAGCCATGACTAAAGTGTTAGATCACATTTCCTCGTTATTTCATCCTCCAAAAATGTGATAGAAGCACAGAACTGGGTGTCCAGACAGACGACACACGGCTGCAGATGGGCTTTGCCTCGGCGGAGGCCGACGTGCCAGCGATTGAAGGGTTCGTACTTCTAGAGTCAAAGAAAGAGTTCATTAATTTTGCGCGTACTGTACGATGCCAGCTGCCACTCAGTCAGTCAGTGAGTGTCTCTCGTCAGTCAGCGAAGCAATCCCTCATTCTGTCATCTGTGTGCGCCAGCTTGTCAGCACCCAACCAGGGCTTCGCCTAGTCAGTTAACCAAACAACCGGGAGGGGGGTGGGGGAAGGGCGGAGGTCGGGGTGGAAAAGAAAGAAAGAAAGAAAGAAAGAAAGAGCGGAGCTGCAAGTCAGTCAAATTAAATCCCATCACGACGTCTGAGACTAGTTTTCCTCGAGGAAATCTTATTAAACGGGATGATGCGTGAACCATACCTGGTGGGCGCACGCACCTTAGTGTGTGTGTGTGTGTGTGTGTGTGTGTAGGTGTGTGAATCCGTGTGTGCGCGAGCGCATGGAGGAAGATATGCATCCTGTGTGTGTGTGTGTGTGTGTGTGTGTGTGTGTGTGTGTGTGTGTATGTGTCTGTGTCTGTAGGCATATCCCGGACTTATTTTCTGTAATACCCCCAGTTTCATTTCAGGTTTGGTTGGCGTCCAGGTGGTTGGCTGTAATGTCGTCCAGATGGGAGACGCGCAAGCGGAGAGTGGCCAGATTTTTCCAGAGTTTCTGGTCGAACCAGAGCTTTGCTAATAAAAGCAAGAGGAGATTTTCACAGTTCCGCAGACAAAACCTTGCATTCTAATTCTCGGGGGGGAAGCGTGGGGGTGGGGTGGTGGTGTGTGTGGGGCGGTGGGAGGGTGAAGGGGGAGGGAGGACGGAGAGCGAGCGAGACCGCAATGTTATACTTTGTTTTTATTAAAGGGAGAGATTGACAGCTCGGAGGGAATTTTCCAGCATTAAACCGGGGGTCTTATTGGAGAGGACAGAGCAGAGTGCACAGGGACCTGGCGCAGGCGAAGCAACGCTTTGGCAGGCTGCTACTGGCGGAGAGCTCCGTTCCTCCTCTTCTTCTATTTTTCTTACCATCCGCTTCTTCCTCTCTTGTGTATCTATAGCCGAGAAAGTCGCCTTGGTCTCCGGCTCTTCCCTCTGGTTCCTTTTCTCAATCATAACAATAATAAAACAAAATACCCCAGACAACAAACTTGGTCTTCAGCGTTATCATTTTGAGTTACCCAGTCGGGTCTTTTAGTTCCTCGAGGGTGCGTGAAGCTTTCACACTCGGGGATGAAAGCACGTGTTCATTGTTTGATCAGCGCACGCCTGTCCAGGGTCTAGTAAAACCCAAAGTGCCTCCTGATTCACAGGAGTCGTAAAAGGATGAAACACTTGCGGTGCCCTCGAACTCCTGCGCGCGCATGTGTGCGCGCTGACCGTGTGTGAGCCTCCATCTATCTCAATATCCATCTATCAGCAGCGCAGATCAGGCCGGAAAGTCTGCAGGTCACCGGCGTGTTTCTCCGAGTTTGACAACTCAATGCAGGGAGAGCTCGACGTCACCACCAGTTACCAGATATTCTGTTTTCTTTTGGTTGCTAAAATTTCATATGTCTCCTTTGACTGTCAGCTGGTGGTCACTGAGCCTGTACATGGTTAAAGCCTGGCTCCGCTCCGCATCCTCCACAGCACGGAACTATTATTTTCAATGTAAATCTCTTTCGCACCACGCACGCTGAGCTGCTTTTTTTTTTTTACAAGGCCTCAATGTGTAACACAGGAAATTTTGATATTTTTTTTCTAATTGCACAATTTCCCCTGCCGTACCTGTGCTAGGTCTGGCTACAGTTTGGTTTAGGATTAAAATTTTTGCCCTTTGGTCTTTCCATTCATTCCAAACACATGGTCCCCCTGCCCAAATTACATATGGAACTACGGCAACAGCACCACCACTCCCTGTGTCAACATCATCATTCTAAGAATTAGGATATATGAATTAATCATCAGTCTGTGATGTGATTAGTGCTTATTTTTCTTACATTTCCTGTTTCTTTTGTGCATTCTTGCCCAAGTGTCCACATTACCATTGTCACCCCTGCATGGCCCTTTTTAGTTGGATGTCTTGTTAAAATCAGAGTGTGTGTTGAAAAGTTGTTGAAACTGTTACCCTGTTCGCTTTCGCATCACAAGGAATGATAAAAAAAAAAAAAAAAAAAATATGCCTTGGTCCAGATGTGATAGTATTAAGTGAGTTTGCTTCAGGGCCATGGCTTAACATTGATACAATGTCTTCTTCTGAAGTTAAAGGACATTAACCATCTTTGTTCAACATATTGTGTTAAAAAAGTGCTGTGGTTACAGTTACATTAGACTTAAGTGATTAAACAAGAGGTTCACTTTCTCTTATCATAATATATCAGTTCAGATCAAAATGGGATCATTCATCATATTTCACCCAAAATCTCAATGAATCTGTATTTTTTGGCTTTATGTTTTGGCACTTTCTGACCAAAAGTACTGAGAACTCTTTGGGATAGTCTTCCATCCAGAGCTACAGAGTTCCTGTCCCTCATGGTTGTCTGTGTCTCACCATGAGATCTGGTTGCATTGTGCAAATCAGGCCAATGTGGGTGGGTCATCTACCAGGAGAAACAGGAGGGCACAGCGCAATCGATGCTCTTGTTGGCTCTATTCTTTGAGCACACTGTTTGCACGGACCGGATATAACTAGCTACCGTTAAATCACTTAAGAAGGTAAAACAAAGGTAAACTCAGCACACCTGGCAGTGCGCTGCGCGGTCCATCCTCCGATCATATCCTCTCGTCTCGCTGTCTACCAAAACATCTGTCTTGTTGTAAACAGTTGAGACCTGTGCAAAGTGAATTCAAACGATACAGTTTGTGGGAAGTAGGAAAATGTAAGATGATTCCAACACAGCGGAGGAGTGCTTGCTGTGTTGTGTTCTCACAGATCTCTCGTTAGCTGGTTAGCAGGCCGTGGCGGATATTGCTGTCTGGAGTCAAACTGTACAACTGAGTCCAGCCTATTTTTTATTGTTATCACACAAGCATATATATCATGTGGTTTTTTTTTTTTGTTTGTTTTTAATGGCCACTTGCTTTAGAAAATGAAACCAGAGTGTTCACTGACATTGGCTGAGAGGCAAATAGGTATTTAATGGGTTTCGAAAGGTCCTCAGGAAGGTGCTTGGATGGAGTGCTGTGAAGTTACCTCGCTTCAGGGACAAAGACTTTATCCGTAAATTCTGGTCTCTATTTACATGTATAATAAATGTCATGTGCGCCCAGTTGTCCAGATCCTAAAGTGCTACTTTTTCCTGAGGTATTTAACGTGCTTTGATTAATAACTGGCAAGCCGCGAGCGACGACTAGGATATTTACTCTTTATGGAAGGCAACCAAAACGGTGTAACAATCACTGGCTCTCAACACCATCTCAGCTCTGATTACCTGGCCAGTTCATCCACAACCACAAAGCTTTGGAGCATAAAGGGAAGTCTGACAAGTGGAGCTGAGAAGAAGCAGCAGGCCTCTGGGTTTTTTGGGACGTGATCAGCAGACAAGACATTATGTAAAGGAATCAAAACTGCAACACCGGAACTCTCTGTCGATAAAATGCGTGGCAAAGGCCTTGGGTTTGAATTGCGCAACTTTCTGTTTCAAGCGCAGTAAATTTTCAGCTCTCACGGTGGTATCCCCATGAGCAGGAAATGCGATTTTAACAACCAATTTAAAGGTGAGCTCACAAGAATGTTTACGCGGAGGAGGTGTCGGAAAGAGAGCGCAGGGAGGATGAAGATTCGTCGAAGGGACGGGGGAGAAAAGCGGGGCTCTGAATGAGGTCTGACTGAGTCCGTGCATGATTTGGCACTTTCACAGGTGTGCACGACAGGGGGTGCGCAGAGGAAGGAGGCTGTGCACGCGTACGCCGTGCGAGCATAGGCGTGTGCGTTGGTGTATGTGTGTATGTGTGGCGGGGGTGGGGGGTGTATGTCAGAGTGTGTGTGCCGGAGTGTGTGGAGCAGCCAAACTGGCCACCTGTCTTTCCCTCGTTGTAGTTTTAGTGTTTCCTTTCATCCGGCCCTGAGCAGCACAGCTCCCACTTGGAGCAGTTAGCCTCCTGCCGCGCACGTGTGTGTGTGTGCGTGCGTGTGTGTGTGTGTGTGTGTGTGTGTGTGTGTTTGCACAGCTCAGGTCCCAGTTGGATTAGAAAGACTAATGTTCCTAAAGGTGCGTTTCACTCTTTCCTCCACGTTCTCTTTTTTTTAAAATATATATCTTTGTTCTTCATGTTTTATTGAGACAGTCAGAGCGGAGGCAGGAAGTCGGCCAACAGGCCTACCGAGCAGGAGAGGACACCAGAGGAAACTTCTGCTCCAGTGTCAACAGGAGGTCACGCTTTGGGAGTAGCGCTGCTACCTATCCATCTTTAATTAATAGGCCATACACAGCTGAGGGCAGACACACAGCTGAGGTGAAGGAAAAAAAACAGGAAGCCCTTCTGGCTGCTTCATTGACTCTCCTGTTTTGACAAAAAAAAAAAAAAGTTCAATTACATGTCTGTGAATGAGTGCGAGAGGCTCGTTTGAAGAGCGTTTTTTCATACACACACACACACACACACACACACACACACACAACTGGGGCGAATCATTTATTTGTCACCAGCAATTCTGGTTCAACAACCAATTAAATGTTATGACTCGGTTTGTTGGCAAACGTCTGTTTGTCCGAAGGCTTCTCCTTAATCCTTTTTTCTGATGGCTTGAAGTCTCAATGGGATCAAATGTGCTTCTATACTAGACTGTCTGATGGTCGAGTATCCATACCTTCCTTCTACCTAATAGCTAATCAGAAAACGTAGATCTATGACCAAATGTTGCAGACTGTTGAGTGCAGACAGTACCGTCGTCTTAGCCAAGATTTCACAAAATTCCCATTTCCCCTTTCTTGTTGCAAAACACAACACAGGTGAAAGCAGACAGCTGATTGGCCTACATATTTTTTCTATTGAAACAACACATATCAAGCCAGTCTTTTGTCTGTTGACTTGTTACTACCAACAACAGGTGTGTTGGGTCCTTTGTTCCTGACAAAACACAGCATCATGTCGGCCGTCTTCAAAGGTTTGTTTTAAGGTGTGTGGTTAGCTTTGCTCAAAAAAAACAAAAAAAACCCTCTGGCATGAAATGCTCTGCCTTATATACTGTTGAAAATGACCTGATCATGGAACTCAGGTGTGGCAGCGAGCCTGAGAGCAGGAGAGGCGGTGAGAGAAAAGGACTGGATGGAAGTCAAGAGTGGGCGGCTCACAGCTGCAGCCTGCAACTAGTCATGTCCGGCCAATGAAAAACACCTTGGGTTGTCAGCCAGAGAACACAGTGAACAAAAACACATCAACATGTATCACTATAATGACCAAAACATGACCATTAAAGCAAAACAAAAGGATGATAAAAAAAAAAAAAAAAAACTATGTGACTTAAAAACTCCACCTTCTACTCCACCGGAGCGGAACAAACGTTATAACAGCAGCAAAAGACAAAATCAACACAGGTGGCCAGTCCAACAGTGATCTCATCATACCGCCACGTGTCACTCCAAACCAAAGTTGCCCTTATTGGAATCCGGAAGTGGCCATCACCATGTCAGTGCATGAAAAGTTCACTGGAAGTAGAAAAGGTTTGTTGCAAAAACATATGTAAATAAATACAAAAAGCACTCGTTTCTTTATTATGACAAACACATCATTGGCAAGGTGCTTGAATTTACAGCATCCGTGCAAAAATTGGACAGCGTAACGTAGGGAACTGATATTGGTGATGTCATTGCCTCAGACTCCTAATGCACTTCCTGTTTTGCACCAGTGCAGACTTGCTGTCTGAGTCTTGAAAGTCCACTGGCTTGGCCCCCTAATGTGGCAAATTAGTAAAGAAAACTCATTCATTTTAAATTACATGGAACCAGCAGCAGTGTACCACTCAACTGCACCATCTCATTTTTCAACAGTACATTGACACACAACCACAAAAACCAACAACGCTGTCTCCACGTTTGTCCGTTCTCAAATGAATTCACAATAAAAAAAACATCTCCTTGGTATTCAGGACATCCACCAGCACATCTGGCCTTGGTAGCACCTCCGACTTCATTAGGACAAAGGCTGTTTTTCCCTTCCCATTACTATTACTTAAGCAATGGATGTCGAAACGCCAGGTTTCCATCGGGGCATCTCCGTCAGACACCAATTTCACTGACAATGAGCGCCGGCGGATGGTCCAAACCTCCGCTTTACCTTGGTTCCAAAACCGCCCACTTAAACTGGCCGCAAGAGTCTGCCCTCTCAGCTGATCTGTTTTCATCAATGTAAAATACAGAGATCATTAGACAGCTAAGCTATATCACAGACCCATCCCCCGCCCCTCCCCCCCACAACCCGCCCCCGCTTGACACAAGTGTGTCCGCACATGTGAGCGCACGTCTGCGCGCAGCCCGTCCACTTTGTGCATATGCAAGTTCGCCGACGCGCGAGTGTGCAAACGGTCATCTGTGTGTGTGCGAGCTAAATTGTGTGTAGTGCGTAGGCGTTTTCTGGGGGGGAACCCGATCTGGTGTGTGTGGGAGGAACCAGTTCCTCCACAAACCCCCCCACCCTCCACCCTCCACCCGCCTCCCCATCGTCCCCTATTTGCTGCTCAGACAGACGGCCTGCTAGAGAGATCAGACTCGCAGACTAACTGGACCAGAAGTCATTAGGACACACTAGACACACGCCGCTTTTTTCATACCTTTCACTTCCTTTCAAAAGAAAAACCCTTGGCAGGAAGATTATCTAGATCTCATCGGCTCATAATAGAACTTAGATCTTTAAAAGAAAAAAAAGACACAAACTGCTTTTTAAACCTTTGTCCCAGGACGGTGAGCAGCAGGGACCACTTAAGGTGAAACTGTGCTCCGCGTTTCCATGCGTCGCATACAGCAAGGCTGAATAAAAGGAGACAAAATTAAAAAAAAAACTGCTGTGGAACTGAAGCTCAAAGAGCATTTTAAACATAATATGCCAGGGCCGCATTCTGTCGTTGGTATAAGTGATTCACCAGGAGGGATTTTACGACTATCTTTAGTTCATTATTTGGCTGCACTTCTTGCTTCTTTTCATAATGCACGCCATTAAGTGTAAAACTATATTTTTCAGCCTTTCTCTTGTCCCGAATATAAATCTACAGCTTTTCATCCCTCACCAGCATCCTGAGTTATTTCATTAAACCGGCTGCCTCTGAAATGACATCAACCCGAGTAAAAGCCCGACGCAGTAACTCTCAACACCGACGGAAAGTGCCGGGTACTGTTTATACTTCGGGGGTGTTTGTGAGATTGCACACGCATTAAATAAGCTTTGAATTATAGTGTGCCTTCCACTAAAAGCTGTGCCTTGGCAGTCAGATGTGGTGGCGTTTTAAATTATTTATTTTTTTGTTCCTTATTTCTCCTCACCAGACACTTGTCACGTTGTTGGAAAAAGCCCCACATTTGGCACCTCCGAGGTCCAAGAAACAGCTTGTTAGCATTGTTAAAAAATAATTTGGAAACAGCGCCGCGGCGCAGCGGCGGGCTTAGCGTCCGTTAGGAGAACGACTCATTTACATTTTGCTCGACGGTGGAAAAAATGGCTTCAGATACGCTGCTATGCGGCGCTAACGTAGCACACCGCAGACTGGCATTAACTATTAGAGTGTCGGCTCAGAGCCCGCGAAAGAAAGACGAGCGTTAGATCATGTCATTTCAATGGAACGGGACTTTTATGCGAGACAAAACACAACAAGCGCAGATCAAATGCAGACCACAACGGCCCCGGCGAATCCAAATGGAAAAGCACACCAGTCCTATTGACGGTAATTCATTGAAAAATTGGGTATTTATAAAAAACGAAAAGAATATAAGGTCAACATTCCTCATTGCCAATATCCTGATCATTTTCCGTGAAGACACAAAGTGGAGCGGAGGATAGAAAAAGAGAGCGAAGGGGCGAGATTACAATGGAAAATGGTATGAAGATAGATAGATAGATAGATAGATAGACAAATAGAAAGACGAATAGATAGATAGACATTGAGATAGATAGATCGACAATGTGTGCCTAAACACACTGGAAAGCCATCACCGACTGCAGTCTCCGGGGAAAAGAGAGGAAGAGCAGGAGAAGAGAGGAAGAGAATGTGGAAAGGTAAAGAAGAGGACAGCGAGGGGACACAGGCACACGTCCAACCAGCAGTACCTGCAGATTCGATTCTGCCCCCCGCCCCCCCAAGTCTCTCCCTCCCCCTCCTTCCTCTGCTCCTCAAAGCCCCTCTCGTCCGCCCCATCTTTTAACTGCGTCTGTCTCCTGCCTGCTCTGATCTCCCTGTGCCCCAGAAGAGAGGAGTGAAGGACACAGGAAGCGTGTGTGTGTGTGTGTGTGTGTGTGTGTGGGTGACATGCAAAGAGTCGGATAAAAGTTTGAGTAAGAGTTCCAGGTCAGCCTGAGCTGCAGGTGCAGCTACTGTAAATCTCTGACAGTTCGAGGAAACTTCCTAAGTAACAAAACACAAGCGGAATCAGCATTTTTGGCACATTAATAGCACATTAAAGCTGGACTTGGGTCAACGTTAAAGTGCAATGTTCCTATGTGGATGAGAATAAGAATTTAAGTGCACAGAGGGGGAAAAGAAAGATCCAGATATACAAACATTTTATTGGTCATCTTGGATTATTTTCCAGCATCAAGACAATTTCAGAAATGCATTTAGGGAAAAAAACAAATATTCAAACAAAAACACGACAAATTCCAGCATGTTATTCTGTAATGCCATAAATTGTGTCAATTACAGATGCACATTTTTACGTTTGTTTCATATTTGCCAGAATATTAATGCTGTTTAAATAACATAGTTTCATTATATAATGTTATGTCACATAAATATACATTTATATTTCAGTTTACACATCAATAACACATCGCTTTATAAGTTTATAAATGCAGGGTGTGTGTTTTTTTTTGGTTTTTTGTTTTTTTTTGGTTGATCATGTGCCATTAGTTCCTTGTATTTGGAGGAAAGAGTCACCGAGTCTTTGAACGATACAGTACAACGTCCCTCTCGACTTGTCTTTCAAGGCTTCTCCATGGTCTCGATGATCGTGGGACCATTCCAGCTTTTCAAAGTTGGTTCAAACACATTTGAAAAGCCTTTAAAAATGGTCCCTTTAAAGTGATATAAAAAAAAAAACTTGAAAAGAAAAGGCCTGCAAGTCCTGGAAGTGCTGAGGAAGTCCTTCAAAAAAATCTAAAAAATAATGCGCTACAGGTCTGTCTTTGAGTTGCAGTAATCGTAAAAATTACCAAATGCCCCGTCATAGCGACGACGAGGGTGGTTCGGTTCCTGGGCCGTTAACTCCTGATGGCCGACTTCCTGTCTCTGTCTTTGTTCTGCAAGAGAGAGAGAGGAATAACGGGTCGCATCACTGGCAATTCTAAAAGGAGAAACTTCCCATAAGCAATTAGACAAAAAGTGTATTTCAGGTGCAACATTAGTTTGATTGAATCTCTGGAATAACAACAGAGACATGTTGACTTTCCCAGTCTTTGCAGAAAGAAAGGCAAACCCATCACAAATTCAGCTCTGCATTTATCTGAGATCTCAAAGTCCTCACTTTGAATGTGATCGAGCCCCATTTACTGTAAGTTGGCTGTGTTACAGAATGAGTGGAGTATGACTACTTGCATTTCAGTACTCACTGATACTGATACAGAGTACTTAATAACGCCAATAATCACTTTGATTTTTTTTCCGCAGATGTTGTTATTTGAACAATGTTCCTCAGCATGACTTTCTAGAACATGGGCTTATTGTCACAAGTTTCACTGCAGTACAAACACAAATTAACAAAATTGTCATATACATGCATATACAATTGGTATCAGTGTTGCGGTATCGGTGTGAGTATGAGCAGAGTACTCAACCCCGGTATCGGTATGTGCGCATCCCGAGCTTCAGGCAAATAATTCTGAACGTACACGTTTAAGTTGCCCGACTCTCAGTTTTAAGAGAATTTATTGGATGAATCTGAACCCAAATCAAGCTATCATTGAAAGCCGTTGCCAAATTGCTTTTCCTAAAAGATTTTGGACAGTTTTCAGAACCTCGATCGTTAATTTTAATTCATTTCGTGGAGGAGTTCCACCGCTTTTTCTTCACCGTCAACCCTTAATTATTATGTCGTGGAACACGACTCCGGGAAAATGCAGTGCACCCTGTGGAAACAGATACTCGCTTGAATGCAATCGCGGCGCAAGCACATGTATGTGGTTTTGTGCTATTTTTTTTTTTTGACTGACTGACTGACTTTGCAGAGTAAATTAACCTTGACCGTTTGCAGTAAACTTACACAAACAAAGTGTAGAATTCAGACTGTACTTTGGGCCTGTGGTAGCTAACTTTATTACGGCCCCAAGGAATGACATCATGAGCTGATGGACGACGGCGCTGCGCGACGATATATGCTTCTCATTTATCTGTGGTATCAGAACAGAGGAGCTCTTGATTTCCTGGCGGCTGAGCAGGCCTTCGCTATCTGGCCAGGAAAATAACATCACATTTTCCCTCCCAACCTGCTCCGCTCACTCCTCGGGCTATCAAACCGTTGAGTGAGTTGCAGTGATACAGTGGTACGGAGGTGGTTTTTAATTGTACACAGCACTGAGTGACATCCATCATCCCTGCCCTTCTGGTTTTCGTTGAAGTCAACAGTTTGCGAGTGATTTTATTTGGCTGCCGCAACCCTGGTTCGTTGGTCACTGCTCACAGAGAGAATTTTTTTTTTGTCGGAAAAAAAAGTAAGCCGGTTAAGACGAGGCTAACTTAATTTCTAACCCAGCGTAGCTCAAGTTCTCTGCTCTCCTGTCCTCCGCCGACTCTCCTTTCCTCCTCTCTCCTCTTGTCATCTCGACTAACGCTCCCCCCAGCCGAACACCTGTTCCACATTTCCTCCCAGACCGTGCACACTAAAGTGTAGGTGTTTGGAAAAATCCGTCTGACTGACATCGACAAAGGCGAGTAGGTGTTTGGAAGGGTATCAGGAAGTAATGAGAGAGTGAGATCACGGGATTTGGACAGGAATTGGTCCACCCACTGATTGAGGTGAGTGCGAGGAAACGCTGGAGTTATTATTGTCAATAGGTCCTCCAGCTGGACCAAGAGCAGAAGATTATTGTAAGATTGCAATTACGTGGACGTGAAGCACTGACATCCCCGTTGCTGGCCCTGTGCGCAACATTATTTTGTTATTTGTGGATTGATGAAATTTTTTTGGACATCACATGTGGAGATGACGTGGTCCTGCGCGGCTGGCAAGCTTACAGCCGCACATTTTCCACAAAAGCATCAAGCGTAACGAGTTTGTGCGGGAATACAAAAGAACAAAATCAAGTAAATACGGCAGAATTTTTAAAAGCCACAAGACCGTATGTGTCTGTGTAACAGGAAGGCTTTGCCTGAAAAAACTGCGACTTTCCAAAAACTGAAGCAACTATAATTTGTCAAATCGTAGACGCTGCTTTACAGTGTACTAACTCTTTTTTTTCGCAACACTTGCGCTATAGTTTGCCTTATCCAAGTGGTTCAATTCTCACATAAAAACCCCACATTCTCGAGGTTTACTTGTTTAGTTTCACATTTTTGCAAATCTTTTGGTTTTTGGACACAGTTATCATCTGATATTGGCCTTTAGTTTCTTTGCATGATTTAAGTTGAGAGGAAGGAGGGGAGGTTTTGATGAAGTACTCCTTTCCTAAGCTTGAAAACAGTTTTAAGTTCTGTCCACTGGGGCCCCGGGGCCGTTCACTACTCATGCAGCCTTCCACCCCGACAGCTCTAATTTTTAAAAACAACTTGCTATAAAACTGTCAGGTCGTCTTCCTTAGCGCAACACTATGCTGGAATGCTACACGGGCAGTTCAGTGCCACCAGAACGAAAGAGGAGAGTTTAATAATAACTTGTAAAGGAGACGTTGCGAAGTAAATCGTACGGCGGCGTAGCTTTAGTATGCGAATATTTTCTTTTTTAGTACAGCATGTTTGCTCGAGATGTTTTTGAGGAAGAACTTTCGCAGGCGGCCTGGAAGACAGTCTGCTCTGCCGCGCCAACCAAGAGACGTACAGCCGTCTCGGCCTCCCTGCTGGAAAGCAGCACTGGAAAATTACAGGTATTTATCAGTGGAAATCAAAACACTTGCAGCCGCTCGGAGAGAGTGGCCGCATGACAATTGGATGATTTACCAAATTACGACCAATTACGTTAAAATCCCCGTCGAGCCGGCCCACGTGCTGCTCTGTGGGCGTTTTTTTTTTTTCCTTTCTTTCTTTCAGGAAGCGCAGCTGCTGCTGCCGAAAGGCGGCTCTTGTCTTCCCCTCTGCCCGAGTGCGAGCGGCTCAGTCAAAACAGGAGGACGGGGACCTCGGGGTCTGGACTGGTAGTCAAAACAATCTCCTCAAGACTCAAAGGGCCACGCTAGGATGACATCTACAACCGCACTAACACATACCGCGGACCTCCCAAGGGGGTGATTTGTCCGACACTAATATGATTACCTGACGATGTTTGCTTTAGATACAATATGATGATATTACCAGCCTGGAACAATATTATCCTTTGATTAAGTTGAATAGGGCCCATTTTCAGGGGGGATGTGAGGACAGTTAATAGTCTCTTCACGGCTTCTTATCGACTCCACTAATTCCACAGTGGACATTGTTTTTCCGAAACTCAACCGGAGCCGTTCCTTTACCTATAAATGTGGATTTTTCCATGCAGTCCCCCCCCGCCCCCCCCCTTTTTTTCCCCCCTGTGTTAAACCTTTCTGTCGATTACAAACATCTAATTTAGTCTCTGGCTGTGCGCGGCAGGCGACTGACTGGTTGGAAAAAATAATTCCACTTGGGCACCGGCCTGACAATTGAATAAGGAGATTGGTATTCAAGCATGAAATGAAAACGGGTAATATCCCTTTAGTTTGTCCAGTGAAAATATGTGCGAATGACTCAGTTCCCTCCCCTGTCCCGCGGAGGCCGTAATTATCCAGATAAATGAGCGTCGATTAGACGAGCGCGGGGCGAACGTTCAAGTCGTAAAACGAGCAACGCATCCGACTTTTAAATGAAGCTAACTGACACACCGAGGAAGCCACAATCTGCCATTATGTGGTTTGGACGCATCACGCGCGTTCTTCACACTCGCTGCGGTCTGCTAAAAAGAATCATCCGCCGAAGAAGGCTTGATTTATCTCCTGCTATCTAATCTGAGGTAACACTCACCAGTCTGTCACAAATGTGTGTAATTATTAATGATCAGTTACCGCGGCCAACAAACCCAACCGGCACTTTATCATCGGAGCTCAGATGTGCGACGGCGAACGTCGTAGGAGCTTCAAGCACAGATTTTATTTTTTTTTGGAGAACTTGCAGTGTTTAAATCGCCGCAAGCTGCTTTGCATTGGATTTCTTCTCCATTTTCTCCCCGCCTGGATCTCTGCTTTACTCTGGTTTCGTCTCAATTTGCTGCTCGAGCGACCCTCTCCCTCAAGACCGAATGACAACAGAGTGATAGCTCCGCTAATAGATTTTGCTAGTTATCTGACCCGGCTTTTTCTGTTGGCATTAAATTAGGGTTTAACTGCTTCCATCTGGGCTGCAAATATACAGACGGGTCCAGCCGTGTCGGAGGCACACCGGGCTCCCACAGAGCCGCTCTCTGAAACGTGGGCAGGAATATATTTTGCGAGTGCCTGAAAGTCTGTTTCTCGAACCTCAGCCCGCCTCATTAGCATAGATGGAAGTGGAGCGGCCAAGTTGGTGATTTCAAGGCAAACGGACATCAACTCCAGCTATCTCTAAACGAAAATACTCAAGTTTTCATCCACGACCACCAACACCAATGTTACGTAATGGCATTTTTTTTTTTTTTTTTTTGTCAAGGAAGCAGACTAATAGGCAACCGTCTGCGCAAACCACGGCCATTAGCGCGCTCTCACACATGCAAGTATCCACACTCTCAGGGCCTCTCGAGGCGCATGCCTCATTTGACGTCTACAAAAGACGCAGAGCGCGGATTCAGCAGCGGGCAAACGCCAACTGTCCGTACACTCGCAGGATAAATAGCTCGGGCTGATTATCCCGCTGACTCCTTGGCTGTTACTCCACTCCTTTCATTCTCCATCCGTCTTTCCACAACTTCCTGCAAACCATTAGTTTGGAAAAGTGCTGAAAGCTTAGTCCTGATCCAGGACTCCTTCAGTCAGTAATTATATATATTTAGGTTTGTTTTGTTTTGTTTTTTTCAGGGGTGTGGGTGTCTTTAAAATGAACACAATGAATTGCCTGTCTGAAAAAGATTGTGAAAAAATAGAAAAAAAGAGAAACATAAAGGCATTTGCTATCACTCTTGGAGTGAGGTGCCCACACTCATTTTTTTTTTTACAGTTGTGCCTGACCTATGCTCGTGTGCATGTGTGTGCGTGTGTCTGAGCGGCGAGGGCGTTTTCACCGAGAGTGGTTTCCAGCCTTCTTTACCGTCGCCTTCAAAGCCCAACGTCAATGTGTTTCTAATAGCGGCAGCTGAATTAAACACTGGCTCTACAGGCCTCTGCAGAGGATAAATCATTTACAGAACAATTAGCTCATTTGTTGCTCCGCTCGACGCCGCCAATGACTTCCAGACACAGACGGAGTTTGTGTGTACGTGAGCGAACGCGCGGCGCGCACGTATAGACATTGTGTCACTGTGTGTCACTCAAATCCGCCTCACAAAGTCACGAGGCCGGAACGCAGACTTTCATCCACTCACGCGGTTACAACGGTCACCTAAAACTTTAATACAATTGAACGCAGATACGTCCGTGTCTCGCTCTGCGGCGCACATGAGCGCTGTCTTTCCATACGCCCTGCTTTCCAGCCGCTCGCAAAAATCATCACTCATAAAAGTTTTACAGCTGCCCAAAATGTAAATTAGAAATGTAATATCAGAAGAAGCCGTACACATCAGCTGTTCGGCTCGATCCCCCCCACCCCCTCTGCCCTTTCTTTCTTTCTTTCTTTCTTCTTCTTCTTCTTCTTCTTCTTCTCCTTCTCATTTCTTTCACTTGTAAAAATTCCAAATAAATAAGAGTTCTTCAAGTTGAAAATGAGTCAGGGCTGACCCCCCGAGAGCCAGTAAACGCCATTAATTCAACCAAGTCTAAGGAGATCTGGGCTGTTAACAGCAACCACACCATAATTATCATTGTAGCTTTATTTTTTGTTAGACTTTTATATTGTTTCTTGCCATATGAATCCTCTTATAATTCGCCAAATGAGTCCCTCTAAAATTTGAACCTTGGAAAATGCTTGGACTTGTCATCTCGGGGCTTGAAAGGCAGAGCCTTGGCGTTATTGCTGTTATTGGCAAATGAATGTGCACTTCTGTTCAGGTTTTGCTGTCGAAATGAGCGGCCCCTTCTGCCTGTTGGGGGGCCAAAACAAATAAGCCGCAGTTGAGTAGGAAGCTGTAAAATAGTTTCAAAACGTCAAACCCTTGAAGCGGCGTGGGCTAATCAGCAGTTTTAGAAAAATAATTTCAGAATTTTTGTTTGCCGCACAATGCAGGAGCGAACACTTCAGTTTTCCTCTTGAGGTCATTGAGGGCAACTTCTAACTGAACAGCTTTCGAGGTAAAACGGCAGAGTGACTCGAAAAGACTTAGTGGTGCAGGCTTCAAACAGTAGGTAGGATCCACAGAGCTGGCAGCTGCAGTGATTGGTAGAAGCAGTGAGGACTCACACAGGATATTGGCATCAATCACGCAGGCAGCATGGGGACTTCAGCAGTCCTTCGCTGACCCGAGTCCTATTGTGTAGTTCTAATACATATCTCATACACAGATGTTGCCATTAGGAGGGTCTCATGTTCTAATGAATCCATCAGAAGCATCACCTTAAATTAACGCATCCAGTCAAAAGGTAAAAGGTACTTTGTACAGCAAAATTGTCAGATCAGAATTGGTGTTTAGCACTGAACTGAGCTGAGCTGAGCACACTGCTACTTTGGCCTGACTGAAGTGTCTCACATGGTTTTTGAGGGAGGGCACCCACACAAACACACTGGCAGAAATAGGCAAAATTGACAAAAAAAAATATATATTACCACTAGGCTTGACACTAAAGGATATGAGTGTATGTAACACAATAAAAATGCACAAATAAAAATGATGAATTTCAGGATAACGTAACTGAAAATTGAGCTCTGCTTTCAGAGCAGAGGATTACAAATCATTAGAAATGCCCAGACTGGGGAAAAGAAAGATATTATTTTGCTTCAGGACTAAACTGAGGATTCTTGCCCAGCAGATTTACTGAATTACAAACAAGGGAAAGGCTATTTTGAAAGCCATATTTCCTTTATTTAAATTCTTTTGAAATACCCCTGCGCTCAAACCGCACAGCCCACATTAGTGAATGTGCAACATAATTTAGCCCTCTCGCCGCAGTAGTCATTACAAGCAGGACTGTTTGTTTTGAAACGGTTATACTGTATACACACATAATAAGGGGAAATGAGCGTATACTTTTCTCACTTTCACCCTCGTTGGAAATGAGTGTAACTGAAGCGGCTGGCCATAAGCAGACCTGACAGCCGTGATGAACCTCAAAAGCCATGAAAACATACAGAGAGCGCACGTAGGACACAAAGTCTCCTTTTACCTCCACAATGGTTTCCTCTCTGTAATCACCGGCACTG
The DNA here is from genome assembly GCF_046127955.1 of Nelusetta ayraudi. Classification (NCBI taxonomy): domain Eukaryota; kingdom Metazoa; phylum Chordata; class Actinopteri; order Tetraodontiformes; family Monacanthidae; genus Nelusetta; species Nelusetta ayraudi. Next base: position 2,898,561 of record NW_027466186.1, on the reverse strand, counting down.
ATTCTGCCCTCTGACCACTCCAACGCACTACACGGACACTTTTCCAGAGAAAATGAAATCCTGTCAGGTGCTGCCAATCAGGGTTAACCTCTTAGGTCCCATTTGCAGAGAGCCGAGCCAATAAATGCAGTGTTGCCCTTATTGGGATCAAGCACTGTCAGCATGTTTCAATGCAGTGAGTCTAGCAATAGAGTAAGATCAAAATGCCCCCTCTCTAAATTTGTTGAGAGAGGGGACATTATTTATAAAGATGATAATATTTTCATTGGGTTCTATCAGAACAATTGTCAATTTTAATAAAATGACAGTAGCCTGCATAAGTGGATCTCATTCCTGCTTAAAAGGGAAACAGGGAGTCATTGCGTTCATCTGTCACCCCCTGGTCTGAATATGAGAAGTCTAGATCGATGCACAACAGAGAGCACGGTGAAACTGCCGCCAAGCTTATGGGGCGCAGACTGTTGTCAAGTACGTTTTAATCAAAGCCCACACGCCGACCGTTTTGACGTGAGAAAGCTCCAAAATTGTTTTCTGCGCAGCGTGAATTTACAGCTCGGCCGCGCGTCTGCGGCAGCGAGCTGACAGCGGCAGATAGTGTTTCACGGCTCCTACCGGCGGCTCCGACCTCCACCTGGCTGACCGACACGCAGGGAGCTGAAGAGAAGATGTGGAGTAGATGGGCGAAAAAATAAAGCGGAGGCCAAACGAGGAGGGTCCTGCGGATCGAGGAGGGGGAGGTCTGCAGGTGAAGGTGGAGGAGAGAAGTTGATAAGAGGGAGACGAGTTGGAGGTGGAGGAAGAGGAGGAGGAGGAGGGGGCGATCCGAGTCAAAAAGATCTGAGAGCAGCCGTCTCCCAGCCGAGAGCGTCTGGGCTCTCACAGACGTCGAGGACGTCTAAGCTTTCCCTCACGAGGGGAGACAGGAGGGAGGGTGGGAGTGACACACACTGCTGAGACTCAGGTTAAATCCCCAGCTGAAGGGTCTCTGGGTCTGGACACTGAGGAGGGTATTAGCTTTCACACGCTGCTGGGGTAACAGGGGAGTCTGCCAGATGTCAGCTCCCTACCCATAAATCCTGCTAAATGGGCAGCAGATTGGAGGGGAGTGGGGGGTGGAGGGGTAGGGTGGGTCAGCAGACACCAGCTCTCTGTCATCCTCCGTGCTGGGCCGGTGGTGTTTGTAAAAAGTTCAGGCTCTAGGCTTATAAATTCAGATTCTGATCGGAATCTTTTATAACCTTCACGTTCCCATCAGGCTGAGGACTCTGTTTCGCCGGGGCTGTTCCTGATTAGATCTATTTCCTGTGCCGAATCAATCAAGCACGGGGTGAACTTTGAGCTGAATAAAGTTCTGCTTTTCCTTGTGCCTGTTAAGGTTTTAGAGGAGGCTTGCAGCAGTGGAGGTAGTCTGGTTCTGCCCCAGTGTTTTGGAGAAGCCGAAAACACTGAAGATAAAAAGTTTGAAAATATTTCTCTGTCCGAATCATTAAACTCCATGTATAAAATAATTGTAAAAATAGAATGACAAAATTTGTGATCTCATCGCGCACAATTTAAAAAAAAATGTCATTTTAAATTTCTCACCGTTTCAAAATGTGGCTCCTTATGTCGTTAATGGGCAGAATAAAAACATGTTGTTGCAACAGCGAGGGATAAAACATTTTCAGACTCATATTGACGTCAGGTCATTTTTGAAAATTATACACATGGTTCTGGGTGTATTTCAAGCGTTACCGGTCATAAATCTCTTTCCTGGCGTGAAAAAGCCTCATAAAGTTAGAATTCATAATTCAAAAATGAAAAGAATATTTTTTTAAACCTATGTGCCTGAAAATAAAAACTGTTATGGTGTTATTTTCTTGCTTTATGTGCTTATTTTTCCAAATTAAAAAAAAAAAAAGCGCGCGCACACTTTCTGACTTTGTGATGTCCATCCCAACGAAGGCCGGAAAAAAAAAAACTCCACCTTGAGCTGTGGAGCCACCTGCTCGGGTGAAAGCAACCCTCAGCAGAACAATAACACACTCGTTCACCCCAAAAGAGAACTTTTAAGAGGTTCTGCTTTTAATATCCCCCAGGGCCAATCTGGTTTATAGGCACGGTCACTGATCTCGAGTCAACACCAAACTGACCCCGCAGCATGGCACACGTTTTTCCGGGAAAAACCCGAACGCATCGCTTTAACCTTGGTCTATTATTAATTCCGCTTTAATTGACATTCTAATTCAGGACAAAGTAGTTTCGGATTAAAGCGATTTGACTAAAAAAAAATGTTTTGCTTGTTTTGTGTACTATTTGCAGTGACCCCAAAGAGTCAAACATAATAATAAAATAATAAAATAAAAAATATTTAGTCCCTCTAAAAAATTTTGAAAAATTCCTTTATATTGCCATCTATTTTTGCTCCAGGTGTCTTGGCCTTCTTTTGCTGCAGCTGCTGAACAGCGTATTTGTCCGTGCGCTCACCATTTTCCTCTGGTTGCTGAGGCAGAAGGTACAGATGTGCTTCGGCTGGCCCGATTGGTCGGAGCCTCGCGTGGGGGAGGAGTTGACGTGGAAGAAGGGCGGCGAGGGAGCGTGGCAGGGCTGGCCGTCGTGCAGGCCCTCACCCAGGAGCAGCACGTTCCCCAGGTGGCTGATGTAGCTGCTGGCCAGGCGTAGCGTCTCGATCTTGGACAACTTCCTGATGGGAGCAAAATCACAGCAGAGAATCAACGGAGGGGGACGGCCGTGCTCGCCCAAAATACAAGACTCAGAGAGTGTGCAATCGTCTGGGTAAAAAATGACCCGCGCGTTGTCATAACACAGCTGCGAGTTGACGCTCGGAGAGTAAAAATGAGCATATGGAATCAAATCAAATCAGAACTTTGTTTATACAGCGCTTTTAATGCTTTATCAATGCATCTCAAAGTGCTTCACGCAAAAATAAAAACAGAAATGAAACGCATTATAACACTCACTGAGGGACCATTACGAGGAAAACCACCTATGAGGAGCCCATCCACACTGAGAGGGATCAACGCCCCCCCAGTGGGCAGGCCATATATGACATATATGACAGCGCTTCCCCACATGAGGAATCACTGTTAATGGTATGTCGATTTTCTTTTTCTTTTGGAAACATCAACTCACAGTCGATTGCAGGCCCATCCCATGCAGCCGCTCTAAAAAAATCATTTAGTCATTTAAAGTTGCAGAGCTACAGCTTGTTATTGCTCCCATATGGAACATCAGGAACATATCTGCGCATTAGAGCCACTGACTCACTGACTCGCTGGCTCACTGACTCACTGCTTCCTACCTGTCCGCCGGCTCGGTGGGGATGAGCGTGCGCAGCGCCGTGAACGCCGTGTTGACCGAGTTGGTGCGGTCCCTCTCCCGCGCGTTGGCGGCGTTCCTCTGGCGCCCCTCCGGGAGCGGAGGGGTTAACGGGGGTCCCAGCCTCGCCGCCATGGCCCCCATGTCCAGCCCGCCGGCCCCGACGACGCCACCGATGCCGCCGCACAGCTTCCTCTTCCTGTTCACCTTGATGTGGAAGGCGGACGGCGACGAGGAGGACAGGCGGTAGGCGGCCGAGCTGGACGAGCTGTTGGTGCGCTCGTCCGAGCCGGAGCCCTCGCTGCCGTTCTCGTCCTCGTCCTCGGAGAGGAGGGCGATGTCGCCGTACAGGAAGCGGCTGGCGGCGGGGGGCGCCGTGCGCAGCATGGCGAACGTCATGGTGGGGGGGTGACGTGCACGGGGGGGGGGGTCTGTCCTCAGAGGTGACTGGTGGCGAGGGTTGCCGACGGGTGCCTCTCAGCCAGAGTTAAAGGTCACGAGCTTCTCCTCTTCAGGTGAGTTACCTGAGGGCCCCTGTGTGATGCTGCAGGTCTTGTCAGGGATCTGAACAAAAGATGGGAATCTGGATGAAATTGGACTAAACTTGAAAAGATGCTGTTTGCTGCAGGCGGCCGCAGGTTCCGGATCCGTCTAGAGCTGCCTATTGGTTCACGCAACACATTTCACATCCCCAAAGTTCTCGTCTCCGGTCGTTAATCCTCCAGGACCAAACGGAAAAAAAACTCTTTGAGGTTTGTCTTCTCTGTTGTCGTCAGTCCTCGCCCTCGCATTCGTCTCTCTCTCAGTCCCGACTTCACAAACTGACCTTCGGCCCGGCAGCGGTTCGACTCTGCAGCTCTTCGGCTTCTTCTCCAGCGCTCCCTCCCCCTTTTCTTTTTCTTTTTACTACCTTCTCTCTCCGCCGCTCGGCTCCACGTGTGCCTGCTGTCTGAGGGTTTCCGTCTGCCTCGGGTCTTATAGCCGGTGGGAGGGCCGGAGGACTTCTTGGCCCCTCCCTCCTGAGCGCCGAGGGTCCCTCGGCTGCTGTCGAGAAGCAGGCCAGAGAGACCGGAGGCAAGAGGCAAACCATCAGCGGGAGTTTGTTTTGGCTGCGCGCTGATGTGGTTCAGGGGAAATCCACCCTAAATCACAGCCCGCATCGGCCTTATTTGCTTGCTGAGCTTGGTGACCTTTGTGACTGCAAGGGCCACTGGCACACATACAACCCTAGCACGGTCAAAACTGTAGTTGTTTGCTTTGATTGTGACTTGGAATAGAAAAGAAGAGAATAGAAAAGAACAGAATTGGAAGTGGAGTTTATTTTAGGGGCCACAAAACATCTTTTGAAATCTTTTTTTTTTTTTTCAGTTTTGATACGGGTTATCGATCAACAAAATGGTTTTGTTCTAATTTTCAAAGAATAAGGCTTTCGTTTTCTTGACAAAACCTTGACAGAATGCAAATCCTGGTGCAAGATTGACATATTTTTGAAGAACAATACTGGCAACTTCTGCAACCCAAAGATTTCTGGCTCTTGCAGTGAACCCAGTTGAATTTGCTCACACTTTTGACCAGCAAGCCCAGACAGAATATCGTAAAATCTGAAAAATAAATCTGGATTCTCTCTTTTTTTTTTTTTTTTCAAACTTGAAGATAAATAAATCATTGTAGAAAAAAATACAAGAATCCTTCACAAATTAAAGAAGACAGCACTCAATGTGTCAGCCTCCACGTGGCTTGCCTTTGCAATTTATTGTCACTATACTAGCGCTGGCTACCGTTGGGTTCTAGCGCTTTGGTTCGTGGAAATTGATGTTTGGTTCAGCCACACGCTTGACAGCAAGAATCTGTGAGGCTTCAGTGATGACCTCAGTTTCTGCTCCTCCCCCTCCTTCGGCCTGCCTGCTTTCCTCAGGACTGTCTGGCCTGTTTGTCCTTGAACGCTGTGACGCTGGATGGCAAAGCTCAGCCTTGTGGTTTGTTCAACCATGGTGGAAGCCTGATGGTCTGAAAGAGACTGCAGTTTCCCCTTATGGGGTTTAGGATTGTGTGGTGGTCACAAAATGTTGGTGTGTCACAAAGGTAGCAGAGTAGTAGAGCAGCATTGTCAATACTCTGATTTAATCAAAAAGAGAGAAAAAAATAGAGGAAGCAGATAAGAAAGAAAAAATAGAAAAGAAATAGAAAACTGCATTGGGCTAAATGGAAATACAAAATGTAAAGGACACATGAAAATCCCAAGAGCTACAGACACAAATGAGGGTTTTGTTTAAGCAAGATTAGCAGGTGTGTTAGCTTCCTGTCCGACACAGATCCAACTCAGATTTGCTGAAATTTATTTCCTTCCACACCAAACTCTCATCTATTTTTCCTGCTCTAAGTCTTTGGGATTTTATTAGCCATGATATGCAACTTAACTCTGAAAACTGACTGACCCCTAAATTTTGTTTCTGGCTTCAGCCGTGTAATTCCCAGCAGTTGACAACCTATACATTATACTTAACTATGAAATCTATAATCCTCAGTTGTACATCTTTAAAACCCTTTAAAGGCAGCAACCATAGCTGGAATGTTTTCTTTTGTGTAGATTGGCAACCGAGAGCCGAAAAGTGATATCTCAATGAATAATTTGTCAAAGTTGCACAACGTTACAGTCAGTTTTCGTTGTTCTTTTTGGGTTTTTTTTTCCCTTTAGTGTCCATATTTCTTTCTCACTCTCACTTACAGCCGTGGTGTTTGTTGGTCAGTGTGGTGACCAAAAGTGTTTGGAGACAGAGGAAGTGAAAGGTCGCGCGCACGCGCACGCGCACACACTCACACCTGGACACACACATTTGTTTCACACCATCCATTGACAGCGGTCTGTCCTCACACTTTGCTGTGTCTGATTAAACAGATCTGTGGTTCAACAGCAAAGAAAAGTTAGAGATACTGTGAATGTGCTTTTAATTCATATTTTAGTAATCGATGAGTCCAGAGTTAAGAGACTAATTTTACTCAAAGAGTGACATAAAATGAAATCGCGGGGCAAAAAGTGTTCATAAACATATTATGTATCATCATTATAAATGTTGACAACTTACTTACCAGAGGGGTAAATTCCTGTTTGTCAACGCCTAAGGATGTATAACAGTAATGCTTACTGTGTACACTAAAACTTCATATACGGTACATATTAGTCAAAGTAAAGTTCATTTTGGAACACATATAATAAAATAACCAAGTTTATTAGAGGAAAAAATGTGCAACAGAAAAAAAAAAAAGCTTTAAAAGAAAGCTGAAAATGCTGTGATGTTGGGCCAGAATGGGGAGAATTCAGAAATTAATATGAACATTCAAGATAGGAATCAAAAGAATGTCAACTGAAATATGACATGTGCCTTGCCATTTGAGCCTCCAGAGGTCCACCTCCATCATCAGCTTTGTAAGTCTGCAGATTCATATCTATCACCAAGAAAAATGACTATGTGGATGGAATTCAACCATTCAACGTTGCAGCTTGGCAAGACGTCGTGAAGTCTGTATTTCTGGTTCAAGCTCGGCTACAATCAGCGATCATGGGCAACCTGGAGGAAATATGAGGCTCATTGTGACTCGTCTCTTATGATGGTGGCGTCCCACCACACCACAGCTAAACTGTAGTGAACTGCCCTGGTGCTCAGAGTGAGCAGTGGAAGCAGAGCACTGCGTCCTCGGCACCGTGACCCTTCCCTCACAAAATATTCACAAGCCTCGACTTGGCGCTCACGTTCAAAAGCCAATATTATTGTTGATTTAGTTATGCTACTTTTGAAAATAACAAAAGCTTTAATCAAATTGGGCAAAACCGATCGCTCGGTGGAAAGAAGAAGGAAATATGCGTTTCTGGAGCCAAAAGCAGAGGAGCAAACCAACAGTTCATTGCAAAGGAGAAAAACATGACAGCATGTGGTAAACAGTGAGGTTTGGATCCGATACGTACAGTGGCTGAGTGAGCACCGCACAATGAAACCGGAGGAGAAACATTCGAATCGACAGTGTTTTGTTTGCCTGTAAATGGTAACTCCTGTACTGGTGAATCGGCCCTCAGAGGAATGTTCTTTTATATGAGAATTATCTTTTGTCAAATATAAGAAAGAATACATTTAATATTATACATCATCTCCACATAAAGCCAGATTAATGACTGGTCCGGGTTTTGTTTAATGTCAATGTATATTTGCGATCGCCCCCACACTTCTCTATTATATTTCCAGACGGGCTCGGCGCACCGCGGCCCGTCATTAAATGCACTGGCATGATCCCCTCCGTCTCATTTGCATCTCATTGGGGAAGCAGTGTGGCTGCCCCAGCGCAGTATCCATTTCTCTCTGAATTATTGCCCGCCGGCCAGAAAACATTTGACTTGGTATAACGTCGACTTCATAATCACACGTGGCTGCGTTTACCCGAGGAATGCGATATATGAAAAAGGAAATTGCTACATTACAGCAAAGTAAATGGGGAAATTTACATGAAAATTTGTGCATTTTGGACCATGTGGCAGATTGACTGGATTTTGCTTATAACTTTACTTCTATATTTCACTTTAACATTGTGCATGTAAGTGTATGTGTGCGTGTCTGTGACTGTGTATGTGTCTGTGTGAAAAAAAAAAATCATTTGGACGTTTTGTGTGCCAGAATTTAATCAACAAAAAAACTCCCCGTCTTTTCCTCTGGACGGTAATTTTGCACAGTAATGGTTTTAAATAATGGCTCTATCTGATGCTTTTTTTGTATTGATTGGTGTTTTTCTTCGCCCTTGACAGACGCCACAGCGGCAACGGCAGCAAGAGCAGCAGCAGCAGCAGCAGCAGCAGCAGCACAGTAGTAGAACACCATCTGATAGTCATTACCCCTCCCCTCCTCTCCTTACCCTGCGCTCTCCTCCTCTTCCCTGGCTTGATACTCTTTGCTCAGCTCAGACGTATTATTCATTAGTCTGATGAAAAACACCCAGCAACTAAGCCTGGCCCAACACTAACAAAAAGACGCATGTACACACACACACACACGCACACACACACGATTTCATCCCAGCTGAGCCACTCTGGCGAGGGTCAGGGTCCTGTCAAAAACTCGGAAGCAAGTCTGGACGCGATTGCGGTACCACAGTGCAGACGTCCAGAGGGGGCGGTTGAGTGGGCGAGAGAGACTGCGAGGAGCTGAGCTATTTATCGTAGACCTTGGACAGTCGTCTCGAGCCCCTGCACTCAAAGCGATAGGCGAGGAGAGCTCCTAGACTTGTTATGGTGCCACTGAGCAGACGTCTGGAGAAGGTCATTACCAACAGAGGCTGTCAGCTTTCCAGCCAGAGCGGCAGGGGGAAAAAAAATGGTTGGGGGTGGCCGGACAACAGGAAGCGCGGTAGGAAGAGGCAGGGAAGGAGGCGGGCTGCACGGTGGAAACCAGCAGGGGAAAAGGGAGACAGACGCAGGGGCTGTGAGACTGAGCAGGAAAAAAGCGGGCTTGGAAAGGAAGAGAGCGAAGGAGTGAAAGGAAAGAAGGGCAGAGAAAAGGCGGCGGGCTGCCAAGCCCCCAGACTGCACGGTGCAGCGCACAGGGGGTTGGAGGGGTTGGTCGGAAGTGGCGGCCCCCCCAACTCGCACTCTCCCACCGCCCCTCACCGCTAGCCCCAATTCAGCCCCGGCTCCAGCCACACTCGGCCGTTTTTTTTTTTCCCAAGAGAGCCAGACTCTACAGCTGGCCTTATTAAACCGAGAGAGGCAGAGAGACAGAAAAAAAAGAGGGAGAACGAAAGAGAGGTCACACAACTGGAAGACATCAGTTGAAACCGTGCTCGCTCGCTCGCTCGCTCGCTCTCCTCTCCCCTTTTTTTTCCTTCTTCTTCTCAGGCAGTTTTTTTTCCGTTCATATCCCGTTTTATGATAGAGTTTCTCACAAACAGGCTGGCGGAGCACTGGGTTCAAACACATAGTAAAAAAAAAAAGGGAAAAAAAGAAAACCTATTGTTTGATTTGACATCTCCCAGAATGCGGTTAAAAACCAATTAAAAACAAGCGCAGCAAAATTAAAGACTGTGTGACTTTTATCTTTTGTCTCGGCGTGCTGTCGTCATTGCATCGGAGGACCGCTGCACCACAGCATCTCATCCAGTTTGCTTGAATCCTGCCGCATTTGTGAACACGGCGGGGCCGTAAAAAGAGAGGCTTCGTCTGTTTCCAATCCGTTCACGCCGCCTTCGTTTTTTAATCCGCACCTTCTCCGCCGCAGCTTGTCCGAATTAACGTCTTTTGCCTTGAGGGTTTTTTTTTTTTTCGCAGACACTCTCCACTTTCAAATGACCTAACTCCACACATTCGCACCTATTTATTTTTCGCAAACAACTACTGATGTGATTGGCTGTGGCAAGTGCGGCCTGCGAAGTGCATTGCCGCAGGCGGTGCTACCTGAAGTACGTTATTGGATTGTCACAACACTACTTAGTTTGAATGTAGCGGACAGCTCCGGTCCGGATTGCAACCCCGACGCCTTGACTGGGATCTCATGTGTTCTTGTAGGTGGAACTGCAGGAGACTTTTTCCTGCTCTCGTGGATTCTAGCATTAAATGTGAAGATGAGAAACTAGGTTTAATAGGAACCATAATAGAGAGAAACAAAAAAATGCCATTTGTACACATTAGACTTCTGATGTTTATCCATTACATTGAAATGTGAGAGTAAACATGCCCAATTTGATTACAGTAATACTACTGTTCATTTTAATTGTACCACACAGAGAATCTCAGTTTTAAACAAGCAGCCTCCAGTTTAGACACTTGGACGTATGATCGACGTGGCGTTAGTTGGCACAAAAGTTACATCGAACTGCGGACGAGTTACCGTGAAACCAGGATCCTCCAGAATGAGGCCCCCAAAGACGGAGACGGTAGAAACACAGCAGGGGAAACGCTGCAGGGGAACCGATCTGTCAGGGATGGATATGACAAATAGTGTTAACATGGTCACTTAAAGACACATTTTTGACTGCTGAGTCTTCCAGACACATGGATGACACAACATGAACCTTAGGGAGGCACGTTGTGAGTTCTGAGTGCTTTGAAACGAGGGTTGGGGTTCGAAGTATGAGGGTAAATTCTCAAGTTTGGGGAAACCGTTGCTTTTACGAAGATGAATTGAGTCGGTGAGTCGGTCGAGGGTCATTTTGATTCCAATCAGTGGTGAGAACAATTTTGAAATCTCTCCTTTGAGAATAATGAGAGCCCCTATCATGCAGAGACACCTTTTGTGGACTTGTTCCAAAGGGAGTAACTCAATACAGACAGCTGCAGCTGGCCCTCAATCTATTCCTGATGTGGAACAAATTATATATATATATATATATATAAAAAAAAAAAACTGTGATTACCCAGACCCCAAAAAGGCTTCTCCAATCAGAGAGCCTTTCACTTCCTATGGGTTAATATGTAAGCTGTTCCCTCTGCTCCTCTATTGGAGACTCCAGTCAATGGCTGCTCTTCCCTCCTGTACTGGATGAGAACCCGGAGCGCTGGTAGCGAACCAGAAATGAGAAATGAGCAGTGATGTCACGGTCACTAATGAGGTGGCAGGAACAAGTCTGACCACCTGACTCACTCAGCAGCTCACCCCTCTCTGTGTATTTAACTCTCTTTGAAAGTCCACCCATCGCTCTCTCACTCGCTTTTTCTTCTTCTCGCCACCTGCCACCATCTCCACGCATAGCACTCATCTTATTCCTTGTTTTTCTTTCACGGGGCTACCCCCCCTACCACCGCCACCCTTCTCGCCTGGTCCACGGCCAAGCGTAACCCCTGACCACGGTCATTACTCCTGCCACACTTAAATACAGGAGTTGGACGGTTTTAACGTATTGGAGTTAATACGAGACGCCAAACAAAACCTCTATTAATGCGGTTCAGGTTCTAAACCTTTCATCAACTACTGAGGTCTCCCTTAGAGGCAATTATGTTAACCGGGTCAGTTGTGATGAATGAACATCAGCTGGTAGGTGACAATTAATAAAATTGCTAAGCCGTCCAACAGAGCTTTGTTTGGCCTCCCTAAAACTCATGGTGTAATGATGGCCGCCTCATATACTGATGGCTCGCACCAACAGATGAGGTGAAAGAGGGAAATGGCACAGCGGTAAATGTTGGGGAGGAACACATTGCAAAGCTGAGAGAAGAAGCCGGGAGCTAACGTCATGAAAACTGCTCAAATACAAATGAAAGAAAAGTCGCGATAAAGACGGCACAAGGAAGGTCAAATACACTAACATTATCTTCCAAGTCAATGAGCTGAAATGTTGAAGTTAAGGCGCAACAATTATTGGTCAGGGGCCACAAGCATTTTCATTAGGAGGAGACAAAACTTTCTGTTTTCCCATTAAATGTGCAAACAAACAAATAAAAAAAAATTGAATCTGTAAACTCTATAAAATCTATATAACACTGAGCGTCTGATGCTGATGGAACGTAATGGAGTGTTTATTACAGATCTGGAACAATGTAATCATAGTGGATTTAAGATTGTTTTCCCGTCAAAGTAAATGTACTTCCTTCTTTTCAGGGAGCACACTTCAACTCCTCAAACCCCTCACCACACACTGTTGTTCAAACATAGCTGCTCTTTTGGTGGCCAGTAAAACTTCAAAACAATGACAAAACCAGCCCAAAATACAATTGGTTTTGCATAGTTTGGTTTTATACTTTACGGACTTACGATCTCCAGAATGAGGCATGCTGGGAATTGTTCTTATTTTAACTAGCGAGGAGTTTGGGGTGAAGGCTATGCCACCAATGAGACAATTACTCACACTGCTTTCACGGCTGCTCTAAAGTGGTGACTTAGCAGACTTCTAAAGGTAAGACGCGGAGACCCCGTCCTGAAGGGTATCGCTTCCATTATTTTGAAAAGATGCCTTTTATCTCCCCATCACAGTGGGCCAAAGGTCGGGGTCGCACACAGAGTTACACCTGCTGAGCTGATATTGGACGCACTTAACTCAATTTACTTGACGGGCCTGTGTTTACACAACACATTCTCCACGACAATCACAATTTAAAACTAGACAATTCCCGCACTGTGCGCGGCCTTTTTCGCTGCCGCCACCCGCAGGAAAGGCGAGAACCCGTGGGAGGTGTGAGGCCGACGGCTCCATGTGGAGGAGAGCGGCGCAAGGGAAGAGTTCATTTGATGAACTTGTTAAGAGAGGGCTGAGGGCTGGAGCGAGAGATGTGTGAAGTCAAACCTTTTGTGTTAAGTGCGCGTGCGTATGTGTGTGTTTGATGTTACAGTCTTGTAAAAGCGGCAGCTGGAGAGGGCCGTCCCCTGAGAACCACCACAGCCTGCTAGTAAAGCACACTCACTGACACACACACACACACACACACACACACACACACACACACACACACTCGCGCACATACACACAGATGCAGTCTTTAATAAAGCTATTGCCTAGGAAACAGACCAGACCCTGGCCAATCTGAGGCTCTTGCTCTTTTGAGACGGCAGTGACACGCTCGCACTCACATTCATACACATTCACATCCTCCGAGCCAGAAAAAAAAATTGACAGGAGGAGCTCGTTACCGTGACCTGCAAAGAAACTCGCAAACCGGCGCTTTCGGAATCGCTCGCTCGGAGAAAACGGTGACCGGTCGGTGAGTGGTGTGACTGAACGGACTTTTATGTGAACACCTTTTACCGAAGTGTGCAATTATCAGTTTTTCTGTCTGCATATGGTTCAAATGTAAAACTGTAAATGTACTGTAAAACTGCCCCATCCAGATGTGGAGTTAGAAACACAGGCCACAGCAGGGGGGACACAGAGTGCTATGAAGTCAGTAGCGCAGAGGCACTCATTACAAAAGTGGAACACCTGGAAGAACCTATGAAATACCAGACTCTGGTTCATTTTTTAATATGTATTAAATATATATTTCATAAATGTCGGGCTCTCCGTGTCTCAGAGGATGAGACAGCTACAAAACGGGCAGCTGGTTGTCAATTTTCTCTCTTCCAGAAAAGGATTCTTCCTCTCAGAAAATGAAAGACAGGTGGAAAGGAACAAGTTTCTCTATTTTTGGCAATTCGTATGTGTAGACAAACATTAGTTGCAGACAGACTTCTGGACCGCAAGAATGTGCATATTTAAGGGAAATCGCTGCTCTTTGCACTTTCAAATGTCACCAAATATCGTTTTGTTTTTTTTCTCCGCTGATTTTTGAGGAATTATATTGGATGACATCATGCTGCAGCTGACTGGGAGCAAAACAGTCCCATTTTAGAGCTGTGGACTGTTTCCAGGGAGATGATATAACACAGTCCAGATGAGCCCCTCCAAGGATTGTCTCATTATCACACACACCGCAGCCGCACCGCCGCTGCGCGCGTGCGTGAGCGCAATTGGTGTGTCTGTGCGTGCACGGGGGGGTGACCATTTAAACTCTACTTTCAGTCAATTACCAGAAAATGACTTGTGCGGACCTTTTCTTTCCAAAAAAACTAATTATAGGGTTAGCGTTGGGGTTGGGTTTGCAGGAAAAGCTCTGGACTAAACGTGTTCCATGTGGATGATGTGAAGGCAGGGGCGTAGCCACAAGGCAGCAAAAGTAGGACTGGACTCCATCCAAACTGCACCCCCCACCCCCACCCCCCCCAGCACCCCTTGTACCACCCTAAAGTTTGAGGTATATGTTTCTTTTTTTAAAACCCAACTAAGAGATTGCAGTTTTCGACTTGAGCGGCCGTCTGCCACCGACTGTCACTGATGTCATCATTGGCTGCCGGACTTCCTGCCTCAGTCTTTTCATGTTGGCACGTGGAAGGGCAGGAAACGCTCAGAATAGAACCTTACTGCCAAATATAACTCAACGCTTGGTGGAATCGTGGTTTTAATGGGCTGTAGTCCTGACTGATCCCCGTTGGATTAAACAATATTACCCAATTTCCAGTGTTCCTGCAAAGGAAGCGCTGCATATTCCCAAAACTGAAGAACCAATAAAACAGTAAACAGCACGTACTGTGAAGAACCCCTTTGACCTTTTAATTTATAATGGTGAGTGGAGGCCTGTAAAACACTAGCCTGCATTCCCCACTACACAAAACTCTGTCAACAAGGAAGCTATCGGGTGATTTCAGGTTAAAACAGGTTGGTTAAAAATGGCATGATCTTGCTTTTTAAAACAATATTGTGTTTTTGCGTGGCATGACACACTAGGCGGCGAGCCACGTTTGACTGTTTCACAGATCTAGCACTCCTTTTTCATGTCTGTCTGTCGAAAATGTCTGGGAAAAGGAAAACTCCTCCAAAAACCAAAACAAACCTTGAATCTGTCACATGTAAAAAGGGGTTTCAACTCTACCAGTAGCACCATTTTGGTAGCAACACTGGACATTGCACATGACACATTTTCAAGTACACTTTGCCAAAGCCATTCAGGAGTAAGAAAAAAAGCTCTGCCACTCACAGTAGCCACCTGTTTTTCAAAAAATGAACTCGAGCTCTTGTAGTGCCTGCCTGGACCCTGGGCAATTCAACAGCCTGACGCAACCAAACTGATTGCAGGCGTGTATTCTGTGTAGAGCAGGCTTTGTTGTTTTGTCTCACACACTTTTCCAGATAAATCTGCAAGATTTCAGAGTTGAAAATCCTGTAGTCCAGCTGACCTATGAGGCAAGTTCTCGCGTGTCCAAACAGAAGAGTCACTTCAACGCCTAACATCAGGTAATATGACATGCAAGGAGGCACACTGTCTACGTTTTTACTACAAATGAGAGGTAGCAGGAAATCATTCATTTCATCCATTACCAAACTTTTAGCAGGCTCTGTAAACCTGCCCCTTAAATGTCTGTTATTTTGTCATTTCTGGGTACCGGAGTTATTTACAATTCAGACATGACAAATGTTCAAATCCGTTGACATAGCTGCAGTCCTACATTTGTTTTTAACATTTGCCAGATGTCACGTTGTAACCCCGACGTTATATATATCGTACTTACTAATATATATGGCCTGGATGTCTTCCTGCTATCTTCAGATGTAAAAACAGAAGGAAGGAGAGGAAGGAGAGGAGGAGGTAGGAGAAGGAGGCTTTCCGACAGTAGCGCGGGCTTGACAGTTTCTTTCATATCCGACTTCATTTAGTCCCATGCAGGGACCCCGTGCACATGGTAAAGCCATCACTGACACACACGCACACGCAGACTCCCACACACCGCCGCGCTCATTCATACACACGGAGATCACACATGTTCTCACTCCGGCAGGAAATGGCTTTTACTGATATCTAAAATCATAAAAGTTGCGCCACTGAAGATCAATAATCAAAGCAGGAAAAAAAACGAGAGACGAACAAGATGTGATGTTCGTGTTTTACAGCGGGTCCGCTGCGAACCTGTAAAAACTGCTGCATGAGCACAAAAAGTTTTGTGTGTATAGATTTTGGTTACCCTCATGTGCCAGATGAAATGTCCCAAATCCATTATATTTGATTCCCACGTCCATCTGGGAGGCAGCCCTCCATGTGGAGTGCACCAACGGGAGGCTATTACCACGCATTATCGTCGTAAGTCTCCATCTACACTTCTTGCCAAAGCAATTGAGAAATGGGGGAAGAGGGGCTTTATTGCCTTTCTTGGCTCTGCTATAAATGAAGAAATGTATTCCAGTTCTGATCTGAACTGTCACCAACACAGAATCCATGGTGTGGTGTTCATTGTCTACATGGTTGCAGACGTTTTCCATTTTTGTCAAGACTTAACTCCTGCTGATTGGGCCTCAAACATGTGAAATCTTTTTCGAGTGGATCCATAATTCAGATTGCAAACATCAGGGATCTTAGTGCCTTTCAACAATAGCTCCCAGCTGTGGGTTCATGCATTATTCTTAAGAACTTCCATTGTGAAAATTTTACCTATTTTTTGGACCGATGATATTGTCCATGTTTTGCAATACCTTCAGCCAACTGATCAATAAAGTATCTATCTATCTATCTATCTATCTATCTATCTATCTATCTATCTATCTATCACAACGGACGCTGATACCTCACTGATGCTATCTCATGTGAGTGACAACACAGCCAGTCAGCTGTTCATACTGTCTACTGGGACTGTCACAGCCTTTTTGAGCCCTTCCAAACATGTTGAAGGTACAACAAAACATTTGTTTAAGCAGGAAAGTAAAACCAGGTGGGTTTCTTTTTTTTAGATTGCTTATTATACATAGCTGCTCCTCTGGAGTCCTGGTTGAAAAGTAAAGATGAGTAGAATACGGTATCTTTAGTTTCCCACTTGAAATTGATAAAATAGGCAACACCCCTCATATGAAAATAGGTTAATTAATCCACAGTTTTAGAAAGCTACTCTGCTGTTTCTGGTGGGTCCATTCTCATCGTATGTGCTCGGCAGGGTTTAGGTTTCCACATCGTCCTGGTGTATGCTGGATATTGGCTTCCATTGTGTGTTTGCGATGTTGTAAATCTCGCTGGCAGGCCCCACCACTCAAAATCAGATTTAAGCGCAGAAATAAATTTATTCTTTTTCCACTTCACGTAACAGCTTTATAGCGGGAGGCTCAGTGCGTTTGTCATTCGACACTGCGCAGCATTCAAACCTGAGGAGCATTTTTAAAGGGAGGAGAAATGAATGGTTTACCACAGTGTTGATTATCAATCATTTGCTCGGATCGTGCCATTGAAATCGTCTGTTCTGGTCACCTGAGAACTTCCTAGTCGTCTCGTTTGACTGAGGCTCCAAAAGGAAGATGTAATTTTGTCAGCTGCCACTAGACGGGGTGAGAGAGGGTGACCGAGCCAAATGCCTGCCCATAATAACCACCAGACATGACTCATTCAGCGTGGAATACCACAGCAGCCACAGACAGGTCTCTGGCACACAAGAAGCAGAAACCCGAGCCTGCAGCCGAGTTTGTGAATGGGACAGGAATGAGCAAAACCAGAGTGGATTTAATAGAGCTCCAATAGGGCTCGAAGATTTAGGAGTTTTAACAATTCATCAAGTGTTTGGTTTGGCTTATTAAAGAAAGTCAAGTGTCTTTGCGGCCAGTGCCGCGTTTTTTATCGATGAGACGATGCGCTTCTACAAAGAAACTCTTTCTGTCACTTTCACGGTTCCTCTTTTTTGTTCCTATTACCTAATTCCCGGCCGGATGGCTGATTCTCTGAGCAAAAAAGTCCCACTCATCAACTCATCAACTCATCAGGACTTCGCCAGGACATCCTATCGCGCTGTCAGATATGATTGTAGCGCTGATCATTGTCATTTCTGCTCAAACTTCCTCCCCCCACTGAGACCACCACTCAATCTGAAGACTTGCACATGTTGGACGGGCAGATCATTATTTGCTTCTGTGGAGTCTGTCCAAGGCTGGAGGGTTTTTGCAGAGCCAAGAGTGTAATCTGTGGGCAAGGGGAGCGACACAGAAATAACATATTGTACAAGTTAAAGTATGGCAGGGGAGCAAACTGTGAGCGGTCACATTACATGAAAACAGCAGGCAGGAAGTGTTTTGCAACAGCGGAAAATCTTCAGGTCCAGTCCGACCACCAGACGGTCACACTTCATCTGGCCTGGAGGCTGCGGTCAGCGGATAGATACCTTCCCTACCGTACGGGTTGGATACGCTGTCATACGTTTGTCTGCTCCCTCTCACTTTTTTTTTCCACTTCATGTCCTCTGTGCTTCTTCCCTGAAAAACTTGACATTTGTCTTCTTTAATCCCCCCCCCCTCAGCTTCCTATACTTCCCTTGCTTCCTCTCCTGCCCATCTTGTCTTTCTACCCACCTCGGCAACCTTTCCTTATCACGTTTCCGTCGCATGTTTCTCCCCGCTCCCACCTTCGCTTTCAAACGTGCTCGTTCCTGCTTCTGTCACCCTCTTTCTCTCTCTGTTTGTGGTCAGTCACACTTAATCTAGCTCCATCCATCTGTTTCTCTTCATTCGTTTAGTCCGCTCTGCTTTCGATTAAGATTACATCAGGCTTTGACCTATTAGTGGGCCGTGATCCTTTTGAAGTCATTCTGTGGGTACAGGTTAGCTAAGAGCCCACCATTCTTCTCACTTTAAATAATGCGGAGGAGAAAACTTCTTAAAACATTTCAGCCAGGAACCAAAATGACTCATGTTTTTTTCTTCTTGTATCCAGGGTCATTAAATCATGGGAGTGTTTTTGTCATGTGGGGGCTGGCTTGAGAAGGGTCTGCGACCCATTGTGGGTCCCGACCCATATTCCTACCCAACAATCTGTGAATTGGAATATATTGTTCATTAAATCTCATATCCTGGGGATTTTAATTACATTTCGAAAAAGTGACTTTCCCCAACCAGAAAATCTCTGTTCTTCATTATGGGTCCTGTTTAAAGTCAAGTTCAGATTCCCCACTAAATGTAACGCAGGCCTCTTGGACAAAATTAACTTTTTTAAAGGCCGTCTTGATACCTTCCTCAGTGCAGCGCACACTATATAACCACAACTTCCCCATTTTCAGTTCTATCCAAGCCACTGTGGTATATGGTATACCCTCTGTTCCCTCCTTCATCATTTTTGGGCTTTTAATAAAAGAAAACGAAACTAAAGCAAAAATCAGGGAGGTTTCTCCTATCAGATGGATCCATTGGACCAAGCTGGTTCTCGGTTCCCTGACAGTGTAATGATAAAAGATAAGTCTTGACTGTTCATATGCAACGAGTCAGGCATTGTAAAATCATCCATGTGAGCATCAACTTGGAGGTTGAGTCCCAAGAGAGGTGGAGAACAGGTTGATGGTTGGTGGGCCACAGGGAACCTTTACCCGTTGAGGCCTTAGTCCATGTCAGTAAAGAAACATGGTGATTTTAAGCACTGACCTGAACAAAGTGCTGCACAAGGTTTATTTGACCATACAGACAAGCATAAATTGTTCCCTTTGGTACTGGGATATGACAATGTAGCATTGGTATTTGATGACTTGGGATGAGATCATTTCCATTTCCAATAACCATTAATTTTAACCACAAGTATTTTCCCCCCCTTTTTTAAATAAGAATGCCTCCTCTTACATGTATTGACATCTTGGAGCAAGATTTATATACACGTACACACAGATTTACACACAATTCCATATGCCCCCTAATCATTTCTGACGACTAACAAGTTAAATGTCAAAGTTTATTTCCAGATGTAGATGAAGATATCATCACCAGAATGCTAACTCGGCCCTTGCTCTCTGATTCGGATGCCTTTGAGTGGTGATTGACTGAAATGTTAAACTGTACATCCTCATTACTCCTCAGGTCAAAGCTGGGGTAAGTAGCCAATTGGCCCGGCCTTGACACTAAACTGACATGTATTGGCCAAGTTGTGGCAGGCTTGGATGTTATAGTCATTTAGGCTCATCAGGCTAAGTGGACACGGTTGAATAAAAGGTCTCAAACCTCCCCTTGCCTGGCTGTGGGTATACTTCTGTGCCAACAGTTCTCAATTAAAGGACATCTGGGCTGCGTGAGTGGAGGCCTGCTTCGCTCACTGTATGACTGCTGAGCTACATCAACTGGCCTGTAATAATTTTAAAAACAAACCATCCATCACAGCCGGTCAGTCAATGGTGGTCAACTATTGTAACATGACTGTGACATTGTTGGAGGAATACCAGGACTTGCAACTGTTTTAATCGCTAAACATATTGTAAGATATGGTTGGTAATGCAAAGAGAATCAGGACATGCATGTGCAGTTCTTTCTTCTTCTACTTCATTAATAGCGTAGTATGTTTTGTGGGTGCTTTTACGTGGAAGACTAAGATCAAAAGATCAAGATTGAAACGGACAAGCAGGTCATTTTTGATTAACTCTTGGCAGAGAGTGGGCTGCAGCACTGTGTCTCAACTAAGAAGTAGATGTTGGGAGATGTACAGGAGACAGTTGTGAAAGCGACAGAATCACAAGGCTGTCACATTTTCTCAAGATGACCAAGTCCGAAACCAGACACATCACTACATGGACCTCATGCAATGCATCAACAGCTTTAAATGGACTGGACAGCGGCAGCAGATGTCAATGCCAATGCACACTTCCTCTTCC
This sequence comes from Nelusetta ayraudi, assembly GCF_046127955.1. NCBI lineage: Eukaryota > Metazoa > Chordata > Actinopteri > Tetraodontiformes > Monacanthidae > Nelusetta > Nelusetta ayraudi. The sequence goes on along the minus strand of NW_027466186.1, from coordinate 2,878,156 downwards.
CGACCCTCCTCCCTCTGCCCCCTCCCACCTCCTACCACCCGATGCTGATCACCACACATTCATCGCCACTTTAGAAAAAAGATCGGCTCCATCGCTGTTTTTGGAACGCAGGCACGCTTGAAAGCCTTGTTTCATCCTCCTGTCTGGGCTGAATGAAGATACTTTAAGGGGTGAGTGTGCCGCAATAATGTTACTGGATGCTGTTTGTCCTGAATAACGTTTAGTTCACCTTACAGTCTCCTTCTCTGGTGACATTACAGAGCTCGTGTCAGCGGAGATGTTGGCAGATGTGTTTGTGCTGGTCACCATCCTGACAGCGTTACCAGGTATTGAAGAAAATCCGCTGCACTTTAAAAGCTTTAAAGCCAAGCAAGTTTAAATTTCTCTATTTACTAAGTTTAACCTACTACAGCTTAAAATGGCTGGTAAGTTAAGAGTTAGAGTTAAGACAGATTGTCAAATTTTGTCTGGGACATTCTATACATTGGTCTGAATACTGTGTAACTTCTTATATGATAATCAAATATAAATCATTGCCATGTTTGTTCAACTGTGCACACGAGGTTCTGCAGCCAGGTGTCCTTGTCTTTACGCTCTGGTTATTTATAAGTATTGATTGCCGTTTGTGCAAGGTAGTCAGTCAGGCATCCAGTGTGCGGCGCAGGATGACACCGAGGCTGCAAATCACGGCTGAGTGTCACTGCTTCAGCCAGGGTTTGACAAGATTTACTCTGAGAGCCTGTAGTAGGAAAAGAATGATGAATAGAGACTTCAAAATATACTCTCTTCAACCCTGAGGTTTTAGCTCTGCGGCTAGTGAGGAATCCGTAGCTGTGACATATGTGTTTGAAATCCTAAACTGTTTTCCAACTCCAGCGAGCGATGCAAAGTCCTTATACCTGAAGAGAATGTAACAGAGAGATTCACTTTATAATGTGGTCTGTTGTCCAGCAGGAGTTCAGAGCAGGTGGAGTGTGTCATTCTCCAGGAGGGAGATCTGTGTGTGGGCAGGAACCACTGTGACTCTGCCCTGTCGTTATGACTACCCATCTGGTACTGAATCCAACAATTCATCTTTCTCACATTTGTTGCTCTTTGGTCTTTTAACAGTCAATACACACATAACTATCGATGGGTAATGAACTTGTCGAAGTTCTTGGGCTGGATTGATCAAAGTACGTGTATGTAGCTATCTGAATAATTGCTGTCTCGGTTCGCACAGGTCACACTGTGAAGCAGGTCATGTGGTTCCGTGTCTCTGCGGATGGTCGGAGGGAGTTTGTGCACCACTCTGACCCCAACGAGGTCAGCCTGTCCTACCGTGGACGTACGCGGTATGAGAACGACCCTTTTCACTCCTCTTTAATCATTGCTGATTCCCAAACTGGCAAAGTTGAATGTAAAAATGTGTCTAAGAAATGAATTGTGCGTTCCAGCTACATAGGGGGCAGCTACTCAAGCTGCTCGGTCCAGATCCGGGTCGTGAAGCTGAGCGATGCAGGGGACTATCACTTCAGGTTCGAGACGGACCAGCCGCTGGGTCGATGGACGTCCCCTAACACAGTCAGGCTGGATGTGACAGGTATCTCCACACAGGCTGAAACTGCTGCGTCATCTCCCTTAAGCGCCTCACTGCCTCTTGCAGCCAGCATTTTTCCCTTACGCGCGTCAATGTCCGAGTGTGCTCAGACCTGCAGGTTCAGGTGCACCCACCCAGGCCCACCAACATGTTTGGCTTGGGAGAGACCGTGTTTGTGGGCTGTCAGGCCAGAGGTTGTGCTGCTCCAGGGAGGAGCCTCGCGCTGTACAGGTGTGGTTGATATACAGTTGAGTTATTGGCAGTGCTGAGAGAATTCTGCAGCTGTTGTTCTGAAAGTTGAAATACCGGAGGGTGTACAGCCATTCTTGCAGAATGGTATATGTGACATTAATACCTTTAAATTGCACATATAATCTGATTTTCTTAGTTTACCAGAAAAAATAGAAAGGGGATTTGCAGGAAAAAATGCATAATCTAAGAATAGCTCAAAAGCAGTTTAAAATTTTCAATTTTCAAAATGTTTACATTTTGCAGTTCGCTATGCAATCCAATCCAATATGTGCAGTTTAACTCCTGGATTCATTGTTGGTTCAGTCAACCCTATTAAAACATTCTCGCAAATTTGTTGTAACATTTACATTGAAAGAGTCAATCAGAAATAAAGTTGATGGAAGTTACTTAAAAATGCACACAGCAACATTTGCAAAGCTTCCACTGAACTGCCATGTAAGACCTGATGCTGTGCCCGCAGAAACGGACTGAACCTGGGCTCCTATGAGAAGTGGATGACTATCAACCGTTTCGACACGCAGCATACCGGAGACTACACCTGTCGACCGATCCCGCCACAGAACGTCCAGTCGCCTCCCCTCGTCCTGGATCTGGGACGTGAGTACAGTCAGAGACGAATGTACATTAAAAGTAATCATCAGTGTTATATTCTTTAGAGCAAGGCCGCAAACTGAGGAAAGTTTTCGATAACATACTATATGTTAGGGAGCACTTATTCACCATTGACTAACTATAGATCAACATGCAAATTGGGAACAAGCTGAGTCAATATTAGTCATGATAGACAGCTTATTGATGTCTTATTCTACATGGCCAGATCTTAACTCAGTAATCCCACAATGCACCCTTCCTCGCAGATGCACCTCGCTCCACCTCCATCACGCTCTTCCCAGCGGGGGAGGTGTCAGAGGGCGGCTCCGTCACTCTAACGTGCTCCAGTGATGCAGCTCCTCCCGTAGAGAGCTTCGCCTGGTTTAAAGGTACCGCTCAACTTTTTCGGCGACTCACCGCACATTCAGCGCTCACCTCCCCCATAGATGCGTGACGGACATCCACTGTTTAAAACTGCAATTTATGCGCACTCTGTAGATTTTTATTTGTTTTTTGCTCATAATGTGCTCTGCAGACATGGACAGTGGCAGCATCCCAGACAGCTTCAGACCGCAGCTCCACCTGTCCCGTCTCAGATACACCGACAGGGGACAGTACTTCTGCGTAGCTCGTAACTCACTGGGAACCGATCGCTCCGGCCCCCTTCTACTCAACGTCACATGTGAGTCTGTTTCATGTTTTTATTGTTAGCTCAGACTCTGTCCAACGTCCAGCACATGCACGCCTCGAAAGAAACACAGCAGGCTGACAACAGGAGTTAACTCTGAGCGATAAAAGCAATTGCGGAACGAGAGGACTGGTGAATTTATGAGCGATCTAGTGTCGCGTGGTGCGAACATGGCAAATGTTTTTCATCAAGTAACAGAACATGAATATGCTATTCTGGAAACTGTTGCGCATGCTGATATGTGAATTTGCTCCTCATGCCTGAAACTTAATGTTCCGTTGCCCACAGGCATTATTATAGATTGAGATACGGCGAGAGCCACAGGGAGCTGCTAACTTTCCACAGGACCTCAGCATTTTCCAACATTTGTCAAATTGACGTTTCTCTGCAGACTCTCCAAAGAACACCCGCGTGCTGATAAGTCCTCGCGGTGACATCAGAGAGTTTTCATATGTCAACCTGAGCTGCGACAGCCAAGCCAACCCTCCACCCAACAGGTACAGCTAGCCTGTTTGATGCTTAACTAATTTTATTACCGTGCTTCTAACAAGCTTTGGTGTTTATGTGTTCCCTTCCCCAAACCATTGAATGTGTTCAGATCATCTTGAAACCATTTGTGTTTCAATTCAGACCTTCTCACTCACAAACATTAGAAATAAGGCTGCTAACCCCGTCCAGTAATGATATACCAGTGCATTCAATGTGTCATAACCTACCGATATCATCATTACCATCACCGCCTTCTCCATCCTGACTCCTCCAGGTTTGCTTGGTACCGTATCGTTGGCGACCAGGTTCTTGTCAAAGGGGCCGTGCAGAATTTAACGTTCCCTTCTGTGCGTGCTCAGCATGCTGGTCAGTACTACTGCACAGCATGGAGTCGGTTAGGATCCCAATCCTCTATTGTTACCACACTCACTGTGCTCTGTAAGTAAGGCCTTCTGGGGCGAAAGGTTGTGTATGTGATTTTCCCCTCCCAGATTCCTTTGCTGTTAACACTTTGACTTGTTACAGCCACCTGTTTTCTTTCTTTTCGTCACTTCAGACCCTCCAAAGAACACCTCGGTTCTGGCGCGCCCCTCTAGTGTGGTGGAAGCCGGGCGACCTTTGACCCTGACCTGCAGCAGTCAGGCCAACCCGGCCGTGGACAACTTCACATGGCACCGCTTAGCTGTTGACGGGGGCTCTGTGCAATGTTAGCATCTTGAGATTGTGGTTCAGCGCAAGGGTGAAATTAGAAAATCATCAAGTCGGACCCCTATAATCTGCTCTGCGTGCCTCTGGGTGGCTGCTGGGTTTGTGACTGGATCTGCTCATCCTCTGCAGCGTGGGGCACCAAGTCCGGTCCTGTCTTCACCATCTCAGAGGCCGGCCCCGGGGAAAGCGGTCAGTACTACTGCGAGGCCAGGAATCGCATTGGAACGCACAGCTCTCCTGTCCTCACAGTGAGGGTCAGAGGTAGGTCGCCATACGATGGGGGCATGCTTATCCAAACATATCATATGTGTTGCTCTTGGTCTTTGGGAGTTGTTGGATTGTGTATTTGGTGAGTTTTGAGCTGAGCAGCTCAGAACTCTCTACCCCCTGGATCTCAACTCATCAGGAACTGAAAAATAAAGCAAATGTAACTCAGCCCATCTGTCCGTCAAAACTGTCAGGTACAAATACCTGAACTTTTACTTTCACTCCCTACCTTTACATTAAAATCTGTACTTTGTACATCTTACATTGGGGGGGAAAAAAAACATGCTTGTGTTTAAAATATACAAATTCCATTTAAAATAATTCATTTGTTGTAGTTTTTGTTGCTTGAAGTGGAGCTATTTGAACAATTGTGTTATGTTGTTCAATATACAAGTGGATATATTTTACAGAGAGATTATTTTAGGGTCCATCGGCTTCATAATTTGTTTGTTGATTGATTGTTATTGAAAGCTATTACTGATCACAGTTTGGTTGTGACACAGATGAAAAAGAAAAATAATATATTTTTGAGGGTGGGGTACTAAGGATTTCTTTTATTAAGTATGAGTGTGTGTATTTCAGAACCTTTACTCTCTTACTTTTACTTGAGCAAAGGAGTTTTACACTAGTATCTGTACTTTTACTTAAGTACAGAATGTGAATACCTTTGCCTGCTCTGGGTATTTAGAAAAGTACTATGCCTTTAAGTGTCCTGCGTTAAGCTCTCAGTGAAATAAGGCAACACCCAGAATGCTTCCACTGAGTTTTGGAAGGAGGAGGAAGCTTTGCAGAGTTTTTAAATGGGAATAAAAAAGGAAAAGAAAAAAAAAAGGGGGTGGGGGTGGGGGGGGGGGTGGGGGGGAGCCGTTTTTACACAGTGATTTTCATGACTTGCGAAGGTGCGAGAGATGCGTTCGCACTCAGCAGCCCGAAGGCCCACGGAGGCTGACAACAGTTCCCCGACACTTCCCCGCGTGCGCCCGGGATGGCCCCCTCTCCTCCCTGCTGTGTGCTTTTGTCACATGTCGGGGTGTCACGGAAGAGATGAGGTGCCGCCGATGAGCTTAGTGAAACACTCTCGCCGCGCCGTGTTCCTGATGATCGTCCCGTACCGCTTGGAAAGCGCTTCGGCGGCGCACGGTGGGTGATGTTTGGACAGGGTCGCCGTGCGTTTGAGACGATGAGTGACGACTGAACGTCCCGCGCCGCTATCGCAGCAGGGGGGCCCCGGGGCCTCCGCTCCAAACGAACCGGGGGCCTTGCGGTGTCCGAGTGTTCGCCCGTGACTCATGGTGACTCATGTAGAGCGCTCTCACTTTTTCTTTTCTTTTTTGTAGGGGAGAGGAAGGGGTGATGAGGTGTTGTGGAAAACTACTATTTGAGTCTAGACAGGCGAAGAAGCGGAGCTGGGCTTTTTGGAAATAAGACTTGGAAAGGCGAGTCTGAAGTCTAGACGCTCGCGGGATGATGCACGGCTCTTTTCCTCGCTCTCTCCCTCTCTGTTCTATTTTGGTCCGGCGTTCTCCTTTCGCCGCCCCGGCCGCACTTCTGTTTTCACTCATCTCGAGCGAAGCCTCATTCCGTCTGCTCGCCACGTGTTTACCCGTGCCGATCGAGTGTCTCATTGTTCCTTTAATTCCAGGCCGCCTCAAGGTCATCGCCCTGGCATCGGCGGTAGGCGTGTCCGCCGGCCTCATCACCCTCACTGTGGCAATCATGATCAGGTGACGCATCGTCACACAACAGCAGCAAACAAATTTTAGTTGTTGTTTTTTTTTATAGTGATGTGTGGTAATCCTGGGTTTGTTTTTTTTCTTTCTGCAATCTATAAAAGCTTTTGCAGAAGCCGCGTGAAGTTAGTGGGGTCACACATGATTTTCTAATACTATGATCACACTGTTCCTGTTTTGTCTCAGTAAGAACATGCACAGAGTTGACATGGAGTCAGAGGAAATTGCAAATAAGGTACGGCATGTACTGTTCTAATGCTAATTTCACAATTATTTTTTTCACAACCCTGCATTTGAATGGTTTCACATCCCGGCATCACAACTTCTGTCATCAGAATTTCCTGTTGAGAGAAAGATTTCCGTAGCTTTTCTCTCCGCTGTGTGTGTGTGTGTGTGTGTGTATTTGTGTGTGTAGCGCCCATCAGTGACAGCAGACACCATGTTCTATGAGTCAGCGCAACAGACCATATCAGTGCAAAAAGACAGGATGTTCGACATTCCGGTACTTATTTTCTTTTTATATTGCTCAATTTTGAGAAAAATAATAAGAAGGCCACAAATTACACCTATTGTGTTTCTTTATCTGTGTGTGTGTGTGTGTGTGTGTGTGTGTGTGTGTGTGTGTGTGTGCACAGGAGGAGCCAGAAGATTTGAGTGACAGCTCCCACCCGGCTATTGTCCCTCTGAAGGATGCTCCACCAATAACAGAGGTGGAAAGTCAGAGTCCCGCCCCAAACTTCATCACGGTCCACTACTCCAAGTTGTCCAGGTTACTGCCACCATCTTTCCCCGTATCACTGTCACTGTACCGTCAACTCTCAGCTTTATATATGTGTGTGTGTGTGTGTGTGTGTGTGTGTGTGTGTGTATATATATATATATATATATATATATATATGTATATATATATATGTGTGTATACATATATATATATGTACATGTATATGTATTCCCACCTGTTCTGCGCCGTCTGTCTCCAGCGGAGCCGATGACTGAAACGCTTCATGTCTCCTCTGTCACTGAATGTATTTTACAGCTGACTTGGCACAGTTACATCCTTCTTTATCTTCCTGTCATCACATTGTCTGCACCTTGCACTCTGTCTTCTCCTCTGTCTCTGCTCTACTGCGCTGGTTCAGTCCAGAACAGGTACAGGTCCACAACCTGCCACTGGGAGGCAGTAAGAAGCCGAAGGATTCCTCCAAAGTTGTTTACACTTTACTTCACCCACCACACTACTGACCGGGAGAAAAATAAAATCGGTATGACAATCCTTTAAATGTACAAATGTGTATATATTTAAAATGTATATATTGTTTCATGTATTCAACGTTAGTAATGTAATTATCTGGGTTTTTTTTATTACCTGCTGGTGTCAAACTGAACATTACATTACCGTACATTTTCAAAATAATGTGCCCATACACACAACAACGCTACAAACACTACAAACCACCAAGATGTATGAATAAATGCGTCGGGGTTGATTGAAGAGGGGAATATATGGTGAACTGATGGAAAATGGAAAAACCTTTTGGCTCCTCCCCTGCACTGGCAGCGGATGTTTTCCACACTTCGCAGTCTGAATCTCTCACAACTTGAGATTCGGGTTACACTTGTGACATATCGTGGATGTTTTTCAGTCGTCAGGTTCTTCAGGTTCACGTGTCTTGATGTACCAGCGTACAGCAATCTATCGTACTCAGAAACCAATCAATTACAATTTCACAGGAAACTATTGACCTTGATATCTAAAATAAGATCAAATATTGTCGAAAATTATGTCTAAAAATAATGTTTTAATATATATATATTTTTTTAAATGGTTATTGAAGAAGTTCTTTTCTCTTCAACACACTCATGTTGGGTTTTTCTCTGTTCTGCGGTCCCTCAGCTTTTTTCTCGTGTGAACTCGTGGCTTCACATCTATTCACCCACAGAAGATCCGCAGGAAACAAGTAGTTGTGACCTGTGAAGGGCCAGCGCCGCTGCTCTCTGTTGGACAACTTCTTATGGATTCTTCCACAGCTCCTCACACCATGAGGACGCCACATGGTCCAAACAGCAAGTTCAACTCCGTCCGAGTCATAATGCTTCCACTTTCTCTCCCAAGCTTCCTTCCTTCCTGCCGACCTGTTTGATGAGGGACAGATGGGACAGATGAGTGATGACAGTATTAGGGGAGAAAAAATAAAACAGTTCACACAGTTTCGGCGGATGGTTTTTGCTTGCGTTGAAAGCATTTACTGCTGCTTTTTTAGCTGACGAACAGCACAAAAATTCAACATTTTGTGGGTGTAGTTGTCACATTAATGTTTGTTTGCATTTTGTGTTTTCTAAAGAACTCAAAATGTTCACTTGTTTTAGAATGAAGCTTTTTTTTTTGGTCTTTAAGAGACAAGCTCATCTGTTAAGAACAAGAAGCATTTTACCTAAATATCATTTTACTTCTATTCAAAAGTGTTTCAAACAGACTTTATTGTAAATGCAGCAAGATTATATTCTAGTGCTTGAGCCATGAAGCTATTAAAAACCAAACCTAGAGGTTTGCACTAGCAAGCGGATAACACCTAGATTCTAGGTCTTGCTATTTTTCTGCTCAGAGACCATTTCACTGCATGCAGATGTGACTCATGCAAGTGTTGACAGGGAGGAAGAGGTGCATGTCAGCTGAAACAAAACAAAAAAAATGACCACGCTAATAGTTTTTAGATGATTCTGGAGCAGGAGTTCAAATGTGATTTTGATTTTCTGTCATAGAATGTCAATAACAGAGTCAGCAGAATCCAACACACTGGTGTTTTTTTTCTTTTTTTCTTTTTTTTCAGTTTTGGCTGAAGTCTTGACATCGATCCTTGTTTGACCACTTTGTAAGTAACACTGACAAACATGATGACAGTAAAGAAGTGATTTGAAAAACATTGTGGTGAACATTTGTTATATTTTCTTTGAAATCCATAATTCACCATCGGTTTGACATTTCATAAAGTTCTTCTTATCTGATCTTGATTACATGAATGGAACTTGACCAATCCATGAAAAACACATAGATTCTCCATTTCCTATCATTACATTTGCAGATTCGACTTTTACTCCTTGCAGTTATAATGTACAGATTTTCTTTCCTTCAATGTAGACTCCATACTAATGTTTAAAAAAAAAAAAAAAAAGCCAAGGAAATATAACAGTCATATAGCCCATGACGACTGCACTGAAACTGCTCAGGTTATGTAGGAATACTAATCTCCAGCAAGGGAGGAAACACAAAAGGGGGAGTAACACTTGAACAACTTCATCTAAAAACCTTGTTTTCTCTGTTTGTTATTTAAAAAGTATTCGTATTGTCCAGTAGATGGCAGTGTTCCAGGTTTCTAGTCAGTAATCTCCCGTGATCTAGCCAGGTATCGCCTGAAGTCAGCACCTGCAGCAGACGCAATTTCCTCTGACACATGAGGCAGACAGCAGCGCAGACCAAACGAAAGACAGAAACAAAAGGAAAGAGCGCAGAGATAAACAGCAGACTACCGAAGGAGAAGTCCGTAAGCAGTTACGGTCGTCATAGACGAGTTCGGGTTTCGTCCGATACCGGGAGGGCTGAAGGGAGTAACCCGTATGAGAGCGAGGTAGCCTGAGACTCCGGTGAGTTGGTATCATTAGCTTGCCGCTCCACAGTTACTTAATAAAAAAAATTGCATTTAACGCGTTATTAACTCATTTTATGTTGGTCTAAGTTGTTGAAAATGTAGCACTCGGTGATTACAATGGTTTTCTATAATTTGTGTATTTCTCTACTGCAGTTTATTGTATGGGAAAAGATCGCTAATAGCAACTGTGATATGTAAATTGTTAGGCCGAAATGCTAAATTTCCTTTGCTTATGTTTAATCCGTGCTACTTGCTATGCTAACCCCCGAGCTACAGCTATGCTTGGTGGGTTGCAATGAGCAACGCAGTCTGTTTAATTTTTTATTTTTTTTTTCCATTTAAATTGTTTGATTTGTATTATCAGCCACTGTAAGGAGTAACAACATAATTTGAAAGTATATTTCATTTTTATTCAGAGCTTTTTGCACTCCTGTTTATAAGAATTTATATTCATTTCATATTATATTAAATATAATATGAAAGTGGGTTAATATGGTTAAAAGTTAGCTAGAAGTTAAAAAAGATACACAATGTTATGTGTCTTTTAGAAACTATATTGTAAAGTCATTTTATAAACAATTTGACAGCATTAGATAAAGTGTCTCATACCTATACACTTCTGTGTAGGTTGTTTTTTTTGTTTATGGAACCCTTTGAAGCCTGTCCCTGTCCAAGCGCTAAGGGAGAGAGAGAGCTGACAGAGTTGGTGAGCCCAGCTCAGCGACCCTGAGAGAAAGAGAGCTGACAGAGATGGCGAGCCCAGCCCAGCGACCCTGAGAGAGCGAGTGATCAGGAGACGCAGTGTGGCCAGCTGCAAACCCTACCGTCACATGACTTCAGAGATCATCTGAATTTTGTTCTGGAAACAGATAAGATATAAACTTCTACACTATCGAGTAGCACTTCCAGCAACTGAGTGTGAACATAGATGACAATGACTGACTAGACTTTGACATACTGATTACACACATACACACACACATTGGACTTTATTTAGTTTTATTTTATTTTTAGTTATTTTTTAGTTGAAATTGAACTAAAACTGAAGCAGGAGAGCTCAGTTTTTCCAGATTCTTATTTTTTTTCTCTTCCTTTTTCCCCCTTTCTCTTTCTCTTATTTTTTTGGTGCCTTAGTTTGATTATTAGCATAAATAAAAATCAAATTGTTATGTTTATTGATGTTTTGCAGACATTAAAGTGTCATCTGTTCAACTGCCAACACTTGCTCCTTATTGAAGCTTCATTTGTGCAACTCCTATCGAACCTAGAGCGAATGTTACCTCTCCTCAGCTTAAACAGCTAGGCTTAAAGGTGTGACATGTATTTTTGTTTATGCCCCAAGTTGTTTCCGTGTGATTTATGTGACGGAGGGAAAAATTCAAGCGAGTTGCCACATGGTCGGTGGGTTCATTCGTCCATCTTTCAAGGACATTACAACATCTTTGCACAATCTTTCAAAATGTGGGGAAATGAAACACTGGAGATTTTTAGAAGCAACACAGGTTGAGTGACTGTGTTCACTGCAAACCAAGCAACCATTCACCAGCACAGCAAATGTGGCCCTTATTCACCTGATAACTAACCAAAGATTTGGAATTGACCCCAACAATTCTGCACATTTTTAAGAAGATGTAGAACTGAAGTTTTGTTGAAAATAAAATAAATACAATCCTGCAATATTATTTTAGCTTTATTCTTATCCGCTGATTATATCATCCAATGTGGCAGTGGCTGAGATGGGTTTTTGTTTTTCAAGGATGAGTCCGTGGTGGTGAGTTCGTTTGTGTATTTTCAGGCACAGCTGTGGTCACCACTACAAACCCCATCAGTCACTTGGTCCAGTAACACCACCATGTGGACACAGGCAGCTTATGGCACCAGTGACGCCACTTCAGAAAAGGTTTTATTGTACTTCAGGGATCTGCTTGACTGTGTTTCAGAGGAAATTCTAATTGTAATCAATGGCAAATATACAAATTTCTTTTTACATATATATAAAATCCAAATTTAAATGGCATGTTTTTCTACACTTTGATTTCTCACACACTGTGCAATATGAATTATGAGAATGAAACTGATATATGGAGAGTGTACTACATTTGTAAAATGTAAAATATCTGGTGCTGCGTTTCTTTTAATGTTGTCTGACAGGAACACATTTATTTGCAAGCATCCTGTGTGTATCTGGTTTGTTTAAGATGGCTATCAATTGTGATGTCTGAAAGTTCACTATACGACAACAATAACAATGCAAACCATTTGCATTGTGTGCTTGGCCACATCCTTGATGAAACTCCCTGGCCATACAGGGGCTAGGAAGCAGGGCGGGCGGAAGCCTTCTACTTCCGCTTTTCAATTTTCTTTTAGTTGAGGGTGACTTGCAGTAGAATTAGTTGACCGTGCGAGCGAGAAGTACAGACTTTGAGACTTTGAGTGTGTTCGTGGGACGTTTTCATCAGTTGCACCACTGTTGCTCTCCTGTCATGTTCCAAGATGACTTCAGTCCTTGATTGTCTGGTTTTGATTTTTCTTACATTCTTAAGCGGTGAGTGAAATAGCCTTTGACTCAGCGTACGACACAATTGTTAAAAACAAATTAGCCACCTTCAAAAGAGCTGTCTTTCAACCTTGTTCACTGTCATCTGCCCATAGGTGTGTGGAGTGGAAACTGGGGTGTGGTAATGGAAAGTCCATGTTCTACGAGAGGGACATCAGTCGTGATTCAGTGCCAGTATGACTATCCCATTGCTCACTTTGTCACTTCAGTGACATGGTCTAAATATGACCAGGGGTCCGGGAGCTGGATCAGTCTGAGAAGTCTTGCAGCTCCACCAGACTTTGAATATGTGGGCAACTATCGCGGTGACTGCAGTCTGAGGATCAACCATATACGACACATCGATAGCGGATATTACCGTTTCAGATTTGTGACAACATTGAACAGTTGGATGAGTAAAACATGGTCTAATGTGTTCGTTGAAGGTGATAAAAACATAATAAAAATAACAACAACAATAATAATAATAATAATAATAATAATAACATCCCATGGGCCCTTTTTTAAGCTGTGATTTTTCTTCTAAAACTGTCCCTTTTCTTCTCCTCAATCAGAGTTGACCAGTGCTGTGCAGCCCAGTAGCGTGACAGAGGGTGATGATGTCCAGCTCACCTGTGTGTCAGGTTGTCCCACATTGCCAGAAACAGTCTGGTTCAGAGACGGACGGCGCGTGACAGATCCAGGCCGGGTCTTCCAGGCCAGCAGGGGGGATGCTGGCAGGTACCAATGTGCCCTGAAGGAGCTGGAGACGGTCAGATCAGTCTCTGCGACACTGAAGGTTCAATGCAAGTGAACAGATTCCTTGTAGTTCTCAAGAGCAACTTCATTAATCAGTTTTGAAAACTGAAATGAATGACTAACTGCTGTCTTGCTTATGAAATGTGTGTGGAGCTATGAATATTAATTTGAATTTGAATTACAAATAACATTACTTTGTGACACTTTGTAAAACCCAACATGAGTGTGTTGAAAAGAAAAGAACTTCTTCAATAACCATTTTTTTAACATACTCATTGTCATTGTCATTATATGTTATTTACAATTATTACTATATGTATATACATATCTACATATATATTTAGATATATACATAGATATGTATTCAGCTACATATATATGTAACCAGGCAAGCGACTGCCTTGGCTTGCACTGCGGTCAAGTGAGCCGCCGTTCTATGGCGTTATATTTGTGCATCTATTTTGAGCGAGCGATTATATTTTCGGAGCACACCATAATAAATATTGAGCGCATAAAGCATATTTTGCAAGCACAAATCGATTCTGACCGCCTTGTATGAGTTTGCATATGTTTATCCAAATGTTCTCTCACAAACTCTTTCCATGGTGCTCAAGCACCGTTCGTTCGTCTTCGCGCAGTCAAGCTAGCCGCTTCTCCGTATTTATGGCGAGAGTCAACTGAGAAAGTCAGCGCTAGTTCAATGGCGAGCGAATTAACTTCCGGTTTTAAAAATAAGAGGCAATCTCTCTCTCTCTCTCTCTCTCTCTCTCTCTCTCTCTCTCTCCCTCTCTCTCTCTCTCTACATATACATATATATATATATATATATATATATATATATATATATATATATATATATATGTACAAAAGCAAACAAAAGCAAACATTACAAAAGCAAAGTGGATAACAAAAATAAGAACAATCAGCAAAAACAGACAATAAATAGAAAAATATGGATTTAAAAAAGGAATATAGAAAGATGTGAACAATTAAAATGATGGAAAACACATCATTTTTTTTTTTATAAAACATTGTTCCAGCAACTTTCCTGTAACAAACCTTTAAAAAGTTAGGACATATATACATGTATCAAACTGCACTTTACACATCAAATTATTATGGTAATGTGTGCCGATAACCAATATATTAACAAGCACACATTTCAACTGTTTTACTCTTAACAATTCATTCTGCACTCGACTCACCACAGTCTGATCTTTCCTCAGATGCTCCAGAGAAGGTGACGCTGTCCATGACCCCTTCAGAAGCCGTCGTTAAAGGCGGCCTGGTGACCTTTGGCTGCAGCAGCGACGCGAGCCCGCCAGTCGTGCGCAGTGGCTACCGGCTGTTTAAAGACGGACACCTGGTCAGAACTGGACCCAGTCTCAACATGCCAGACATCCAGCCCTCTCACAGTGGCCTGTACCACTGTCAGGCCTGGAACAATGTGAGCCGGAAAGGAATCCAGTACTTTAACTCCACCATCGTCCACCTGGATGTTCAGTGTATGTATGATGACATACATTCATAATACTGAAGACCCTGTTCATTAGTCTTCAGCTCAGGAATCGTGAAAAACATTGGGCATTTTGCCCTTGGTTACCGTGTGCAAACACAGATAAGTAAAAGAGTCAGGAGCGACATACAAGAAACTGCATGTAAACCATATATACACAGAATGAGATTATCTCAATCTGCTTTTCACGTGCTGCTGTAGGTGGAAACTGTGAATATGGAAAATTATAAAACAGTCCAGCTAACTAATCAACTCCTCTTTCTCTTGCAGACCGTCCTGTGAATATCTCCATTTCAACGCACCCCTCACGTGTTATGGCGGGCGGCGGTGTGAACCTGACGTGCAGCAGCGATTCCAACCCCGCAGCAGACAACTACACCTGGTACAGGAAGACACATCCCACGGGCTCCATGCAGCAGGTGGGCTCAGGGCAGCTGCTGTGCCTCCTCGCTGTGGAGGCGTCCCGCTCTGGACTGTACCTGTGTCAGGCCAGGAACCAGCTGGGGGAGGGCAACTCAACTGAGCTGCTGCTATCAGTGGAGGACGCAACAGACAGTGAGTGATTTAATATCATTTAGCATGTTTCATCCGTCATCAAATAATGCAGATTGAATATCACATGGTGTGACCTATTGCACATTTGATAATGTGTCTCTGGAAATGAGGGTTTTAGCAGTGTTTCTGCTACAAAGCAGTCAGAGATGTAGCTGCGGGCAAATTTCTTATGAATGCCGACAATCAAGGTTAACAGTAATGTTAACAATTATGATCATTATTTTTCACAGCATTTTTAGTGAACTGTAATACAATATTACAAAAAAATTCTGTTTCTGTCCCCCTAAGGCAGCCACTCTGTACTTGCCATGGCAGGGGTTGGAGTCGTTCTATTTGTGGCACTTGGGATCGCTCTTCTTTTCTGGTAAGTGAGTGAAAAAGTGACAGTGACTCATAATGTCACACTTGCAACGTCAACATAACGTTTAACCTCCCATCTTTTTTTTTCCACTTTTTTTTCGTCAGTAATTTGTCACACTTTTGTTTTGACAACAAAGTCATGTAGCGACCAAGTCAAGTCAAGACACTAATAACAAGAAATAACCCATCAACTCCAGTTCGTATAAAAACACTGTAGTAGAACGTCATATGTTAATTATAAATGCTGTTTGTTTGTTGTTGTTTTTTTCATTTAATTGAACTTTTTTTTATGTTTTATTTTTTTGAAAAAAAGAATTCATATCTCATGTTGGAAAAAAGTTTTTGGACACCTCTTGAATTTGTGATGTACTGTGTTGCGCCAACATCAATCTCCAAGTGCAGTTTATTTTAGTGACTAGTCACCAACATTTATCTACATGTTGCACATGCACTGTTCATTCAGCACAGAACTGGACGTTTGAGCAATATGCAACTTCCCAAAAATTCAAAGTCAAAGGTTGTGCAATCATCTTTTTTAGGTTCATTTCACAAATGTGTTTTGTTTAATCTGCGATTTCGTTGTAGGAGAAAACAGAGGCACCGCGCATGCACCAAAGTGAGTACATAATATGTGGCTGAACTCCAGATTTAATGAAAACCTAAGCTTTAATTGGTGGTCGCCAAATTATAACCACTTGTTATTTAGAGAAGTGAAATAGCTCAGATTGGTTTTGGTTTTTTGGGGGGGGTTTTCAATTCCCTTTTCATCTGTCTAACAGGAAAACACTGACGACTCAGCCTACGTTACAGCACTACCAGAGCCAAGACAAGATGTAAATATGAAACCAAAGCAATCGTTCTATCATCACATTGACAGCAATAAAATGTCTTCCTTTTAAAAAAAACAAAACAACTGTACTCCCTCCCTATAGGCTTTGGAAGATGAGGTTGTCTACACAACAGTGACCACCATAGACAATGGGCATATTTATCACAACAGGTTGGTTCATCTCACTTAGAAGTCAAGACTGGACTATTTCAGGCTGCAGTTTAACTTTCCATCAATCACTTTTACAAAAGAAATGACAAAAGACAATTTTCAGAAAATCTTGAGTCAAGTGCAGGCATTTCACTACATTGTATTTATTTTTTGTTTATTTTTTTATTTGAAAAAGCAAGCTCACAAAGGCAAACGTGGTCTGACGCCACCTTGTGGCACAAAGTCTTGTGACGTTTCATAGCTTGCGCAGCCAAAGCAACAAGGGTTTGCATTCCTTTGCGTTTCCCTTTAAAATAGTTAAGCTGTTGCTAAGTACATATATATATATATATATTATATATTATGTATAAAACACCCTCAATCTGTGTGAAGGGCACAATATAAACCTTTCCTGATCTCTTTAAAAAGAAAGATATTTCATGATATAGTTCAACAGGTTCCAGCACAAAGTCAGACTTGTATTCTTCAAGATTAAAATAGCTTTATGAATTACAATCTATTCCCAGCTGAAGCAACCCGCCTCCTTGACTTCACTGCAATGCAGCCATGTCTCTGAAAGCACCAAAGATTAAATGACATTCTTGCAGAAAATAAAATGAAAACTAATTTCCTCCCCAGGTCCAAGGAATGGAATGATCCAGTGATCTACTCCACAGTGGTAACATACTAACAAGGGTGTTTGGAATCCAGGATTTAACACCAACACACAGTACAGCAAAAGCCAACAATGTTGAAGGATCTCTGGAGTATCGGAAGTATTCCAGCATGCGCTTGTAATGACTGTAGAACAGCTAGAAGTCTGACGTGACCTGTTTTTAATTATCTTTTCTCTGCATTATTTATGAGAAAGACCTGAACTTCATAGTAGTAGTAAGTGATATTTACTAAAAAACATGCGGCTTTGTAGAGTATTTATAAATATCTTTCTCAGGGACAGTTGATAGAATGTGATTATTTTACACCACAGTGTCATTACTGTATGGGTAATATTTACCATTCAAAAATGTTAAAACGTATTTGCATAACTAGCACTAGTAAACAGGCATTACACACAATAGCTAGAAATAAGGGTGATTGTGATGTTATTTTCACATAAAATGCATGCAAGATGATTTAGCTTTTTATTGCACTTTAAACTTTACAATGTGTGGCTCAACAAGACATCCATCACGTTTCAAACAAGCATTCAATAATAGGCACTGGAAAATATTTACAGAAAAGAAAATACTGATCTTTTTTTTTTTTATTATTCAATTTAATGTGTTTCTCTGACATTTGTTGTTTTTTTACAAAAACATGAACTATATAATCATATCGTATGTATTGCTAAAGACAGTGTATTGATAAAAAAAAAAGATAGATGTTTATTTTGTACAAACTGTAATGTATATTCTTCTTTCAAAACAATGTTTTAAATTTCATCTAGTTCCGATAGGTACTGGAACTAGTCAGTTAGCATTAGCATCTCCATTTAATTAAGTTCACTTCAATACCCTTGTGCACTCTTTGACATTTTAGTATTTAGAACATATACATATATATATTTGTGTGTTTTTATACCTGTCTCGTCTATCAAATCGACGGAGCGATATGCAAACTGACTCAGTCAGAAGTTCAGATGTTTGAGCTGAAACCAAAAGATGCAAATTCATCCAATATATGACCTGAGCCTTACTAAATCATTCATTCATTCATCTTCTATACCCGCTTATTCAGGGTCACGGGGGTCTGCTGGAGTCTATCCCAGCTGTCTTAGGGTGACACCCTGGACAGGTCGCCAGTTCATCGCAGGGCCATATTGACACAGACAACCATTCACACTCACGTGCACACCTACGGACAATTTAGAGTGTTCAATTGACCTCACATGCATGTTTTTGGACTGTGGGAGGAATCCGGAGAACCCGGAGAGAACCCACGCAGACACAGGGAGAACATGAAAAACTCCACACAGAAAGGTCCCAGGCCCGGAATCGAACCCACGACCTTCTTGCTGTGAGGCGGCAGCGCTAACCACTGTGCCACCGTGTCACCCTTACCAAATCAATCTACTTTAATTACAGATAACAGTAGTATGCAAATGAAAATAAACGGGAAAAAATACATAGAAAGAAGAAAGACAATGTCGTGTTTTTGTAATAAAACTGTGTCAATGTATTATTAGTTATTTTTTGCTGTTTTGAATTCATATTAACAGTTTAACATACAGTATATCTGAATGTGAACGGCCATTAAGAATCGTACTTAATTAAGCCCGTGAAAGACATTTAAAGAGAGAACATGGGGAAAAATCAGCAGAATATTTTTATCTGACGATCTGAAATCGGGATATAAGGGTATGACAGTCTTTTAGCTCCCAGATCCTGCTGACATCCGCAAGGTCTGAAAATATTTCCATCCAGAAGTAGAAAAACGTAGAAACACGGGAGCAGTAATCTCACTGCCGGGTCAATTTGTGAACGCCTGGTGAATTGTGATAGTTCTGGGAAGGGAAGAGAAAAAAACATTGAATTGTTTAATGCATCACGTAAAAAAAAACAAAAAAAAACGAGACTCATAGTTTGGTGTTAGATTGACAGCCCCTCACCCTCATGGCTGTGTGTATCCAGGGCAGAAATCTGGACACCCTGGTGTAAACGCCAGGCTTCTTGGCCATGGCGCAGCCCGTTCCCCAGCTCACCACTCCCAACAGCCGATGGCGGCTGGTCTTAGACAGGCAGTCGTCGGCCACAAACGGACCCCCGCTGTCTCCCTGCAAGCGCAAGTCACACGGCAGCTGGTTAACCGATAACAACAGCACGTTCTGAGATGTACGGAGGACATCCACAGGCAATTCTGGCCTCGCTGACCTGGCAGGCGTCTATGCCCCCTTTCTCGTAGCCAGCGCAGAACATGCTGGTGGTGATCTGGCTGTCGTAGTAGTCGGGAGCGTTGCACACGGCGTCGCTGATGATGGGGACGTTTGCTTCCTGGAGAACGTTTGCAAGGTGACCTGGAGGGAGAGACGCACAAACTCAATTACGATGCACTGACTGCATTAGGGTGCGGAAGGGTGGAAACTAGCCTCACCGTGGTAGCCGACGTTTCCCCAGCCTGTCACTGTTCCAATCTGGCCGTCTATCAGTCTCTGACCCAGCGCTGGCAGGCAGATGGGCTGGATGTATTCTACACAAACACGCATGCAAAAAATAATTAAACAGAATTGTTTTGCTATACACAAAATAAAAACAGAGGTCACAATAACACAAGGGTTGTGAAAAAATAGCAAGCAGAGATACAAATTGCTGTATGTTGCTGCAATTAGTTAAGCAGTATTAATAAGAGTCAATCAGGTTGTAGACTAAAATGAAACATGCTTCAATGCAACAATGTAATGCTTCATTATTCAGGGGTGTATTTGATTAAACGTCGAAACTCTGAAACCACTTTGACAAATACATTGTTCCACTTCGCTACAATGGACTGTAATACTCAATACTCACCACCAGATGGCAGATGTGACATTAGTTTGTTTGATAATTTGACCCCCCATGATGGTTATATAATGCCTGTTACAATTTAACACAAATGAGCTGATGATTGACCAGCGCGTCGTAGTTTTTCTGAGTGTTTGTGGTTCAAGGTAGTTCAGTGTAGAGTATGGAATATGTAGGCTCAAGTATATGCACGTGAGTCCTACCGTTGAAGGTGAGGGGATGTGTGAGGGCCAGCACGGCGATGTCCCTGCTGTTGTCGTCAATGTTGGGATCCACAAAGGGCAGGTAGCTGCTGTGGTAAACGATGGTCTTCACCTCGGCCACGTTCGCGTTGACCGGCTTGTTGTAGATGGAGCCCAGCAGCACACGCCAGCGATTCACGAAGCGATACCGCCTGAAATTCAAGACGGCTTTGTTGTAATACGTGCACTGACAAGGCGACTAAACCTTGTTTCCTTTGTAACAGCTTGTCATGTTTTAAGCTTTGCTTGCACATGCACAAGAAAACAACCAGAAAAATGTTCATCAGATATCGCCAAAAAAGCCTTTTTTTTTTTTTTTTTTTAAATCAATGTTGACTCATGTTAATTAAAATAACCCCATTTTCCACTGGAGCAAAAAAAACAACAACAACAAAAAAGCACTTTGACTCACTCTGGGAAGCAGTGTGCTGCGGAGACGATCCAGCGGTCGGAGATAATGGACCCTCCGCACTGATGAACTCCGTCGTACTGCAGGCTGACCTGCCAGGGCCAGCTGCCCTGTCGAGCATCCACACCGCCAACTATACGACGGTCTGCTGCAAAACTACGCCTGCCGCAGTCTGCAGAGGGGACAGGAAGAAGGGGACAGGAAGTTTTACTGTCAGCACCCGCTGCAGGGTGAGTTTGTGTATTGTAATAAATCGTCATTGGTCAGATGAACAAACAATTTCCTGCTGTGAACGTCTTTCTGGCCCTGACTTTCAGTGTTTTCATTTTAACCATATGCAGAATGCATGAACAAGTGCAACTTGTTTTAGTAATAATTGCAGCACAGACCTGTAAAACACCAAATTGCACAACTCATTTATTGCCACAGGTTGTAAAAGTGGGCTAAAACTTGGCGCTGATCGTCACTTTTATGGCCGCTCTCCTGCCATTTAGTCGGCCGTCGCTGCAATGTTTATGTCACTTATCTGCAGTTCATACGAGTGCATCCCCGTTGCACATCAGACAATAAAGAGCCGACGCTGGAAACTGTGGCAGTGTGTCAAACGTAACGAGTGAAGAACTGATTTGGCGTCTTACCTTGGCACAGCAGTGTGAGAACCTCCCTGCTCTCACAGTCGCTGGAACAAAGACAGACAGTCAGTTAGTGGCAGTGACACTCACAAGGGGAGACACGCATGGGCAGCGGGTTACTGTGACTCAGAGGCGAGAGGAGAGGAGATACAGGGGGCCGGCGTGAGACGGGAAGGTCGTACCACGGGAACAAGGAGTCTTTGATTTTCTTGCCGTAGGTGAGCTCCTCCGCTTTGACGCAGAAGAAGTCGCCGCTGTCTCCGCTGGCATCAGGTACCAGAGTGACTGAGTAATTCACCACGCTTGAAGCAAAAGACACACACACACACACACACACACACACACACACACACACACAAACACACTTTAGCCTGCTGCCATGGGGCTGTGCATTTAAAACAAACAAAAAGAATTGAATTGAATTGAATTGAATTGAATTGAATTGAATTGAATTGGAAGCCTTTATTGTCACTGTACTTTTAGAACAACAACACTCAGAGTGAAACTCCACTGGGAACAAAAAATGAAAATAAAAAATAAAGACAAGTATGCAGTATGCAGTAAAATATAATAATTTAAAATGCAACAAAATACTCAACATTCTAAGTCTCACCTAACAAAGCCCACTTCTTCACAGCTGATGCTAGCCAGCAGCTCATTGGCTGAGGAGGAGCACACCTGGCGCCACCTCTTCTGGGCAGAGTCATAGACTCTCAGGTGTTGATCGGCGGAGTTGACCTGAACTGCAGAGGCAACGTGCAGACAATATGTGGGTAGATATCCTCGACCCAATTAAATCGACTTGATAAGAGAATTTAACTGAGCCAAATACAGCACAGCACAATGTGATTTGACAATGAAAAGCTTTTAATTTATTTTCCTGAGCCCAGAGACAGCTTGCGTCTCTATTTCCACAGCTCCAGCCGAGCAGTAGTTCAACAGTTGTTGAGGGAAAGACGGAGCAACAATAGCAATACATAATTGTGATGCACTCACCATCAAATAGACCCGTGTCTTCCTCCATTGTGCAATAAGAAACTACAAAGAAGACGGGGGGAGAGGGGGGGGGGCATGTTCAGCGAGGCATTGTATTGGAGCAAATAATGTTCAGGTGTATATTTGTGTGTGGTCTGACCTACGGCCCAGACGGCTGCTCCGATGGCTCCCAGGGTCATGAGCACCACACACACCCCGATCACACGGCAGGGGGTCAACACACAGGTCAGAGAGATTCCTCGACTCCCTACAGAGACGCACACACACACACACACACACACACACACACACACACACACACACACACACACACACACGTGCACATATTAGAAGGTTTATATTGTAAACAAACAGTGGTGCGGACCTACATGCATGATCCCAAAAAAAAAACAGCACACTGTTGGAAATATTCAACAAATACCATGTAAAATTTGGAAATGTTGTTTTGTACTCAGTTTAAATCTAAATTGAACAAGTGGATGCATGTCTCTGTGTTTAATTTTCTTTTTTGAAGGAAATATGTATTGAGTGAACGTTAAACCTGCTCTGGAACAACAAACATCAACAAAATGACCCATTCAGGCTCTCTGTCTGAAAGTGGAGGGGCACACTGCAAAATTCCTGGCAAAGCCTCTAAAGTACAAATGACACTGATTTGATCAATAGTCTAAAGTCTGATTTTTTTTTTTTTTCCCCTGCAGAGCGAGTACAAACTCTTTCAGCTTGGATACATGTGGTGTCATGTCAGGTCTGCGTGCGCCCCTGTTATCCTCTCTGCTGTTGCACTCTGTTGCACTCTGCTGTTGCAGCATGATGGCAGGATTCACAAGTATGAGCTTTGCAATGCGAAACAAAAATTATCATTATTATTATTATTATTATTGTTATTGTTGTTGTTATTGGGAAATCCATTTTGCTGTGACAGAGTTCTGGTCTCGATGTATTGTATGATGAAAGAAAAGCTTTAGTTGGCCCTTTCTCAGGTCTAATTTATGTCTTGAAACATTAACGCCTTGAGTTGTCTGCTTTCGCCACTTGATTTCATATTTCATACATTTTATTCAGGCTATGTAAAGTAAATATCGTCAAACATTAAAAAATACTTCCATGTTTTACTGTTTGAACCACCATTTATATTGCAAAAATACAAACTTGGCAGCAAGCACTTCACCAGACAACAGCCTCGGAGGAGCAGGAGGGCGACACCATGTTCTCTGTTGATATCATTTGATTATGACTAGACTATTAAAAAAATCAGGTTTCCGGCAACACAGTACACAAATAGAAAAGTCCCCGGACATAGCAGATGATGCTGTCTATAAACAGTAACAGTGTATTGAGTTTTTTATAGCTACTGTGAAGAAATTATAAGGCAAGTCGAGCGGAATAAAACACAATACTATGGACAATATCTGGCCCTGAAATATATATTGTTGTGTTTTTCATCTATGGTGAAAAGAGCGAACAGAAAGCATTTGGAAAAGGATTTGGATATGGAACGAGTCAATAGTTTAAAAACGATTTGAGGAAAAAATTGAGCCCAGCTTTCCATATCAAAGCAGACCATTCATTTCAGTAAAGAGGGGCCAGGAAGATAAAGCTTCTTCTTCATGGGGATGTACGAAACCGTTCTGTTGCTCGCTGCGGGGCACCTCTGTGTTTAACTAAAGTCTTGCCAAAAGAAAGTCTTTTCCACTGAGAAAAAGTCTTTGATTCTTCCGTTATTGCAAAAATGCCATCCTGCTCCGATAAGAGAGTTGCCACTGCAGCGTCCGAGCTCATCTCTTCGACGGCAGCTGGACGAGCAGGGACTGTTTTCCTGCTTCCGGCGCCGCGAGAAGGTGCGATGTTAAACTGTTTGATCACGATCCAGAGTGATGTCTACGGTGTTAGAGCTATAATCACACTGATTTCTATCGGGCTTATTATCAAAAATTAAATAGCCTATGCATCAAAAATCTGAGGCAGACAGACGACAGTAAAAATGGAAGCGTTTCTCTCAAGTTACTTGCTGTCTCGGTGGGAGAAAAGCTGCATACTTGACGTGTTTTCATATGGATTATCTGCTCGTTACATTGTAAGAGACCGTCCTAATTGTAATTCCAGTACTTCCCATCTTTGCGGCAGGAAACAACTGTAGATACTCTAAGCATCAGAGAGAACATTCTTCATGCCTCGCTTCCTTCCTGTCACCCTTTCATTCTCACTTCTTCCCTGCTGTGTTACAACGCCAGGTTCCTCACAAAGAAACACATTTGATCAGACCTTACCAGAGAAACCGTGACTGAATCCTGTCGCAATGGTTTCACTGCGGAGGCCGACTGTCATTTTTCCTCATCTACAGCGAGTCAGTGACAATTTTGCGCTCTAGCATGGAGTAAATAAAACACAGAATTACACATGCAATCACACTGCTTCACCTGAGCCCTTGTTATGGTTACGCCTGTGTTTTCTTGCCCTCTTTGTTCTCCTTCTTTCTACGTTTCTAATGCTATCAAACTATATACTTTCTTCAGCCTTTTTCCTGATGATAAAGGACGAAAACACCACTTGTATCTAATGAATGCCACTGGAAATATAACCAGAACGGCATCTCAGATCCTTCAGTTGGTGTTTCCAGGTAATACTCCAATAATGCTTGAATTCACCTGGATTCAAACTATGTTGCTTTCCTCCTGATTGTCACCCTGTCCTCCCCCAACACGGCACTGCTTCACAGTCCCCCCCAAAAAAAGAGCCGAACAAGCACTCCATTGTGCCCTCCTCTACCTGAGACCACCTCCCTACACCTGCATATGAGCAGAGTAACAGAAGTAAAGAATACCCGGAGAATGTGGCTGCAAACTTTCTATTCTATAAATACTGCAGAGATCTTTTTATATAAAATTCAATGCAAATGATTTCAGCAGCGGGAAATATGTGCACGTCTAATAACTCGCACAGCACACAGCTTTTGTTGTAGTCACAGCCCACTTTTTGGGGATGTCCCACTGTCTGACCGGCATGTTTGTTACTTGGTTTGCAGCCCCTGTGATAAATACGGCCTACACGAGAGGTAAGAATGAATCATCTCCTAATGTCTGTGAGTCATTCACACAAATACATTCAATGGAACAAGCCTCTTATTTGGGGCTAACTTTAATCTTATTGCATGTGTCATTTGACCACCAAGAAGCCACACAATGGAACCGCTTCACTGCATAATTACCCCCTTTTGTCGGGATGTTATGTTAATGATTCATTACAGCCAACTAAAGTTTCACAGGTAAAATTAATTAATGAATTCATGAGCACAAGTCTAAGCATATGAGACACGTAGAAACATATTACTGTCCAGACCTTTTCCCTCATCTCCTTCCAACCCTTGTTTTGTCTTGTGTTGAAGCCTAACATAAAGGCCCTGTTTGGACCATGAAAACTATCCAGACTATAAGTCCTGCGAGCTGGCTAACAACCTGACTGCATGTAATATGTTATCCTTTGTCCTCTTCTAAGCACTACCAACGTTGGACGTTGGGAAGCAGACTGAGAACCAGGAAGGTCTCATTGTCGTTTGTCTGCTCCATTAAAAACAAAGGCAAACTTGATTCGACATGTACTGATTCCAATTCGAGTTTTGGCCTCGTACCCTGAAGAACATTCCCAGGCAGACTGATGGGTACTGATGTGGTAAGAGTGGGATAAAGCAAAGATTAAGAACTCGCAGGTTAGGGTGGGTCAGGAACTATGAATCACACTTGTAGTAATTGTCACGACACAAAAGTCCAAATAAACAGGATAGTGTTGGACGCAAAGTTAGCTCCCTAAAACAGGCCTGATTTCAAAGTGAGTGTGTGCTGTGTATTTGAAATGTTCTGACTGTCAGGGTGTACCCCCTGAAAGTAAACTGCAGCTACTACTCATTCCTCAGAACATCCCACCTCATTCAAGGACGGCCGTGGCCCAAACATGCACAAACCATATGTGTGCGCCATATGCGCTTGACTACGCCGTATTTGCCCTGTAATTAGCAGCACCGCAGAACCGCTATGATTCACTGCATCTGGGTACACTCCCTTCAGTCAGGCAACAGAAACTACAAAACCTCCAGCTGACTTTGTAAAGGCGCGCACAGTAAAGTGCAGAACAACTGTGGAGCAACTGGGAAATAGCAGCCATCCGGGCCTGTTGACGGGAGAACAGCGGAAGAACCGGAGATATTGTTGGTTTCGAAGTTCCTTCACTGCTGGATCCTTGTTTTTCCAGGCACCCGCTTCCTCTTAAGCAAGGTAGGCATGGATGCACTTTTTCACTCAGCAATAGTAATTGGCATAGTTATCACATGGCACAGTTTTTCTCTTCCAACCATACAAAAAACATCATGTATCTTATCTTTATTTCTATGTAACAGCTATATATAGGCAGCACCTGACTAACTAGAGGTTGTAAATATGAAGCTGAGCAAAGTGCCAA
The DNA here is from genome assembly GCF_046127955.1 of Nelusetta ayraudi. NCBI lineage: Eukaryota > Metazoa > Chordata > Actinopteri > Tetraodontiformes > Monacanthidae > Nelusetta > Nelusetta ayraudi. The sequence goes on along the minus strand of NW_027466186.1, from coordinate 2,851,275 downwards.
GTGACACATGAAAAGAGGTGGGTACTTCGATCCCGTTAGCCAAGTCGAGCTGCGTACGCTTGTCGTCTACTGCGTTGTGAGGTAAGTTTTGATCCATCTCATTTTGGACTCATTCGTACTCCTTTTAAAGACGCTACAGCCAATCCGGGTGGGTGACGCTTTAATAATAACTCCGCTGAACCTGAGATGGGCCAGCTTTGGTCTGACTAGTTAATTATTAACGTTCAAGTGGACTGATGTCTGTTTCCAAATACAGAAAACGGACAACGTGAGCGGCAGCACGACCAGCACAGCATTTCAATCTGAAAATATGTGTGTGCCTGTGTCAGTGTGTCTGAGTTTGTGGTGGTGAAGTGGGGAGGGGTGGACAGAATGAGAACAAGAACAACAGTGTGCGCTGCATGTCTGACGTGCACATACCCATCTTCCCCTCCGTCACAACTTTCTCAGCGTACATCTTGACCGATGGGGCAGCAGCACAGGTGATCGAGCTTCTGGACTCCTTGCCTCCTCTTCCTCCGGGAAGGTGATTCGAGCCCTTGACGGTCGATTTGGTCTGGGCAGCATCAGATTGAGAGTCAGCTACTCCTCAATGTTGACACCACAAATGTGTCAAAACATATCGGAGGCCTTGAAAAATAACTGTATGTAAACAATAATATAACTTCTGTGACAGATGTTTTTGTAAGTTGAAGGTAAGCTTCAGCTGCCCATGTTTGTCTAACAGTAATTAAACACTAATACACACACACACACACACACACACACACACACACACACACACACACACACAGGCCTAAACTTAGTGCTTACATTGATAAGCCGTAGTGCAATAAAAATGATATGCAATTAAAAAATTATTTTCAATAAAGCTTATAATAGGGATGTTGATTTCATTCTTTCATTCTCGTATTTATTCTCAGTATACAGGCCTCAAGCACTTATTGTTATTTAGTGAACTTTATGTCCTTGTTAAGCACCGCAGCTTATTAAAACAAACTGGGTGCCATGGAGTCTAAAGGCACAACGAGGAGGCCAAAGGAATGAATACAGGAGGTTAAACATTTGTTTTTCCACATACATGTATGTTTTGATATCATACACAGAGGCAAAATGATAATCATTACAACAAAAAGCCATAAACGTTTTTAGCAAATATGCATGCTTTTTTTTTTCTCTTTTTTTTTTCTTAATAACAAAAAAAAACAAAAAACTATAACTATGGCTGTGGGGTGCATAAAACTGTTATGAGAAGGGGATACTGCATTTCTCATAGAGGCAGAGGGCTAACATGTTAGCCTGAAGTCAGCTTCCAGACAGTCACTCACCTGTCTTTGCTCGCGGCAGGTGTGCGCCCTGTTCTTTTCCGTCGGCGATTAATATGAGTTTTCCCGCTTCTTAATCCACTTTAGTAAAGCCATGAACAGACAGGCGACGCGCTTTTCAAACTCCACCGCCGACGAATCTCGGCTTTCTGTAAATAAAAAAAAAAAAAAAAAAAAAAAAAATGCCTTTCCTCTGCTCCCTCCACAGGTTACTGACCCCACGGAGCGGAAGAAAAGAGCGGAGGGGTGGTGGGGGGAGAAAGTCGCCTTCTGGAAGCTCGTGTCAACCAAAACCACCGGCGCCGGTTTCCAACAGAGTATTTGGGAACATCTGGGAGACCGGGAGCGCTGGCGCAAAGTTTGCTGCGGCTGTTTTGTTTTTGTACACCCACCCCCCCTTTGAAATCCGTCGGTGTGCGCGTGTCTGGCCAGTGGCGCGCTCAGCTGCGCTCTTGAGAGGGGCATGAGTGACGTCACGAGCTCTTGAGGGGGGATTTCGGGGGACGAAGGCACCTGTTCCAGGTGAACTCGCTGACGTCACAGTCTCTGGGGGGGGGGGGGAAAGAAAAAAACGAGCAGCACTCAAGCTGAGTTGAGCATCGACACGGTTTTCCAGCATCATAAGTGACTCAGCAAACACACACACACACACTTCACTTCCACACAACTTCAAACACACGCATGTACATGTGTTTTCCATATTTGTAGCAGCACTCTGCTGACACAAAAAAGCCCGCTTAAGAAGTTCCATGTAAAGGGGAAGTTGAACCACCTGACCTTTTGAGGCAAGACTTGGTGTGGAAAAGGAGAAGAGAGCCACACTCTGATTCGGCCGAGGAGCAGAGGAGGAGGGTCAGTCAGTGGAGGAGGAGGTCGAGCAGGAGAGGACGTGAAGATGGCCACGAGGTGCTGCTGGCTGATGATTGCGCTCTGTTTAAATGGTAAGAACTTGCTTGATCATTAGCAAAACAATTAACGAATGTTTTCCTCAGTTGCAACAACCGGGACTTTATTAAGCACGATTATTTCAAAGCCAAAGAAATGTAACTCTTGTTCTCTTGTGTCCTGAAGGAATTGCAGCTGTCGATTGGTCAGTCGATCTCCCCTCCAGCCCTATCTGCGCTGTGATTGGCTCTACAGTGGTGCTTCCATGTTCCTATGACTTTCCTCAAACTCCCAGTGGACTCAAGGAGGAGGAAGGCCTGTCTGCTCAGGTAACAGAGTACAGAAGGCTTAGTTCCAGATTAGTTCCAGTTTCAATTCCAAATCTCCAACTGGATGACGATAAGCACAGACTTCCCGTTTCAAATAGTTTGTGTCAAATATCTTTTTTCTTAGGGTGAAGGAGGTAAAGAAGCAGAACGGTACAATGTTTCTTCTGAGATGTGGTGTCTGGAGAACAGCCGCTGTATCACACCAAGGTACCGCTAAATTCTGTTGGACTGCACCTGTGATTCTTTATTGCTTACACCTCATATGGTCCATGCAAGCTAATCATGTCTCTCTTTCCCTCAGATATGTCTTCCACAGTGACGGTATTCTCCAGGACCCGGCCTACAGCAACAGGGTGGAGTACCTGGGAACGCCAGGAACCAAAAACTGCTCTCTTAAAATTTCTGATGTCAGGGAGTCGGACAGTGGAACGTATGTGTTTTACATCATCACCAACCATCCGATGCAGAAAATGCCCGAGCAAAGTGGAGTGCAGCTGCTGGTAGCAGGTATTACACAACTGACGATACACTTAAAATTTATCATCAGTTAATAAAAGGTTTTATATCAGCTTATAGTGGCTTAGGTTTAATAAAAGGTTTCAAAAATCTACTTGTGTTAAATGACTGCCTTTACACCTATTTAGTGATTTGATTGCATAAATTCTCACGAAAACCAGACATGTTACATCACTGGGCAGCTGCCAACCACACAGATTGCAGAGATTGTCTTTTGCTGCAGCAGCAGTGCCATCCTACACTTGAAACCTTGCGCTATTTTTAAGAAGGAGAACTGAAACGGACCAAAAACTGTGTGCAAGGTGGATACGGGTTGGAAGCAGAGAGCAACTTATATTTGCAAATATTATTTCTAAAAATCAAAAAATAAATAGATAAAATAATGCAATGCATCTAGATCAGTGTTAGAGTTAGGGGTGTGAATGGTTGTCTGTGTCTTGTTTGTTGGCAAAGCAGGGAATTGGGCAAACATAAAATATAAACGTTGCATTCTTACAATAAAAGAACAAGAAGCAAACTTAACTTAAAACCTGTTGTATATATGGAGTTCTTGTTACTAATACTAGTTATTCATTATTTTTCCACTGCTCCAATACTCATAATAGTTCATCTATTTACCCAACAAACAATTTGTTATCCGAGCCCATCTTTACTATCACAAAATAACAGATCACAGTGCACAGATCACAAAGAAACCTAATTATTTTTCTGTAGTGTCTATTTACAGTGTGCAATCTCTTTCTTTTCCTTCTGCAGGTGCATCCAGCGCCGTCGTAGCGTCAGCAAGTCCCCCCAGTGGTGTCACAGAGGGCGGGGCCTTACGTTTAGCCTGCTGCAGCCCTGCAGCTGGAAGTCAGGCGCATTACAGTTGGTTCAAGAGCACGAGCACGAGCCCGAGCCACAGTGGCCAGGTGTGGAATATTAGCCAGGTCACATCTGACAACTCAGGAACCTTTTACTGTCAGATGCACACCGGAGACAGAGTGCAAAAGTCTGCACCCCTCAGCCTTGATGTTGAATGTAGGTCGAGTCTAATCTTGATGCAGCTCATGTTAAAACATCATGTTAATAGTGCAGTTTGGCAGGATTTTTTTTTATCCAGTATTCAAGTCATTCAATTTATCATCCCTCTTACCCAGACTCTCCCCGAAACACACTTCTATCGGCCACCGAAGAGGAGCCCGCAACTCTGACCTGCAGCAGCGACGCTAACCCACCCGTTCAAACGTACTCCTGGTACGAGGGCGCAGCATGTCTCCCCTCAGCAGACAAAAGCTTTCACCCAGTGAGGCATTCTCCCGCTACGGTCAGAGGACCAGGCGGGACAAACACGGCAGCCAGCATCACCCCAGTAGAAAACGGGCTGCACTGCTGCGTGGCGCGGAACAGACACGGTTCTCAGAGTTACAGCCTGACGGTCATGAGTTCAAGAGGTATGGCAATATGGGAAATATGTGACAGGTACAGAGCTCCTGAAAAAGTGGGGGGGATGCATTTTATTGCAGAAAAAAATCCAACATCAGAGCAAACTTACAGAAAGGTTGAACGCAAGGAGGCCAAATTTCATGTTGAAATTTAAAGTAGAAATTCACTACTCAAAACTTTACCAAAACTCCTTGTCAGGTCTCAGTTTTACTCCATGAATATTCCCAAAGTGCATGTATTTAGATTTCTATTTCAGATTTAGATTCTTATATTTTTCATATTTTCTAAGTAATGGATTGTATTATTTGTGGAGGTCTTGTGTAATCGCATGACCATGTTTTTTTCTAGAGATCTTGGGTTTCAATAGAAGGATGAGAATTTAAATTTTTTTGTGTTGTATTGTAAAAGCAAGAATGACTAAAATTGAGCATGCAAGCTGAACTACCTCAAGTTTAAAATACAAGTTTATTCAAAGTACACCTCTTTTCCTCTCCACCACAGACACAACTACGTCTGACCCCTCGGGTAACAAACTGATGCTTATTGGAGTGGCCATCGCTGCTGTATTGGCCATTGCAGCCATAACAGCATTTTTAATGGCACGGTGAGTTTTTGCAGTCAGGCAAATTCATGTTTTAAATGTTGTATGACCTCTTGTACTACATCGGCCTAAAAAAGACTATTACATATTGTTGCTTTAAATATGCATATCCCACACTTTTTGTTTGTTTGTTTGAGGGTGCTTTTGCACATTAATCCGTCCATGCTTTCAGGAGAAAGAAGTCGTCCAGACACCAGTCATACGTCCTCACCGAAACTACTGCCACTGAACCCTGAGGACCAAGCAAGACAAGGACTCACTGTGCACAAAGAATCAATAACCACCCAACAAATGGTCTTCACAGGACTAAACTTTGAAGGTCAAATCATTCGAGCGCACACTTGGGCCTTACACCCATCGCTCTGATGCATTTCAGTCTGTTTAACATCCCTGATGCCTCTAATACAGTCAAACAGTCTTAAGATATTTATGGATCTAGACATGTCTGCGCAAACGCTGCAAAACACAGAAAGCCTTTCCCTCATTTGTTTAACTGCCAGAGAACTGAATGCTTCTCTTTGAAATGACTCCACGGTGCTGTTTTTCCCTGACTTGCACAGGTGCAGAAACAGATATTAAGAATTTGAATGCATCATGCACGGTTCAGTGCACACCAAGATAAAAAAAAAAGAAAAGAAAAAAAGGATGACTGTGGTTTCAGGTGTAGTTTCTTCTTCTGGAGCTCACAGCACTGGGCTGAGTACACAATCAAAGATTCATCCAACACACTGAAAACATGGTGATATTGATGATGATGATGTAGTTAAACACTCCATACACTGTGTACAGCTGCTGCTGGGTCTCTTCTGTGTGGTTTTGTGTAAACTCTCCGCCCTGATAAGCCTGCACCCGACAGTGACCAGAAACTCCGGAGACGAGGAGAAGGATGAAAACCAGGAGGACAGTGACACCAGGACATTTACAAAATGTACTTAGATATCGACCCCTCATCTCATTAGGCTGTTTTTGCACACTGGCTTTGTTATGTTAATATGGAAACATCTGCATGAAATATGCATCTTTCTTTATTTAAAATACCATTTTGTACAATGCTGTACAGTATAAACTGCCTGCTATGTATCAACAAGATTTTTTTTTACACACATATTAAATGTGCGTTACTAAAATATAGTAAATTCTAGATGTCTGTCTGCTTCAATTGATGCCATCCGAGTCTCAGTGAATTCATATACTCAGCCTGCTAAAAGAAAGCCCATAATAACAGCATGATCATTTTTATTATTATTGTTACTATTATTAGACCCTTTAATCTATTAAAGTTAAGATAAAACGTTATGGCAAGCAAATGTTCACACATTTACTGTATATATTTCTGTTAAATTGCATATATTTACATTATTTATAGTACAAAAACAACGAAATCATATACATTACACAAGATTATTATATCATCAGCCAGTATTTATCTTGAGTCTTGGATTCCCCCTGAACACATCAACTGTGACGTGCAGTCCCAGTTCTCTGGGGGAATAATCATGTCAAACTACCGTAATTATCGCTTCCGTTGAACCTTTCATGCCAGTCAGGTGGCCGCAAGAACAAGCAACATACCAGAATCATTATCGCATGACTGTTGTTACCATGTTATACACAGCTGGGTGAAAGGCAATCTTGAAAGACTAAGTAGTAGACTGAGTGTTTTATTGTACATTATTTTGAACTCAAGAGGGCAGCATATCCTCTTTTGATCGCCACCATGGAGGGGTTGTGGAGCAGTGAATCACTGTATCAAAAAAAGGAAATTGCTATAATTATAATATATATATATATTTTTTTTTTTTCACCAGTCACACCAAGTGAGTGGGACTGAGTGTTGGTTGTTGTTTGGTTGAGCTTGGTTGAGCTCCAGACAACCGGTGAAACACAGACATCCTCCAGCCAAAGGCGTCACTGCTCGCAGGAAATGCTGTCATACACGTATTCATTGTCCGGGCCGATTTCCTGAAGTATTGACAGGATAATATAAGAATTTTAATCAGGTCATAACTTCACTGTGTTACTTTTTTTGTTATGCATTGCCTGCTTAAAATTGGATCCTACTTACCTCACTGACCTCCACAGTAGAATTTCCCCTCCTCCGAGAACGACAGAAGAAAGTCCGTTAAACTCTACAAACAACCGTGCACACAATAAAGCCTGAAATTGTGTTACAATTAACTCACCAGGCCCAGATGAGAGCCAGCGTAAGTGATAATATAATCACGATTTTGACTCCAAAGCTGATCAGAAGGATCAAGCCGCCGTCTACTCGTGGAGGTGAGAGTGGAAGAGAACGGAGGAGAGGTGGGTGTAACAGATTATTATTGCAATCATTCCAAAACAGTGGTCAGATATTATACTAAAATTATTGCCTATTGCCATCTTGGGGAATGCAACAGTGGATCTGATAAAAAAATAAAAAATAAAAAATAAACTGCATTGCACTTGATTAGAACTTGTTGATGAGGGTCATAACAATCATTAAGGATTTTGACTTAATTATGTATTTCTTTATTCACTATTATTAATCATAAATTTGTCCACAACTACGGCTCCGACCACTCAGTCACTCACGGTCAGTTTCTTCCTCCACTGTTAGCAGCAGCTCAGTTGAGTTGCCCTCCCCCAGCTGGTTCCTGGCCTGACACAGGTACAGTCCAGAGTGGGACGCCTCCACAGCAAGGAGGGACAGCAGCTGCCCTGAGCCCACCTGCTGCATGGAGCCCGTGGGATGTGTCTTCCTGTACCAGGTGTAGTTGTCTGCTGCGGGGTTGGAATCGCTGCTGCACGTCAAGTTCACACCGCCGCCCGCAGTCACGTTTGGAGGGTGCATTGAAATGGAGACATTCAGAGGACGGTCTGCAAGAGAAATCACATGTCAATAATGCACAAACATCTTTGGTTCCATGCATCTGCAACATTTGCAGAGTCTTGGGCAAACTATGGCCCGGGGCCCATACGCGACCACCACTAAAACCCTCCATCCATCTTTTTTGACTTAATTATATATTTCTTTATTCACTATTATTAATCATAAATTTGTCCACAACTACGGCTCCGACCACTCAGTCACTCACGGTCAGTTTCTTCCTCCACTGTTAGCAGCAGCTCAGTTGAGTTGCCCTCCCCCAGCTGGTTCCTGGCCTGACACAGGTACAGTCCAGAGTGGGACGCCTCCACAGCGAGGAGGGACAGCAGCTGCCCTGAGCCCACCTGCTGCATGGAGCCCGTGGGATGTGTCTTCCTGTACCAGGTGTAGGTGTATGCTGTGGGGTTGGAATCGCTGCTGCACGTCAGGTTCACACCGCTGCCCGCCATAACACGTGAGGGGTGCGTTGAAATGGAGACATTCACATGACGGTCTGCAAGACAAATCACATTTCATTGTCCTCACATTGTCCTCACATGTCAATAATACACAAATATCTTTGCAGTTGCAGAAAAAAAAACAACTTGAGGGCCTTCAAAATCTCTACAAGGTGTAAAAGAAATGTAAGAAAGCATAAAAAGTATCATCTGTGTTTAAATATTACACTGCGCATATGTTTGTCTGAGAACAAACAACTAATAAGTAATCCATTTAAATTATGTTGGCTCACAAATCATTCTTCTTTCATTTCAAACAAGAATTTGTTTTTCTTGAGATAAACATGATATGTTTTATAAAACATCACATCAACAAAGCTGATTTGTATCTGACAACAGGGTTTTAATTTATTGGAGCATATCTGAAAGAAGTTCTCCAGTCAAAAATGCTGGAATCATAACCTCCAACCGTACAATTGTAAAATGACCATCAACACCTGATTTCCCTTGAAAGGATTTGATAGATGCAGAGCTAGGTGGTGGTGGTAATTAGGATTATTCTTAAACCTGTCCTGTTGAATGGCTTGCACAAATAATGACAGGTGTGCCCTTGTAGTGCAATTAGATTTGTACAACAAAAGCAAACCCAGTGTGAGCCAGAGCCTGATAGGCTAATAGGTTGAGTCTCCTCTAGGCGTGACCTACGCAACAGGCAGTGAGGGTGTAAAGACAAAAAGATGCCACAGAAAAGACTTACACTGGACATCTAGAGCCACTGGGTGCGACAGCGCCGACTCCTGACCTTCAAGTGCACATGCATAATACCCAGAATCCTGTGGTCGAGCCTGGAACTCAGGTTGAGATAGTGGCTCTCCATCTTTGAACCAAACGACTCTGCGGTGCTCGCACGACGTCAAGCATTCCAGAGTCACTTTGCTTTCTGTTTCCACTTGGGCGGGGTGCACCCTGGCCTTCACATCTGTAGGCGGCGAACAAGCAGAATGAGACTGAGAAAGGTGTCAACGCAATGCCGAACAAGACAACAAAGATGGTAAATATAAAAAATCAACCTGTAACAATCAGATAAAGCGATTTCCTGCTGCGCCACCCATAGGTGTCTGTATCAAACCTGAAGTAGTAGTATCCAGAGTCACTCTCTTCCAGCTCACTCAGAGCCAGCCGACAGTCGTGCTGCAGGTCACCAAGATATTCAGACCGGTTTCGATATGTAGGAATGAGTGAGAGTTCAACCCGAGTCCACTGGCCATCTGTCTGTACCCCTTTGGACCATGTGGCCTTGCGCACAGTTTGTCCGTCTGGGTAGTCGTACGAACACTGGAGCACAACAGACGATCCCGTTGCAACACAGAGATCTGGATCGGCAAGAGTCACTGACCACACATTGCTTCCAGCTCCTGCAAAAAGACACCAACCATCAGGATGACTACAGTGTGATAGATGCTTTCACTTGTGGGTAGAGAAAATGATTGACTTATTGTTAGTACAATGAATATCCTAATATAACCTTAACCCTATTTTCTAAATGTATATCCCACATAAACACATCATCTGTTTCCTTAATGCCTGAAAATATGGAAATAACATAGAATAAAGCACTTGCTTAGAGCTACAAACCGCGTGTTGCACTTTAAATAAAAGAAAAAATTATGTTGCGGTATTTTAAAATGGGTGAGTCATCGGATTTCTCTCTTGATTTCAAACCGCCTGGACAGACTGCTTAAATTTGATAAAACTGAAAACAAAGTCTCACCTTGCCTCACGACCAGAAGCATCAGCAGCGCGATCATCATCCTCACATGAATGCACACAAGTTTCTTTTCTTTTCACTGGTAGGTGGTGGTCAAAAACAATATGGATCAATAGAATACGCACCACCAAAAGATTTTTTTTTAATTAAGCTACTTTGCAAGAGTGAAATGAAGAGTGATCGGCAGGAAAGCAAAGTAGTCCTCCACGTAAACTGCTGCTGTCTCATTCCACTTCACCCGCAGAATGGGAGGGGCCTTTGAAACAACTCCTACATCATTTGGTTGAGACTTAGTCTGAAGTTTTTTTGACAAAGGGGTTTTTTGGGTTGGAAATGACGTTATTCTTTAGCGTGTGCAAGTGTTGTCTTGGAAAATAGGGAACTTGTTTGACACTTTAGTTTCTCAGCCTCTGTTCCGTTTATTTTTTTTTCACACTCTTGGGGTGTCTTTCACACATGCAAAGTGCAAATTGCAGAGAACTTGTGGCTTTAGCTTAGAACATGACGCGCCTTTATTAGCTTTTCAACGAATAACATTTTCATTAATATAAGATGACTAAAAGAAAGTTTGCATTTTTGTGTTGCCACTTAATTTCATTTATTTTCTCAACGTTGTTCCTTGTTACTGACAGATGAATTTGATCATTCTGAGCAGCACAAAACAGTGGACCGCATTAAAAGGGAAATATGAGGTATTTCTTAATGTTCCTGGAATTCATATAAAGGTTTTTCATCCCCACCTGGGGAAACTAAACACTGCACATGAAAAACATAAGAAAAAAACAAAACAAAGCACAAAATGGCCTCTTGTGGCGACCAAAAAAAACCCCAAACGCAATAAAACTGCTGTGTGATGGTGTTGACTCTCCAGAAGACACAACCAAATGAGCGAAGAACTGCAGCCTCATTACATAGATCCCAACTGATTGCGGCCAGGATGGATCAGCGCAGGTGCTCCTACAGCTCCTGATGAACTGTGGCCTCGACTCAGAGGGGATGTGCGGGGGATCACTGTGTCAATGTTTTTAAAATAGATTTAGAGGAAATGTTCGGGTAGCAGCATGATGCATGCAGCTGAGTCAGATCTCTTACTTTCACACGACAGATGCTTGTTCTCATCTCATTCTTCATTTTGGGTGAGCGGGTTCTGCTTTGCCACAAACCACCAGAAGGAGTTGACAAAGACGACGATTCCATTCAAACAATTCAGTTCATCAATGACTGATGAGCTTTGGGATCATGCTGAGAATTAGAAAATCACAGGCCTGAAATAAATTTGGACGGGTAAAAGTGTAAACAAGTGCTTAAATTCAAGAAGATGAACTTTAAAATTCAGGAAAAGTAGGCTTAAAAGTTGATAGGTTAGATCATGTGTGGGCAAACTACGGCCCGGGGGCCATACGCGACCACCACCAAAACCCTTCATCCATCTGCTCCTGCTCTGGCTCCTCCATCAAATTTTACAACCCATTGTGACCCACCAGTCCAAAAGTTTGCAGACCCCTGGGTTAGATCTTCTCTTTCACTCTAACAGACAACAGCAGATTGTTTGGGAAGTTAAACTCATCCTTGTACTTTTTATCGTCTTCACTTTTTATTTCGCCCGCCCCAGCATGAGCAACTGGCGCAAGACATTACTGCAGAAAAATAGTGCAAATAAATCCATTTGAATTCTCATGGAATTCTGTTTATCATGCTGGAAGAAATGCAAGAAATCAATGCATTGTATGACATTTTGTAAAAGAAATAAGAAGAAATAAAAGGTGATAAGGTGTGTGTGTGTGTGTGTGTGTGTGTGTGTGTGTGTGTGTTCTTACATCTTCATTGTTAAATTTCACACACTGACAGGCACACTCACATTTACATGTATGAATTGAACAGAGGTTAAGGTCAGTTTTAGGAACGTGTGTGTTTGTGTGTGTGTATGGGCATAGTGGTAGTAGGATTTGCTCCTATTATAGTCTCCGGCTGGGCTGGCTTAACCAGTTACCAGAAATCTTTCTGGTAAATCAGGAAGCAAATACCTTCACATGCCGTCAAGTGCCTTGCTGTTTTTCTCCCTTGTTAGTCTGGAAAGAGAAAGAGCGACAAAGTGAGACTTAGCATTGCGAGGACGAGCTCAAAGGCATATGAAGAACTGGCAGTCTAGTTCCAGCGACATTGGGCTCTTTTGACGTGAAACGGTGTGGCCTGGGGTGACCTGTTGCTGCATATAAGGAATCTGCCTGCAGAACCTGCTCCGGAATTTCATGCTTAACATGCGGTTAGTGCTAAGAAAAATGTAATATGTACGTTTGAACAATGTTTTTTGAGGAAATGTTACGGTGTTGTAATGTTTACTCAATTAGTCCTAAGCTCTTATGAATTTCGTCAGAAGTGTTGATTTTCCATGTTTATTTTTGTTTCAGTCATCGTTTCGTTTGTTTTTTGTTTTTTTACTTAATACTGCCAGTGTGGTTAACATGGAATCATGTTGCACAGAGTGGAAACTGTACATTGATGATGGCAGCAAAGGTATCGTAAAGCACATTTTCTTTTAAAGTTTTGCAGACTAAGGTGCGGCAATAAGAAAGAGGAAGAATGGAGAGGGGAAGAAAAGGAGAGATGAGGAGGAAGAAGGATGTTTCTATTTGCTTGCTGTTGTTGGCTGTGCTCCACATCACCATGCCAGCCTTAGCTTCAGGTAACTGTTCATCCAAAATGTCAAAAGTAATATCATTAATGATTAAACGAATGTGAGCTGCATACATGCAGCTCACATTCGTTTAATCATTAATGACATTTTGTAATGACATGACAAAAAAATTCTAAAAGTGTGTTTTAATTCATTCACTCCTTGCCTCTCAATCACTGCTCCAGGTCAGGACACCAGCACCACTTCAGCCACAAAGCAACCTGCACTCGGTTACCTCACACGGCCAACAAACGTCACAGCAGCTGTGGGGGATCCTGCTGTGTTCAAGTGTGGCGTTCCGGATGGCTCTCCTAACGTTACCTTCACCTTTTATGGTAGTCACGGCAACTACAGCCTACTCTGCCCATCCGGACATATGGAAGACATTACCCAGGTAAGGCAGTGCCCTGCTCACTGCAATTCACTCTAGACTTCTGAGTCACGTTTCACCATCATGTCGAATGGTAACTGTCAGAATGCCATCAAACGATTGGTTCACCACATGTGCAAAAAGAGTCAATTGAGACTCTGTGTGTTTGCTGCCCCCACCAGTGCATCATGTTTCTGCAACCTGAGCTTGTACAAGAGTTTGTATTTTATTTCATCTTGCACTCATGTATTGTATTTAGTTTCTGAATTTTTATCTGAATGTTGAAACGTTCTCAACTTGCTACTGCTGGCTTTATCAGCAGCCACAGTCAGCTCCTCTCCCATCATGTGTCCATTATTTGCCTCTTTCCTCCGTCCCTGCCTCCGTCCTCAGGCTCTCTATGGAAGCTGTGCAATGAAGGGTGGAGAGTCGCTGGCTGTGTGGACCCTCAAGGGAACTTCTCTCTCTGACAACGGAACAAGAGTCGTGTGCCAGACGGCAGGCAACACTGATGCACCTACTGCAGTTTTACACGTTTATGGTAAATACTCTGGTAATGCTTTATATTAAGGTCCTTATAATAAGCATAAGTTAATTTTAACATTTTTAAGTGTTAGTTTAAACAAGATAAGCATTAACGCACATTTAATATAGTGAATATCACAATATATCAAATGTTATCAATACTCTTTATAACAAAGTTAAAAGAAAAACGTTTCAAACACATTCATTGTGCCTTCATCTTCACCGTCATTTTCTTTTCTTCTCTCTGCCACTGTTCCCAAGACAATGGCATCAGCTACGCCACTCTAGTTGGTTGCCTCATTGGTGCTTTCTTTGGCACCCTGCTGGTGGCTGCTCTGTTTTTTGTCACGCTACAGAGATCCGAGAGCTTCCGGAAGTGCTTCAGTAAGCCCACCAAAACTTCATTTCGGCAGAGTTGGAAGCAAAATATGGGCGGGTAGAAAATGATGCTTGTGTGCCTCTGCAGGCGGAGAAGACGTGGAAGACGATTTGGACACGATTGTCACGAAGGACCACTCGGGAACAGAAGGCTAAGGAGGCCTCTTGACGTTTCGGGAAACTGACCAAGCGTTGGATAAAGTCAACAACAAATTAAGAGCAAAATAAGGAAAGAAACTCAAGTATTTTAAGTTAGACTAACTGGGTCACGATGAATATAAATATGCAAAACAAATTCTCCTCCCTGCTTGTCATTTTGTCATGTACCCTTTGCCCCGAATGATACACATGGCGCCATTTACTATTTGTAGCTAAAGCACAATCGCTTTCCTTTAGTGTCTTAAACCAGTGGTCCCCCACAGACTGCCAATTTAATTTATTAAGGCACAAAAAAAATCCAAACCTATCTGCCCCTATGTGAAAAAGTAATTGCCCCCTGAACCTAATAACGAGTTGTGCCACCCTTGGCAGCAATAATTGAAATCAAGCGTTTGTGATAATTGGTGATGAGTCTGTCACATCGCTTCTCTTCTCATCATCCACTCTTCTTTGCAGAATTGCTTCAACTCCGGCATATTGGAGGGTTTTCTAGCATCAACTGCCCGTTTAAGGTCACACCACATCTCACGTAGATTTAAATCCAGACTTTGACTTGGCCACTCCAAAACCTTAATTTTGTTTGGGTTTTCTTGAGCCATTCAGAGGTGGACTTGCTGGTGTGTTTCAGATCAGTGTCCTTCAGGATTTTCTGGTAGACAGCAGAATTCATTGTTCCATCAACATATCATCATAGCAATTTGTCCTGGTCCTGAGGCAGCAAAGCAGCCCCAGACCATCACACTGCCACCACCATGCTTCATTGTTGGCATAATGTTCTTTTTATCAAATGCTGTGCCATTTTTACACCAGATGTAACGGGCCGCACACCTTCCAAAAAGTTCAATTCTTGACTCATCAGTCCACAGAATGTTTTTCCAAAAATCTTGAGGATCATCAAGATGTCTTTGGAAAATGTGAGACAAGCCTTTGTGTCCTTTTTTGACAGCAGTGGTTTTCACCTGGGAACTCTCCCATGGATGCCATTTTTGGCCAGTGTCTTTCTTATGGTAGAGTCGTGAACACTGACCAGGGCCAGGCAGTTCTTTGGATGTTGTTCTAGGTTATTTTGTGACCTCCTGGATGAGTCGTCACACTCTTGGAGTAATTTTAGTTGGTGGACCACTCCTGGGAATGTTTGCCACTGTTCCCAGTTTTCTTCATTTGTGGATAATGGCTCTGACACTGGTTCGCTGGAGCCCTAGAACCATGGAAATGGCTACGTAACCTTTTCCAGACTGATAAATTTCAATCACTTTTTTCTAATTTCTTCTGGAATTTCTTTGGATCGTGGCATGATGAGTTTGTTTCTTGAGATCTTGTGGCCTACTTCACTTTGTCTGACAGATGATTCCATTAAAGTGTTTTCTTGATTCAACAGATGTGGCGGTAATCAGGTTTGGGTGTGGCCTGTGAAATTGAACTCAGCTTTCTCAAAACTGTGGTTAGTCACAGTTACTTTGTGATTTAACAAGGGGGGGGGGGGCAATTACTTTTTCACATAGAGCCAGATAGGTTTACATTTTTTTTCCCCCTTGGTAAATCAAATCATTATTTAGAAACTGCATTTTATATTTCCCTGGGTTGTCTCTGTGTGATATTAAAAATTGGTTTGATGAACTGAAACCTTTGTGTGTTAAATATTCAAAGAACACAGAAAGCGGGAAAGCGGAAGCAGAATGGCGGCACGCAGCGGCTCAGCACGACTCGTACTGGATTCTATTGTCAGTTTACTGTTTACTAAACTGTCTTTTGAGTGAGGCGTACAAACGACCTTATACCAGGTATTACTGAATTTCGTTGTATTTTGTACAATGACAAGAAATTTCTAATCTAAAAATCTAAAATCAGGAAGGGGGCAAATACTTTTTCATGGCACTGTATATATTCGTTTAATCTGTGACATTTTGTCATGTGTTGACACTGCTGGTCTGTTTGACAGCATGTAAAAAAATGTGTTCAACGTGTTTTTACATGAGTTTGTGAGCTATGTGTGTGCGTGGTGTGAAACATGAGCCTGTCACTCTAAACACTGTTAATAATGTTACGGCTATGTTCTGTGAGAACTTTCAATCTAAATTGTTCACTCTAAGACCATACAATTTGGATCCACAAAATTGTTTCCACTCTAGTAACATGAAATAAAAATGATTACTTGAAATTTCTGAAATGGTTTGATCACATCGCTGCGTCATTGTGACATGTTGTTATGAAAGCACTGGGTAAGAATCGACACAGCCCACAGCCTGTGGTGTCTGTAAATATGAGGAAGGGAAAGAAGAAGAGGGTGCGAACTTCCCAGCCGCAAATTCAGCACTAATTCACCAAGGGGAGGTACTGAGCATAGCCTGCCGATCTATTACTGAATTTAGTTAACCCTAATTCAAAAATATAGACCGTCTATATCTTGTATGTATTAAAATGTAATGAATGATAACAATGCTGTTCCTACTTTCATAAAGAAGAGTCAGGATCATACACAGTAATTCATTCTACAGTTTCAAAAGAAATGGAATCATTTATATTCTTCTCTTTCTCACTCATGCTCTCTTTTGCTGACATTTGCGTTTTTTGGCATTTTATTATACATTTTATATGTATTTTATATTTTTTATATTTTATAATTCAATGGAATCACAACACACTACTTGTCAGCTTTAAGTTTAAACCAAAGTGGTTTTGAGTCCTATTTGCCTCTTCCACCTCTTGCATTTTCCTATTGCGACTCATTTGTTTGTTTCCTGCTGTTCCAGTTTTGTTTGTTTTTTTTGTTTTTTTGCTTTATAGGTTTGTGAGAACTTGGAGGAAACATGTCTCCACTTTGATGAATCCCACACTTCCCCCTAGTGGTAAACACTAGTGGTATTCTTGGCTGCTTGTGCACGGGTCAGCTGGAATCATAGAGTAGATTCTTGAAGGGTTCCTTATTAATGCAAACATTTGTTTAACTGTGTTTTATTTAGCTCTACAAAAAACATGTGGACCTACAATTTGGTATTCTTTTTTATTATTATTATTATTATTATTATTATTATTATTATTATTATTATCATTATTATTATTATTATTATTAACACAGTCTAAGTTTATCTCCTTCAAGTCTCTCACTGTTCTTGAAACATGCACCCGAAACATCTAAGATTAATGCAAATGGAGGTGAAAAGTGACCTCAACCTCAAATCAGTTTTTATCTTGGATATTTTGGGAGGCATAGAGAAAGTCAAGCTCAGTGGGTGGGGGGGAAATTCCCTTAGGAGGCTGGCTTCACACGATCCTGCTCCATGACACAGACACTGTTGTGGTTTTTTTAACAGTGCAAACGCGCAAAACATGAGCAAACACTAAATTATGGCTGATGGCACAAAACCATTTCAATTTAATACTTACAAACTGCTACCAAACAAGTTGAGCACAAATTGGTATGCAAATACTGCACGTCACTGAACAAGGAAACGTGGTGGAAATCATGTTGGCCTTACTCGTGTCAGGTTTGTAAAACAAAAGGCAGTTTTACAAACCGGACACAAGTCGACAAACTGTTTTTTTGCTTTTCATTTTTGGTTTCATTTTGCTCTGAAGTGACTTAGACTGTGGCCGCCACTTTCCTGGCCACACACATGCACAAACAAATTTACACATGCCTAGATGAACGCACTCTCGTGCACACAGGGTAGCCAGCGGGAGAGAATTCTGCCTCGTCTTTTAGTTGATACAACACAACGCAATGTGGAGCAATGTGTTTGCTCAGCTGTGCGGCTACACCTCGGTTCACTCCATGATAGGTTTCTGTCCGACTGATATCTCCACATTGCGCCGAGGTCTCACAATGATCAGTGTCATATCTTAGATGTACAAAAAAAGGATGAATAGTAGCACAGACCTGCCATCATTTACTGGTGTTACACTATTTTAAAAATAAAAAAAAATCAAACTGTAAAGAAGATCTCTACCATTCTTTGGGAGTCTCTCTTAGTCCTTCACGTTTAATGTTTATGGACAAACACGGTGAATACCGTCATAACAGAGACCCGTGTGTGTGCATGCGCCGTGCTGATAACCTACATTGTTCTCTGTGGGTTCTTAAGATGACCTTTAACAGACAATGGACGAGTTTATTTCCCCACTCTTATCATTACCAGGTGAAATACAGGCAATCCAGTCCCATTACAATTTAACCAGAAAACTAACAAGTGCAGTCGAGCCAGTTAGAAAGGCCGGCAAAAGATTTTGCAACTATTACACATATTAGTGACCTTAGCCTCACCTCTAAAATGTTATTACATTTATGGCGGGCCAATAAGGCAGTAAATAGACTCTAGTGAGAAAAGGACTTTGCGTTTATGATACTAAACCATCAACATGAGTATAGCGCCATCACTTTCAGTCTTAAAAACATTCCAAACCTATCTGGTCTGGTGATTTCATTCAGGTCTGTGTAGTTTGACTCATTTTCAACCAAGTGGAGCAAACTAGGCTTTCACTTGTACTCTCTCATTTCTTGCAAATGCGTACCAGGAAATGCCACTCTTAAAAAAAAACCTGTGTCTAATGACCTCTTTCATACCCTCAGTAACATGGCATGTTATCAAGTGACCTTTGTCTGACCTCTGTTTCTACGCTGATTTTTGTATTTTGTTGTTTTATCTCATACACTGACCTTGGGCTAAGAGCGTAAATAAAAATTAGTAGAATTATATCTATAGATACACAAAAAGCCAAAGACTCTAACTAAAGTATATTAATTCAACCAAAAATACCGTGACATCTTTAAAATGACGTAGATGTGACGTAAAGTTCTCTCTACCCTCTCGTCGCCACTACCAATCTGTCTGCCAAGTGGTGGTGACAACCGTGTGTGTGTGTCTGCGCGCACGCACACAGGTATGCGTGTCCTCACATTGTTATCATTTGTTAAGAGTCAGATGCATGCCACAGCTCCGCCACTGCAACAACAGGTATAAATAGATCCAGGACGACGTTCTATCAGGGTTCACACTTTTTAAGCACCCATGTAAAATGAAATTGCAAAATATAATTAAAATGAATATTGTAATTATCACGGATTTGCATTTGTATCGTATCAATTTTCATTGATACGATTGAAAAGAGCAACCTGCTTTGTGGAGAACTAGCAGTGTCATGTCATCTAAAATAGAAAGTGACATCACACAACCTCTGTATACGTGTTCTCCAACTTCTCTCTGCAGTCAGGTTTAAGCATGCAAATCTCCCTACCTGCCTTTGAAGCTACAACCCCCCTCCTGATTCCAACAGTCAATAATAAATGAAGGTGGTGAAAGGCACCCTTCAGTGCCAAAAATATTAAAAACTACTAATAACTTAACTATAACTTACAAGAAAACTAACAATTTGGAAGAAATAACACAAGATTCTCTTTGAATCATGTTAACTTTTGATCTTTAAAACAAGAGAGGCGGTGGAGTTGTAGCCTCGATTGCTGGGTGCAGGTTCAGTGTTCACTGCACCACACACTACTAAGGACACGGTTTACTGTGGTGCACATAGGCCAATTACATCAAGCAGTGAAATCAAGTCCCTTTTGTTTATGAAACAACACTTGCCATTGGTCTCCTTTGCGTTCATAAACAGTCACCTTTACGCCAACAGCAAATTCACATTGGGCACGAGCACACGCTCGAGTTTACATCCAAAACAAAGAGGAGGAGCAGGCGCCTTTGATTCTAGTGAAAAAGAAATACACGCTTTGAGACGCGTCTCGGAACACTCTCACACGCTCCTCCGCACCTGAAGCATCAGCGCAGGTAAGAACGGCTACTTTAGGGTGAAGACGGGCAGGGTGGGGAGTTCAGGTGGCACAGGGCCTCTTGGACAAACACAATTATGAAAGCTTTTCGTGATGGAGAGGTTTTTTTATGTAAATGGATGGAAGCGGTGACTGGAGGCCATTAGGCATTTTTACCACAGGTTGAGATTTTCAACTGGAAAGGTGAAAGGTGTTACACATCTGCAAACTGTGGTTTAGTGCATTATTTCATAATCCTAGACTTACTGCAACACTTTTTGCCTTGTACTGCAGTGATTTAGAATGAAACTGCAATATTGTGTTGTTGGTAAAAAGAAATGTGACTGTCACTGAACTTTACTGTTCCCACTATATTATACTACATATTATTCTGTGTAGCAACGTAATCATAATCTTTGGTGCTGGGAAGTCTCACAATGACTGAGAAATGTCATTGTGAGGCCTTAAAAACAAGGTTAGACCTTGACAGAGGTCATGTGAGCTGAAGGTTGCAGCGGAATTTTCTAAGGGCAAGCAAAGACAACCATAAAGTGAACTAAAACTGCTAGATGAGCAATTCCTGTTTCATCTTTGTTGTCATTAGCTGGTAATATTTGAATAAAATACAGTACAAATCTGTTATGATTGAAAAAGTAATGCAAGCAAGAATGTTTATGATAACTGAAATTATTCTCAGATGAAAAGTATGTGTCCAAAAAGAAGAGCCGAAGGATTGTAATTGCCAAGATCCTTCTTTGACATTATTGTCAATATGTAATTTGGTGTTTTTTTGTTGTTGTTTTTTCTTACATTCTACATACTTTAATTGATTGTGACAGCATTAAGGATCACAAGTAAATTTCAAAATTTAAGGACATTGTTAAAGGATTAAAATTCTGTTAAGATGCTATATAAATTATAGCATATGGGCTTTTCTCACAATGGGATTTTATGTATACTTTGAAAAATTATTCATAACCTAGGGTCCATTTATTGATTTATTCATATGAAGCAGGCACTGGAATTTCTAAAAAGAGATACACTAAAGCACATGACAGTGTTTGGCCTGCAGCTCGTGTGAGTAGTTTAAGCAGAGTCTCGGTCACCTGCTGAGTTTTGCCCCAAGACAAGAAATGATCCGCTGTTTACTCTCCAAACACCCCACAATGCATCCCTGCTGACGAGACATTGACCTCTCTCATAACAAGGACACTCTTCCTGGGGAGGACAAGAAGGGTGTGCTTTGTTGCTTGTGTGCATATGTGCATATGTATGCGTGTGAGAACCAGCACTTTATGTTCCCTTTCTGTTGTTTTTTCTCTCACACAATCATTCTCTCTCTACCAACCCCCCCCCCCCCCACCTCTCTTTCTGTCTAAATCGGTCTCTTTTAGCTGTGTTCAAGATGGGACGTCTCACTGTTGTGGTTCTTCTGGCAGGTAACTGAAGTCAAAAACAGACACGCTACATGCATGTACTACGTGGGATTATAAAACTTCTTTAAAACTCACCATTGAGTTTACAACATGTCTGCAACAAGTAACATGTATGTAACTTATAACAGGAGCTGCAGTGAAAGTATCTGCAGATATTTCATAACAACAGCTCTCGCACTTAATAGTTACAAGCAGGAGCAAACAAAATATTTCATGTGTGCCATTTCCCAAAGGACTCATGAGAACACAAACATCATTTTAATGACCTTAACATCCTGCACAAATGAACTTCCTCATCGTGTACTTAAAAAAAACTATGCTGGCAGCATGATGACATATTCAAGAGTGCAACCACTACAAATTGAACCCTTTTTCTGTATGCTCTCACAGCGCTCTTCGCCCTTTTTACGGAGGCTGAAGCAAGTAAGGCCATCTTAATTAACTCACTAAAAGCTCTTTTTTGCCAAAAAACAGTGTGAACAGTGTGTTTGTTTGTCACTAATATTTTTGTTTCCTATCCCCAATTTTGACAGATCCATTTGTTTACAGTAAGTAAAGACACTTCTAAAAATTAACTCTAAACTTCTAAAAATTAAATCTTCTCAAATTAACTGCTTACTAGAACCAGAACTTACTTTGTGTGTGGAAAAAAAACATTGGATTTGGAATGTGGAAAAAACAGAAAGCAAACTATCTTGTTAATTAATTTTAATGTGAAAGGTTAGTTTTGTTTAAAAAAAAAAAAAAAAAGTAATGTTTTTAGTTAGTTTTTAGATATAGTGGTGTAGTTTTGATTTGTTTCCTCCTGACTTCTTTCTCTCTGATAGACTATGAAAGGCTACGAATTGGAGGTCTGATCTTTTCCGGCATATTGGTGGCTGGTGGAATTGGAGTTGTAGTCTGTAAGTGCTGAAAAACATACTCAAAATGAGTCAGTACAAAAGAATTGTCACAAGATTTTGCTTACTCATTCCATTTAATAGATTTTATGATGAGGCAGAGCTATAATAACCTAACTAAAATATTTGAATTCTTCTTTACAGACACCAAGTGCAACAGGAGGAACAGGTAGGTTTTCTCTTTCCTTCCACACATTTGTCCAAATTTTAATATATGGCCATTTTACTCTTTTCCAAATTGTTGTCTTATTTGTCTCTTCACCTTTCCCTCGAATGGCCGTGCTAATTGTTGCTCTGCCCTCCGCTCATGCAGAAAAGGGGACGATGACAGCAGTGAAATCTGATATGAGACCTGACAAACCAGTTTCCTCAAGAAGGCAAAGTCAACAGACGGGGGAGGAAAGGGTGGGTGCGTGAGGAGGGTTAGCAGAAGCTCAGGTGATAACACCTTTATCGAGGTGGTAACATATTCCATCGGTTGTTTTAAAAGGAAATGCTGTTGATGTTATGCAACACGATTAAAGTCTACACTGCTAGGAATGTGATCAGTGAGATCTATTCAGAAAAGTGTATTATTCCCATCAGAACACATGTGCAATACAATGTTTTTCCGTTGGCTTTTTCTCACCTTCATTCCTCACCTCATGGTTATATGTTGTTACTATCATGTCATAATTAGGAACATGGGACTTGCCATGCATCAAATAATGTGTGCCTGCCTTGATTGATTATTCTCATCGTTTCAAGTGTCCAAAAACATTTTGAGTGCAAATCTGAAAAAAACAAAAACAAAATAAATGTCAATTTCCCTAAAACAACTTTCAAAGAAAAGTAAGGCTGTCTTTTCAATTCCATCTTACAGATGACATACACTGCTGACAAAGCTACAAGTGCTGCGACACTGGCTAATGTGACTTAGCTGCTTCAGTTATTAGCATAAAGTAATTAGCATTTTATGTTTTATTTTTCCTTTTTTGTTTGCTTTTATTAAAGCCTCGTTTGTTGTGCGTGTGCTGTTGCTAAGCCTGACACCCCCCTCCCCCCCCCATTCTCGCCACTGAGGAAGTAAATCAGCCTTCGTCATCTTGTCCCGGTTGACGCTCCCACTCCTCCTCCTCCCACTCCTCCTCCTCCCGCCTATTTGTCCTGACTCTGGATCGGCTTCCACACCCCGCTCCTCCGAGCCCCCTGACTCTTGAAACCGACCTGGGAGCAGCGTTTCCCGGGCAAGAAGTCCAGCCTTTCCACTCCGACGCCCCCCCCTTTTCGAGGAAAAAAAAAACCGAGCCAACCTGTTGAGCGTCAGACGGAGTGAGGAAGGCAGGCAGAAAGGCAGGGTGTTGGCGCACTTCAAGGGGAAACATCCGCAGCTTCTCACTCACTACATTTCCGCCTTTTTTGGGGAGAGACGAGTTAAAAGGTAGGACGAGTCACACTTCAGAGACGTCACAAGAGTTTTCGCTCTTTGCAGGAAATAATGGAGAAGGAGTTTAAGAGGTAGAATTATCTTGTGTGTGCATCTTTTTTGTGCAAATGAACCCGTTTATTCGTCGTCGGACATCCAAAAGAGTGCATGTAACAAGTTTCCAACCGAGGAAAACTAATTTAACAAAAAAACAAAACAATTAACTGGTGTAATTCTTCTTCATTGTTGTGTGTCGTAGCCGTGACATTTCTGAACAATTTGTCACAAGCCCACACTGTTGTCCGCTCTCGCGCTTCCCCCCGGAGTCCATCAGTACTGGGACAATGGAACGGCACGCGCCCAAGAGACCCGCGTGCGTAACTGCACCCGGATAGAGGTCCACGCGCCCTGCCGTCTTCCTGCCAGCTGTGTTACTTGCTGATGGATCTCTTTGCGCAAAAATCTCTTATACACGTAGTTTTAAGCAGATTCTAATGTGACTCTTAGACACCTTCAGCCCGTCGTTTAAAGTCTCTATCTCTGATACGGAGACGCATCAAATGAGATATAAAAGCACTCTATTATCCAGACACACACATTTGCGTGTGGAGACCTGTTGCCTCTCAAACAGGCACAAAGGAGGGAACGTGCTCGGTTGTTGCGCTCATACTGTGTGTGTGTGTGTGTGTGTGTGTGTGTGTGTGTGTGTGTGTGTGTGTGTGTGTGTGTGTGTGTGTGTGTGTGTGTGTGTGTGTGTGTGTGTGTGCAAAAAGGCCCACTGATAAGAACAGTGGCGATAACAGTTTGCTACTAGGTGGTATTCGGACAGATTGCGACAAGAACAGGCAGCTGACAGCAACTGTCAGATATTGCTGCTAAATAAATGAGACATAAGGATCAGTTGAGATAAATGTTCAGGTTTGCATTCAACCTGTCCTCTCACAGATGTGATTTGAGCTGTTTTCATCAGGTGGAAAGAAGTTCGTTTCCTAAATTCTATTATTCTATTTTATTCAGGGTCACAATATATTTTAAAAAACCCTCTTAACTTTCAAATTGATTGGGAAACTGATGGCGGTTAATTGATTTGGCTATTTTCTTTTGCTTTTTTCTTGCATCCATGTGTTGGTGTGGCCCGATACACAAACACCAGCCTCTACTCCTCAGAACCACAGAACAGTGTTAACACAGTAAATTCACCACTTTCTATTTGGTTGTTAGACTGAGAGAAACACGCTGTGTTTTTTAAGGTGAATAGTGATAATTGTGGATTTTATCCATCTGTTGGTCCCTACTTCTCATTCATTTAAACTTCAAAGCCTTCTCAAAGCAGGCATTGAGAAGAAATGAGGCGGGGGGACAAACAGACTTTTCTCACAAACTTAGCCAATACCAAATGACATTAGCTGCTACTTGCACAGCATAATTGATTGACAGCCAAGCACAAACACCAAAGGAGGGATCAATGAATCCATATTCTCCTCTGCAGACCTCAGTCCTCTCAGAGACTGAACAGACAGGCATGTAGTGAGGTTACAGGGTGAGAGACTGAGGTGAGAGGAGTTGTCTTTCCTTCCCCTGGTGAACCGACTTGGCTTGCTGTCCTAACCTCTGCTCACATGACCTTGGCTCCATGAAAAAAAAAAGAAAGTGAGCGCAAGCAAGAGAGGTGGAAGGGAGAAGGACAGAGAGAGAGGGGGGGGGGGGTCATTGTCTCTTCACCTTTCCTCAAATCACTTTGGCGGCTCACGAACACAAATTTAGAAACCTCAACAAGAAGACATTGATTTTGCTCTGCCGTGGTAGCTGTGACCTTTGGAGAGTCTGCTGCCTGACCTACTACTCAGCTGTGACATTCATCAACTTCACAGATAACATGGACAAATACATGTTTAGCTGTTCCACATTAAACCCATATTCAGATTTATTTTTATTTTTTTTCAAAATTCCCACCTCTCAAATTCGGATGATGCAGCCTTATGTGATTAGTTACCTACTATTCCAATTTTTTCCATTCTCTTATGCTTGTTTGAAAGGGGATCTCAGAATCTCTGAAGCACCTGGCTGGAGGTGCGTTCACTTGCCTGGTCGAGACATCATACCTTCTTTGACATCACAGGCGGCTTTTACAGTAGTATGTTTTAGCAGACGTTTTTTAAAGGGTAAAGGACGTAAGGGTTGGCTGTTTTATTTTTTGAGGGGTTAACAAGAAAGAAACCATTAATTATAGTCAGAAAACTTTAGTAAAAGGGAATTTTGTATTATATAAGACCTTTAACACATGTTACAACTGGTCATTACACACCTGTGATATTATCAGATGTTAAGTAAATAAAAGGGCTACCAAGTCCGTGACAAAGTCTGTGACAAAGACAAAGACTGTGAGAGTGGTTCTCAGTGGATATGAGCACGCTGACGGCATTATGTACGAAAGTATTGGCATAAGAAGGAGAGGAGAATCTCCATTGTTTTCGTCCAGTCTCCTGCCTGAAGAGTGTGGAGCGAGCTGTCTGCCGCTCGCAGTTCGTTGCTACTCTTGTGGTTCCCACATGTGAGTCATGGCTCGAGTATGTTCCACTCCCTCCGCGCTGTTTGTGCCCCATCTTATTTGCTCTGTTTCCAAACTCCGCTCACTACCGCCTTCCTGCCTCAGTCATTCTCCAAAGCTTGAATTCTTCTCACAGTAATTTGCAATTATTTCCCCCAAGTGCAGTTAGAGCCAATTTTACTCCAACTGCCTTTTCTAATGTTGTTAGGATGAAACTTCCTCCATTTATTTCTCCACACTCCTCTGTTGATACTCCAGAGAAACTTCACGATTGGCATTTTAGGATCATAAAATGTCAAATTACAGCATGCACTGACAACTCGCGGGGAGGAATGCGTTAAACCAGGCCTGTAAACCTGGAACCAGGTTTACGCTTTTTTTAAAATGTTAAACGTTACTGTGTCTTGGACGTTTCCATTTGTTCTTTTGTGTGTGCCTGCGTGTCTCATTTTGGTGAGGGGTGTGGGGGGGAGGTGCTGCCCACTGGAATCTAGTGTTGCTAATTTAGGACTGAAAAAAATGGCAGTAAAGAATAGGCAGCTGTCTTTGAAGTGCACTACAGGAACGCACGCACACAAGCACTCAGAATTCACCAGGGTTGCGTTGTGTTTATTTCTTATAAAGGTGACATAAACAACCATTTGCACTGATGTCTGGTTTTAAATCAGCCAGATCATGGTCTGTGTTTGAGTTCTGACTTCCGGGCAACCAGACTTCGGTCTCGACTGCTTGAAGATGTTTCACTGTTCATCCATTCTTCAGTTTTAGAAATGGTTGGGGAGTTCCAGGTGGTCCTGAGAGTTGTCCCACCTCATTTGTTACGCTGATAGAGTGAAATCCAGTTGTGAGCGGCTATTGACTTGTAGGATGTACCACGTCCCTGTCCTCAGGCTCAGCTCGACTGCACTGCGATTTAGGCTTAAATGGTCTAGGCAGCGACCACAGAGCTTCATTGCAATTGGCTGTCATGAGTCTGTTCCTCATTTCAAGGAGGATCGTGCTTAGTCGCACCTCCCTCAAAGCACGTGTCCTCAAGTCCAGGATGGGAACCAACTAGGAGTGCTGACCGCCTGCACGAAATAGAAGGAAGCACAACTTGTAGGTTTTTGGTGCTCAGTCATACAACCAAACGAATTACACTCTGATGACATGCGATTCTGTGAATAATACAGTTAGAATTGTACTTGATGTGAAAGCACTAGAAAAGTTGATATAATGGTGCATAGCTCACAAATGAACACAACGCACGCACCACCATGCAAATTGCCACCGCATACTGGGAGCAAAGCCAGACCACACCTGAAACCTTTACAACCCGAAAGAAACATAGCCACACTCTGGGCTTTCCTGATGAACAAGGATAATAAAAGTATTTGAACTAAATGTAATGTATATGTTAATGTTCTGCGAGTCTAGTAGTCGTGATGTTTCCTTCGTTTTGTGCCTCCTCCTCTGTTGTGTTGTGACAGTTTGCGTGCGCCGTGTGAATTTGCAAGTATGTGTTGGTAGGTCATCGTCACATGTGTTGCTGAGGGCCATGTGCTTGTTGTATTTCCTTGATCCGTTGCATGTGTTTTCAGTAACAATGCTGTTGTTTTATTTTGAAAGTGTGTGACCTATTCAGGCTTCAATAGTAACAATTAAAAGTGACAGCAGTTTTAAACGACAGACGGTTCAATGTTTAAGATGTTGAAGGAACTTCTCTGTGTGTGGCTCGGCACACAGCTATGTCTATATATGTGTTGTCAGCCAAACTAGTCAGAGGGAAATATAAACACTTGTCTCAGATTTAAAAGCAACCAGTCAACCTTCTGCCTTGTGCTGCCTGGACTGTTGAAGAGGAGTTGTATTGCTGTTAGAACCAAACATGGAGGTGTTTTGGTCACTCATTGTCTTCTGACCCTTCAACATTACTCAAAGGGTTTTTCTTAACCAGTAGTAGTTTCACAATTTGAAATATTCATTCAGAATTGCTGAAAGGGTTTTTGTCATTTGGAAAAATTTACTTAGTTTTTGTAGGGGGGAAAACAGTGCGATTGGCTACATTTTTAGTACTCTGACAGTGACATACCGCATGTATAATTTGTATCCATAAAGTTTGACAGAAGAGAAGTGGAATGGGAACCAAACACTGAGAGTGTTGTGGCATAGATGGAGCACATAAAGCCTGATCTTTGAGGAGTTAGCAAAGGACTGGATGAATGTGTTTGATAAACAAACAAACTGAATATAGGAGAGAGATGAAGGAAGTTGGATGCACTGAAGTGTCTCAATGAAAGTTTAGAAGGCAGCACTCCTTTAATCAGCTCCTACAAGACATGTAATATATGACTATATTAAAAACAACTTAAAAATGAAAACAGGATGCAGCGCAAGGGCAACAGACAAGAGACGAGAGCATGCCGGAGACAGGCAGCTTGGCAAGCGAGAGGAGGAACAGTGAACTCTTTATCTGGAGACAAGGCAGAGCTGAGTAAGGAAAAGCGGCTCCACAAGCAATTTGAATTCATTCTGTTTTCACTAAAGCCAAGAATATTTTTTGCTGTATTTGTCAAACGGCTGTTCTCAAATTCACTGCGTTAACTTGTAGTCACCCTCCATTTTCACACACCGACGGACCTCGTAAGTAGGGCTGTGCGATTAATCGATTTTAAATCGAAATCAGGTCCCCCCTCGAGAAGCTGTTAACTGGCGAGTAAACATAGGTTTGCTCGCATCTGGACTAGCCACAGCAGCTGTTAAAACCAGGAAGTGATTCCGTTTGCTGTCCTCACCACTACCTGGTAAATTATTTTTCCCAAGTCGCATACAACACGCACTTGTCCCGTTTTTGTAGCATATTTAATTAAAATTTCCTCCCCTCTAAAAAAAAAAAAATCAAAATCGAAAATCGAGTTTTCAGAGAAAAAAAATGGGATTTTATTTTTTACCAAAATCGCCCAGCCCTATTCGTAACAGGGATGGCTTGATGAAATCCTTGTAAGTTTGACTCTGACGCTCTCTTATGAACCACTTAACGTTGAAATGCACAAATCAAGGAGACATGGCGAGGCTCGGGGGGGAAATGAGCGAGTTGGCTGAAAGAAATAGAATGGTTTGTGCAAAATGAAACCAGAGCTCCACGTTATGACAGAGGGGAATGTCAGTCTGCCCTAGGGCACCTCAGCAACCGTGTGATCCATTTTGGGCTGTGTTGACAATAAAAAGCCACTTCAACGCTTAGCAACCAACATTTTATTGAACGTCTCCGCAGCGAAGCCGAGGAGACAGAACATAGTTGAACCAGGCCAGTTTGTGAGTTTGCCACTTTACTGGACACATTTGAAATGTACTGAACTTCGAGTACAGGCACTGACGTGACCGTTATGGTCAAGTGTCATTATAATATCAGTGTCTTTATTGTGGGAACTGGAATGATGTATTTCCAAAACGTCTCTGTGGATACACTGGTGATGTTTCACATCCCAGAGATCACCTGGTTAGTGAGGCAGTTGTTGTAATTTCTCAAACCGATGTATTACCTCCACTTTCATAGCATCAGATAAGCAGCAAGTAAAGCCAGACCTAACAAAAGATGTAAGAAGAGGCAGATTCTCAAGAGATTCCCCTCTAAACGTTAACTCTGGTTGATCCTGACATTGTTTCTCGTTGAACTGGAGAAGCTTTTTGGATGAAAATGTGAGACATCTTCAAGTAGCTCGTAACGAAGTCGAGCTGCCTGAAAAGACCTGAGGACGTTAGAATGTTACCTCTGGGCTCCGCCTTACACCAACATTCGCTTTACAATGAGTGGGATCAACAAATAGAAAAAGGGAAGCAACACCCACTTTAGTCTCCTGTTCTGAGGGAAAATTGTAGCAAATTCATCAACACGTCCAATCGGAATGCTACCAAGATTACACACGTTCCCTCGGTGCCCGCTCATGTGAATTCAGGTACAGAGGAACCTTTTTTTTTTTAAGCCTCGTTCGGACCGTCTACCCTTCCCTCCTCTTTCCTTCCCTCTCCAGTAACGTCCTGGTCTCAGTGTCTCCTCGTCCGTCCCCGTCTCTCTTTCCGTCCCTGCCCTTCATCTCGTCATCCTCCCTCTCCACACTCGACGCTGGGGGCCAGCGCTCCTCTCGCGGTCATTGGCCAGCTTCCCGTCCACGGCATTCCCCCGCCGCACCTCGGGTTGCTGTGGTGAGGCACCGGGAGAGCAGCACTTGTCCTGCTCTTCTCTTCTTCTCCCCTTCCTGCCCAACTCCAAATACCAGCGAGCAGAGGAGGGAGAGGCATTGTCTGATCTCTCAGTCGCAAAGGTTACATTTTTATCTGCCGCGCGACAGTTTGACGGTCTCCATTGCCGAAAAGCTTTTGATGCTTTTAGCTCAGTCTTCTGCAACGCAGTTTGCAAAGAGCTGATCTAATCACTTACGCATTGAATTTAAACTAATGAGAGGCAAATCCCTTGTAAATGGGATGGTCATGAACTTCAATCAAGTTCGTTTTTCCAAATATTTTTTTATTTATAACATATAAAAAAAAAGTAAATGATAGACTGGGAAATCGGTTTAACCTTTGACTTGTAGCTTTATAAGAAATATTAAAGATTAAAAATAAAGACAATTGGCTTGACTAAATCATCTCATCCTGGCTTTATATTACCAAACTGTCAATAACTGTACCTTGTGAACATATGGTTGCCTTTAAAACAAGTGCTTTCTTGTTTGTTCCTCACCGTGAAACAGTCAGGGCGGAAAACGTGCCCTTAGTGGAAAATTACCGCTGCGCTGAAGGTGTGTCTGCTCCCAGCGCGCATGCTGCCTCTGCTGCTGCTCCATCAGGCCGGCAAACACAGCGGGTACGCAGACTAACGGTGCTTTGAGGAAATGTACAGACACACTGGTGATGTGGAAACTTAGATCGTTGTAAGTTATGACTCCGACAGCAGGAAAGTTTTTAGTATAGGAAAGGGAAATTGAACTGGGAGAGGTTGTGGATCTGTAAAGAATGTATTCTAAATTTCTATTCTTAAAAATTTCTATTCCTGTCAAAAATGATCCAAGTGAGAACATGTTGGAAAGGCTGAGTGCAGCTTAATGAAATTTTCAGCAGTAAAAAGCAAGATTTGGGGAGAGTTTGATAAGCCTTTCACATACAGCATCTTTGTTTTTTTAAATGTACAAGCATGTGTGCAGCACGTTTGAATAAACCTGAAATTATTTGAACTCGGAAAGAAAAGAGCCAAGCGCGTGAACGTGTTTACGTGGAATTGGTGTGATGGTTTAGCCCTGAGTGACTTGGCCTCTCTTACAGCCCCATCAGAGCACTTTGTACCCATCAACATCAGATCGAGTTTCTGTGCGAGCGTCTGTATGTGCGAGAGGAAGCAGCAGAGAGCACGTCATCCCCGGTCGCGATCAGATTTCTTCATGTGTGGCGATAACGACGCTCGAAGCGAGATTGAAAGTCCTTCACGTGCAGTATTTCTCTTTTTAACAAAAGAACATCCTCTGAGTTGGCTTAAAGCACAACCTCGGTTAACATGCACACTCCTATTTGTCAATTGATTATTTGTGTCACTGCGACTGGATGCAATGATGTTGCGTCCATGTGTGCAAGTAGGGCTAGTTTAGAAGCTTCTGTAAAAACAGACCAACCCTCTTCGTACTTGGTACGAAGAGTACTTCGTACTTACCATTGCTAAAGATCACTGTCTTGTGTTTTTGCTACAGGTACACATCTATCAAGTGCAAAGATGTCGAAGATCTGCGCTTTGGTGCTAATGACACGTGAGTACGGCTCGCAAAATAAAGCGATTGGCTATACTTTGCTCTGTTTATTTTACCAACATAAAGCTGCTTAGAATAATTCATGTCTTGAGATTGATACTTGTAATCAAGTGTTAAAACAAGATCATTTTTTTCTAAACTCTTACAGTTGTGTCGCTGGTGTTCGCAGAGGAACAGAATTGTGAGTACAAGACAGTACATTTCAAACAACCTGTGACAGACCAAATGACAGTGCAGGGAATTCTTTTTCGTTTTTTTTCTCAAAGTTCCTTCATTGTCTGCATTTTCAAGTTCTGTGTTTTGTTTGCGCTGTATTGATCTGAGCGTCAGCTACGTTAATCATTAGCACGGATCAAACTAGGCCATCATATTTGCTCATCTTCTCATTTTGTTCTTTTGACTTTATTATGTCACTGTTTGACATGCGGTCGTGCCTGTCAATCATCGTTTGCCTGCTTGGACTGTCCTACTTCTCGTGTGTGCCCGCAGTGGAGGAGGACCCATTTCACTTTGGTAATGACATGTCTTTAATCTTGTTTTGCCTAAGTAAGCTTGGATTAGCTCTGTGAGAGATGTTTTATTTTCTATAACATCATGTTTTTTTTATCTTCAGTATTTTTTGGTTACTTTTAAAGGTTGCTCTATAGGTCTAAAATGCACTTTTTGAATGCCATTGACATTTTTGTTGTTCATGCAACTTAATTCCAACCACAACCTTCGTGCAGACTACTACAGACTGCGTGTCGGAGGCCTGATTCTCGCTGCTGTCCTCTGTCTCATTGGCATCACCATCCTGCTCAGTAAGACCAAAATGTCATACACTCACACACCTGTGAATGGATACATAATCTCGAGTCCAGGTGGCTTTACAGCAACCTGAATAGCAACATCGTAATGCCAAAAGCAGGCAGGAATAAAAGAAAACTTGTAGTAGTAGTTGGTAAGTCGTATTTTCAGGTAATTGTAAGTGTAAATACTTTAGTAGAATTAAACAAAACGATAAAGTGATCTGTGAGTGCAATCTGGCACTCACAGTCACAATCATGTCACAATCATGTCATGAGGTGAAACTTAATGTTTAAGTTAGGAAGTGTCATGCCAAAACGTGATTGTGTTTCACATTCACCATTATCTACTCAACCACACTTTATTACTAAGTATTATTAAGTATAGCTTAATCACATTACATAACTAGTTTTATATAAAACTACTAATACGTTCTATATTAGTATGTACTGTATGTAATGTGAAACTATGGACTGACGGGGGGAAAACAGAGCTTCCAACAACACTTCAGTCATTAAGCTTCTTTTCTCGTGTTGCAGGCGGCCGCTGCAGGTGCAAGTACAACCAGCACAAGAGGTAATCCTAACACGTAAAGCACTTACGTAGTTTGCATTGCAGTCTTTAGACGTTTAGACATGAAAGCTGAAGCCTTCAACAATCCTGCAAAGTGAATAAAAATGGAGAAAGTCTCTTTCAAGTCATCTCTCACGCTGCCTGATGTCTCTTTGCAGGAGGAGGACAGGAAGCAATGCTCAGCAGATGCTCTCAGACCAAGGTAATATCAATCACCAGTATCAGTGTCAAATCCCCTTCAAAGTAAATAAAAAACAGTTAATATGTGATGCATGACTAAAATTTACAGTACTTGCCACAAAGGACATACAGTATGTGCGACAGGGAGACTTTCTTTATTGTCAGCCAGTCTCCCAGGTTCAGTATTCCAGATTTCAAAACGCAGTTTACGTCCTGCAAAGGTCTGGAGTTATATTTACTCTGTCCATCTGTTTCACCACGACCAGGACCACACAAACACACTGGCACACATTCTGACACAGTATGGACTCACATACTGGTGGACAAGGATGCCGTTGGCCTTGCTGGTCAACAGGTGGTGTGTTTGGCAGCAGATTAAGAAAAAAATAATTAACAGGCAGCTCCTCATATTGCCTGCTGACATTTATAAAAAAAAAAATAATTCTGAATGTAACAACCATAATAAACGGTACAGCTATATGAAAAGACATGTGGAGAGTGTACGGCACATTATGTAACCCATACAAACACACAGTGGGTATTGAACACAGACGTGTGCCTGTGTGCTGAGGCAAGTGAATATCAGCAGT
Organism: Nelusetta ayraudi; assembly: GCF_046127955.1. Classification (NCBI taxonomy): domain Eukaryota; kingdom Metazoa; phylum Chordata; class Actinopteri; order Tetraodontiformes; family Monacanthidae; genus Nelusetta; species Nelusetta ayraudi. Next base: position 2,817,062 of record NW_027466186.1, on the reverse strand, counting down.
ATGTCCCAATGCGATTCCTGCCAACATGACATACATACATACATACATACATACATACATATGTATATATATATATATATACACATATGTATACACACACACACACATACAGTATATATACATGTATATGTAGAGAGAGAACTGAATTTCTGATGGTACACACGCATACACACGCATACTTACTTTCTCCTGCTCATGGCCATCTGAAATTCAGTTGTCTCTTTTGTGGAAATGCCATGTTGACATTGACATTTAACAGAATTCAAAGCATACACAAAATGTAGGTTTGAAAATACATGGAAGTAAAAGGGGAATGTCTCCTTTGTGGCTGATGGTAGACATTTCTAATGAGGCATCTTAAAGGGTTCTGTGGCTTCTGTCTGTGATTAACCCAGCCCAATGTTAAAGCAGAAGTTTACCCCTTCAATTGTGTAACGTCATCACGTCTGTCTCTGTCTTCAGGCCGTTCCTGCGACTGCTAGACATCAGAACAAACACTGAATCCCCAAAACCTGCAACCAGCAAAGATGCAGAGGAGCAGCCGCAGGATTTCCTACAAGAGGCTTTTGTGTAATAGTTAGACAGATGTTGAGGTGTGCTACTCAATGCCTGATAACGAAGCTATCCACCTGCAGCTTGTGTGCACCTATGTGCACCTGTGACATCCCCCTGCTACCCTTCCATTAAATCACTTTCATTTGTCTACAAAAACAAAAAAAACAACCTATATAATATTTCTTTTAATTAAGAATTGGAATTAATTATGGATTTGGTATTATGAATTTTTAAAAAGGATCTAATAGGAAAAAACTATAATTATTGATTTCTAATTTACCAGTAATTTTGTTTAAATAGTTTCACAAATATTTTACCAAAAAAAAAAGACACTTCCTCAGAGTTTCAACACTAGTGTAAGTTGTGTCAGTGTCCCCCTCTATATTGTCTGCACTGCATGTTTGAGTCTGTTTGATGTAGATAGTTGCTTCCTGTGACCAGCCTAACCTGCTGTTCTCGCCTTGATGGAAAACATAGGAAATTCACATAATTGATGTTGTATATTGGGTGGTGCTAATGAGTCACAATAATCTGTTAACCCCCGTTAGTTCTGCAGAAGAGTTGTAGATTGCCCTCTTCAAAGTTGCAAAAGACTGTCATATTTCTATAAAATTGTTGAAAACACCCATTGGTTTCTTTACTTGTGTGTGTGTGTGTGTGTGTGTGTGCGTGTGGTTGTAAATTGATTTGGTCCCTAAACCATCTATACAAGAAAGTTATTGTATTAATGACATGGGGAAAATACAAATAAAAGCAATATGCTGGTCAACCAGTTGTGTGTCTAGCATACAATTAAAGGCTTTTCACAGCATTAGAAGAAAAAAGTCAGGTTTTTAAGATAATATTCTTAAACACCAACTAATTTGAGCAAAGAGAAAGAATATGGTGAAAGCTGTGTACGAGGAAAACAAGCAGGAGTAAACTTTGTGGAGCTCTTAACCTTGGTGCATATTGTAACCTGCATGTTTCACAATAATTGATCATAAATACATAAAAAAAAAAAAAAAACTTGGTTATTTTTTCATTGGCTGTTTGACTGGCCTAAACTACAGATAGTTTTCCAACCTTTTTGCCCTCCATTTCCCCTCTATGTTTGCCACCTTCCTGTATGGTGCACAGCTGTGACTCCGCTAGGATCATTGGGTCAGATAACTTGTCAGTGGACAGATCCAGAAAAGCCAAAGGTTTGCATAGGAACTCATTGATCGGGTCTTCAGCCATCAACACATGTCTTCTATTGGACCCACCGATTGAGTGGACAAGGAGCCGGTGGCCTTTGGAGGCTTTGTAGCCTTTAATAATTGTGCTTTTATTTTTGACCGTCTTTGAACCGTTGCTTTGAACACATATTTCGCAAACGTTTATTGTATTGATAATACAATTATCAAAGCAACATTATGTAATAATTAAAACCAACTGAGCTTACTTACTTTTGATATGTAAATCCCAAACAATTTTCCCAGATCTTGTGTTGCTTGACAGGTTTTCCTCTGAGCAGGTAAAGTACAAAACATGTAATTTATGATCACAGCATTATTGTTTGGAGAAATTAATTATTTTTAAATGACTTAGTGATTACCTCTCTTTTTATTCTCAATTCCAACTGATTTGAGTGAATACATGACATGAGGTGTCCGCTATATTCATACCAAGCATTAAGCATTGCTTTTAGTTTTAAAGCTCTGCCAGTTGTCACACAGTAATGGGAAAGTGAGATATGTCTCCCTCACTTAGAGAAATATTCTTATTACTGGGAGAGATTTTAATTGAGAAGCAATATGGTGGTGTTGGGCATAAACCAGCGAGAAACCAGAGCACAGACAAAGAGACCAAATTGTTAGGGACAACATCATAGACCTTAGTGCTCTTCCAACAGATTTTTAGTGTCTACCATGGCACAGTCTGCACCTCCACCCTACTACGACAACCTGGGGTCCGGACAAGGGTACAACCAGTTCTCTCAGGTATACCCGCCTCAGATGCAGGTAAGCAGCGCTTAGACAGAATCAAATCACAATGCAGTCGTTGATTTTAATGATACTATGGGTTTTGTTGGATGCATTTCACACTGTGAACAATAACATTCATCAAAGAATGTTGATTTCACTTCAGGTCTGCCTCCTTATCCTCTTGAAACCATGAATTGTAATTGTGACTATCTGCAGCAGGGCTATGGAGACCAGCTGCAGACTGGACCTGTTGCTTATGGACAGCAGCAGTACCAAGCGCAGCCAAGTGTCATCATGGCCCAGCCCAATGTGTATGTGAGTCAAGGGCCGTTGAATCCTCCAGTCAACGACTATATTGGCTACTCCATCTTCACCTTGATGTGCTGCTGCCTGCCGCTTGGAATTATTGCCCTCATCTATTCAACTTCAGTGAGTAAAATAGGAGGAATAATGGTAAATATTGCATCTGTAGAGAGATGCACAATTCATCATACTGTTCCAAGTATTTTTCAGTGTTTCTTGTTTTTTTCACTAGTTAGTAAGTACAAATGCCCATAACGGATTGTTCAATGTACTGCAGTACCACTATGCTGTGTAAGTGTTTATAAAATATTGGCCACTTTTGACAATTCATGAAGCATCTTGAGTTTTTAGCACACAATGCTTTGTATGTTGCAGTTGTATTTGCAGTAGATAAAACCCACAGAGCAATTTGCCACATTGGCTACTGAACAATAAAGTATAACATTGATGCAGCAGAGACAGTTAATGAGATGAAAGAGCAAGGAAGTGTAGATGGACGCACAATGGTAATACGGACGGGGCTGAGAGGGATTATTTAGAAATATACAAAATTCTAAAAAAAAAAAAATGTATATATAATTTATGTACAATTTTATATTATACATCCATGTGTGCAAATATATACATATTTGCACACATAGATGTGCAGACATCACAGTGAATGAAACAAAATGGTAAGGCTTAGGCCTTGTCCACACGTAGCCAGGTATCTCACAAAACAAAGATATTTTTGTACGATTTGGCCTGTCATCCACACGAAAACGCAGATTTACGGCATTAAAAACGATGGTTTTTAAAAACTCCGGCCAAAGTGAAGATTTGCGAATTCTCCGTTTATGCGGTTGCATGTGGACATTGATAACCAGGGTTTTGCGTTTCCAAACGTCACTGCCTGCGACAAAATATATTCTTGCGTCACATATGCGACCTGTATTTACATTGGAAACAGTATGGATGCAGTCGCAAGCGTTTTGGCGCAATTTCTTGTCGCTTGTTTTTACAAGCCCAGATTCTGCTCCACATACAAGAACAGAGACGAAGGACGATGTTAAGGACGGTTATTTTCCACCATATAATCCAATAATTACCATGTTTGGCGGAAGTGACGTCGACAGACGGAAGCTTACTCTGATTGGATAGGATTTGGGGAACTACTGCCACCTAACGGTCTGGCATGCTTATGAATGTGCTTAAAAACACACTTATGCAGTTAGGTGTGGATGTTTTTTTTTTTTCTTTCTAAAAACGAGGTGGTGTGGACGCTAGTTATTTTCTAGACGGAGAGGGAAGGATATTCGGTTTTACAAAAACCCTGCTACATGTGGACAAGGCCTTAAATACAAACTGAACTGGTGATGAGCAAAAGCATTTGCAGGTGTGCATAACGAGGCAGATTGGACTCATGAGGTGCAGGTGTGCGAGGGCAGGGCGGGCAGACGAGAGGCAGGTGAAGCCAATCAGAGCAGCGAAGGCAACCAACAAAGGGGAGACGCATGAGGAGCGAGTGACACAAGGAAAAACACATGCACAAAAATCTAAACCCACAATAGTACTCGAAACAAGTTTAAACACAAAACTACGACAGCATGAAAACACCAAGACCATGACACATCTATCTATCTATATATCTATCTATCTGTCTGTCTGTCCATCTGTCTGTCTGTGATGCACTTAATCGTTTGACCATTATAGATGCTGTTACATTATTTGAGTGAAAAGAATGCAACCTGTTGAACTTGATGTTGGTTTTATTTCCTCTTTAGGCCCGTCAAGCCAACCTTAGTGGGAACCGTCCACAGGCAGAGCAGGCCAGCAGGACAGCCAGGATGCTGAACAATCTGGCCTTTGGAACTGGCATTCTTGCCTTAGTTTTTGCCCTTCTCTACTCTGTGGCGATTCTATTCGCCCCCCCGTTGTTTTTGTGATTATTGTTTTTCTGAAGCAAGCCACCTCTGTCTTTTTTTTTCCTCGAAAACATCACTGATTCCCTTAAACTCATAATAAAATGTTTATCTCACTTGTCTTTAATGGCACCAGACAACTGTTACGCATGAATGAATTTCACCTGCTTAATTGGGGCACATGAAGTAGTCGTTGCACCTGGTGAGTACTGATGTATTTTAGTAGGAACAAACAGAGGATTGTGTCAGCAAACAAAAAAACAATGTAATCCTCAGAATTCACACAATGGAAGGTTTGACCAGAACAAAACCGCAGTCCTACTGTTGGTTTCTGAAATTTCACAGATATTTGTAAGATCAAATCAAACTTCATCAAACTGCCAGTGTTTGATGATGAAAAGGGTGGTCATGGGCAATAATATGGGTGAAATCTTGGCTGAAAAGATGCTGTATGTGCAGAAAAAAAAAGACACACTGTGGTAGCGGTACACAACATCCATTGGCCAACAATCTGTAGTCTGCTGTTGGTCATGAGCTGTTGTGGGATTTTGTTTAAAGTAAGCCGCAACTCAAACTTCTGGACTACTTCTGCTCATCAACTATACTCTTTTAGATGTGTTTAGAAGTAGAAAAACCACCTACACCCAAGCAGCAATATTTTTGCTCATACTACTAATATAGTTAATCTTCACTGTGCTTCATAAAGTTTTTTGTTTTTTTTACACTTGATACAATCTTTAATTTTAGACCAACTTTTTCTAATAAAGTTAAGGCTGAAGATGAATCATAACATGAAGTGGAAGAAGCTACTGATCTCGTGTGCGTGTCGAGCTCCACCACCTGTTGACCACTGGTGTCAACGGCATCCAGGTCCGTCAGTGGGTTTTCCATACTGTGTCAGAATGTGTGTCAGCCTGTGTGTGTGTGTGTGTGTGTGGCATGAACCTTGCTATGGAGAAACAGTTGGAGAGTAAATATAACTTTAGACCTTGGCAGGCCAGCCGCATTGTGAAAACTGTAATATTGAAGCTGGGGGATCTGACCGACAAACATTTTTCATTTTTTAGTTTATTTATTTATTTAGTTTTTAGTTTTTACAGGAACCCCATTAGCTGCAGAAAGAACAACTGCAGTTAACGGCAGCAATTCATCCCTTAGGTCTGGCAAATAATAAATAGAAGGAAAAACAGCAGAAAAACATGTAAGAGCAAATACATTTTTTTAAAAAAGCAGAGAAAAAGCAAAAACTGTTTGGATGTTATACACATACAATACCTGCTACTTTCATATCCTCATAACCATTAATATTGATGTAGTTCACTAGCAGAAAATACCGGTTCTATCTACTCTTTCATGCCTGTGTATTTTTCATTTGTTTTTGTTTATCTTTTTTTTTCTTTTGTTCATAAAGTTACTGTTGCGGCCTGTGAGCCTAGTATGTGTGCGCGCGTTTGTGTGTGTGTGCGTGTGTGTGTGTGTGTGTGTGTCTTCCACCACACCTGCTGCAAGAGCCCAGCCCACAGGTGTGGTTACTGACAATCAAGGCCTGGATATAAGCAGGGGAGCTGCAGTGTTGTGTGTGTCAGCGCCGGAGAAGTGGAGAGCAGCAATCGTGCAGTAGCACCCTGCAGCCAAAGGCCTCCTCGCTGAGTTTTGTGCAGTAACTTTGTTAGCTGCTTTCCTTCAGGGTCTCTCTTAGTTTTTCTTCTTCTTTTGAGGAATAATACTCTCTTATTTGGTGACCAGCGTTGGTGTGAGTTTTTTTTCATTATATATATTATCTTGTGGTAAAGTGTGCTTTGAGTTATTGGATTGGTTTCTATTGGGAGAGCTCTCTTTGTGTTTAGCCGTTTGATATTTTGGTTTGGGGAGACACTCCCTCTGAATAAAATTGCCGAACTGTTTGGTAAAACAGTTTTCCTCATTACCAGGTGTCGTTTTTATTATTACTCTCCTCATTCCCTGGATGCCACCTGGAGATGTAGCTGTGTGCCTAGTGATGTACTTCAAATAAATGTTTTCAAAACGGATACATTTCTAAGATATGTTTCAGCAGTGAGTACAACAGTCACTTTAACTAGAAGTAAGTTCAGACTCTGTGTGTGTGTGCGCGCGCGCGCGCTGTAGTTTGTTTATCATCAAACTTGCTATTATACGCAATACAGCAAATTGTTACACGTAAGAAACTGGAACCAAGTGGAACTAGTTAGTTGGAAAAGGTTTTTGTCTTTTGGCACCATCTAGTGGCCACTATTTATTTCCTCCATATTCTTCTACAGGGACTTCGCTCAACGTTGTGTATTTGTGTGCGATTTAGGCCTTTCTGTGTGGCGTTTGCACGATCCAGTCTATTAGTGCATGTTTTCTTCATTCTCCAACCCAAATAAATGTTCGATCGGCACGTTTTCGAATCCTAAGGGGTGTGTCGGTGCCAATGCGTTTCCGTGTTGGCATCTGTACTTGTCCAGGGTGTGCCCCACCCTGAGTTACCCGATCAAGCTCCTGCACCCCGTCGGCCCTCAGCCAGGATGAACCGTGACGGACACAAGATGGATGTTGTGTTAATGGACGAAAACATCTGAAAACGCTAAGAATAGAGAGAATGCTACCGAATGCAAATTGTGATCCCGTCATTTCAGCTGCACCACTCAAAGTATGCGGAAATCATGACTGCACGTTCGTCTATACGCGACTTTACCAACAGCAGCCAAACTTATTCTTTGGTGTTTATTGAACTGTTGGCGTTCATTCCGCGACTTCTTGGCTTTCCCTCGACTCCACCCCTCTTGTGCCCTCCCATCTCTTAAGACTCACTGCAACGGGAGCGTCAAGTTAACCACTAGCGGACGATTTGAAACCGAAATAGATTCAAGGTTCTATCAAAATAAAAGTGATAGATTAAAAGAAATGTTCGGTATATGACACGTTTAGGTTTGTTTTTTTGTTTTGTTTTTTAGTGCTTGAAAAGCTTTGCTGGAAATACTGGAAAAATGTTTTTAGTAGTAGTAGTAGTAGTAGTAATACAATTATCAATTATATCAAACTCATTAACAACCAATCAACTACCATTCTGTAATAGGTTTATGCTGTGTTCAACTATATTAAACTGTTGTACTAATTTTGACAATCTGACATTATTGAAACTTAATTTGCTTAATCTTCACACTTTTTTCACGCAAGGTGTCCTGTGGACCTGCCATACCAAACAGAAGTATTTCCTGACTTGTTCAACTGTATTGTTTTTTTTATTTGATTAGTGTCACCAACGAATTGAATCGTAATTGCACGAGTGAAAGAATACAGATTAAGTGTACATCACATAAACAAATTAAAGTTGATGTGCATGGACATGTATTGTGTAAAAATGACAAATTAATCCTCAGCCAGTTTTTGATATATCTGCTGTATCATTGCGATCATGCTCTATTCATTTTTGAAACAAAGTGAGTTCATCTGCTAATTTCCCAATGGTTGTGGAACCTAATAAAGCTACACGATGTTTGTAAGACCCGTCCTGATTATTTTGCCCTCCAGTTTTAGTACTCAGAATTTACTTTTATTTTGAAACCTGTGAAGGAAGCTGTTTTCTCTGCGTCATTTACCAAGGACGAAATATAGTAAAACTCCCTTACTTAGAATACTCTAGTGGTTAGCAGCAGGAGTTCATGCAGTACTAAAACAGGTGGCGGTCTTGGTCAGTTATCATTCGGAAGCATTCAACACATACAGGAGCCCGACGTTAAACAGGATATTTTTTTGTGATTGTGATAATTTTTTGATTACCATTTTTTGATTTTATTTTTTTCTCGATCATCCAACAGTTGAATTATGGACCCCAGTAAGTCTGCGGCCGGTCCCCCAACTGATTTTCACGGCGGTGAGAAGTCATCCATGGGACAGACTGCCCCTCCGCCCTACTATGACAACCCTGGAGCCGGTCCTGGGTACAACCCTGGAGCTGGTCCGGGGTACAACCCTGCAGCCGGTCCGGGGTACAACCAAGGCTACGCACCCCAGGTAAGCAGCATGCCGTGGAAGAAAAAGAGCAAATAGTCCCCCTCCCATCTTCATCTCTAGAGTAGAATTATTTCCATTGAACGTTTTTTGTGGACCTCATTTACTTGTGTGTATGTATGTATATACACACACACACAAACGCATATAGGCAATATGTGGTTTGCACTGATTGCCTATATGTTATTATTGCCTGATAGTCTGCTACCTATGAGGAAGTTAACGACGACACAGCATGGGGTTTTCATGTTTTTTCTTTATACAGTATATGGCGTTTGAATTCCTGAAAAGAATGTCTCTTTCAGTGTAATTTTGATTAAGAAAGTTCAAAAAGTTAATATGTGTTAAGTTCATATTATATAAAATTATATTTTTCATATTTTCGTTATCGTCCTTGCCACCCACACAGAATTCTTTCATTTTCCCTGAACTGCACCTCTAATCAAGATTCATAAGTCAGAACATGGACATTTGCCAGGTCTTGGGTCTTATTAGGTTTCAGTTCCCTTGAAACCTTCCCCTTTCTTCGCTTCGCCTTTCATGCTCAATCGTGCCTCCACCCTATCTGCCAATTTCACTCGCCTCTTTCATTGATCAACTTCCACATAAAACAGTGTGTTAAAAGTGGAATCTTTCTGTAGCCAGGATATGGAACCCCTGCGTATGGACAGCAGCAGTACCTACCACAGCCTGGTGCCATCATTGCCCAGCCAACTGTGTATGTGACTCAAGGGCCGTTGAATCCTCCAGTCAACGACTACCTGGGCTACTCCATCTTCACCTTGCTGTGCTGCTGCCTGCCCCTTGGAGTTGCTGCTCTCATCTACTCCATCACAGTGAGTCTGATTCACAAAGATCCATTTTGTCTACAGACTTTAGCAAATAGTGTGCCATTAAAGAGTAAGGTATCAGGGGAGTAAAGCGATTTATAAGGGATTACGTCAAAAGTTATGACTGCGTGCACTAATTCCTCACTGCTTTTGAGATCTCGGAGATGTAGAACAATGGATTGCGCAAGTATCCTGCACCAAGACTTTGAACTATCATGACACACCTGTTTATCATGTGATAGATAGATAGATAGATAGATAGATCAAAAGGAAGGGTCAGCATTAGTCAACAACCATACGCAAGAGCCGAGCTCTAGGCAAACATTTACAGGCGCATGACATTTTATTTTTTAGCTTTTTATAAGCTATATAAGGGAGTGGTTGGGGATCTGCGGGGCATCGGAGCGGTGATGTCATTGATACAAAATGGAGTTAAGTGAATGGTGACCAATCACGCACAGCAGCAACATCCTGTTGATGCGAGACAGAGAATAAGCCTAAAATGGAATACAAATCATTTGTGATTCATGAAACGAGAGCCCTCGCCAGCTGCTTCTCATCAACGGCAGCGTGGGCTGGTAAACAGTGACAATGATGACTGGGTCACCGAGGATTTCCTCCTGACGTGGATTTGATGCCATTATCTCTCCTTGAGAAGATGTATCGAAACGTGAGAAATTCCAAATTATGAAAATTACCAAAAGATCTCTTTTTGAGGAGTTTTTTGAGTCTTTTTTTGAGGAAAATAAAGACAAAACCTTTATTATTATTACATTGCCAAGAATCTTGCTCATCGAACATTCACCTATTGTATAATCGCAATCCGAAAAATATTGAGGGTCACCGGAACCAATGTAGCAAATTCTTGCCATGAAGGAGTTGGAACCAGCCGCTGTTCAGCTGGTAATTAAATTAATTCCTTTATTTAATTGACTTATTTAGCCACAGTTATTGGCACTTATTGTTGGGCTTCAGGAAGCGAGGCTAGTCCAAAGTGAACATCAGAAACTGGGCTATTGTAACGCAAGTTCAAACATCAACGGGTTTAGTTTAGTTTTTTTCCGTCAAGCTCTACGTCTTCAAAGGACGTGCATGAACAGTATTTATCCTCATTTTTGTTTTGACTGTTCTTTCGCATGTGCACCCTCTAATAACTACCTTTCGGAAGTCTTTCCATTGTTCCTTCGATACCTGGCTACTTTCAACCCCCCCTGGGTCTTAAAGCGGCTCTCCTTATGCTTCAAATAATCAGGAAATATTCAAGACTCTGCGGGTTCTGTGTCATACCGACGTTTAACCGGACTTGTTGCCCAACTACCTTTCTTTTGTGTGTAGCTTCCTCTTCGTGCTGTTCTTCCCACGCCTTCCAACTTTCTGGCAATCAACCGTGTTTGTCCTCGTACCAGTAACCTCTCCATGTCACAACAAGACGTCGACATTTGATTAGGATTTCTCAGGTCATTTTGCAATTCTGGGGATGCCAGTTTGTGAAAATACACCATTTTATTTTTATTTTACTCACAGTTAGATCCAGCTTTAGAGCGTCACTCTTTTGTGTTTTAATCTGTTTGGGTGTGCTGGTGGCGAATTCAAGCCAACTTCATTCCTTCTGTTGTAAGACCTGTTTGCGAGGTACTTGGAACTAATCGACTTATTTAAGTTTGGGACGGTTTTGCTTTCTACTGAACCAGCTTTGTCTTTACTTACGTGTGCCTGCCGTCTGTGTAAATCCCCTGCGCCTGTCTTCCTCCTTCTTCTGGCTCTTGTGTCAAGAAAGAACATGAAGCAGGACTAGATATGTTGAAGATAATATAGCTTGCTGAAACAGTCACCAACATCAGAACGTATGGGGACACAAAATATTAGGATGCAAGATTAATACCGTCTTGCTTATAGTATTTTCTAATAACTTCTTCTCTTGACATTGTCCACAAAATGGTGATGGCACTGCAGCCCTTGTTTGCTCAGTGGAGACTCAGCGCTGGCTACACCGGAGGTTGCTGCAAGCCACATGCACTACACAGCAAAGACACCAAGTGGGGACATTTTCTATGTGGCTCTTTGAAAGTCTGACATTTGCTCTTGACGTCTTGTAGCACCTCACAGAAGCAGAGCCCGGACCTTCTTGTTGTTGCTTTTTGTCACTGCTTCATTCAGTCAAGCAGCATTTTGCAAGAGCAAAACATAGTTTAAAAAAAAAAAAAAGAAAAGAAAAAAAGCTGTGTGGGTCACATCATGCAGTGGCTTCATTAAAGGTCAAGGTCCAAAGTGTTGAGTGTTATAAAACTAGGGTAGTAAAAGATAAGAACGACTATCATGGTACTTTTACCCATTACCTACTTACGGTAATACATTTTGAACGCAAATAAATTGTTTAGTATTTAGTAATTTCTTAACCCACTGCTTCCTATATGCTGGAGTGTTTCTTGTGTACGAAAAAAAAGTCACAATGACAAGGCAAAAAATTATCCCTCATCTTATAAGAGCACTTTCCGAGCCCTGCGGTGAATGTGCTCAGGTTAATGTGTGGAGCCACAGCCCATTACAGAGTTCGGTCATCCTTCGGGTCGTTAAAATTATTGCAGCTTAAATCATGTGACACACCAGCGATGCTGACTTTTACAGCTGGCCGGCCACCAAGCAACCAACATCAGCTACAGCTGGCTTGCAAGCCGGACCGCGCACGTAACCTGTGATATGGATACGTGAAAAGAGTTTGACAGTGTCTCATGCACAAAGTTGCAAATTATAAATCTGCAGTATAAAGTTTTAATGGCATACCTACCCAGACGCACCATAGCTGCATTTTCCACTGGTACCAACCACATCTGGCAGCTTTGGAACAACAACAGAGTTGCGTAAGATCCTGTCGGTAAACATCGGTCAGCATTTTTGCCTCAGACCAGCTGCCTCAGTCCGTATGTTAAAAATAAATCTGTTTCGATGTAACGTTGAAGTTGTGCTTGGGACAATTTCCATTTATGCAGTACATACGTTGTCCTTATTCTTAGGGGCCACAGTGGCGTTGGTTCCCGCCTACAAGTATGTGTTTACATTCAGGCCTAAGTGGTGGGTGATCGCTGTTGCTGTTTGCACCGTTGCCATGGTCGTGGAGACAACAGTCAAAGGGGCTTTTGTATAGACTGTAGAAAAAGCTTGAATACGGCGATTAGGAAAGGGGACTGCAGGCCAACCATTTGTCATTTGTACATCTTGGACAGTGGATGCTGCGAGCGGAAAGTCTTAGCTGATTTCCAGAAACTCTTCAGCTATGCATCAGATCCGATTGCTAGTAGTAGTTGACTTGGTTTGTCTGCGATTGATAAAGCTGTAATTTTATATGTCAAGACAGAACACTCACTGTGATGGATGTTTGGCCGATTGGGTGGAGGCTGTCTCAAAGTCCCTGTACTTGAAACCACTCAACTGTCCTGTGCAGTAGTAATGTTACAATTGGGGGGAAAAAAAAGTGGAGCGAGGAATTACATTCCATTTGACATGACGCTTAATGTACAAGAAAAGTAAATCAGGCGATGCATCCTTTGTTACGAAAGCAACATTCAATGACAAAAAAAGACAGATTGGTGTAATTAAAAAGACTTCACTTGATTCTTTTGCATGATTCTCTGAATTCGGGGTGGTTGAGCTTCCTTCCCTCATCCTGTGTGTTGGGAAGCTGGATTTCTGACATGTGGGGGGTGTTGTTGATGTAGTGCGGCCATGAACTCAGGTCTTCTCACTTCCAGCTTATTACATAACATCTTAACCACACAGCATTTTTTTTTCTTCCTTTTTTGTCCAACTCTTAAAAGGTCGACATTGTGAAAGATCAGAATTTAGAAACAAATAGTCAACACTTGTGTAGGAATCCAAACAGAAAAACAGATGCGCTGCAAGGAAGTGTGTCATAGTTTCCAGTCTTCAACGTCACGGTAATGTCTCCTGGCAGTCTTAGTTGCCAGGACCCTCTAGTTTGTCTCTCCGTCTTACTCCTTCTTAAAGTTAAGCCCAATGTGCACCAACCAAAATCCTTATAAATGATGCTGTGGCGATATTCTTGCAAAGTAAATTTTCAATCTTCATGAAAAACATTTTGGAGTCATGGTAGGAGATGTTTTTTGGGCTTTCGTCGCCTAAACATAATTTTTGACAGCATCGTGCTTTCATGTGAAAAATTAGAGTTGATGCCAAAAACTGAATCTTTAAAGTTACGTTTTTCACCTAAGAAGCACGTGGATCGTTGCTTTAAAAAACAAACCAACAAATGTCTTGAAATTTTCACAGCCATTTGTAATTGGTCTTTCCATGCGTGGACAGCTGCTGCCTGCCACCCCAGTGATTGGCCCAGTCACACAGGTGCTCTCACTTGCCAGTTGCCTCGGTAAGATGAATGATGGGCCTTGATCTGAGTGCTCGGCCCAGGCAGATTGCTCAACGTGTGATGCCTCCCTGTGACTAGACATCTTGTCTTGATCTGTGGAGAAGTGTCATGATTGGACTAGATTTCCTGCTTAACTTTGATGGTCATGGACAGTTTCCAAAACAACTTCCTACATGTTATATAGTGTACTGCACGCTGGCCGAATGTTTAGTGAAAAATATTCTACCCTATATAGTGGACTCCAACTATCCCACTATTCATCTCTAAAAGTAGTGTGCAACCAATGGGCACTAACCCAACAATATGTCCCATCATGCATTGCACTCACACTGATGCAGAGAAAAACAGACATGGCAGTAGAATGAAGTGAGCCAACTTTTTAATCTGCACCTGATTGGTCTCACTGGTGTTCCTCTACTTTCTTGTATGAACAGTCTGGGATCAGGTCATCGTCTTAAATGTTCCCTGTAAACCTCTAGTGTTTTTTCACATCAGAAATCTTGGCGCACCGGCTTTGTTATTGATCTTGAGAGCAAACGCAGCCATTCGAATGGAAACAGAATCAGGCTAACTTTGAGGTCAGACGCCTCTTCCCATCACGCTCTCTCCTTGTCTTGTGCATGTGGGCGTCCCCTCCCCCATTTTACTAGCTTCTGTTTTCATGGCTTTTCAGCCTGTGTAAACCTTGCAAGAGTGTAATGGGGCGGTGGTGGTGGAGGAGGGGGAGGAGTAGAGTGGTTGGAGTTTTTCAGCCCTGGAACAGAGCAGGAGTAGTAACGGCACAGAGACTGTGGTGAGGCACTTTCACAGTCGAAGTGCCAGCTCGAAGGGTCCTCAGCCAGGCTAAAAAAAAAAGAGTGAAGGATCAGCGGAGGAATGTAAACACCAATCTGCAGTCAAGCAGATATGAAACAGGAACTTGCTACGTACGAGCATTGTGAGTCATTGTTAGTCAAGCGTGGAAAATCACATCTGGTGTGCAAAAGCAATTTTTTTTTTTTTTTTTTTTTCGTAGAGAGAGGTTTAATGACGGGATGGGGGAAGATTTGCCCCCGTGTAATTTGTTTGAAAAAGGACTACAGATTGAGGTCTGTTACGCAACGTTTATTTATCAGTTAATTATTGACCCTCGGGCCGTGTGTGTGTGTGTGCGCGCACTTCAGCTCAGCCCTGAAAACACTATCTCTGTGAAATTCCTGGATGTGGAAATAGCATCATCGTAACCTTAACGCAGGGTCATGCGGACCTAATCAGTCTTGCGGTGTGGAGACCCCTCCCCCGCCGTCCCTGTACCAGTTTCCTCTTAAAATGC
The DNA here is from genome assembly GCF_046127955.1 of Nelusetta ayraudi. Lineage (NCBI taxonomy): Eukaryota > Metazoa > Chordata > Actinopteri > Tetraodontiformes > Monacanthidae > Nelusetta > Nelusetta ayraudi. Next base: position 2,801,817 of record NW_027466186.1, on the reverse strand, counting down.
GAAGGAAACAGAGGTGAGTGCCTGGTGGCGCACAGTTGTGTTTATTTAGTTTGCGGTGCCAGTGGGGCTGTTTATTCTGCGTGGAAGGGCAAAAGTTGGGTGAAAGGAAATCACGGCTAATAAAGTGGCTCGCTGCTGAGCGACGGTGTTTATAGCGAGGGGCCGCTGAAAAGGAGGACAGAGACGGAAAGAAGATAAAGTAAAAATAACAGAGGGAGCAAGGCGGTGGTGGGGGTCCATGAAGTCAACACACAGGCAGCTGGAATCTGTCTTACTTGACACGCTTTCAGCCGCCTCTTTGGAAATTTTTTGAACATTTGATTTCTCCATAAAGACTGTATGGCTGAGAAAAACAATGCCTCCTTCATTAACTTAGAAATTGGGATGTTTTTTTTTTCCCTCCCCATCCCTATTTTGAAGGGGTTAGATGTGGTGTCGCGATACTCATCTGGTCTGGAGCGTCCACACAAGGGATGTTTTTGTTCGGATTGGCCGTGTGGTCTTCAAGTCCCTCCCCTCCCAACCCCCGACCCCCTCGCGCCCCATGACAGCATCATAAAACAGGCTTTTGTTTTCTAAAACGCCACTGAATGAGCATCAGGAAAGTGACTTTTACAGCAGGGAGTAAAGGGCAGCCCTCGCAGCATGAGGCAATAGGATGAACTTCCTGTCGTCTGGTCATTGGACATGCGCATACCATGCTATTGCAGCAGAGGTGTCAAAAGTATTCACATTTTGTACTTAAGTAAAAGTTTGTTGGTGTGCAAATGCAGGAAGTAAAAGTAAAAAGTTGTCCGAAAACAGAAATTGTCAAGTAAAGCACAGATAGCTGAAAAATCTATTTCAGTACGGTTACTCCTGTATTTTAGCATACTTGTGTCAGTGTCTTTCTGACCCTTTGGAAACGCCCGTGCATGCACCACGCCCACCCATCTGACCCAGCATGAGCCGCCCTGCGTGCCCGTTTGAGGATTGTGAGCAATGTGTCCAAACCAATTCCCTGAGCCGCGGAGAAGAATGGGAAGGCTAGCACCTGTTCTCTGCTCATCAAAACGAGCGTTACGTCAGCCACTGCTCTGCCGCCTAATAGTTCTGACAGACGCATGCAAACTCATGTGAAATTAAGCCTATGCTTCTTATTTTTTTAGTAGCCATCTCTTTTTCGTGGCATCTCAAACAAGTCAGATGTAGTCACGTGGGAGCTCGGTTCAAGCGTGTGCCTGTGTCACAGGCATTGTAAATATTTGCTGAGCAATTTTTTTTCCTTCATTAGTGTGGTCAGAATGGGCCCCAACAGGATTCTGTTATTGACCTTGATTACATGATTCAGGAACATTTTTTTTATTTTTTTATTTAAAGAAAAAGTTGCAGCAAAGCTTTGGAATAACCATCTTAGCACGACTTTTCATTTAAAAAATACAGATTTGATATCTCTGCATTTGTGATTATTCTTTCTTTTCTGACACCCGGTCATCTAGAGTTGTTTTTTTTTTTTTATTACTGTTGTTAGTGTTTTTGGAGCTCTCCTGTGCAAATAATTATCCAAAAAATGTAAAGATCTTCAGAAAACTCCGGAATATTTGACTTTGTTTAAAAAAAAAATTATACTTTGTAGTGTATTGCACATCTGCAAGGTAACCACTCAGAGTGTGGTCAATATCCTTGGGGTTCAATATGTGACATCACAGAATGCTAATTTTCATAACTGTACTTCAGTAAGCAAAGTAGTAAGAGGTGAACATGGAATTAGGATGACTCTCAGTGACACATATTACTGTTAGAAAAACTAACCCTAATATGTATCATCCATAAGGAGAAAACTGGAATATTTTGTCGGGGAGCATCAGCAGCAGCAGCGTGTATTGTATCTGGACTTGTGGGCTCAATATTGGACTATACAGATTCATGTCCTGTTTTATTTAGGACGTCTGGGCCAACTCCCCACAGCAAAAGATATTTGCCTCTCTGTTAGTCTCACAACATGGACTTAAGTGCTGCCAGAGGGAAATCGATTGCAATCGCTCAAAGATGGAATAATTCATCACTGATCGCCGCAATGTCTGGCTGGCCGAGAGCGCCGCTCGAACATGACTGGTCTTTCTCTCAAGCTGTTAACAAGACATGGTGGATTCTTTTACGTGAATATCAGACACAGGCTTCTCCCCCATCATGGCCCCAACCCTCACAAAGCCAGACCATTCAGAGGAACAAGGCTGAAATCTCCTCAAGGAGTCAGAGACCTGTTACTTGGGGCCACATCAGGTTATTTAATAAAGCCAGCTTCATGTTGAACATACGTTGAGTTGGCTTCTAGATTTTTACGTAACAGGACTCCGAATTGAATCGAGGGTCAACATACAACCACAGCGTTTGTGTCCGTGAAATGCATTTTCTCCCTCTGAGATCACCATTGGCCAATGAGACGGAGGCAGCAGAGTAAGACATTAGTTGAAGGGTAGTGGGTGGGAGGCCGGGGGGGGTTAGGTGCTGGAGGGAGTCAATGGTCAATGAGACGAGCCGATTTTGCCCTCCAGCCGTTATGAATGTGTTTTTGTCACATAGATCGGACAAGAGAGGCTCTTGGCGTCTGCTCCGTTGTCCCTTTCATCAGTTGCAAAAGCGGCTCCGCTTCCTGCAATGCTCTCACAAATGTTGCGCAGAGACACGTACTGATTTCATGCAGGCCACGTAGAGAGACAAACATGGCAACAGCCGCACAGTCTCTTCAAGGGGCAAGCTCCACCCATCAGCAAAAAGGCTCCTAATGCAATTTAGGCGTCTGTGACTAAGGAGTGCGCTGTATACTGTAGTGTAAGAAAAGAGGAAGCTGGAAATGAAGGTTAACGTAAGCAACAGCTGAATAGAGCAAGCTTGAATTCAGCCAAGAGACTTATTTATTATTTGACATTATTGAACAATTTCATTTTACAAATGAAAAAAGAATCCCTTGATTCCAAAGAAGCATTTCTATTTTTCAAATGGCTTTGGTAGTCTTTAATTTTACCACAGTCAAAGAGCTCCAACCTTCTATGTGATAGTTTAGAAAGGTTCAGTACTGTCTGTAAATGCATTCAGTGTTACCGTATGGACTGGAGATCCGAAGCTGACGATGAGAATTCTGGACATAATCAGGTTCGCTGGGAGGAAAACTTTTGTGTTGTTCTCAGCACCTTGAGGAAGGAGGTTGGGTCAAGGTAACGTCTTGCACACCGCAGTAGCTGTTAACCGCGCAACGATATTACTGTCGGGGGATATTGTTGCAAGTTTGAATGGTCAAGAGAGGGGGAATCCTTCAGCAGCAGCGTCAACACCTAGAGTTTGATGCCGGTTATTGCTGGTTCTGGATTGTAGCATTGCAGATGGATGAGTGCGATTTCCTGTCCGTCGTCTCACCCATCCACCTGGAAAATCTCCAATCTTAGTGACTCTTCGAATTAGTGAGGAACTTGGCAGTCAGCTTCATTGCGCATGAAGCAACAGGCGAACGCTACAATCCGCTGCACCGTGGGAGAAAAGAGGACCAGGAAATGACCGCAAGACTGCAGCAGGAAACGGGTGGGTGAACAGAGGAGCGTGTATTTGCAGTATTATCAGATGGGAACATTTTTGAAATTTAACTTCCTTTGCTTTGTCACCTCAACAATTGTGTTCTGTTCTCCCTACTCTTGCTTCCCTTTAGTTAACCTGCAATCCAGTGTGTCACTCTGGGTGTCAAACGGAGCGTAAAACGGCAGCAGCTGATTTCTGTTCCATTATCATGTCATTGTAGTGTTGGCTGAGTCTTCAGTGGTCTTGATTAAAAACTGAGTCCGTCCAGACCGAGCCAAGACCAAGTAGAAAATGCCTTTCGAGTCGGAGACGAGACAGAGACACTTAAAGTGATCTTGAGCCCGGTCTTGAGACCAAGACCAATCTCGAGTGCTACAACACTACAGACTGTATTAACAATATATTGTATTAACGCTTTCACTTGTGCAGTAGAGGTGAATGTTGATTTACAGTGATTTTCGGAGCCCTGATATTTAGCTGCAGTCCTCGCCGATTATTGAAGACTTCTTGTAAGTTCAGAGTGGAACTGTGCCTGTGCAGGTTGGATGGAGCCACCCGAACAATTGGGGGAAATTTGTTACAGATGTTTCAGAAATAATTCCTGTGGTCTTGGTGCTTGCAACCTTGTTATTGTAATTGCCCCCACCTGGATTTCATGGAATTTCCTCCTCCCAGGCTGTAAGTGCACCAACGAGGGAATGTTGCAAAAGCAGTTCGGAGGGGAGGGGGGCGGGGGAGTGGAAAAATTGGGTTGTTTTTGTCCTTTTTCTGCAGATATTTTGCCAAAAACTACCAACACTGTCAAAATAAGTATATCTTTGGTGGCAGTGGTTTTTGAGTAAACAAGGAGTGGCTGGAGTTGGTCTCCAGCACTTTAGCTTCAATCATCAAGTGTGATTTCATCGTCCCTGAACCTCAATTTAGGATTTCTTCTTTACTTTGTGTAAACACACTATTCAGTTTTCCTTCCTTGTGAGGCGGTAGTGCGCTAAGTACATAAAATGAAGCTTTGCGCTGCCAGATTATGTTGTTGTCACCAAAAAAGGTGCATGCTTTAGCATCTGTGTGTGTGCTCCAGCATCACCCAAATCCTGTTTATGCAAACACAGAGTCATAAGCTTCTGGGAGAAGGAGGGTGAGAAAGCAAAACTGCTGAAAGAGACTGATCACCTCCTCATCTGTGACACTGTTCAAGCAGAAGTCACATTTTGCATTTTGCTCAATCAGGTTCAGTTGCGGTACACCCCATGCTTCACAGTTTGCAGCGCGGCTGAACCCAATCGCAAACAACTGCTGCTCTTCCTAACGTCCCATCCCAGAAACTGTGCGGTATTATGAAACTTGTTGTTACGAAATTTCATGTGAAACATTGTGAATGCAGGAATGTGAAAGTAATTACCAGTGGATAAGTGAGATGTTTCGGGGGATTTCACATTGCAAAGACTGAGACACTAGTTGCAACATTTATCCTTATCATTTGATCATCAGTTTTACCCATGTTATAACTAACTGACACACGGTTATGCTTATCATTGAATTAATGTTTTTTTTTTTTAAATATATAACATGTTTAGGGACGTGTTTATTTAGTTAGCAATTTTAATGGTCTGTCTGTAAGGGTGGGTTTAAAAAAAAAAAAAAAACTGCTTTCCTTTTTAAAAAATTGGAGCAAAAGCTATGATACAGGTGACAGACGTTTGCCTTTACGGCCAAAATCAAGACAGCCGAACTTAAATAAGTTTGCAGGTGTTAAATTCCATCAACACAACATGCCAGTGGTTTCGCAGCAGTACTTCACACTATTGGCTGCTTGTGTCCATTGCCAAATGGCTCAGTTTCATCTTAACTTTAACAAAGGGACTATTGGGGCTGGCATTAGATATGAGGAAGAACAGGCAAATGTGCAAATGTAAGTAAAAGTGAAGCAACAAATTTCAAGTTTATCCAGTTTTAAAGTGAGATGTTAGCCATTTCCTCCAGAGCAGTGGAGATAATTATCATTAACGTATCAATATTATTGATGGAAAGGAGTTTATTGTTGTTTTTACACTTTTGTGTTTTTTTATTATTATTATTATTAAATTGGAGCTCCAAACTAAACATGGACAAAAAAAAATCTGAAATAATGTTAGTCAGACAAGCAATGAACAACTTTTTGTTTTTAAAGCTTTAAACCTTCAGTTTTTAAACGGAAGGTATGTGCGTGGGTCATATTGTGGGATTTGGTGTGCTGAGGGGTAAAACGTTATTTGTTCACGTCGGCTGTTAACACAACAGACAAAGCAGCCACCTCATCCAAACTCAACGGAATTAAACGTGTAGAATCCCAGAATGACTGAGATTCTGGTCTCTTGATGTGCTTATCAATAGGGATTGGTGCATGTTTTAGTTTGATGTGGACACTGAGAACAAGTTTCATTTATATTTACACAAGGTGTGGGTCCGTGTGGAAGAAAGCAGCCATAATCTGCCACTGCGTATCTACTGTAGTTCAGTATTTGTATCTGTTCTCAGTCTCAGACATTTCAGCTGCCACAAGAAAGATATGAGGTCTAGTTGAATGTCAGAAGAGAAGGGTTAACATTTACATTGTTTGTTATAAGATTTTTGGATCAGAAGATGGTAAATCTGACATATTGGACCCATTACAATAAACTGGACTTTTTGCTCTACGCTTTTGTTCCATTTTGCACGAGACCAGTGAGCATGAAAGTGTCGGGATTCTTGGGGAAACTTGATACTTCCAAATCGTAGAATGTAAACACATGGGGATTAAAATAAATCGTCCACTTTTAGCGAGCAAATGGAAAAGAATACAGATGTGATCTTTGTATAGAATGCCCGGATCTTACTCAAAGAGCTGTGGCTGTGTGGGGGACAGATGATGTTAATCAGGAGCAGCTGCACAATAGCAGACCGGGTCTTGTCACGATACCATAACCACACCAACATACACACCAGGATGTGATGGGATGAGGGAGTGAGTGGGAGTGTAATTTCATTAGAAGCCTTGGCCGGTCTCTTCTTAAAGGCACAGGCACTTTAATCTATTTATGGCTTTTTGCTTCAGAAGTAAATGGAGGGAGGGGAGGGTTATTCTATTTTATTAGGTAAGATTTTCAGTTGGGTGTTAACATCAAATGCTAATGGTGGATGCAAAACCCTTGGCCCCTGCAAGTGTAAGCGTTGACTGTGTGTTAACATACCATTTTGATATGTTGATGCTAATCTGCTTCATACGTTCGTGTTTTTCTTCCTTCCTCAAACCAGAATTGGGGGACGATGGATTCACACCAGTGTCTTATAATGTCCCTGCCGATCGCGTCATATCCCTTTAAAATCCCTTTAAAATGTTTAAAAGTCAGCCCTTAAGTGTAGGTGGTGATAAACTCCATAATCAATTCATCCCAACAGCCCTGGTTCATCCAGTTTCTCAGCTCCTTGCCAACAGGATTTCCAAATATATTTGATTGTTAGTTGTGTGCTGCTGGCAAGTGTGAAACCCTACTGGCACGGAATAATCGTGAAACGAAAGTGAAATGTAGGTCTGCCTTATTTCACGACCAGTAGCTCTTGTTGTAACATGTCGGCAAATAGAATATTGATACAGCGGCGCTGCGTAGACTTGCCTCTAACTACCTCGGATGCTGGGAAGTGCATCGAATGGCAGTGCTGACTGGCCAAACTACATACTTGGTTCGAATATTTATGTCTTAAAAAGTTATTCAAATGTGTTCATTTTTCATTTACAATTTGTAATGTGTTTCTTTCAGGCCCGTGAAGCCAACAGCATCGGGGACCGTATGAAGGCTGAGCAGAGCAGCAGAACAGCCAAGACGCTGAACCACGTGGCTCTGGGCCTTGGCCTCGGAATGGTTGTCCTCTGCATCATCTACGTGGTGGTCGTGGCCTCTATAGTAGCAAACTAACCACAGCCAGTGCTACTTGTTACCCCCTGAGGAGCAAAAACGACAGACACCTCTGCAAATTGCAAATGACATCAAGATATTTGAGATTTGGTCTGATTTTCAAGGTATCACCAAAAAAAATAAATAATGATATTGTTTTTATTTTACATCTTACTGAAATTAGTTGCCTGTGAAGTTCACAAGTGTAAAGTGCACTACTGCTCTACCACGTAAGCGGCAATTAAGTATTAACCCATCATTTCCCAAGCATAGTTATCAGCGACAATAAGATATGGCTTTAAATTTACACAAATGAACTACTCATTTCCCTGATGTATGCTTAAAAAAAACCTTCTTTTTTTATTTCAGCACATTTAAAATCAGCCTGTGTCTATATCTGTTGGTGCAGGGCATACTATAGCATCTAGTCTTCAAGTTACAGTGATTTATAATCAAAGATCTCATCTTCCTTCCAGCCAAAAACTAAATGCACAGCTTCTTCTGAAAGGGGGCCAGTGGATGAAACGAGTTGCTGGTCGGTCAAACATTGTGTGATATTAGAAATTGATATGTTCCAGTCCGTCTTCCAAAGTTCGACGATACAGGCCAATCGTGTAGGGCGCAGGGCAGTGTCACGTCTGTCTGTCATGTTTCTCTCGAGAGTGTTGACGAAGGAGGAACAGGCTTTCGTGCTAAAGCTCCGAAAAAATGATGGATCAATCAACCACCGGCCAGTTAACAAAGACAAAATGAGAAGTGTGTCTGTAATCTACAATTGACTATCGTTAAAGCTGCAGCTGAAGTGTGTTAATTTTTTTTGGCTTTGCTTTTTTTCTTTTTTTTTTACTTTTGAAAGCCGCCACTTTGGCCGGTGCAAAGAGAAACGTAAACACAGATTATGGAAGAAAGGCCTCCAGACTAAGCCCAAAAATATCTGATATACTAGCATGTTGTCTGAACACTCAGTTTTGGCAAGAAGCCACTGCTCACCTCTAAAAGTGAGGCTAAAATCACAAAGTGTGAGTCCAGATCACCACGTGGCCAGATATTCTATTGTGTACGCTGTAATGTGTGTACCATGTCTCTTTTTGCTATGCAATGTATGTATATTCTTTCCTCAATCAAAGCCAAAACAGCTCATCACATATCCACCAGATTTCTTCACAAATAAAATAAATGTATGTTGCCAGAAATCATTGCTGTCGTGTGTGTGTGTGTGTGTGTGTGATTTGAATGTGCAAATGAAATGCACTAATGTCAAGTGTCTGCAACTGTCCAGACAGCAGTCATTCCGACTGCTTCAACATTAATTCATTTGTGAAAGAAGGGGCTAATTTTACTGCACACCTTTAAAAAAAAAAAAAAAAAAAAAAAAATTTAAATACCAGTTTAAAAACAAGTTAATTATTTCATTCCTTTGCTTTCCTAAAGAAGCCTAAATATGCCGCTGTGTATGTTTCAATATGATTAGCATGGGAGAGAACTCCACTGCATAAAAAAAAAAAATAAAACTACAATACAAAAATGGATATGGTCTGGGATCTTTGGGAAAACCAAACTGAAGTGTAGCCTGAAGTCTCATTAGCCCAGAGACGTGACGCGAGTCTAAAGCTGCATTTCCTCGTCTTTTACAGCGTGTCTAAAGTGCCTCCAAATGTTTGCAGTTACTGGAAGCCTCCCCCTCAAAGCCCCGCCCTCGCTTCCCGTCCGTGCTTGCGCACCAACATTTGCTGGCTTCCCTTCCCTTCACCCTTTGGATTGCTTTTCTCCAATTCATAAATTCAACACATCGTTTCCAGTGACACAATAAGATAAAGTTTGTTTTATCTTCACCTTCCCTCCCTGCGCAGTCCATACTTTGGTCTCATCTCTCCCCGCCACCCCTCCCGCTTTCCCTTTCATCTCACTATGGGATTACAGACATGCCACTCCGACAGAGCCCTCTTTGTGAGAGTCGATCCACAAAGAGTTCCTTCCACGGAGGCCAGTGTGTAATATGATCACTGTCGGGCCTGCGAACGCGGTCCTCTATTCTCCTCGCGTTCAAAACAGTGAGGGGGGAAAAAATGTTAAATTGTTGCATAAGTTGTTGTTTTTTTCCTTGTCATTCTTTTCATTCTCCTGTCCAGCGCTCTTTTAATCACAAACGTATTTATCCCAAGGGTAGATTTGTACACTCGTTATCTGAGTTTTTACTGTTTCAACCCCTTCTCCTCCTCAGTTTCAACCAGAGTACAGCACAAGCAGTGGTTGTATCTTCTGCTTCCTCTGCTGTGGCCTGTGACCGCAGGACCACGGTTGATGTATGCAGATTGTAACTGACTTGTTTTTTAAAAAAAGAATAAACGTTTTTCCTGTCTCTCCGTATTGCTCAGAAAGTATCGCTTTGTAGCATTTCTTGTCTACGAAACCTGACATACTTAAGACAATGTCAAGGCCAGATTGTATTTCGTGTTCGCCATTACAAAGTCCTGAAGACATGCCTCTGCGTTTCAGCAGCCAAACCGACTGGCACCTCCCACGCACATCTCATTTTTCAAGTTCAAGTCTTGCAGTCATGCAGGGACAAGAATTACCAAAACACCGGAGTAGAATCGGCATGAATTCCCTCATTTTTGGTTCAGTTCTTTTACGCAAAGTGCGTGAAACAGTTGACAATTTCCAGTAGACCCGGATCTCCTGCTCCGTAAACAAATGTTTAAACCCATTCCGGAGAGGCAAAAGAAAAAGTGAAATGAGCTTCTCTTAGAAGACTCAGTCCATCGGTTGCGCACAACACCAGAATGTTTCATCAAAAGGCCGTGACGTATAATCTCTCTGTGTAGTGCAGGAGTGCAGGCACTTCCTGGTTTGTGGTTCGAGTTAGTCCAGTACCAGATCAAAAAAAACAAAAAACCAAAAAGAAAGTAAAGTAACTCTTTTTGCCTGATGAATGTCAACACAGGACAAGAATGAGAGTGTTTTCAACCACGACTGCAATGTACTATAAAACGGCTTTTTAAGGTCTGTTTACTGCGGTAAACTGAGTAAGGCAAAACTATGAAGATAACTGCAATAAGTAGAAATCACTCTCTAAAACGCTCTCTCTCAGCCCAGGGAGTGGTATCATTTTGAAAAAAAATACTACTCTTTTTTTTTTAACAATTAAACATTTTCGCATGTGACGTTTAGAGAACAAGGAAAGGTTTGTGAGTTTCAATTGGTCTGGATCTGAAACAAGCTCAGGTTACTTCACTGTTTATTCAGTCATTATTGATGGCCTCTGTAGGAGGGTTTCCAGGAAGAGGTTTGCGTAGTAGCAGATGTTGAATACTTCACCATCACCTCCGTTGTCATTGACTTCCACCCTCTGTGACATTAGTAACGACAGTGTTACGTAAGTGTCCAACGTAAGTGGACGTCCATTTTGAAGAAACGCAGTGAGTAAACAACGGTTCAGTGCCGCTGTCGGCCCCTCGTGAGTTCACGCCGTGCTTCTGCCGCCCCCTTGCGGTGGGTTGCACGTTCAACGTAAATACCGTTAAAGCTACAAGTCATGACAGTACATTCAAAGGCCTGAGACTGCACGTGCATTTTGAAAATCAGTAATATACAGTATCAGTTAGTCAAATCCTTTGAAGAGCAGTGAAACTCCTCGGCAAAAACAATCACACGCTCTGTGAAAATGCTAATGCTAATGTGATTTCCTGTGAAGTATTAATATAAGTATCTAACAAATCTGATTACACTGATTGATTCTCCTTTCTTCCATGTTACCTACAACTTTTGTTGGGTTCTTATGTACACTGTGAGTTTAAATATAAAACCGCTAACTTTTCCACATGTGTGAACTTTATTTGATGTATGACGAGTACAAATGTCAAAAACAGAAGCAAAAAAATAACTCGTCATTTAGTACAGGCAAATGTCTCCCTTTCAACAAGATACATGGCAGAAGTTTCTCAATACACACAGTGCATCCTTCAAAGCCAAAATAAGTGGGTAATTGCAAGTTCAAGCAATTTACCGTCCTCATTGTGACACAACCTCTACTCTCTGGGATAATTTCAAGACTCTGGGAGATCACCTGTCAAAAACACTAAAATCCCCCATAGGTTTAATCAGACTGGCCCTTTAGAAACTGAAAATCCAGAGGAAACAATATCAGGGGGTAAGTGTATGAAAATGAAATGAGCATAAGTGAGGCTACACAACAAGTTGCTGCATTTGGCAAAGGTTTACAGTTAATAAACACCAATAGCCGAGTCTAGATATATTTATTAGCTCGATGTTAAGTTGAGTTTGAGGCAGACGCAAATCACCTGAACCACATGTAATACTACGTAAAACCTAAGGCAACTGAATACAAGAATTGAAACCCTTTGCTCAGCAACAACATACAGTAAAGCTCACCGTGTTTATTGTCCTTTTACAAGTATAGTAAGAAGTATTTACATGCCTAAGCCTCCCTATGTGGTTCCATGACCAAATGTGCGTTTATCAGTTCACTTCCAGAAGCCATGAGAGCGACGTTCTACTCAGGAAGCATCGAAAGTATTTTGAAATAGGAAAACACAGGTGTGGCGTTGTTACATAAGGCCATGCTTAAGTGGTGCAACACATGTCAGCTGTGCAATTTTTGTTCTTCACTTGTAGGCCAGAAACATCCACTTGTCTCAAGTCCTGATATCTATTTATATACATATATGCAAATTAACCACTCACACAAACTGAGAGGTCACACAAATCATGTTGAAAACGATCAGCTGCAAATTCAATCAAGGCATAGACAAGGTGGAGATGAACATGAAGTTGATACACACAGACAGATCATAAATATATAGATACACATGCAAGCATGATTTGTTTTTTTATCTTAACGTTTCACCACAATCACAGGAAAGCTATCTCCAGAACTGTGAATGACTGCATGTATAGTGTATCGGAGGTAAGAGATGAAAGGAGGCGCGCATCTTCTTAGTAGGAACGGATTGCCGGGGGAACGTGGCCGCAGTCCTGTTCATCCAACGAGTGGTCGATGACGGGACGGTACTCCAGAGTCACCTGGGAATAGACAGAAACAACCATCCGCTTTATGCAAAATCACTTCAGCAATAACCTGTCAGTCAACTCCCCAAAAAGGGGAAAGACCATCCTTCACCTAATTAACGTCAATTCTGCATTATCTAGTGAGGTCACAAAGGGCATTCATACCCAGTTACCAGTTTAATTAATATTAACAACTTGAGCCAGGTGTGTGTTCTACCTCTTAACTCAGGGAGACATTGTTTTTTGCCCTTTTCACACGAGGAGCATCAGTATCAGCTGGAAGAGAAACTAAAGCCTTTCCGTAACCAGATGACTTGCGATACATGCCTATTCATTTTTGGGAGGACTATCAATCATGCATGGATGCTACGCCTGAGTAATGGATGAATGCTAAAGGGTGAAGAGGGGTATCAACAGTGGTCCAATACCCTGGTTTGAGCAACACAATGTTCACTGGAAGGAAAAGTTTGTACCTTGCCAGTCTTTGCGTCGACGTAGGACATGGTGTGTTTCCGCCAGTGCTGTTCGAAAGGCTTCTTCTCCTGTCCCTGCAGGGGCTTTGAGTAGTCGAACTCATCCACACGGTCCTGCAATAAAGTCGACATTAGACTTTGCAATTTGGGACGTTTCCCTTTATACCTTAAACAAGGGAAATGAAAAAAGGAAACGAGGAGGAAAAAAAACAAACAAAAATAACAAACACATCGACAAACCTTGAAGTCCTCTCTGGCGTGGGCACCCCTGCTCTCCTTTCTCTGCTCAGCAGAGTGGATGGTCTGGACGGCATTGAGCATCAGGTTCTGCAGCTCCAGCGTTTCAACCAGGTCTGTGTTCCACACAATTCCTGAAAAGACACATCCAACGACATTTGTGGCAACTCTTTGGGCGTTGGGAAAATCTTAAGAAGAAGAAGAAGAAGGGAATGAACTGCTGCCGTACCTCTGTCAAAGGTCTTGATCTCCTCCATGGTCTGGTAAATGTCATCCATCTTGTCGCAGCCTTCCTTCAGGACGGCACCGGTACGGAACACAGCGGCGTGGGCCTGCATTGTCTGCATGACACAGCAACAACAAGCACGTAGTGTGAGACATTAAAAGCACTGGGGGGACACCTCAGTTGATTAAGCACAACGATTAAAACACTCTCAGAAGCTGCGTTTCCATTACCCCGAGAATTGCAAAACCTAAGTATTGCAATAAAAAAAAAACTGGTCATGGAAACCCCTAAACTTTGAAAAACCTCTCAAATATCACTAAAAGGTTTTTACGCTCTCATGAGGTGGTTTTTCAGACGTATCAATACAGAGGTATATCACTAAAGTGTCATGGAAACACTTTTTCAGAATTTACACGTCACCAGACGTGGCGTAGGGGGTCACGTGACCAGTTCACTGCTTATGCGCTTCACACCATTCAGTGGAAACAGCTGCAAATTTCAATCGTACTTTGCTTTTATTTCGCGAAAAACTGCAATGGAAACGCAGCTACTGAGGAGTTCTATTTAGCGCTATCTTAACTTAAACTGCTGCTGCTTTATCCTCGCGTGCACGTGTGTGTACCTTCTGCATGTTGAGCCTGATCTCTGAAGTTCTCAGACTCCCATTAGCGAACCTCAGCTTGTCCAGGTTGGCGACAGACTCCTCTCCTGCGTTGGCCTGCAGAGGGGACAGCTTCTCTCCTGAGAGAGAAAAAAATAAAAACGACAAATCAGACTCACTCTTGGTGCAAACAGCCATTTTCCTTCTTCTTGGGCGCAAGCGTTTGTTCACAAAGTACTGGTGCGAAAGGCCGATCTCTCACCGGGCTTGTGTTCATCAGCGATGGTGAGGGCGCAGGCCCGGCCGAACACCACCAGATCCAGCAGCGAGTTGGCGCCCAGCCGGTTGGCGCCGTGGACGCTGGCACATGCCGCCTCGCCGCAGGCATACAGCCCGCGAACGACCTTGTCCGCTCCATCCTCGTGTGTGATGACCTGGAAGAGGACGCATTTATCGCTGTGTGAGAACCCCGGTGGGTGGGGAGTGGGGGGTCGACGGAGTGAGTGAGGGCTTGCTCATGAACGCGCATTGCCACCGACCTGTCCCTTGTAGTTTGTGGGAACGCCGCCCATGTTGTAATGGACGGTCGGCAGGACGGGGATCGGCTCCTTTGTGACGTCGACTCCGGCAAAGATCATGGCCGTCTCCGAGATGCCCGGCAGCCTTGTGGCCAGCTGCTGGGGGGGTAGGTGGTGAAGCTGCAGGTACACGTGGTCCTTCTCTGGACCCACACCCCTAAAAATGTTACGATAGAAATTATATTAGAAATAATAAAAAAACACTTCAGCTCCAGCACACAGATTAATTTATTATCTACTTTATGTACACTACCAAAAGTTTGCACACACCTGTTTCTTCTTTATCTTTAGTACTTTCTACACTTCAGATACAGACTGAAGACATCAAATATATGACCAAGATACGTGGATTTATATGGCAAAAGAAAAAAATGTTAAATACCTAAATATGTTATGTTATATATATTTTAAATGAATGGTGGCTATTATAGATCAGCAAAAATATAAAAGTTGTTTGAGTTATTTCACACTTTTTTTGTTTAATACATAATAAGTCGTCATTCATAGTTTTGACGCCTTGAGTGACAATCTACAATGTAAATAGTCATGAAAATTAAAAAAAAAAAAACAACAACCATTAAATCAGAATGGATGTGAATGCATGTGTCCAAACTTTTGACAGCTAGTGTATGTGCTCTACGGTTCATACCTGCCCTCTCTGATCTCAATTGTCATGGAGCGGGACACCACATCTCTAGAGGCCAGATCTTTGGCGTTGGGTGCGTAGCGCTCCATGAAACGCTCTCCCTCGCTGTTGATCAGGATCCCTCCCTCGCCACGACAGCCCTCTGTGATCAGACACCCAGCTCCATAGATCCCTGGGAAGATTTACACGTTTACAGCGGATGAGCGCACGTACAAGACTCAGTGCGGCTGTAAGAACGGAATTTTATTCAAGCTGTTTATGGACATTTATTCAAAATGTTTATGTACTGGTTAAATACATTTCTTAAAAAAAAAATTTAAAAAAAAGAGAGAGGCAATATACACTTTACTGCTCATTGCTAGGGAAGTCATAAGTGCCATTGGTATGTGAATGTCTCATTCGACAAAGTGACATAGACTTGCCCCCAATTCAGTGTCTTGGTGTTTTGGCAGAAAACAAACACACACTTGAAGTCCAGTTTTCACTTCTGGAACAAGGCCATTAAGTGCCAACTTGTTTCGTCAACAGCAAAGCTCTCAACTATATTAAGTGCCGTTTCACCTTCCGTGGCCTCCCTTGGGGACACGTGGTTGAGGGAGGCCACGGGTGTCCAGTGTCCAGCAGAAATAACAGGAACAGGTTTTTACATTTCACCCACAGTGCAAAAGGACTATGACAATATTAATTAAAAGGGCAGACGGACTGAAGCACAGACTTCAATGTTTTAATAGTCTTGTTTCATGTCTTTACATATTAACTGTTGGAATTAAAACCCACAGCAAAACTGTTTTTATTGTGATATTGTTTGAACTACTTCAAGAACTCTCAAATGTCAAACGCAAGTAGAATGCAATCTGCAAAGAGCCTTAAACAGACTTGCGATGCTGCTGTGCACCAACCAGGTAGCTGTACAGATCAACAACAACACTATGGCACGGTCTTGTTATGATGGCCACGAGAGATACGTTAAGAGGAGATGGGTTCGTAGTGTCAAAGACGACCAATATTAAGAGCACCCAGGGCACCCAGGGTTGTGTAATAGCGATCACTTGATCCTGTCAGTGCTGGAATACTTGGTTCAGTAAGTTAGCATGAAACATCTTCCTCACCTGTGGGGTGGAACTGCACAAACTCCAAATCCTGGCAGGGCAGACCAGCCCTGGTCACCATTGCATTTCCATCTCCGGTACTAGTGTGAGCAGATGTGCAACTGAAGTAGGTTCTTCCATAACCTCTGTAAGAAAGGAATCGACTGATTTAAATATCAACCTCCACCCACCCCCCCAAAAAAAAAATGTTTACTGTTGTCTGTTGTACATTGTGAATGAACTGGTTATTCGTTCTGGTGATTTTAAAGAAGGGCCTACCCAGTGGCAATGACAGTGTTCTGGGATCTGAAGCGGTGGATGGATCCGTCCTCCATGCAGAGAGCAATAACACCCTTGCACTCGCCATTCTCCATCAGGAGGTCCAGGGCAAAGTACTCCACAAAGTAACTGGTGTCATAACGCAAAGACTGTAAAGAAGGCAGAGTAGGGAAACGGAGACATGAAGTGAGCCGCTTGATCCCCTCATGTAGAGACAGTGGTGTGGATATGACCAGTTGTGCTTGGAATTACCCTTCCATAAAGTGTGTGGAGTAGCGAGTGTCCTGTCCTGTCAGCTACACAGCAGCATCTATGAGCCTGGCCTCCCTTCCCGTACTTGAGACTCTGGCCGCCAAAAGCCCTCTGGTAGATTTTTCCATCTTCAGTGCGGCTGAACGGCATGCCAAAGTTCTCCAGCTGGGAAAGAGGAACAGCAAAAAACAACATTACAATTTGCTAATGTATCTAAAACAAAGTATTGGTTCACAGTAGATAACAATTACAATTACAATATCAAAAAACAGGGCTGTTTATTTAATGTTTTTGCTAGGAGGTGCTGGCGCGACTCGCTGCCATTTGCCACGTGCAAAATCTCGACACCTTGGCGCCAATGGCGACAGCTACTATGACTGATGGGCATGAATTCTCACCTCCACTACAGCGGCAGGCGCTTGCTCAGTCATGTAGTGAATGGCATCCTGGTCTCCGAGCCAATCGGATCCCTTCACTGTGTCATAGAAATGCCACCTCCAGTCATCCTCCTCCATGTTTCCCAGAGCTGCATTGATCCCACCCTGTTGGCCAGACCGACATTTGACAAATCAGCAACAATCCAATACCCAAGAGACACACTGCAACCGATTGCGGTAACGTGTGATGCAGGGACGATGGCGATGATGTACCTGGGCAGCCACAGTGTGAGACCTGGTCGGGAAGAGCTTGGTGATGCAGGCGGTGTTGAAACCAGCCTCTGACAGGCCAAAAGCGGCTCTGAGTCCTGCTCCTCCCGCTCCCACTACTACGGCGTCAAACTCATGATCCACAACTGGGTACTGTGTAGAGATCTGAAAACAATAAAAGGATTTGTCTGTGTGAGCAAGACCTGTGCACATTCTAGAACAGGAAGCACAAGTTCAAAAGAAAACATTTT
This sequence comes from Nelusetta ayraudi, assembly GCF_046127955.1. Taxonomy (NCBI): domain Eukaryota; kingdom Metazoa; phylum Chordata; class Actinopteri; order Tetraodontiformes; family Monacanthidae; genus Nelusetta; species Nelusetta ayraudi. The sequence continues at coordinate 2,784,054 of NW_027466186.1, read as the reverse complement.
GAGCAGACCAATGTTTAAAGCTAAATGTGAAAAGTCGATCACTGATTTAAATATGAGTGGGTAACTTAAAGGTAGTATTCCTATTTCTATCAATTAGTTACACTCGAGATCAATGCAATTATCCAACTGTTCAGTATCAATGTTATCCTGTGATCTTATGCGAATCACATAGGAGATAGAATAAGATGCGGCGAGATTGCAGCCCCCACAGAGTTTAGGTTAAAAAAAAAATGTGTTGCATGTTTTTTGTTTTTTAAGGCATGCTCATATGTTATGAATAATCGTGCTTGACCATGTATACTATTACCAAAGACAATACTTTTCATATATCTAACAAGCTGCTGTACACATTAAAGCTACAATAAACTATATACCCGAAATAAAAATAAAAATCAATGAAAAGCCAATATTGACTCACGTCGTCTGAGACTTTGGCATTATTCTTTTTGCCATAGATGGAAAAATGAAAGTTCCTGGAGCCATGAGCTGCAGCAGCAGGGACCTGACAAGGCAAAATGCACTTTTAAAATCATATAATTAAACATCAGCTCGCCTATAATTAAAATTATAAATACATAATAGTTTGCATGCTGGCACAATCTGTTTACGCAAAATAACAAGCTCTCGTTTATGTTTACAACTTAACGCAACACAACTCTTCCACAACAGGCAACAGAAAGAATGTCACGGTGTTTAAATTTAACGTTATCTGTATTTAATGGATGTTGTGGTCGTCTATTGCATATGAAAAACAGAATAACGTGACGATCCGACAACCGCTACTGTTGTCATTGCATAAAGCGTTAGCATGCAGCTAAGTAAGGACTGTGCAAGGACAAAGAGGCTTCGCTTGTTATTGCTTTGAAACACCGTCATTACGTTGACCGTTTACCAACAAACTAATATTTCCCACAGCAGAGACCACTTTCTATACCCAATGACAGCAGTATTTTGGAGGAAAATACATTTTCTTTGCGGTGTCACATTGAAGCACATAGGGCTACGTAACAGATTACGCAAGGCAGAAACTCCTGGTTATGAAAACAGTAAAAAACAGCTCGTAAAGCAATTCGAGGATAGAAAACAGCCAGAGCATTTACAAACAGACAAACGAAAGAATGAAAGTTTAGTTGTAACCTACCGATGTTGTTTTAGATATTAATCTCTTGGAGAGAAGGCAAGAGGCTGCACGGACACTCGCCATGTTGTCAGCTGAAGGACCGATTCAGGCTGACCGGGGAGGATGAGATATTCTGTTGCACTGGACGATTCCACCAACTAAGATAGGGGTGACCATATTTCACGTTGAATAATTATTTTTTGGAGAAAAAAAACTGTTATTTAAGTTTGTTTGTTGTTTTTTTTAGTTAGAAGATTTTTGTATGTAAAAATAAAATATGAAAACATTCAAAATTATAACTGTTATCGGGTTATTGTAATTTTATAGCAAAGTCTTTCGATGATGCCACCTCCCCCCCTAGCAAGTAGATAGCGACTTCTGACTGTAAAAATTGTATAACGTGTTGTGCAAAAGCGAATGTATAAGTGACCTAGACTTCAGATTGAAGGTGAGACATGGTACCATTTTTTTTTTCCATTTCAAGCACAATTTGACACGTTTTCATATTCTAAGTGTGACAACCATTCTAAAGCGTTTGATTGTACTTTAGAGAGCATTCGCTAAGCACGCTAAAATGTTAGCTGCAAACACATAGCTAGCCGTGTTGGTGGTTAGCTTGGCTGTCAAACTGGGGAAGTAAAGATGAATTCAAAGGTGTTTCACACTTTTCACACTACGTTGCTGTTTCGGTGTGTTTTGGCAACATGAGAAAGGTCTAGCTTTCAAAACAGATACAGTTTCTCTGTGTCAAATATCTTATTCAAACGTGTTTTAGCTTGTTCGTTGCTGGAAAAATCAAAACATTTGGCTGCTGAAATTATAGCCTTGATAAATGCATAACAAGGCCATGTTGGTGCTGTGACGCTGCTAAAAAAAAATAATAATAATGAGGTTTTGTAGTGCGTAAACAATTTCAATGAAACGTTATGCTATATTGATGAACGTGACCTAGGAGATTCTTTTAAGAAACTTTTTATATCTTTAATATTTTATGTACCGATAGTAGTGTGTTTTGCATACAGTTGACACATTGTTCGATGACATAGCATGAGCGTTAAAAGATCAGTCCAATTAATACTTTATCACAACATTAACGTAATGATTAGCTTCGTAAAAGTGTATAAAATGTTTGCAAATGCGTTATATTTTAATACTTGTAGGTTCTAATTCTGTTTAATTCTGCCTTTATGTCTCTGTGTGTGTTTGTGTGGCAGCAGCCTCCATGAACAACTTAAATGACCCACCCAGGTGGAACATTGAACCAGACGCCAGAGGGCGAGGGGCTGGAGCTGGTGATGGGAACCAATGGAATTACGCCCTGCTGGTCCCCATGCTGGGACTGGCAGCCTTTCGTAAGTCAGTTCACATATTCTAATGCATGTGTTAAACAATTTCAAACATTTTACTTGCTCATCGTACACTCCCATAAGCACTTGCATGAAATTGTAATGCGTATGCTGTGGTGTATGTTTTTTTTTTCCTTGCACAAATCACAATCAGTGACAATCAAGAATAATGGTGCAAATTTTCACTCCCATCCCTTAATGCTAAACACATCTGCAGGTTGGATCTGGAGCCGGGAGTCTCAGAGAGAGATCCAGGAATCCAAAGCCCAATTTGACAAAGATGTAATCGCAATAAAAAGTGATTTGGAAGCTCGTTACAAAGAGACACTGACAGAGAGGCGCAGGGCAGTAGCTACACTAGAACTGCAGTTGGAGAAGGAGAGGCAAAGGGTGAGTGGGTACAAGCAGGCTATAGCCTCGCAAAGCCAGCATCTGATGGAGGAACGGAAGAAGCTACAGAAGGTAAAAAATTTGTCTTATCCCTTTGGCTTCAAGCAAAATAGTGCTGCTATGTTTTATCTTTTGACCATGTCGTACCTCAACGTTTCTCACTTACAAGGAGCGTGATGTCCTGGAGGAAGAGAAAGAAAGACAGGTAAATTCTGGTGCTGCAGGGGCTGCGTTGCATGATGCACTACAACGAGAGGACAGCTGGTACAACCAAGCCGTTGACACTCTAAAGGAACTTGAAAGTCAACTGGTGGAGCGGCAGAATATCTATTGTTCCTACGTACAACGGCGAGAACAACGACGGGAGATGGAGAAGAGTTTGCTGCGAAAGGCAGCCAAAGGACCCATTGGGGCAGAACTGGACCTAGTATCTGATCTAAACGATATTTTTGACAGGGATACGCACTGTGCTGACGTCCTGAACGTAGACAAGAGAAAGAATGGAAGCCTCATGTGGGTCTACCTCAAGTACTGGCGGCTGCAGGTCAGTCTCCAGAAGCACAAAAGAGCTGAAGAAGCCATATTAACGAAGAGGATCCAAGCCCACACAAAGTGACCATCAAAGAAACACGCACTAATGCTTGTGATTGTGGAATATTTTGAAAGTAATCTGACTGGAAGTAAACAATACTTTATTTTTGTCATTAGGATTTTACTGATCAGGATGCAACGGGTACTGTTCCTGCTTTTAATCTCTTTAAAAAGTTGATGCTTGGAACAAGACAAAACAGAATATCATGACGACCACAGGCAGAACTAATAGCTTCCAGTCAGACTCATTAGCTTTAATTAACTTAAAAATGCCATGCACTGATGAATTGATATCCACATTGGATGTAAAACCTTAATACAAAAGATCTTCCCGCCAAATAAAAAACATATTCCACCTAGCATGATCATACATTATGTGCTGGGTAAAAAAAAAAAAACATGATCATGTATCAAAACTACTGCAGGAAAAGCAATATTTTTCATGCAACCAAAATGAATTTACCAGTATCCATTATGCCAATAACTCAGGTAAGGTGTTCTTACGGTCTGGAATCTGTTGTTCCTCTCAGATTACTCTTCTCATTGATGGTACATTATTTACTCATAGTCCAATTTTCTGTGTTTCTGATTACTGGCTGCACTTTGCATCTGCTCCTAACTGATAGTCCTTGACGAGTGTTTCACTGGCAGGACAGGATAAAACATGAAAGGATGCATCTAGAAGCTCACGGCTATGGTCAGCTTTTCACACCCCTCGTCTCAATCCCGTTACATATACAATACAATACAATACATTAGTCATACGGCAAGTGTTTACAATACTCAATGTTCCTGAAACAAAATCACTGTAAATTCTTTACTATATACTCTAAACCTTTTCACATTGTTGTGATCGCTGTCTGATAATTCACAGATGATGATGCATTGCAAACATGCTGGATGGGCAACGTTACACAATACTGTGAAATACTCCTAAGTACTGTTTTAAAGAGGGATTCATTGACTTGTTGGCTTTCTTTTTTCTTTTGTTTTAATAAATCTCATTGCACTCAGTCAAACTCTGGGGCCATCATTCAACTGCAGGTGAAATACACACATAAATATATCTTAAATCGACACACCGTTATTCAGTCATCATTGACCAAAGATAGAAATTTACACTTTCAATACAAGTATAGAATATAGTGTGTCTTGCACAGCTGTGAGCTTGTAGGCGTCAGCGTTATATTTTACCGAATGATTTTCTTCAAATTTTCTCCCACGAGTGGCTCTCGTACATAAATTTACTCGCTTTTAAGCAACAGTGCCAGTGTCATACTTCCTCACTTCACTCTCTTTTCGGCGCTCGCTGAGAGATTTCCCTTGGTGAAGACACCAGGCTCAAAGCGCAGAAGTTCCCTCTGATTGGCTTGCCGAGCGGGGCCACTTCCTTTTCATCCGCTCCGCGACGTCCTTCCTCACGTGCGACTGGCTCCTGCAGCGTGCGCCCAGAGGTGTTCACGTCACGACGAAGCCCCCTGCCGGTGGTGCAGGAGGGCAGCTGGTGTGTTGTCGTGTCACCGTTATAACGCCCCAGGCTCAGGGTCTGGCTGGGATTCCTCTGCACCATGAAGTGGGCCACCTGTTGCTGCTTGTAACTCTGCCTCTGAATGCTGTCCATCTCTGACAGCTACAGCCTGGAACACAGTCATGAAACACCGGGGATTTTTAATCCTGTCCACTTGACAGAATTATTAAATTACATTTGCGCCGGACCCTTAGTGCAGGAGAGGCATTGATAGCAAATGAGATGTGATATATGCTGGGATATCATCAGTTTAAATATGAGTTCAATGGTGCAATTTAGCTGAAGTTGAACTCACTTTTTGATTATTACTCCTTGGATTGTGAGGACTCAGGCACCTGGCATCATATTAGTGAAGTCATAATGAGCTAAAACCAGAAAATGACTTATCTTAACAGAGACAGCACAGCAGTTGTCCAATTAGCTGCATTACTGTAATCACTTAACTTGTATTTCCACGCTTTGTCTACAGCTGGCTGCCCTAGTGGTCATGACTTTGTATGCCTGCACCCTGATACAATGACATTGTAAGTAATGCATGCAAAAACAAAAGAACACCTACTTGTATTGTGGTCTGGTTTCCAGGACCAGGCTCAGCCAGTACGCATGATAGGTCTCCTTCTTCCACTGGTTCTCCTCCTGGAGCTGGCAATAGGAGTTGACCAGGTAGCTGCCGTCTCTACTTACACAATGCATACTCGGAAAAAAAGAGGAGAGGTCCACTAACTTTTGTTTAGCCTGATTTGAGCCACGGATCTGGCCGTGAAGCTGTTTTTGTGATAAAAGTGTGTGTGTCAAATAGTCTGAGATGTGTGTGTTGCAGGCAATGTCTTAAGTATCAAGCCTTGTTTCTATTTTTACTCGTTTATATCAGCATCAATTTGTGTGTGACGTTGCTTTAGGTATGCAGGACATTTGAAAATGAGCTCTTTCCATGAGTCATGGAGGCCAAACGTGACTCCCTGTGCGCCCCTTCCATCTTCCACCCACACACAAACATACACACCTGAGTAGTGAGCGTTCCCTGAGTGAAATTATTAATCTCATATAGTTTTTTTCCCATTGGCATAGCTTTATTTGCTCCAAATACCAAGATGCCCTTTTGGATTGCATTTGAGAAATAGGACATTTTTTGGTCATGTGATGTGCAGACCATGGTTTTGTTTCTTAAGTGCAAGGGGAACATCCAAAGATCCTCATCACCTTGTCATTGCCAAGGAATGGTTCCATTAAAGGCCTTGATGAAATAATCTTCCTTTTATGAAGCCTGGCACTTCTGTCAGCCTGTCAACACATGAAGGAGGGATCTGATTGCATCTGATCTGCTGCACATCTGTGTTATCCACACCAGAGCCGTGGGAAGCAGATCTGATCACATGCAAACAGGCCACTGGCTAACTTCTTGTTTAGCATGGACCTAACCTACGCATGAATGACAGAGTTTGAGTGTGACAAAGGGAAAATCATTTTGATTTCTGGCAACTGGACTTGTTTTGTTCCCACATGAACCGGATCTTTGATCTGGATTTATTTGTGATCAGATCACAGCTGATGTGAATTACTTTATCTGTTTCATACAAAACAACATGTTTTATATAAGCTTTTTATTTGGTGTAATAAAACATTTTTAAAAAAGTCACACAAACCCTTTTCATCCCAAAAACAAAGCTGTGGTATTAACTATACAACTTAGTAATTCATAATTGCACGAGTTCTCTCCTATTAACCACAGCAGCTTGTTTGGTCAAACTAGATCAGACTGGAAGTAAAGACAAGCTTCGACAAACATTATCCGACTGCCAGAGTGTCCAACACCAAGTTATAGTGTTGTAGTTCTATCAGCCACAGCTAGATGGAGCGCTCCTCTTCACTGTCCCTGAGCTCCAGTCAGAGCTGCTGCTGCTGCTGCTGCTGCTGCTGCTGCTGCTGCTGCTGCTGCTGCTGCTGCTGCTGGTGCATCATCTGGAACAAGCCATCCTCCCTCAACATCTGGAGAGGGAACAAGAGACAGCAGGAGTCACAACTTGCAGCTGAGTAATTGAATGCATCATCACAGAGATGTTCAATGTTCGTTGAGATGATGGATTCACTGCTTATAAGAATCAAACTCTCAGCCAGCAGATGTTGGATGAATAAAGACCACCATCTGGCTGTCAGCTGGACAGTATGTGATTGGCTGACTGTCACCATCCAGTCAAACTGTACAAGGAGGATGGTGATCCTTGCTGTGTTATTAACTGTGTTTGTTGCTGAAACCATCATCCACAGGTTCCAAACCAGTACTGACTTTAGAGTCTCCAGTTTATAGTCTGTGCTGTCAGCAAGTTCCCTCAGCAGCTTCACTCCTGAATCCTGCAGACTATTTTTGCTCAGGTCCAGTTCTTTGAGGTGGGAGGGGTTGGACTTCAGAGCTTTGGCCAGCCAATCACAGCTGACCTCTGACAACTTGCAGCCCCTCAAACTGAATAAAAAGCAAATGATGGTGAGTGAAATGCATAGCTGGTTGTGTGCTGCATTTGAGCATGTGGAGAGAGTGTTACAGTATTTAAAATGAAAAAGTAATTAGTCTCTTTAACACTATAATGTTCATTGAACAAAAAGCACAACAATAACAGTAGAATAATGTATCACTCAGCAGCATGATTGTTTCTGCCCCATTTAATTATGTGTATTCACGCTTGTTGTCAACTACTAAATATTTTTTGATGCACAAATACCACTAAAGTTCAGTGGTAAGCTTGGGAGAGTGAAAGTGGAGCAAATGAGCGCTACAATCTAAAATCTCAGCCCTACAGACAGAATTTTACACACTGTACGTTTAAACCCAGTTTCAGAACGTCTACAAATGAAATTTCCCAACAAAACTGAACTGAAAAAGATAAAGACAATAGCAACTAATAGAAGTTACAGATGGAGGAGGGTGAACTAACCTCAGAGTCTCCAGTTTACAGTCTGGACTCTGCAGAAACTCACTCAGCAGCTTCACCCCTGAATCCTGCAGCTTGTTCCAGCTCAAGTTCAACTCTCTGAGGTGGGAAGAGTTGGACTTCAGAGCTGTGGCCAGCCAATCACAGCTGACCTCTGACAGCCAGCAGTCCTTCAATCTGAATAAAGAGTAAATATAAATGTATAAATGTCACATTAAGAGTCACTTCTCCCTGTGTTGATTTTCCAAATGTGCAGCTCCACATTCCTCTGTTCGGATCACTGAGTGGTGAAAAGAGACTTTGTGCCACAGTAGATCATTATCATGTTGGCAGCATGATAAATCCTCATTAAATCCTCAGCGCAATAACAACAGCACTGTCAACGTCAGTCTGCAATCAGCAGTGAACATAGAACATAATGTCTGAGTCCTTTGTGTGGTTGCAGCTGTTTTCAGTCATCTTTTGAGAGACAAATTGACCATCACAACGAGACAAAATGTTGGGAGTCTATTTTGGATTTTTATCTGCAGACACACACTGTCCACCAGGACAAATGAAGAACTGACCTTAGAACTTCCAGTCTGCAGTTTGGACTCTCCAGTCCAGCACAGACCAGCTTCACTCCTGAATCCTTCAGGTTGTTGCCACTCAGATCCAGGAGTGTGAGATTGGAGGGACTGGACTTCAGAGCCGAGGCCACAATTTCACAGTGACTCTCTGAGAGAAATCTGAGTGAAGGAGACAACAGCATCTATGAGTGTTCCAAAGCGACTGATATAGCTTTGCTAATCATTCACCCCTGTGCAAAATGGATTCATGCCTCCTGCATCTCCACCAGAGCTTCATCCAAAGAAATGATCAAGAGGGATCAGTTGGGTTTCTCTTTGATTTTGCAAAGAGCTTTGGGACACCTTTGAGTGTGATTTAGTGCTTTGACAAAAAGTTGATTGACCGATTGAAAAGGCAGAGTGCTGCATCAATTCTGTGTAAAAGTGGAGCATTTGAATTGCTGGATGCATTAGCTGATACGGAGGTTTTTTAACACCTGGATCATTATTTAAACACACACACACACACACACACACTACTGGTAAACACTTCCTGTTTTCTCAGTTGTTTCGACGATTCTGTCGACATACCTCACTAAACGTAACACAGCCTTTCTGCAGTTCCTCACAGCTAGAATCAGTCTGAATCGTCCCTCCTGTGTGGTCTTGTACTTCTGCAGGTCCAACTCATCCAGAACCTCCTCCGACATCTGCAGCATGTAGGCCAAAGCTGAGCACTGAATGGCTGAAAGTTCCTTCTCCGATCTCTTCTCTGACTGCAGGAACTCTCGAATCTCCTGATGTACTGAGTTATCCTTCATCTCCAGAAGACAGTGGAAGATGTTGATGCTTCTGTCTGGAGAGATGTCTTCAGTGTTCATCTCTTTTAAGTTGTTGATGACCTTCTGCACGGTTTCAGGATGGTTGTCGGTGTGACCCAGCAGGTCTCCTAAAAGCCTCTGGTTGGACTCCAGAGAGAGTCCATGGAGAAAGCGAACTAACAAGTCCAGGTGACCATTTTGACTCTCCAGGGATTTCTCCATCATCCTCTCCAGAAACACATCCAGGGATTCATCTTCTGTTCTCTTCTTGCTGGTGTAACAGTGGAAGATGTAGACTGCAGCCAGAAACTCCTGAACGCTTAGGTGAACAAAGCAATAGACTGTTTTCTGGAAGATCACGCCCTCTCTTCTGAAGATTTCTGTACAAACTCCTGAGCTCACAGAGGCGTCACTGACACTGAGACCACACTTCTCCAGGTCTTCCCTGTAGAACATGATGTTTCCACTCTCCAGATGTTCAAATGCCAGCTGGCTCAGCTTCAGAAGAACCTCCATGTCGGTCACTGTCAACTCCTGTGGACCTGTGGTCTGATGCTCTCCATCATACTTTTGGTTCTTCCTCTTTGTCTGGACCAACAGGAAGTATGAGTACATGTCAGTGAGGGTCTTGGGCAGCTCTCCTTTCTGATTTAAGCTCAACATGTGGTCCAGAACTGTGGCAGTGATCCAGCAGAAGATCAGGATCTGACACATGACGTGGAGGCTCCCAGAGGCCTTGATGTGTGAGATAATCCTGCTGGACACATGTTCTTCTCCGAGCCTCCTCCTGAAATACTCCTCCCTTTGTTTATCGGTGAAGCCTCGCACTTCTGTCAGCCTGTGAACACATGACGGAGGGATCTGGTTGGCTGCTGCAGGTCTGGAAGTTATCCACACCAGTGCCGAGGAAAGCAGATTTCCTCTGATCAGGTTTGTTATCAGAATTCTGACTGATTGCTTCTGTGTGATATCAATCACAACCTCATTGTCCTCAAAGTCCAGAGACAGTCTGCTCTCATCCAGGCCGTCCAATATAAAGAGAACTTTCCAGACAGCCATCTCCTCTGCTGTGAGCTTCTCTAACGTCGGATGGAAAACATGGATTAGGTCCAGAAGACTGTAGTGCTGCTCTTTGACCAAGTTGAGCTCCCTGAATGAGAGAGGAACCACCAGATGAAGGTCTTGGTTCTCCAGGCCCTGGGCCCAGTCCAGAGTGAACTTCTGCACAGAGAAGGTTTTTCCAACCCCTGCGACACCATTGGTTAGCACCACTCTAACAGCTACCTGCTGCTCAGGTAAGGCTTTAAAGATGTCGCTGCACTTGATTGGATGCTCGTGGAGGCTCTTCTTGGTCATGATCTCCAGCTGCCTGACCTCATGGTGGCTGATGACCTCTTCACTATGTCCCTCTGTGATGTAGAGCTCGGTGTAGATGCTATTGAGGAGGGTTTCACTTCCAGCTTCATCACCTTCAGTCACACGCTCACATTTCTTTTCCAGACTGATCTTGTGCTGCTCTCGAAGCTCCTGCAGCTGCTGCTCCCCACAACCACAACTCTTCTTCCTCCTCCTGTGGACACAGGATTCCCATAGTGTTAAATTAGGGCAAAATTTGGGAAACAAAACTTTTGATTCAGGAAAATTGTAATACATTTTTTTTAATCAACTTGAGTCAATTATTTGTTTCAGCCCTTTTTCATGCTGTGCCTGATCGTACTGCATTTGAGTTATAAACACCTGTCAGAGTTTGTACTTATTTTGTTTTTACAAGTAAAACGTTTAATAACTACAATTTTTGGGGGGGTAAAATTCCCAGCAGTATCAGGTAGAAGAGAGGAGAAAAGAAGAAATTGGTCCATGTATTCTTACTTTGTCTCAGGTGGTGTAGGTTCATTACTGAAGTCTGGTGGTATGTCTTTAGACCAGCCACTCTTGAGAGACAAACAGCTGGACCGTGGAGACTCTGCTTCCTGTTCCTGGAACTGCACTCTGCAACACAAACATTCTTTCATTATGTGCTAAGAGTCGATTAAAAAAAAAATCTCCCCAAAAAGCTGTTTATAGTCAGCAGTAATATTAACATTAATATCAATCATTTAAAAACAAAGAAACAAAAAACAAGTCGTTCCTCTCACACCAGATCCCTGCTTTTCTAGATGACCCACAGTTTGAACAGTGAGACGAACTGCAGTCACATTCATTGAACCAGTCCAAGTTTTCTTTTCATACCGCGTTTCAGACGCTTTAGATTCTTCACTGGAGACTGGAGGTAGATCTTCCTCATCTTCCTCCGTACGATCACTCATCCTCTGTCCTTGGTGGAGTTCCACTTCCGATCGAGAAAACGCGAAGAAACTGCGTCCCGAGGAGTAAAACAGACTCAAGTCCGATTGCTTTGGCTGATATCAGATGTCACGAGTTATCAGTCAGCCGCGACTCACCTGCTGGTGCTCTCACTTCACCGTCAGCACCTCTCCCTGCTGTTGTCGCGTCTCTTGCCCCAACCCCAACCGTTTCTCTCTGGCCATTTCCTTGAAACCACAGAGGAACTTCACAGAAGCGGGGGTCAAACTGCAGTTCCTCACAGCTTACACCAGAGAGCGCCATCGACTCCTTTCTCCTGATAAGCTCGAGCGTCATCTCTTTATCCTCCTCAGTCTGTCAGCGGGGAGCACTGGAGTGGCGTCTCCAGACACAACGATTTCAGGTTTCCCCATGATAATTTGCTATGCATGTGGCTGCTTCACTAAAAACGTTTACGTGCAAAAATTGGCATAAAAATAAAATTCAAAGTTTGAATATTTCAAAAGTGAGGGCGGAGGAGCATATAAACAAGATGCACGTGTAATAAAATGCAAGGAGGAAACTTTGCTTTATTAATATGAATGATTTTAACGTTCACCTTGATGAAACTGATGCCATAAACACACTTTAGACGGCGTGAACTGAAGCCTCACCAGCACAATTCCAATGCTGGCTGCTGCACCCTTCAGGTGACACCTCTCACTTTTTGCTGTTTTTTTTGTTTGTTTACATCCTTAAAGAGGCCTACTTTCTGTTTGACACGTCAGAGAGTTTATTTACACTTGTCTTTGCCAAAATGTTGAACCTCCACGACGGTAGCCTTTCTATCTCCGAGCCCTTTCACCTAGTCGTCTTCTGGTGCTGGCAGGGTCCCAGCTGAGTGTTCACAATCATCAGCTTGTTTGAGCCTATATGAGAGCAGCTGACAGTCAAATCCAAAAGGTTCAGTTCAATGCCGGAAGCCACCACTTTGAAAAGACTTTCTGGCATCAGAAGCTGCTGCCACTAAAAAGCCTTTGACTGCCTTCTCTCTGGTCGGAGTGAGAGCCTTAAAGACAACATGAAACTCTAAATGTGGTGATCAGAAGTTAAAAGTCTATCACTGTAAAAGGCTGAAATAAATTTTAACACTGATGACAAAAACATTCCAAAAATCCTGCTAGCTAAGTTCAACTGTTAAAACTAAGAGCTGCACCATTGCTATTGTGTTGCTGGACGTGATGTAATATACACAGAAAATACTTTTTACCCCCAAATTTATTGTGACATTCAAACAGAGCACAACAGTTTATTTTTCCTTGTTAAACATAATTTGAAACAAGAACAAATGAATGAATCACACGTTTGACAGACAAAATAAAGCATGTATTGTTCCAGACTCCTTTGTCCAATAAGCACAACGTCAGTGCTGATCGAACAACATTCCTTTCGTGGTTAACAGAATGGACAAAATGTATGTATTCCAACGATACATATTTAACCAGCTGAATGTCAGTCTGACGGTTTGCCATACAAACACCCTTCTAACAACACTGAAGCATCAGAAGCTGAACCATGCAGGCCTTTTCCTGGGTCTCTCCACAATCCTCTTGTCTTTGTCCTTCTGACTTGGTGTCTCCCCCTCATACAGGATGACGGTCTCCATTGTTGGTGCCCTCAGAGGGCCACCTTCCATTCCTTGAATCTGCCGACGTATCGCAGACGTCTCCTTGCATACCTTGGCATAACAGAAGCCACACAAAATGTGTTTCTGCTTCAAATGGCCACACTCCAGGCACGGCTCAATGTTGGTCTGACAGAGGGATGGAGGGGAAAAAAGAAATGAAATTTTAATTCTTTCAACACAACTTAAAACATTCATTGTGGGGCTGCATGGCATAAGGAAATGACTCACTGTTATGATGGCAAAAAAAAATAACACAGTGTTGATGCTTTTAGACTTTTAGTTTGCTGATAATGCAGACAACTGAGAAACAACTCTCATTGTGGACTATGATGACATTGAAAAAAAATTACATATTTTGGGAACCCCTCCTCGCTAGGATAGACAACCAGTGCATTTGCATGGCAATGCAGTTTATTGATCACATTGGCAATAGATAAATAAATAAAATGCTGAAATAGACCTTACAAACAAAAGACAAAAAACCCCTTCCCTCAAGCAGCCAGTCGACTTTTTAGTTAACACACTTAGCTGCATGCCTTCATCATGTCTTAAAGTCAGTCTTTGTTAACCGTAGCCAACTATTAATGCTTTGTCAATTTGCCAAACCAATTGTTATGCAAAGCTAAAAAAAAAAAAAAAAAAAAACAACAACAACAACAAAAACTGGCACACTAAATGGTCTGGAAAACTTAAATATGACACACATGTGGAATTTTAAGTTATGTCACACACACAGGGTGATAAATATGTCACAAAAAGACAGGGGGACATAAGTCAATTATTGCACCTTGACTTTCAGTAGTTTCTCCACAGCTCTCCTCCTGGTGCGGTTGACCTCGATGGTACGCCTCTTCTTCGGTGCTGCCATCCATAGGATGTTGTCCCAGAGTCCTGCAGACTGCTCCGGGCTCTGTTGCTCCTCCAGCTCGTCCTCCCTGTTGAGCTGAGGCAGGAGGCTGGGACCGTTCACTGCCAGTGCTGGGGCTACGCACAGTAGTACACAGAGATTATTCATTGCATGGTCTGCTGTTAAAGTATAAATGTTACGACGCAGCGACGGTGGGATGTGATGGTGACTTCCAGAAAGACGCTGCATGCTTGTGTGTGAGTCAGGGACAAAGCTTGGTGTCGTGATTAGCAAAGAAATTCGCTAAGGTCCGGACCAAAGTCAAGTGAACTCACCCAGCTGCCTATCGAGGCCGGTCACCTGCAGCAGTGAACGTTCAATGTGAAGCAAAGAGCATCTCAGATTGTGTACAACAGCAGCCAAATTCATTATCCCCGTTGTCGGCACGCTTTCCTTTCTCACAACATGTCAAACAGCTCACGGTCACGGCAATGAGTACGTCATCAAAAGGCGACAGGCGCAGTCTTCTTTGTGTTTTGACGTGGTACAAGCTCATAGCCATACACTGCCATCTAGCGTCTCGACATACAAGGAACATGATATAGTTTGCAAACTACTACTACTACTACTATTACTACTACTACTACTACTACTACTACTGCTGCTGCTGCTGCTGCTTTTTCTTTCACACTGTTATAACAACAACTGGAAGGTTATTTTAGGTGAGACATGACAAAATAAATAAGAGGTTGTCCACTTAGCGACAGTTCTCCAGTAAGCTCGGATAAAAGTAGCCGCGAAAAGTCGAGTTAAGTCGAATAATTCTGATTATTATTATTTCTGTATATTTACTCTGTTTTCATAATGACATATAGATTCGATGAAGATTTTTTTTTTCTGCCAAGCTACTGCTACACGCCGTTCCAGTAGGTGGCGGTAATGTATCATTATGTTCGTTGCCAACAGCCAATAAACTCGACAATGACTGGAAGAAGAACTCAGAGTAGAAGAAGAACAAGATGGCGGAAAGAGGCTACAGTTTCTCCCTGACCACATTTAGGTAAGATTTGCCAAAACTCTCAAAATTTGAGAATGTTTATATATTTTCAACAAGGAGAATATGTTCTAAATATTGTAACATCTCGAGATCATTTAGATCCGACTTTTCATAGTGAAGAAACATGTTGTTCTCGGGTCCAATGCAGTCGGTGCACAGTCATTGCCGGGTTATAATGTATTGGCTAACGTTACAAATATCAACGTGAGCATGCCTTGGAACAAGTATGGTTCCGACGAAAATCCTTAAATTGCTCAGTTGTTTCATTCATTCATTTATTTATTTATTTCTTTTTATTCCAAACAGAACAAAACTGTACAGTTCAAATTGTAATGTTTTGGATAACCCGTTAGCTTCATTAGCACGGATGATTCAGTTGTTTTTGCTTTCAGTTTCATCTTCGTTTGGAAGTGATTCGTTTTAAGCTTTTATTTGTTTTATTTTTTTATATTAAGGTACTGTTTAATTTGATGGGATGTTAAGTCGTCTCGCAGTCTAATAACGAAGCGTATTTTTCTGATCTCCGCAGCCCTTCGGGTAAACTCGTGCAGATTGAATACGCTTTGGCAGCTGTAGCAGCCGGAGCGCCTTCGGTTGGCATCAAAGGTGAGCAGTCAATTAAGGAGTTAGTAGTTCAGCATAAGTGTCAATGTGGAGTGAATTTAGTGAACAGTCCTCTCTCAAATATTTCTCTATGTCAATAAAGGAAGTCTCGAAAGTTAAAGTTCTAATTGAAATGGTTGTAATTTGATGTCACATTGGTTTCAGTGAAATATGAATGGCAGAGTGTGCAGCCTTAAATATTAATCAGATACTATTGTTAAATATCATCGTTCGAATTGGTTGGATACAATCTTGTGCTGCATCTTGTGAGCAGTCTTTTTTTTTTGTTAAGCTTCAACGTAAAGTTTTATTTGGGCTCGCAGTGGTCCTATAAAATCCTGAAGGGTGCATAAATCTTGAAAAAGAATGATTACATCTGAAATTAATTTCTTTAGAAACCCAGGCTGTTAGCATTATCCTCATTTGCATATTTGATTAAATGAATATGCCTAGAACTCATAAAATAAGGAAATTGGTTACACTATTATTCAATATGGATTTATTTTATTTTCAGCGTCCAATGGAGTTGTTCTTGCAACAGAGAAAAAACAAAAGTCGATCTTGTACGATGAGCAGAGTGTTCATAAAGTGGAGCCCATAACCAAACACATTGGCATGGTGTACAGCGGCATGGGTCCGGACTACAGGTTTGTGTTCTATTTATACACAGAGATAAACAGAACATTAGTACTTTTTCATATTGTTAAGCCAAAAAATTATATGTGATGTCTAGTTTGAATCCAATGAATGTTTTTAGGATCCTGCATGTTATAGTTCTGGACTCCCTAAGATTACCCGTCAAGGTTTTACTACTCCAAATCTAAGATACCTCTACCAAAATACTGAAAGGAACTTTAAAAGCCTGATGTTCTTGAAAATTAAGTAATTGATTATATGGAATCCGCTGTGCCCTAAACCTTGTATTGTTACATTAATTTATTGTTAATATGTATTTACATCGTGTTGGTGAGCAAGGTTTGATGTTTGTATAATTCCCAAAGCTCACGCTCCGATTGAAGAATATGTTGTGTCATTCTCGTAGGGTTTTGGTGCGACGAGCCAGGAAACTGGCACAACAGTACTATCTGGTTTACCAGGAGCCCATTCCCACAGGGCAGCTTGTCCAGAGAGTCGCCTCCGTAATGCAAGAGTACACACAGTCAGGGTGGGTAAACAGAAAACTCTCACAATGCAAACCTTCCCTGTTATGACATCATGCTAAAAAGAACAAAATGAAATCTTGCCATTCAGAAGTTACAGAAATATATTTTTTCCCTCCTCCAGTGGAGTGCGTCCGTTTGGTGTTTCCTTGCTCATAGCTGGCTGGGATGAAGACCACCCCTACCTGTTCCAGTCGGATCCCTCTGTACGTTGGATAACTCCACAAACTTGTCATAAATAATGTATTGTTCTAATAAGTGCACTCCTCAGAAAATCTTAACTGTCAGAACATCCACATCACATTGACTGATCATTTTAATAAGTGCCCTTTATGTGCTACACTAACTGGAAATTCTAAATTCACAGGCTAAAATGGGTGTACATAATTATACTTTTTCTTATTTACTTGTTGTATACATACTGTCTATTTGGCGGTATGAGGCATGTCTAGTCATTATCTCTATGTAGAATGAAAAAAAAATTGTAAGCAGGATGATGTTTATGAATGATTAATTTTGGTTTCTTACTGGCAGGGTGCATACTTTGCATGGAAAGCAACAGCAATGGGAAAGAACTACGTCAATGGAAAAACATTCCTTGAAAAAAGGTAAATATTTTCAATGAATTTTTTTGTTGTTGGAAAAATTAGTGCAATTCTAACAATCTTGCAAAACTAGAGAAATGTTTATTTACTTCTGTCACCATAACACTACAGTGTGTTGTGTATTATCCATAATATATTTATATTTTGCACTTGCTAAGATACGGTTACCAATTCTCATTGCCTCTGGATATGAATAACAAACAAAAACCTTCTTAAAACGATGGTCCTCTTTTTGTTAAAAGCAAATGTCACCATGATCAATTAAATCACAAACACTTAATTTATGGACTAACTGTGCCTCTCAAAATGAGAGATTATATAACTGTTTTAGTTGTGATTTTTTTTGTAGGTGTCTTGCCTAATGTTTACATTCCATCTACTTATTACACTGACACACTAATGAGAGGATTACAAATTTTGGTCTATTCCGCAGATATAACAACGATCTAGAATTAGAAGATGCCATTCACACAGCCATCCTGACACTTAAGGTATGTGGTTTGATGTAAAAAAAAAAAAAAAAAAATCAGTTTCTAATTATGTATTTTTAAGTGTTTTTTTGTTGTCTGTATTCAGCAAACATTGCCCTCTTAATTTTTCAGGAGAGTTTTGAGGGTCAGATGACAGAGGAGAACATTGAAGTGGGAATCTGCAACGAGGCTGGCTTCAAACGACTCACCCCAGCCGAGGTGAAAGACTACCTGGCAGCCATTGCCTAAACACACTGAACGAATGATGAAGGCAGGGCTTCAGGCCACATTTCTCAAAAACTTCATAACTGCGCGGTAGCTAATTGTCTTTTTACACATTTTTGTAAACAGTTATTCAACAGTTTTCTGTTTGGGAACGTTCAAGTGCGCTTGACCTAAACCGCTTCTGTCGAATGGTCAGTTAACTACTGTGCATCTGAAAAGAAATGTGGGCCACGAGGAGTGAAATCTTAGATTGTCTGATGAATCCTCTATTTTCAATTTCGGTCTTTGCTGTTGCAAAGGAAATATTGATTCATTCATTCAACTTGCTGGGGGTGGGACTTTAGTCAACTTCTGTGACCAAAACCTTTATTTTATAGGATCAGTCAACTTTAAACACAAAGAAACAAGTAAAAAATAGAAATAGAAAGGATTCAGGAAGATATCTTTTGATTATGTCACCCCAGTCCAAGTCTCATGTTCAACAGTTTGTTATGTAATGCTAATACAAAAACCTTTTTTCAGTTATAAAAACTTCTGCAGTTTGTATTTTTTTTTTCTTCTGTCTCTTATTCAAATAAAAAAAAAATGGAGAACTAATGCAGACTCTGTTATTTTTGCTATATTGTTTCTTGTACCGGCATACTGATGATTTAATATTCTGAATATATCATTTGTGTACATAATGAGCACGTATGTGTTATTGTTTGCAAAGGGCCAGAGCGGGGTTTAATGTTACGTGGTTATCTGTCATATATGATCCTTTAGCATAAAGACTGCTCATTTAAAGACAAAACACCCCTACAGCACAGTGAAGGAACTGCAATCAGTTTTCAGCAGGAGAAAAGGAGAGATTTTTTGTTGTTGTTGCAATTGTCTTTTAATTGAAAGATTTTCAATCTGTTATGAGCAACGTACTTAAAAATTCAATCACAGGAAAATATATATTATTATTTCAAATAATATTTCAGGAGAAATAAACTTTCGGTCACTATGTGGCCTTTAATCAAATTTTGGCAAATGACAATTGACTGGATTCTGTTGTGGCCCTTTCAGAATTTCAAGATGTCTGGTGAGCTCAAATCTTTACATTATGAAGCCAGCTTTGGTAAAAATAAATAAATAAAAATTTAACCTACGATTAACTTGGATTTGGCAGACAATCAATTTTGGCAGGTATGTAGAAAGCAAAGTAAATGCGATGTAGGGTGCAGACCAGATTTTTTAAAAAAAATAATTCGAATCACTAGGAAAAATGCATGAGTGTTCATTTATTTACTCAAACCTCCCCCTTAAAGCACATTCATGACATTCTAGTTTCCAAAGATGGTGCTAAACAAAGTTCTGTAATTGTCATGCCTGATTTCTCTACAAACTACACTTTGTTATTATGGGTTTAGTTGTGATTTATAACAAACATTAAACTTTATAAGAAGACAAAGACCTTTACTATAATTGTGAACGTACAGGTGTGTGTGTGTGTGTGTGTGTGTGTGTGTGTGTGTGTGTGTGTGTGTGTGTGTGTGTGTGTGTGTGTGAGAGAGAGAGACTATTCAATCCAAAAGAAGGGCAGCTGTCAACGTTTTGGCCCTCCCGCTCAACTGGCTGTACTACTGGCCGGGCGCGCTCCCGGCCCGCGGGCGGCAGAAATCAAATTCTGGCAGACGAGCACTTTTCAGCACGACAGCCCTCCCCCGTCATCCGGTACACCTTTTGAGACTGTCAACATATTCCTCCGCCACTGCTGTGCGTAAAAGTCTTGTTTTGTTGCCCGAGTGATGGCAGCAGTTTTTAATAACACGTGTATTTTTTTTATTTTTTTTACTTTTTGAAAAAATATTTACGTCGCGAGACGTCATGAGCTAGTTTGTTTCGAGATCTATTTTCTCGGGCGCTAGCTTATTTGGTACTAACGTGTGATGACGTTTATGGCGCCAGAAATCAAGGGTTTGCTAAGTTGCGTGCGTATGTCAGCTGGCGCCATCTCGGTTATCCAAGGTATGCTGGCTGCACAGTAAACAGCAGTGCAGAATATTGCCTGATTGACTGTCATTCGAACGATTAAAGGATAGTTTCGAAGCCAAGATGGTAATTCTACGCAGCAGCGGTAACGGTGGGGCCGAAACGGCGGCGACAACCCCGAAGAGAAGGACCATGGATTTGGATTCCAGCTCCGAGTTTGTTTCTTTGCTTCCCGCGCCGCAGAGAAAATCCTCTCGTTTGACCAGGTCTTCAGGAACACTAGATGACAGCGCCAACAGTCCCGAACATGACTTGTCAAACGTGAGCATGTGTCCAAATTAATATTTAACGCATTTTTTAAGGGTGCAAAATAAATGCTCTGCTTGTTTTGCTAGCGAGCTAAGCTAAATTAGCAACCCGGAATGATGAACAGTACATCAAAGCAAGAGTCGCGTGTGAAACAATAAGTCCTGTGCGTCAGCTGTCAAATGTGACGTGTATTTGATAAACTTCTTCTACTTTTAAGCTCTTGTAAAGAATGCAGAATTAAGCACTGACGTAGCACCAGCGTACTAAGTTGTCAGGTACCCCTATGTCCCAGATGAGATGGTGTTTGCCAAACTCGTTGAAGTGTGAATGAATTCTTTAATTAAGTAAGCTTTATCTTTGCGCTGCATGACACATTATTTCATTATTAAAACTGTTAAGTAGATTAATATAGTTTACTTTGGCTGTGGCTATGCAAATTGCTGGTTGGACGAAATTAATCTAGAGACTTTTAATATTAGAACCTTTGCAGAGTTTTCAGGTGTGCTTGTCCTCCCTCTCAAATTCAGTTGTGAAGCTTACTCAGCCACTCAGAATTTAAATCAATTTTGACTTGGTGTGAAGCTGTGATAACTTAAAAAAAAAAAAAGTTCATCTTTTTTGTTCTTGTGGCCTGTTGCCTGTTAATTGTAATGGTTTTGAATGTGCGTCAGGGCCATGGTGATATGAAGCTGGACAAGGGAAGTGGCCTTGATAACTCCCTGAGGACCCGCAGGCAGAGATTTAAGCCTGAAGTCTCTTTTTCTGAAGTGGAACTAAAAACCAGCTCCCCACTAACTGATGTCAGTGGAGGATGCTGCACCAGGTACATTGGGATCTTTCACAACAATATATGAGCAAAACTTTCTATTAGTTCCCCCCAATTTGATGCTTATAAGTGTGGTGTAGTCCCTCTTAAAAAAAATAAAATTGAGTCTCAAGTTTAGAATCAAAAGTGGCAAAATGAGCTTCAGCTTTGAATGTGTCTTTGTTTTCCTCTTAAGGAAATCTTCCAGGTTGCAGAGGGAAGAAAAGGCATCCAATGGCAAGCAGCAAGCAGGTAAAAATCTGCACTGCTACGTTTTACATGGTTACAACGTTTGTGGCACAATCAATGTCAACATGTCAATGTGTTTTCTACTGGCACCTCAGATGTCCCAGACGAAGTAGAGGGCTCGTCCACTCCCAAGAGGAGCCGGTTTGATTTGCAGAGAAGAGACGTGGAGGAGGAGGAGGAGGAGGATCGTTCTGTACGACGGAGTTCCAGAATCACGAGATACAAACTAGACTCCCGTAACCAGTCGGCGCTCTACGACCGTCTTATCACAAAGTGAGTGAGATTTGCCAAAAGAGATTGTCAGCAAAAAATAGATTTTTACTAAGGGGAAATCTTTGATTGTCCGTCAGCACTGCTGAAGCTGTTCTACAAAAGATGGATGACATGCAGAAGATGAGGCGCAGACTGAGGGACAGAGGTGCCAAAGAAGAGGTGATCTAATGTGAAATTAATTATTAGTGTAAAACTGTGGCCTTTTTAAAAGATAAGCCTCAAATGAATTTGCATTTGACCTGGTGTGTTTGAGCAGCTCGGCGTATACACCAGGGGGAGAATAAGCAGATCACTGAGGACAAATGTGGAAAACAAAGACACAGAGGAGAGCCAAGGTGAGACATGAGATTTAATAACCACATTTGATTGCCTGCAAGGAATTGTTTAATGTATTTTAGTGTGGGTTAATTAATATTGTTA
The DNA here is from genome assembly GCF_046127955.1 of Nelusetta ayraudi. Taxonomy (NCBI): domain Eukaryota; kingdom Metazoa; phylum Chordata; class Actinopteri; order Tetraodontiformes; family Monacanthidae; genus Nelusetta; species Nelusetta ayraudi. The sequence continues at coordinate 2,761,834 of NW_027466186.1, read as the reverse complement.
TATTTCGGGCATTTGTGTGCCCTGTTGTCATTACATGCATACACAGCACTTATAACAGAGTTCTGAAGTTTCCTTTTTCTTTATTCCATCTGCTTTTAATTTTAGAGTTTCACTTTTTAAATCCAGCCCCCGATCATATCACAATGGTTAGACAGCAGAAAGGAGGTGACCAAATTCAGAGTAAGAGAAGTGGGGGGGGAAAAAGAAGAGGGATTGAAACACAGTTGAAGGCTTGGCAGAGAGGAACTCATAAAACTCAAACACCTTGCATTTGTCTCTAAAACAGGAGAGAAGGAGGACAGTGGTGGTGATGATGGTGATGAGGAGGTCGAGGAAGAAGATGGAGAAGACGATGATGATGATGATGATGATGATGATGACGACGACGACGACGACGACGACGAAGAGGAGGAAGACGACGAAGACGGCGAGGAAGGAAACCAGAGACGTTATGACTTTAGGCAGCGCAAGACTGTTGTTCGCTACCAGGCCCCACTGGATGGTATGATGTTCATATTTCTCGCCAAAATGACTCCTGTCATTGCCTTTTTCAGAATTAGATATGTAATTGACACATTTGAACATGGTGACATGCAGAAATTTGATCTGTTGATTCTTCTTCGGTGGGCATTGTTGAATCTGTTTGAGGGAGGCGGGCCTGTCTGAAATGTTCTGAGGCCTTTCCTCCAAAACCTTTTCACACCATGCAGACAGGCACTTGGTGCCTCAATGAATTATGTAATTTGTCATTATTAACCTCAATTGGCCCCTACTTGCGACCACATTTGTGGTGTGGTGACACAAATACAAACAGCAAACAAATAAAATATTAAAGTTACAACATAGAGCGTCGAAGTATTTAAAGAGAAAATTAATAGTGGTGTAATAACAGTCATGTTAGCCTTTGTACTTAAGCATAGACATCTACAAAATGCTCCTGATTTTTTTTGTTGTTGAATTTTTATGATTTTGACTCTTATCTTATATATCCGACTTTAATCTTAACTTTTGGTGTGTGTGTTTCACAATTGTAACTTTTATCTCGTATATATTTTTTGTCTTTCTCTTTCAATGGCAGACATGGCCACAGTGCTGTATAGCTGCCATTATTTATGCCTATTTTCTTATAATTATGTCTTCAATCTCATTCTGTATCTCTTAGTTTAGCTTCTTTTGTTTTCTTTGATGTTTGTAAAAGCTAATATAGCACTACCTCATGTTAAACAGAGCAGGAATGGAAGAGGAGAATGCCTTATGCATGTAATTTGTTCCCATTATGACTGACTGCACATCCATTTTGTACCATATTGTGGCTGGGATGTGATTCAGAGGTGGCTAGGATGTGATTCAGCCCCCCTTTATTCAGCCCCAATGACACACCTGTGTTCTTTTTTTTTTTCTTCTCAGAGCCCAGAGAGCCCAGGAAACGTAGCATGTACTTCAAGGACCACTCCTCTCCAACCAGACGCAGATATCGATTCAGCTCGACGGGTCCCAGGAGTCCCTACAGCAGCAGGAGAACCAACAGGTTAGTGTGACAGCGTTTAGCAAGAGGCCTATAAACCCCATATCTACGTTTAGGGTATTCATTCTCCCGCAGACACCCCTAGCACCTTTTCATTTCAAGAATTTGCTTTACCAAATATGTCATCCACATCACTGGGTGTTTACACCCGTGATGATTCTCAAATTTCTACACCTTTTTATTTTCCTTCTGATTTTCTTCACTCCGCCACCTGGGATAGTTCTGAGAGGTAAGGTCCTACTTCTATTTACTGTGAATCTGTAGTTGGTATTCTTGGGGATTTCAGTTTGTTAACATTCCACCAAAGGGGATTTTATGGCCAGCCCATCTGGAGAGTGAAAAAATCTTTACTGCACTTTGTTTTTCTTTTATTTCACTTTTTCACACTGTAATGCAAAAAAAGAGGAATGGAAATTTGAGAATTAAGCCTTAGCTGTGTGTTTGGATAACATTTCAATGACGTGTCATACTGGTGATGGCGCACTGCTGCACAGTGCTCACTCATCCTGTTTTTTAATTTATATTTACAGTCACTTATAATTTTTAACCTCTCAACTGACTCTGAGTGATTCTGTCCTGCTAGTCGGAGGAGGGAAAAGAAAATAAAGCATAATGTTGTTGGGATTCTTGCCATTACACATACATGGCCTGGCGGTGATGAAGACGCACCTCGAGTTATTAATGCTGCATCTCTTGCCTTTTCCAGACGAAGACACGCCATTCACAACACCGACTCCACCTCGTCATCCTCTGACGATGAACAATTCCAGAGAAGAAGAAATAAAAACAGGAGCAGGTCCGTCAACAGGTGAGAATGACAGTTCCAACTGAAGTACAATCTTCAACCACAAGGAGGGTGGTGCCGTTTTCTCAGTTACTAATATACTGTAATTATAACTAAGAAAAAAAAAATAAAAAATTGTATTATTGCTAGCTTATTTGCCATCAGAAAATGTGTTAGTGATAATTTGCAATGGCAGTCTGCGTGTGTTTTTGGCAGTTGTTAGTAAATGGTATAATTTGAAATCATCATGACAGTTGATAATGAACTTTATCATTTTAAATTCATGTTTACATTTCTGAAGACAGAGTTGCGCATTTGGTCCTAATGTATTCATGGACAAGACTAAAATAGTTCCTCAGAATAAAAATAAACTTCAAACCGGTTAAACAGACAAGGTGACAGTGACTACCAGAGCACATAATTCACATTCAGCATTTCTTGATTTCAATAGTGAAACTGTGAAATCTGTCAATGTGTGAGTCAAATTATACTTGAAAATGATAATCCTGTGTCTCACTTGAATCCTTACTAAGGACACTTTGTCCCCTGACCTCACTTGGGCAAGTGATCAAGTAAGCTAACTTTTTCCTCTACGTGTTTTGCAGATGTCTGCCGATGAACCTAATAAAAGACGACCTACTTGGGATTCACAAAGACAGGATGAAGATTGGTGCCAGCCTTGCTGATGTAGATCCCATGCACATAGACAAAACAGTAAGACGGCAGCAATGAAGCCAATGTTTTCTCAAGTGCATTGCGACAGGAATATAATGAGTAAACGGTGCACATGTAACGCACTCAGGTGGGCTTTGAAAGCGTCGGAGGTTTGAGCAGACACATCTCAGCGCTGAAGGAGATGGTGGTCTTCCCTCTGCTCTACCCAGAAGTCTTTGAGAGGTTCAAGATTCAGCCTCCCAGGTAAACATGACGGTGGAATTCTCGCATGTGTGAACTTCCCGAGTTATTGTTCTCCCATCTAACTTGAAGTCTTTGCCGTTGACGTTCTCCCGTCCTCAGGGGCTGTTTGTTTTATGGTCCTCCTGGCACGGGGAAAACTCTAGTCGCCAGAGCGCTGGCCAACGAATGCAGTCAGGGGGAAAGAAAAGTGTCGTTCTTCATGAGGAAGGGGGCCGACTGCCTCAGCAAGTGGGTGGGAGAATCAGAGAGGCAGCTTCGACTCCTTTTTGATCAGGTAAAATGAGCTTCTTTTAGTCATTACGAGCATTTTTCTCATTTCCTGTAAGCCTGAAAAGATTGATTTTTGTTCTGAGATGCAAATGAACACTTCAGTTCTGACTGAATAACTTCAAATCATATTTGCACTTCATCAGAAACAGCTTGTTTTGTATTATTTTGGTTCAAGGCATACCAGATGCGTCCATCCATTATTTTCTTTGATGAAATCGATGGTTTGGCTCCAGTCAGGTCCAGTCGGCAGGATCAGATCCACAGGTGAGCAGCACTCTTCTTTTAGAACAGCTAGGCTACTGAGACATAAAGGGCATCTATTTTCATGCCACTATCAAGTTCATCTCATGGCTCATTGTTAAAGTTTCACCTCTCACAAGTGTGTTTCAGGGAGATAAATTAAATACAGCAACATCTAATTATCCGCTTTATTCAATTTGTGCTGTGTAGAACTCGCATAAATGTAGATTTTAATTATTAGAATGGGCTGACTATTCTTTGGAAACATAATCCAAATGGGAAATGGAAAAGATCATTAAAATCTTTTTTGTTGTGTGTCTGCAGTTCCATAGTGTCAACCCTCCTGGCTCTTATGGATGGATTAGATGCTCGAGGAGAGGTGGTCGTGATCGGAGCCACAAACAGACTGGACTCCATTGACCCAGCTCTGAGAAGACCTGGCCGCTTCGACCGAGAGTTCCTCTTCGGCCTGCCAGATAGAAAGGTGCGAAAATACTGACGCTCCTTGTTGCTTTTCTGAATTAATCGGACACGTACTGTTAAAATTTTAAATCCTGTGATTTTACTTAACGGCAGGCAAGAATGGACATTCTTTTGATTCACACCAAACAGTGGACTCCGCCACCTTCTGAATCCTTTCTGGAAGAACTGGCTGACAAGTGTGTTGGTACGTTTGTGTGAAACACCACACTGCACCGCGCCGTCCTTGTGGTTGCCATCGTAATGGCATTTAACAGTAGAGGTCCTAGCGGTAGCAGACATGGCCCTACTTGTCAAGCTGACTTGCACCATGTATGTTTGAATATCCCAATCTCCATCTGTCCTCTCAGGTTACTGCGGTGCCGACATTAAAGCCGTGTGTTCAGAAGCTGCCCTCTGTGCACTGCGGCGCCGCTACCCCCAGATCTACTCCTCGTCGCAGAAACTCGTCCTCGACGTCGACTCTATCGCCATCACCAGCAAAGACTTCATGTCGGCCATGTTGAAGATGGTGCCCGCTTCTCAGAGGTGCAGCCAGTGAACCTGTCTTTTTTTTTTTTTTTTTTTTTTTAACCCTTTGCGAGCTGCCTTCATTTCCAATGCCTTGTTCTCATCAACGAATCAACATCGACCCGTTTTTGATCCTCAGGGCCGTTGTGTCGCCAGCTAAGGCGCTGATACCTGCCATTCGGCCCCTGTTGAGTGCAGTGCTGCAGAGCATCCTTCACGTGGTCAGCAAAGTCTTCCCACATGCAGAACAGGGCTTGAGAAAAAAGACAGAAGAAGGTTCAGTATTGCCTCTCCTTTACGTATCGTCATTTTGTCATATGATGAAGTCTCTAAGCTTTTGATCTCTTTTGCAGCCCCCAAATTGACAAGAAAATGTGCGTAAAAGCAGGTGCAATTTATGAAATGAATAGAGAAGTGCCCTGGTGTGTGCCAGAGTATTTTCAGTGACTATTTGACATGTTTAGTGCAGAACCTTGATAGAAACACCCAGGTTTTTCCATTCAGGATGGCTACTGTGCTTTGGGCCCTTTGTGGGGTAAAAAGCAAACGTTGATTAACTGCTAATCTGCATTTTTTCAGGGATCAGGTTTAACTTCTGCATTGTGTGCTTTTGTATTTCCAGATGGGGATTTTGGAATGTCTGAGGATGAGCTCATGTTCAGTGAGGATGAGGATGTGGAAGGCCTCTCTTCGGGACGAGACCCTCAATCCCAACTCCCGACACCTGCTGCTGCTGATAAACTCCTCCACCTCAACAGGTTGGCTGGCCACTAAAACCTTTGCCATTATTGTTGTCTGTTCCTATACAAACAGGGTCATGTTTTGCTTTATTGTCAGTCATAATTGTGTGTATGTGGTTTGAAATGGCAGGGTCAGGTTTTATGTGGAAAAATGAAGCTGATATTTGAAAAATGTTTCCTTTTCTTGACCAATCAGGCAAAAAATTTTTTAGGTGTGATCTGAGTACCTCTTTATTTCAGTCTGTTGTCTTCCAGATAATGACTTAGTTGTTTATTTTTTGAAAGAAAACTACACTCTAAATAAACGCTTAACAAGAATGACAATATTCCTACGACATTACTCATCACCTTGTCCCTGTTCCACGTGTAGGAGTGTGCTGAGCCAGCCGACCTCCTACCGACCTCGGCTTCTTTTGGAAGGTCGAGCGGGCTCGGGTCAGAGCTCCCACCTGGCTCCTGCGGTCCTGCACACTCTGGAGAAGTTCACCGTGTACACACTAGACATGGCGGTGCTGTTTGGAACCAGTGCAACTGCTCCGGAAGAGACCTGTGCTCAGGTTAGATAAAATACCAAAGACATATTTATGCATACAATTACATAAATACTAACTGACAGACAGCAATTGGTCATATTCCTTTGAATTTAAATCATCGCAGCCTTGTCAAATTCAGTGTGTCCTCTGTGATGGACGTCACTGGCCAAAATGGCTGCCACAGAGAATGTAGTTCATGGGCCCCGCCTCTTCTACAGCAGGAAGTGGGGATAAATATGTACTACAGACAGACATTTAAGTATTTTCTCATATGTTGTAGAACATACATGCTGTCAAATTCAAAAAATCAGCAATAATGGTGTATATTTATGACTCTCTATCAAGTTAGTCAGCACTCATGACTCATTTATTTGTTGTGTTTCAGATCTTTGTTGAGGCAAAGCGGACCTCTCCGAGTATCATTTACATCCCTTCCATCGGACTGTGGTGGGAAACTGTTGGTCCTGCCTTACGAGCCACCTTCCTCAGCCTGCTGAGCTCCATCCCTGCCTTCGCTCCCATTTTCCTCCTGGCCACATGCAGCTTTGAATACAGGGATCTCAGTGCTGAGGTACAGAAAAGAATGGGCCACCGTTCACACTCTACAACGAGAGAAACATTTATTTTCGATGGTTCAGGTTTTTTTCTTCAAATGAATGAACATGATTCGAACACTTTCTCTTCTGATCTGTCTTTCTCAGGTTCAGGAGTTGTTTCAGGCGGCACATGGCGAGGTTTTCAATATCCAACCCCCCTCCAGCATGGAGAGAAGAAACTTTTTTGAGGATCTGATCATCAACCAGGCTTCCAAAGCCCCGGCGTCCAAAAAGAAAGCTGGTAAGAAAAAAATAAAATAAAATAAATCGTGATGAAGTAAAACTATATGCTACTTACTGATTGGCAAAAGCACAAATTAGAATTTTGCACATTTACCACGCTAGTGATGCAACTTAAAGATATAATAAACACCATGTGATTATGTCCACTTTCTCGGAAACATTCCATAAAAAACCCTAGTAGAGTGTATTGTTGAAAAAACTGACGGCTAAATGACCTAAACTCACTGTATATTAATCGAAATTTACCCTGAAGCAATCATGTTGATAAGAATGGTTTAAAATAGTGATATTTGTGTGAAATTTTATGAAGTCCGCTCTTCTCCTCTCTTCAGTGCTCATTGCCTCGGAGGTGCTGCCCGTTGCCCCTCCCCCTCCCCCTCGGCAGCTGACTGAAGAGGAGGCCAAGCGATTGGAGGAGCAGGAGGAAGATACCCTCAGAGAGCTCCGCCTCTTCTTGCGGGACGTCACAACCCGCCTGTCGACAGATAAACGCTTCAAGGCTTTTACGAAGCCTGTCGACCTAGAAGAGGTACTTTATTCTGTATTGACATCAGATTTTTACCATTTCCTAGATGTACCTACTGTGTTTTATGCATGTGCTCTTTGCACTGTGTTTTAGGTAGCAGATTATGCCGACGTTATCAAGAAGCCTATGGACTTGTCAACAGTTCTCTCCAAGATTGACCTCCACCAATATAGGACGGTCAAAGAGTTCCTGGAAGACACGGATCTCATCTCGCAGAATGCTCTTGAGTACAACCCAGACAGGGACCCCTCAGGTAAAACTGATGAGGATGATACAGAAGTTTTACCATGGAAACTGTGACCGTACTTAGAAGTGCATGTGTGTATTGTCTCCAGACCGTCAGATCCGCCACAGAGCGTGCGCTCTGAAGGACACTGTCCATGCCATCATCAGAGATGAACTGGATGAAGACTTTGAGAAGATCTGCGAGGAGATCAAAGAATCTCGCAGTAAGAGAGGTGAAGATGAGTATTTATAACTGCGCCGGTTTGAAAGACAATTTGAGGACTTAGGTCTTCTTTCTGAGACGAGTAGCTCTTCACCAGTTTTAGAAGTCGTTGATGCTGCTGAATCAAAAAATATACTTGTATTACTAATTGTATTACTGTCATGGCTCATGGGTTTTCGTTCAACGAGATTTTTATCTGCGGTGAGGCTATGATATGACTGTGTGAAATATTTTGAATGTAATAGAGGAAGTGGATACTTGTCATCACAATTTTTAAATTAATTATAGTTACTTTGTGTTTTCTGATTTTAAACTTCAGCAAATTTGCTGTGATGCAACTGTTGACCGGTGCAACGTTTAACTGGAAAAGCAAGACTTTGTGGAATGTCATGACATATTTTCCTTTAATGCAGCTCTGAGATTATCTGAGGTTTATATCTGAGAATGTCCTCGTTTCATTTCAGGTTGCGCCACAGTCAAGTTTGCTCCTTCCTTCTACCATGTCCTTCCCAAAACGAAAGCACCAAAAACCACTGCTGAGGCCAAGGTCACTGAGTGCACCCCGCAGAAAGAGGGCACTGGAGCTGTTGCTGCTGTCAGTCTCACTAAAAGTGCCCCTGCAGTTACTGTACCTAAGAACACAGGTAATAACTGCCTGAAATGACCAAATGTTTCCTTTTCGAGTGAGGAAAAACAAGTAATTTTTGTTTCCCCCCCAGCTTACAAAAGGAAGAGGAGGAGAAATCGGTGGTCCAGTGGGTTCATTACAAAGAAGAAATACACCTCGTCGCCTCACACATCCAGGGACGAGTCACTCCTGGCGTCAGACGAGGATAACGGGGACGATGAGGACGCCGAAAAGGAAGGGGGAGCGTCGCGCAACAATTATGCGGGGAAAAACGGCGAGTCAGTTCCACGCCAGCTTGAACAGCAAGAACAGTCGGAGGAAAACAAAGCTGCAAATGAGAAAAGTGAAAGCGAGCCGGCAAACATCAATAAAGACAGGGAGGTAGAGGGAGACACCCAGGAACCAAGCAACACAGAGAAAAGTGATGGAACGAGCAGCCAGAAGCAGAACAAGCTCGACAACAACGAGGCCTCGATGGAGGAGGCCCAGCAGAACGGCCAGGCTGAGCCGGCAGAGGTGGCAGCAGCAGAGGCGACGACCGCTGGGACTTCGAAAGGGGCCAAAAGAGACGATGGGGGCAAAGGTTGGGGGCCATCTCAACGCTTATACTGTGATTGTTAACAGGCACTATAGATTCAAACACAACGGTCACATCGTTGCAGATAAAGTATCCGTGTTTTTTAGTGAATTAAGAAGCACTTGTTTACAGGAGGAAGCGGGTCTTGAAAATGGATGGATGTATTTTATTGTAACAATCTTATTTCAGAGCGGAACGCGAGGTGCATGACCCGGGCGCTGAAGAACGCTGTGATGCAGCAGCAGGTTTTCCACACAGAGAAAGCCCTGCAGATCTTGGATCAGGAGGCCGCTCCTCTCGTGGTTGACAGAGACAAATTAAAGGTGCGTGTCTAATTATAAGGTAGTATTGACTTTCCTGCTTCTGGACTCATGGCATGCAGTTTTATTTAATAACTTTAGTGTATTTTCTTATTGCTATACCCTTTGCCTTTATTCCTCAAAGGCGTTTCACCACTATAAAGATGAATGTCTATTGAAATTGGGTCACCAACATCGTACAAAATCCTGAAAGGTGTGCTTGCTATTCCTCAGGTGCTACTGGACAGAGTGGTGGCCAAGACTGAAGGCTATGAAGTCCGTCAGCTGGAGAAACTTTACGCTTTGCTCTGCCAGAGCATCTACAGGCACAGACGAGACTACAACAAAACTGCACTTATCCAGGTTGGCACTCCACTGTACTAGTGAGACAATTTAGGCTCAATCTTATTTGCTCCTTCGTCTCTCCTACTGGGCTCGTCCCCTCTATTTTACACATTGGCATTTAGATTAAAGGGTGTAAACATTCTTGTATAGGTTAAATACTGAGGTGAGGTGAAGTGCCGGGGCCAAATAGTTCTTGGAAGGCAGACAAGGGGCAGTCAAAAAATGTCTTTTGAATCTTGCTATGGTGAACAAATGCAAATACGTTTTAGTTAAACCATTTAAATTACAACAAGCATTGTGTTGTGTTGAGTTCAGTGTCGTGCGATTGGAATACAGTTCTTCTCCTCACAGAATCCATAAAATGAAGCACAGATCAGGAAGCTGTTAAACTAAAATTAGTGTATTAATGTTAGGTTCCTTTGATGTTTAATTTGTTTATTCCATAATTTAGAAAGGGAATTTTCAGGACCATGAATTGGCATGTCACAGAAGGATGCTTATTGCCCATTCAAGCTACATATAGTCACTGCTAAGGGTGGCATATTCAATTTTCTGCTCTAAAACAAAGGCTGTTTATAATGAAACTTGCTCCAGAAGAAGTGTCCCCTATTTACAGCATCAGATTTCAACAACTACTCCTTGTGACTCAGTGCCAGAGGGTAGGGAGAGGAGTCGGGGTAAAATGAGATTGAGTCTTAGTCTTTCTTTGTCATCAATCATTGAACGCTGATGATATTTCATTTAGTTGTATTATCTCTCGTTCCTTCGTTTGCTATGGTGATATCTATGTTAAACCGATGTATGTAACGTTTAATCAACAAACTGCCTTAACCCTATATTGTTGCTAATCTATCCTTTTTCTGTCACTTAATTAGGAGTTGGAGCAAGAGATCGGTGACTTCTGATGACACCTCAGCTGCAAGAATTGGGATTTTTTTTTTTTTTTTTTTTTTTTTAAATAGTATTGATAATAATAATGATAACAACAATAAATTACTGTAATCATCCAAGCATTTTTTAAAAAAAAAAAAAAAATATATATATACAAACACTATTTTCATGTGAACTAAACATTTTTGTGATTCAGCAAAATCTTTGTACTTATTTTCATATTAAATTAAATGACCCGTTTTCTGTATATAGCATAGAGTGCCTCGTCATGCATCATACTAGCGCTTGGCTGCCCTGGACTTTGCCTCAACATTTGGAATCAATTTTCTGTTAGATGAAAGATTCCTAATAATTTTCTCACGAACTTGTAGGTTTGGTCAGCTAAAAAGAATGAATAAATATAAAACTGAAATGATTTTGTAAAATTAAAATCGTACGTTATTTACATTGTGTAACCTCTAGCCTAGTTCATGCTTCAACCTGTTATATAACCTAAGGCAGTATTCTCATGATAATTTTAATAGAACTCTTGCCGTTTGACTTGCTTACAGAATATAAATATATTCATTACTTAATACCTTCGGTTTATTGTGTAAAGATATATAGTTTAAGATACTTTCATTTTCACGTTTTTAACGGTGTAATCGATATATATATATACACGTATTGCTTAGCATACGCGGTAGGTTGAGTTTTACGGTGACTTTACGTTGCGGATGTCACAGTTGAATGGCTAAGTAGGGCAGGGAAAGCCTGATTGGCAACAAAAACAAACCGCCAGCGATCTTTTGCTATGTCAGTGCTGTCCTCAAGTAACTTCATATCGCCAGCTCAGGTCACGTAAGGACATGCTGGCAGGCTGCCGAGTCTGTTAACGACTGAGTTGAAAGCAAACGTTACATTTGACTAAATTATTATCGAAAATGGTAAACTAGTAATTTCCACGACACGAAGCGACATGTAGGTATCCTGCGTTTGCCTTTTGGGTTGAATTTTTTTTTAAAAAAACGAATCGTTCGAATGCCGAGTCGCCGGGGAATGACGTCAGGACGTATCACATTGAATGATGACGCCGTTCGATCATTAAAAAAAAAGAAAAAAAAAATCTGCCTTTAAAAAATACCAGAGAATTAGGTCAGCAAACTAACGCGGCACCCACGGAGACTTTACAACTATACACCCGCGGTGCTTTGGAATCGCAAAGGTGGGACCTGAACGCAACATAAGCCGCTCCGGTGAGGGTCGAGATGTCCGGTGTTTCCAGCATCTTCAGACCGGGGCCGTAGCCGTTAGATTGGTCCGTCTGTCTGACTGTCTGCCTCCCTCCGCCGGGTTTTTGGGAGACCCGCAAGCCCACATAACGTGAACGCCACAGTGGCCCCGTCCTGTCTGGTGGGCTCTGAATGGTGTGCCATTCCGAAAGAGACCATCGCGCAGAACCTGAAGGCTTCCTCTGCGGATACCCAGGAGATTCTCGCCTCGTCTCGACAGCCTGGTAGCGATACAGTGCACGTTTCAGTAGTTCCAGTAAGTTTACCGCTAGACATGAACAATAATAATGACCGGCCCTGCTAACTAACACTAGCTAGTCACCACCCTCCCCCTTTTGCAAATAATACACGCCGTCGATGCCATATCGACACTGTTTATTTGTCAACTTGCTGCTTTTACGTTCTCTAACAATGTCGAATCGGCTAGCTTAGACTCAATTATTAATGAGGTGCTAACTCTTGAATGCAAATCATCTCGATGGCAGCTGCGCGTACGTGTCGCTGTTAATGTTATTGTTGAACACTGTGAGTGCTATTAGAAGAGTTTCGACAGCACTAGGAGATGAGGAGTAGGTCGCTGCAGGTATCTTTCAGTCTCTCTTTCGGTCTCTCAAGTGCTCATTACATCTGGCCATGTGCAACTTCAACAGTGAATGACCTTGTCGTAAATTAGGCGGTAACCATGAGGATGAGACACTGGTGCGCCTTAAGAGAGCTTCTTTCACACGTTAACGCAGAAAATTAAAATTTGGAGGAAACAGTTGCAGCCAACAAACGGTGTTGTGCCAAGGGTGAGCTCATCCCGTGATAACATTTTGGGCCCTGCCATTGTTTTCAAATGTGCAAGACCTGGCTGACTCAACATACTATTCCTTCACCACGAAAAGCAATAGTCTTACATTGAGAGTTAATTGGAATAAGACCTATCTTTTGCGTTGATATGGATGGTGTCCAGTTGGAAATCTTGCCAGCAACATATTTTGATGTTGCAAAGTTTGCATAAGGACACCCTTTCTGTTTTCTAAGTCAGGGGAAGAAAACTTACACATTCCATCTGCCTGCTCTTCATTCCCCCCCTCGGCTTTCTTATTTATTGTTAAATTGGCAGACATAACACATGGAATTGATAGTGTCTTTGGACATTAAAATATCTATTCTATTACCTTGCAAAACGTGAGGGGTAATTATGTTGTATGCAAATAAACAGCAACCACGCATTGTATTCCCACTGCTTAGGTGTATGGCAAGCCGCACAAATGCTGGATTGTGTAACAATCAAATAACAATTCATATTATTATGAAATGGAAACCAAATCATGATCATTATCTCTAAAATCGCTATTAGTGAAACATTCAACATAAAAAAAGAATGTCTGCCAACATTCACATTGTACACACATTGTTGTCCAACAGTATAGTTAAACAGTAATATCTTTGACAATTTATTTTAGCTTGGCTGTTTTTTTTTTTTTTTTTTTTAATGAACAATTCTAAAATCAGCATGCCACCTGTTGTGGAGCTTTTTTTTTTCTTTTTTTTTAATTTCCTTGTATTTTTAAATACCAAAAGTATGCAGCTCATGCTGAGAAATCAGGTCTTTGACTTCTATTACTTGCGTGAATGTGTGAAGACAGTATGTAATGAGGCATACAAAGAATTTTAATTGTGAGGCATCATAGTTGGATTGTGTTCACTATGTCTTCAGTTTACATAGGTTTTATGTCTTTCTTTTGTTCAGACGAGGGTTCTTGACATGTATCAGTGGAGCTTCCGCCTTCCTCAGAAGTGTCACTTGGTGGTGTGCGTGACTCGTCTTTACCAGTTGATGTTATGCCCCCGACCGCTGTCTGTTCACCTCTCCAGGATGCTGCTCCAGGTGAGGGAGAGCGTGTAGGTTCCCTCGTGCCGGTTCATCGTCCCCGAGCTCTGCCTACTTGTTTCAGTTGCCTCCCTGATCCAACGCTGGTGTTTATAGTCTTCTGTGTGGATGACTCTGGCCCCCGAATGGAGAATGGGGTAGTGGTGACACTACCGTACATCAGAGGGGTCACCAAACACATCCAAAGAACCATGAGGAAATGCAACATCAACACACCGGTCAACCCACGTAGAAAAATACGACAGATACTTGTACACACCAAGGAAAAACAGAAGAAAACAATAAATGCAACGTTACATATGAAATGCGATGTCAATCATGCAAATCCATTAAAAATCAGCCATAACCGATCATTGTAAAAGGGAAAATCACATCATGGACTGGGACAGTGCCAGAGTCATCCACACAGAAAGACAATAAACACCAGCGTTGGACGATGAACCGGCACGAGGGAGCCTACATGCTCTCTCACGCCTGGAGCAACATCCTGGAGAGGCGAGCAGACAGCGGGAGGCGTGACAGGTGGGTCACGCCTCCATAACATTAGCTGTTGAAGATGAGTCACACACGCAACCAAGTGACACTTCTGAGGAAGGCAGAAGCTCCGCCGAAACATGTCAAGGTACGGAACCCTCGTCTGAACAAAAGAAAGGCACAAACCTGTGAAAACTGTAGACATAGTGAACACAATCCGACTATGATGCCTCACAATTAAAGTCCTTTGTATGTATTATTACACACTGTCTTCACACGTTCACGCAACTAATCAAAGACCTGATTTCTCAGCATGAGCTGCAAACTTTTGGTATTTAAAAATACAAGGAAATAAAAAAAGAATTGCTTAACAACAGGTGGCATGCTGATTTTAGAATTGTTCATCAAAAAAAAAGTAAAGTAAAGTAAAGTGCAAAGACATTACTGTTTAACTATACTGTTAGACAAGAATGTTTCTATGTGAATGTTGGCAGACATTCTTACACCTGTGAGGCGTCATGTTTGTCTCATTTTTTTTCATTTATTTCCCCCCGCCATGTGCCCACCAGAACGACATGTTGGAGGAGTCTAGCATGTGAGCTCAACCAGCCAAAGGCATGTGAACCTCCACACCTCCAGTCCTATTTATCCTCCACTGAAAGTAAAACGTAGCTGTTTTGGACAATGTCGAGCCGCCGGAAGTCGACCACGCCGTGCATGGTGCTGCCCTCCGATGTGGTGGAGCCCGAGGAGGCAGAGGAGAAAGCAGACAGGACGAAGGAAGTAGAGCCCGTGGATGGGAAGGAAGGAAAGGTGAAGGAAGGTGCGGAGGAGGTGCCCACCGTCGAGGAGCTGGCTCAGGCAGTCGTGGTCGTCCCCACACCTCCAGATACGGGTAAGGCCCGCCCACAATCTTTTGCAACGGCAATGACAAGGGACTCGAAATGAAAATGCGTATAAAAATATTAAGATTTTTTATTCTGATTGTCCCAGATAATGCGCCCGCTGGAGATGACGTGAACATGCTCAGCCCTCCTGCCAAGCGAATCGCTCCCAATCCTCCGGAGGATCTGGCAAGCGACCAACCAGCCCAGGAGCAACCGTGCGATCCGCCTGATGACGGAACAGACCCTGCCGGCGTGGCCGCCATCTCCCTCAGCAAGACCCCTATCATGAGGATGAAGTCCAAATCGGAACCCAAGAGGATCGCCGTGTCCTTGAAGTCAGCGGACGAGGCGGCCGACGGCTTCGGTGGAGGCAACGAGGGCGACGTTGGAGGCGACCAAGAGCCCATTGAAGCTCCACTGGGCCCAATGACACCTGTGGAGATGCTGCTGCATGATTCCATGAAGCTTGGCGGAGCTGGTCTACTTGTTGGCCCACCCTCAGAGCAGCTAAGGAAATCGTCTGTGTTGAACACCCCAGTTTTGCCTCCAGGCCTGGCACAGGTAAGACTTCCTGTTTAATCGGCTAATGTGGACTTCTTTCAGCCTCACGTTATCTGTGAAAAGCTAAATTGGCATGGCAGATCGAAGCTTCTGAAAAAGCCAGAAGAAAGTGTTCAGAAATGGAAGTCAGAACTTTAAAGATGATTTCACTGGGCTTTCGGCCAATCAGGTTTGTTACCATTTGTTTTTGCTTCACCGAGGCGTGACATCAACCACACGTTGCTGGCGTGGCGAGCCAACATGCGCTGCAGTATTTTACTAGAAGAACCAGATAGTACTGCTCCCCGCGAGAAGCCTTTAATGCTTATTCTTGTAGTTTTTCTTGTCTAGTTGTAACGTACCACCTCCTGCTGCAGCATAACCACGTCGTCAGTCAGCAGTCGCTCGTCCCACAGTTGCTTCCTGTCTTTCTTGTTCACCTTCTTCCGTAGCATCGAAAGACAGCTCGCGTCCATTGTTTTCCGGTTTTGTCACAATTCATTCGGAGAAGATTGTTTGGGAAATTTTGTTGCTGTTCTCGGAGAATTGAAAATGTTTCGCCGGAGGTTTGGCAAGCAGGGCAGGCAAGTACTGGTCTTGAAATTTGAGGAATCCACGCACCTTTGCCAGGCTAACTGCACATTTCAGGCCGTGACTCAACTCCGTGGCAATCTAAACTGCAATAGCAGCGCTATCAATACAAATCTTTACTTCAGTCGTTCGTCTCTTGTTGCATTGCAGGTGCTTTCTGCTTTCCAGGCCCAGCACACTGCAGCAGCGGCAGCTCAGTCGCAACTATTGATTCCCCTCAGCAGCATCCCTTCCTACAGCGCCGCCATGGACACCAACCCCCTGCTGGGCAGCACATACAAGAAGTTCCCCTACCCCTCCATGGCTGAGATCGGCACCCTGGCAGCACAGACCCAGTTCACAGAGGAGCAGATAAAGGTAAGTAACAGACAAACTATATAGGACAAGGCAGTGAAGCATTAGTGTTAATATGTAAGACGTTTCCAGACAAATAATATTGGCCCTCCTAAAACTGTAAGTGGCGCAGTGAGTTGTCCTCGGTCTCTGCCCCAGGTGTGGTTTTCAGCTCAGCGACTGAAGCACGGCGTGAGCTGGACTCCAGAGGAGGTGGAGGAGGCCAGGAGGAAACAGTTTAACGGCACGGTGCACACGGTGCCCCAGACCATCACCGTCATACCAGCACACCAACTGTCCGCCGCGGCCAACGGCCTCCAGTCCATCTTGCAGACCTGTCAGATAGTGGGCCAGTCTGGCCTGGTGTTCACACAGGTAGGTAAGGAATGACGGCACACCACACCTGCCAAGACTGCTCTTGATGTACTGCAGCACCGGACTGACTTGCTAAACCTACAGCAGTGGGAAACAGACTTTCTGAACATCCTTAAAATTTGACGCGGTCCCAATTACTGTCATTAAATATTTTCCACTGATTTTTTTGTTTGTGTTTCAAAAGATGTGGCTGCTTTAGAAGCACACAAACAAATTGAAAACAAAATTCTTGTCGTTCTTGTACTCTGGATGCGTTGCAAGGGCCGTCATTTTGCTGAAACATCCAGTTCCGAGCTGGACGGAACAGTGCACGTGCAGCATGTGGATAAATGTAGGTGACTGCACTAAAATAAACTGCACTTGGAGACTTAAGACTGATTCCTAACACACTACAGTACATCACAAATGCATGAGATGTCTTAAAAGTTTATTTCCCACCACTGTACATGAAGTGAAACTGACTTGAATTGTCAGATTCGTGTGACCTTATCACCGACCCCAGTCGAAACCCCCAGGTTGCAATTTGTAGTAAATAACACATGAAACATAGGAAATGCTGTTTTTCTTTTCTTAGCAAGAACCACAGTGCCAAGGCAAATGTTTTCAGCTGCTATAAAACAACACTGGTTTCCTCAGGACCATTTCAGAATTTGGATTGTCTTTTCCAAATTTTCAGACAAGTTTTTTTTTATTTTCGGCAGTCAAAAACATGATGATATAATAAATCAACTTTTTTATTTGCTTGATTTTTTTCAAAATTAATTTGGTGTCCATGTATATTGTAATAGTAATAGACCATCTGATCATTCCCGAGCATGGCATCGCTGAGATGAGTCTAGTGGAGGACAAATTTCGCATCCTTTGGCACTTGACAATCACAGAGACTATAACAACCTCTAACTTCTAACCACAGCGATTTCACAGACTTTGTAGCTTTTGCTATAATACACATTTCAACATTTCTGAACACTGTTTAGGTGGGCCCAGGGGGAAACCTCCCAGTAAGCAGTCCCATCACTCTGACAGTGGCTGGCCTGCCCAGCCAGTCCCAAAGCTCCAGCAGAGTTTCCTGTCATCCCACCCCAACAAGCAGTGAGCTGAAACGGGCGACCACTATCCAACCCCCCTCTCTGTCTCCACAGGTAGTTACAGCACATGTCGCTTCAGGGTGCACTCACACCAGGGCCACTGGTTCCGTGCCTCGCTGAAGCACGAACCCCCCCGGCCCCCCATTCCTATATTTACTGGTGCTAATGCAGCGCACTTTGATGATTTTGTGTTTTGTTTTGGATTCATTTTCAAAATAGCCAACCTTCACACATGTCCAGATGTATCGAGTGCACGAGACAGCTGTTGAATTTCATTGCAGTCAAATTTCATTTGCATTTAATCGTGCTGCACTTGCTTTGTGCATTGTGCGCGTACTCGTGCTTGTTGCACGGCGCAGATCGCCCGGTGTGAGTGCCCCCTCGGACACTCTAGTGCTCTCAGTCGCTGACATTAGGTGCGGTGGTGACCCCGCGCCATCCCCTGTATGTTTTCTACTAGAATTCTGTTTCTCTTGCAGGCCTGTGTTTGCTGCGTCCCACGTCAGAAACCGTTTGTCATTCACTTCGTCTTTGGTTTGTTTGTTTTTTTCCCGCACCAGGAGAACTCGGCTCTCAGTGCCGACACGTTCAGCTTGCGACCCAAGAAGTCCAAAGAGCAGCTGGCCGAGCTGAAAGCCAGCTACCTGAAGAACCACTTTGTCACCGACGCTGAAATCGCCCGGCTCATGAAGGTCACCAACCTGACCAAGGGCGAGATCAAGAAGTGGTTCAGTGACACCCGGTACAACCAGCGCAACTCCAAAAACAGCCACGTCATCGTTTTCCACGACGGGGGAGGGCGGGGGGGTGGGGTGGTGGGGGGCGGGGTCGGCGTGATGGGGGGCGGGGCCGGCGGCGGCACCATCGTCATCGACTCGAGCGACGAGACCCCGACCTCCCCGCTCCCTCTGCGCACGGCCCCCGTCAGGGAGCGGGAGACGCGGCCCAAGACGTGGAACCCCTTCCCGGATTTCACCCTGCAGAAGTTCAAGGAGAAGACTCCCGAGCAGCTGGTGCTGCTGGAGGAGAGCTTCGAGAAGTGCGGCACGCCGTCGGACGAGGAGCTGAGCCGGCTGAGGACGGAGACCAAGCTCACCCGGCGGGAGATCGACGCCTGGTTCACCGAGAGACGGAAAATGCCCGCCGCCAACACCTCCTCGCCGGACTCCTCCGAGGGGGGGAAGATGGAGACGGACGACGGGCCGGGCGAGGACGGGGGTGCAGGACCCGGCTTGTCCTACCTGTCGGGCTCCTCGTCGTCTCGCAGGGGCAGCCAGACGCCGCCCGGTGGCCGCGGCAGGCACTTCTCCTCCTGCACCTACAAAGAGATGAGGGACAAGAGCAAAAAGTCCCCCGAGCAGCTTCACATGCTGAAAAGTGCCTTCGTGCGGGGCCAGTGGCCCACGCCCGAGGAGTACGACCAGCTGGCGGAGGAGACCGGCCTGACGCGCTCCTACATCGTCAGCTGGTTCGGCGACTCGCGCTACTCCTGGAAGAACAGCAACCTGAAATGGTTCCTGCAGTACCAGACCGGCAACATTGACTGGCCAAATGGTGGAGGTGGAGGAGGAGGAGGAGGTGGTGGAGGTGGAGGTGGAGGTGGAGGTGGAGGGGGCGGAGGAGGAGGAGGAGGAGGAGCGGGAGGAGGTGGCAGCAGCAAAGGAGGAGGAGGAGGAGGAGGCGGCGTTGGTCGTAAAAGGCGGCCCAGAAACCGAGGCTGGGGTCGGTCCCGGACCAGGAAGCAGCCGAGGAGGTCGGCGTCGTTCGGCACGGACGCGGCTCGGGCGACCGTCCCCAAGAAGGTCAAGAGCGGGAGGGAGATCCTGAAGGAGTACTACCTGAGGTACCGCTTCCTCAACGAGCAGGACCTGGACGAGCTCGTCACCAAGACCAACATGAGCTACGAACAGGTAACGAAAGAGCGGTCGCTAATGTCAAGACGAGGGGGGAAGACCCGCTGGCTGTTGTTTACAAGCTTGCAATAGCTCCTGGCTTTGGTCGCCACCAAGCCTGTGACTGGTCTGCTTGTCTTCTCACCGTCTAACAACCGTCCACTCCAGGGATTCTGTGTATACAATGGAGCTGAGACAATTCCCAGTTAGCAGTCCAGCAAGGTTGATTAGGATTATGAGCTCAATTTAGTCCGCTATCCAGTTCTTACAATACATCCATGAGCAAGACCCTTGCTCTATGTATGTTCTTATATGTCTATGGGAACCATTCTTAGGGTTGTAAAACCAAATTACTTTTATTTTACTGCAATTATGCACTCTTATGAATGTATTTATGGGCAGTGTATTTAGCTTTTAGCAATATAAAAATCATAAATCAAGCCAAATATTGCACACTGGACCTTTAATGGCAGCAAGAGCGGTGTCTGAAAGCTTTTTTTGATTTGATCAATGTGTGCACTAAATACAGTACTACCCAGAAAATTAGAATATCCTGAAAAGGTTGTAGTATTTCTGCAATTCAACTTAAAAGGTGAATTTGAAATATTATATAAACGGATAATATGCAAATGAATATATTTCAAGTTTTTATTTCTTTGGATTTTGCTGATCAGGTCTTGCAGCTTAAAAAAAAAACCCTCAAATTCAAAAGCTCAGAAAATTAGAATATTACACAAAGTCAAATCTTTGTAAAAATCTTAATCAGCAAAGTCACAACAAAGAACTGCTTGAGATATGTCAATAAAATTTGTTGGTTTCATCTTTTATGTTTAATTTTTCGGGTAGTACCTGTAGTACTAGAGTGTAGAACTCCCTCTTTAGGGAGCAAGGAACAAGTGGGTGATTTCAGACACAGTTCTTGAAATGCCACCGTCGCCTCCCCTCCCGCTCACCACACGGCCTCTCTCTCCCTCCGTCGAACAGGTGAGGGACTGGTTCGCAGAGGTCCAGCGGCGCCTGGACGCGGGCCTGGATCCCTTCCAGGAGTCGGTGGGCGGGAGACCCGGGGGGGACGGCGGCGGAGGGGACGGCCAGACCAAGGCCGGGGCCTCGGAGGGCCCGGTCGGGCCGGGGCTGGGGGAGGACGACGAGGACGTCGGGGAGGAGGACGACGGCGAGGAGACGGACGACAGCGAGGTTTGGGAGCCGTCGCGCAGCGTCAGGAAATCCCTCTCGGTTTCTGAAGATTAACGATCGGCCCGCAAGGTCCAATATCTGCTGCAGAATGTAACGAGAGGACGTGCCGACCACCTTTTGGCTAGGCGGGGGCCGGTGAGGGGCGCTGACAGCTGAACTCGGAATGGTAACTCTGTTGTGCATGTGCAACATTAGTTCACTGTTTCCTAACTACTTGTGAATGGTGTCTGCTGGAGACGGACAGGTGGATTATTAGCTTTAGCTCACACACGTCGGTTCGCTGCCGTAAAACAAAAAGAAAAGGTGTGACAGTGCAGGTGTGAGTGATCCTGAAGGAGGGGAAGGAGCAGATTTTGACAATGCCTAATGGAGCCGTTCACAACCAAAATTAGGAGAAAAAAAAAAGAAAAAATCATCTCCCTTATTTTGCAAAGTGCCAAAAAAATGTTAAAAATCACTTTTGATACACCGAAAAGCAGCACTGACTCAGCAGAAAACGACGGTTAGCATCGTCAGCGGTCGGTTTCATGTGCGATTTCACCATTCACGTTCACTGTGAAGAAAGCGGTTCATGAAACCGGCCAGACGGATGGTCTCCTCAAGTATTTCCAGATACGAGACACTGTTGTCATTTGTTATTTTTGCTGCGTTCTTTTGTGGTATGAACCCAGTACACACAGTGAGCTCCACATCTGCCTAATGCCACAGTCTCACGTTCTTAAGGTCCTTACACTCCTCCGCGAGCGAATTTGCGAGGCGAATAATTTGCTTTTATTTTCGAAGCCTCTTCAAGTCAACGCAACCTTCCACATCGCAGTGAATTTTGCCAACGGATGGCCCTTTGACCAATCAAAATGATGTTGACATGTCAATGACGTCACGTTAAAGCTTTCCTGGCTGCATCAGCCCCAGTCCACATCCATTCATTATCAGTTTCGTCATTTGTTCTCTCCGTCTGCAAACGTGGAGCCAGTTGACGGACCACTCCTTCAAATTGTCCGACGGACATTCTAAAGTACTTGCGAAAAATTCACTGGGTAATGTTTGAAATTTTCCTTTTTTTTAATCCAATCACCAGGACATCATCACTTGAGGATGTGGTCGACTCCATTGTTTCTCCTTTGGCACAAAAGAAAGAGAGGCAAGCTTCATTTGCCTAGCAAATTTTAAACGCCCATTCGCGTTTGGTGCGGACAGGAAAAATTCACATTTTCTTGTGGTTTATTCGCGCCGCTTGGCCTATTGCCCGGTGTGTCAGGACCTTTGGGATGAATTTCCAGATTTGGTTTCAACAGCAAAGCAAGTAAAACACAAATCTTTGGACGCCTATTTTTTAAAAAGGTGACGTGCTGCTAAAAGCACAGGGCTTCTTTCCATTTCAACTTCATGAATGGGAAAAAAAAGCTATTGTAAAATAAAAGCACACAAAGAGTAAAACAAACATGTGACATGTTTGCAAAGGTGCTTCAAAGCGAATCGCAGCTGCAAGCCAACGCTGAGCAACTTCCCCTTCATACTTCACGCATCCGATTGCAGTTCTCGTCTGTCTTGTTTTTTTTTCCTTTTTTTTTTAATACATTCTGACGTTTTTTTTTCTACCTAGCAACACCAATCAGGATCATTCCAGGCAACAGGTTTGAACCAGCAAGTCGTCGGAGCTGAAACATTTTAATGCTGTAAATGAATGCCGAGATGCTTTTAACAGACACCGGATGTGTGCGCAAGTCTTCCCTTTTTAGAGGCGCGTCGTTTCGTGAGCATAAGTGTTTTTAACTGGACTGGATTCTGATGAATCTGATGGAAAACACCACAGCGTATGTTAAACTTTTGCTATTTGTAAACCGTTTTTTCCATCTTTTTATACTGCACTACCCTGTGCTGTGCGGCCTTTTTAAAGGGTCACTTGTTTGTTTGTTTGTTTGTTTTTTATTTTGTGGATTTGGACAGTGCAAAGCTGCTGTTTAAACGTTGAATGTGTTGTCGCCCGAGCACTTGGGACGACGTGTGACAGAGACTATGAATCAGAATCTGGGTCCATTGAAATGATAAGACAAGCTGAACTATCTTTGCTGCAGTAGTGCGTCATGCTGAATTTGCTCACTGTGGGTTGCTGATGGTTTGTATGTGTGGACTGAATACAAAGACTGTGGTTTTAGTTGGGCAGAGTGTTCCTGCACAATGCTATTAACAATTTAGCTTTGGGGTTTTGGGCTCCTCACTCATGACAAAACGCAGCTTTTGAGTCCGATTTGCTCCTAACCTGCTCTGTCAACTAAGAATCCGTTACAGATTAACTCCAGTCTACACTGAAGGGAATTGTGAAGCACCAATGCTTAAAAAAAAAAAAGAAGATATAATTGCACTTTGTCCACAGGTGTACATTGTGGACTGAATCAAGATTAGGCACCTTAATCTCTTATTATACCATGAAATGGCTCTGAGAGACCAAATCAGCTTTGTATGACTTCAAAAGAAAACCAGTGTTTTGCCTTCTTTTATTTGTGCGTGTGTTCCAGGAGCGACCTGTTCACCCACTGCTCCATCAATGTGTGTGACGTATTGTTGGATGTCTACAAGGTTTAAAAAAGAAAAAAGAGAGAGAGAGAGAGAGAGAAAAAGTCTGTCACCAACTGCTCTGTGTGGCTAAATTGCACATCTTGAACCCTC
Source organism: Nelusetta ayraudi (assembly GCF_046127955.1). Taxonomy (NCBI): domain Eukaryota; kingdom Metazoa; phylum Chordata; class Actinopteri; order Tetraodontiformes; family Monacanthidae; genus Nelusetta; species Nelusetta ayraudi. The sequence goes on along the minus strand of NW_027466186.1, from coordinate 2,738,087 downwards.
TTGTTTTGTATTGTGGCTTTAATTCCAGAGGATTGTTTCCTAAATGTCCTTTCTTGTGCTTAGAATCCCATCCTTTCCCTCTTCTTGCCTTGTTTTTTTTTTTGGTTTTCTTCTTTTAAGAAAAGATGAATGCCTGGACTCTCAATGTGCACTTCCCAAGACATGTATCTGTCAGCTTTGGCTGCGCCCGGTTGCTTCTGCCTTTCTAAGTGGTCTAGAGAGAGAGACGGAGGAGGGGATGCGGGGACGTCTTGAAAAGACTGAAAACTCTTAAAGAAATCAAACGAGACATTTTCGGAAATCCCCCCCAACCCCCATTGTAATGCCTGAATGAACAGCGTGGCATTCGATCAGTGGCGGAGAACCTACCAAATAACCCTCCCCCCAAACCCCCTCTCTTCTTTCTGTTGTGTTCCTCGAGCTAAACTGACCAGGACGAGCGTCGGCGATCCGTTCCCGGTCGCAGTCCCATCACCAACAGGAGGGAGACTCCGATGAAGCTTTTGCAGAAAAAAAAAAACAAAACAAAAACCTACGTGCCTACACGGCTGGCTTGCGCACTTGCTTGAATGGAACTGCAACCAATTTCAACTGACAATGACGACGAGTGAGAATATGCTAACGGTCTGGGATTCGCAATGGGACTTTTTTTTTTTTTTTTTTTTTCCCCAGGAGGCCGATTTTGAACCGTGTTGTGCGATCCCGGACCGAGTGCTGCAAATATCTGAAGCTGACATTGCAAAAACGTGTGTCTTAGACCCTCCAACGGACCCTTGACGTCGGGATCCCCGTCGTGTTCTGTCACCGGAAGGGGCTACGTTCTCAGCACCACCCCCCCCCCCCCAAATTTGAAACCGATGTAGTCCGCCAACCGCGACAAAGCCAACCAGCCCAGCTGGTTGCTACTAAGTGGTTGAAGCGCTGCTCCATTTTTGTCCTGATGTGTCACGTGCCTGGTCCTGATGAGGTTAATGCAACGTATGAGGAATATCTTTTGTCTAATACTGCATGCAATAACCAAGACAAAACAAAAAAGCGTATTTGTACATACAATATTATGGGATGGTATACGCAGCGCAGCAGAAGCCTAATCTGGGATATTTGTGTAGCTTTAATGACAGCAGTTTAGTTTTTAGTGGGCGAGATCGATGTAAAGATGGGCCTGTTTCTATTTCATTAGTTAGCAACATTTTTGTACTGCTTTGGATTCTAATACATATATATATAGAAATATATATATATGTGTATACACACACACACACACACACACACACTATCAGTCAAAAGTTTGGACACACCTTCTCATGCAATTTTTGCACTGCAGATAAGATGGTGAAGACATCAAATATATGAGCAAGATATATGTAATTATGCAGCAAAGAAAAACATGTTAAATAAGTCTAAGTCTGTGTGTTCATACGTAGTTTTGATGCCTTCAGTGAGAAACTGCAATGTCAAATGGTCATGAGAATGAAAGAGAAGACATTAAATTCGGAGGGTGCGTCCAAACCTTTGACTGGCAGCTCTTCCACAGGTTAGGCATCTGGCTGCCTCGCTATTCCGCCCAACAAGTCTTTTACAGTGTGCTCCTTCTTGACCGTAGTCTGTTTTCTGAATGTTTTACTATGTTTCTATCTACGATAAGTGTGTCATTAGAACTCTTCGCAGCCATTAGTGAATGGTTTGTTTGTTTACAGTACGAGTCGCATATAATGTGTACAATAGAGTAACGAGTTTGAAATAGAACCAGTTTTAGTGTTCATCCAGTGTTGCACAAGTTAATTTCTTGGTACGATCTGTCGCATATATAAATACGGAATCAGAGCTCAGCAGAGGAGACATGGACTCAGTCGAGGTGACTGCTAATGAATGTGTTTGGTCAAATTGGGAAAGGTTTGGCGTTGTTTGTTGTGAGTCACAACTTTGCAGACAGGTTGCTCATCAACCCCTGATTCTCGTTAATTGAAATGCTTTATAAAACACTTAATAAATCATCAGCAAAGTCTTGTTTTTTTTCTTCCCAAGTATATTTCGCACAATATTCCAACTACTCCTTTGGGAATAAGGGTCCATAAGTGTCACAGTAAAAAAAAAAATGAAAAAAATCATTAAGATTAAAATAGCTTTCTAAATAAGAAAAATGCTGGGGTTAAACCTGATACATCCTGTAAATAACTGGTTACAGTGTGAACAGAAAGCCAATGTTTCCAAATATTCTTTGACTTGGCTGGACAGTGAACATTGTAACCTTTCAAAAAAAGAATTCAAAAGTGTTGCATTCTATACTAACTAATATGTCGCTTTGTTAGATCTGCTGGGTTGGACTGTGTTTTTAGGAGGATGAGGATTTCAAGTCTGACTGCAGACCCAGACTGTTTTTTGAAGTAAATAAATCCACATCTCTGTCAATTTAAATAGCAACTTTAAGCTTTCTCATGAATGAAATATATGTAAAGGCCTAATTTTTAACTGTTAAATGGATCTATTAAGATCAATAGAGTACAACTGCAGCTGTCTGTTTATAGTTAGAGTTACTTAAAAAGAAAAAAAAAGTCTACTTGCAAGAAGGCTGCCATGTTGCAGCACCACAGCCCAGAACATGAAACTGCTGTTTTGTGGTTTTTACCCCGACATCGCAGCTGTAGTTTAGAAAAGAAGTGACATCAGGTGAGGCATGAGGAAATGGACTGACATCTTTTGCATTAAGCTTTCTGACAAGCAGCGACTTAATGTAACGTGTAATGCACTTTTAAATCTATGAATAAATAAATTAGTGAGGATGATTCAATTCAGTGCCGCACCACTTTATGGATAGCCAAGTTCGTGCAGATCGTTAAATCGAGCCAGACAGGCTTCGTTTAACTGCCTTGTGCACAACTGCCTCCTCACTGCTGGTGTCTACAGTAATCTTTTTGGAAGAGGAATCAAGTGCTTTGATGTTTTCTGAGGCTTCTCTGAAGTGCCGTGTCTGCTCTCTGAGATGTGATTTTATATGTGACAGCCATCCTGTATTCCAGTAGAGCTAAGAGCTGTAGGGTTGGAATAAACCGAATAGTTTACCTGTTCTGTTGTGCACAAAAAAAAAATCCATATCTGTCTCCTTCGCTGTGTTAATGCTATCAGTGCTCACTTGTTTCTCTTGTGTTTAAACTAATAGTCTGTTGAATGTTTCCTATTGCCATCTGAAATTACAGCAGCAAGATATTTTGGTTAAAAAAAAAAAAAAAAGTGAAAAAAAAATCTGTTTTGTTGCTTTATATGGATTTAAAGAAAGAAAAGTTAGGATGCACTTTCCGTTTTTCTGACTTAAATTTGATCATTGACCTTTAATTTGTGTCACTCCTTCTCCAGCTTTAGTGTTACTAATCCATCCAGGATGGTTTTATTGAAAGATGACAGGGGAGTACTCATCTCATCTTCTGCTCCATCAAGCAGAGGCTTTACAACCAACACCATTTTAGAACAGTTTAGTAAAAAAATAAATAAATAAATAAAAAATTCTTTAGCTTCTGATTTGAACGGGTGTTTGGCTCCAATGGTTTCTTGGAAATAAACTGTCATCTCAGTCCTGTAATCCAGCATGAGCCGGGTACCTGACATGTAGAATTTGGAGATTAGAGGAGTTATTTGACTTTTTGGCAGATGATGAAGGCAAAGATTGTGTGTCTGCCACCGATGTTTAAAATAAAACTGCTCAAATTTGTGTTTTCCATCCCTGTTTCTGCAGAACTTTGAACCGCACTTTGCTTGTTGTCTTAGAGCTTCCATTATAAATGCTGATCCGACATGTGTGAGTTATAGGCTCCCTAGGAACTATACTTATAAATACTTTTTGTGGCCACTGTGATGTCCAGTCTATCGCTGTAAATCATTAGAGGGAGATGTTGCACAATCTTGAATTAAAAGCCCATAAGGTTCGACTAATCAGCTGCATTGCAGCTACTTGTTATTATTATTTTTTTTTTAAATAGATATCATAATAAGAAGTTTAAAAACCGTCTGAGAACCATTTATTTAAAAATTCGTTCCTCAAACTGTCACGCTGTTGTCCAAATGTCCTTATCCAGACGGACTCACAGACGGATGGTACAGACGCTGAGTGAAGTGTCTTGTGTACTTTCGGAGCCATTGTCCCATCTTGAATCGACGTTGTGCTGCAGATGGCGCTGTCTTCCCTCTAAGTCGGAACCTTTCTGCTAGGAACCGTTGTTCCACGGGTGCTCTCCTAGCCGAGCACATTAGGTAGGTGGACTGACCACGAGGAGGACGTAAATAAACAGTTCCAGTGGCGGCAACTGTCTCCATCCGAGCAGCCTCGTCTCATCAGCTCAACACATTTATGTTCATCGCTGCTTCCGGATGGAGATTTTCGGAAGCACATTTGATGACTCGGTGTTTTCGGAGGTGAAGGACCGGACCTGTGTTGGTCTGCCAAAATACAACGCGAAACTTTGTGAGCCAGAGGTGAGTCCACTGACTACAAACACTGGGTTCATGTATTTATTCTTTAGCTTACTGCAACGCATTGTCTTTTCTGACATATTTATATTTACTGTAATATTATGGAAAATCCCACTGTTAACAATCAATTATTATCTTCTTACTTCTTGTTTCTGTGTAGTGGTTTTGTGACAGTGCCGCCCTCGATACCGAAGACCCTTTGCAGAAGATAAAGGTGTTTAAATTTCGAGGTGACTTGTCTCTGAGACGGGGGAACTATCAGGTAACTGATATAATGTAACCCGTGGCACTGTATTTGTTCGTCAATTTCCCCTTCATGTTGAAAATAGCTTCATTAGGACAAACGCCACTCACAAACACAATTAAAACTTGATTCCAGAAACATTTTTTTTCCTTTTTGCGTTTAATGTCTGAAATCCTTGTGGCCTTTCGGTGGTCTCGGTCTGGTGGTTGCAGAAAGCCTTAGATGCTTACAGCAGCTGTCTGGAGTGGAACGGTGACAACATGACCGTCAAAAGAGACGTAGTGGAAGGAATGGCCCGATGCTGGAGCAAACTGGGGCAGCAAGACAAGGCACTGGACCTGGCTAACTTACTGGTAACTCCTCAGTTACATGTTTCATTATTAAAATGACCCTGAACTGAGTTTATTTTCTGTTATCATCTAAAGAGTCGTCCTTCAGTTTGCGTTGATCTCAGTATGTCGCTAGCTTGTCAGCTTGAGTCACTTATAACATCAGGCCTTTGTGAAGTCACAAAGGTCACTGCAGGAAGCTAGAACCCGAGCTTCTTTTATTTTCCTAAATGTGCGAGGCTGCTGAAGGTCATTTTCAAAACAGCTGATGGTGAACGCCGATGTTCATTGCGTGTTTCCTCAGAGCCAAGAAGCCTCCAACATCTGTCACCTGACTGGCATCCTACTGCTCAAGGTTGGTATTGAAAGAACAGGAACAAACAATCGATTGTAAACATCAATGTTTGTTTAGACGGCGATTAACACTGCTGTTGACTACTTGTGAAGGTCTCCATCTATCAGGAGTCCGGTTGCATGAGATCCAAGATGTCATCCCTGCAGCAGCTGTGCAGCTTGCTGCCCTTCAACCCGTGGCACTGGTTCAGCCTGGGCCAGACGTGTCTGCAGCTGCTGGAGTGCGGCTCAACAACAGGTAGGAGCAACTTCCTGTCAACAGCCTCTTTTTGGTTTATCAATCTACGCATTCCATCCATCCATCCATCCATCCATCCATCCATCCATCCATCTTCCTGAACTCAGGGTTGCGGGGTGGGGGCTCTGCTCAATCTAACCGGCCAACGAATGTGCATGAAAATGAATAGAAGATGGGATGACGGTTCTGTTGCTATGCTTGTGCTCCCCAGAGGGCGATGAACCAGCAGGGGTCAAGATTAATGAGGAGCCGCAGGAGGAAGCAGCAGAACTTCACCAGGACAAACTTTGGCTGAAAGCTTGCAGCTGTTACATCAGGACCAGGTGCAATGATCATCTGGTGTTTTCTTGTCAGGGTTCGGATCGTCACAAAAACCCTTTAGATATTATATCTGATGTGCAATATGTTCCACATCAATTAGGATCAGTAATTTTCAGTCAGTTCAGTTTTTTTACTCTATTGCGTATTAGTCTTATTATCAGTCATGCTTATGACTTGCCACCATAAGCCGTTGATTAAAAAAAAAAAAAAAAAAACAACAACAAAAAAAACAACAACAATCTTGTCTGTTGTCACCCTCAGACTTCTGTTAGAGATTCTTCGGCATCAGCAGTCCTCCTTCGTATTGCAACGCAGTGAAGATGCTCAAAAGACGACGGATGAGGCTCTACAAAGGCTACGTCCGAAAGAAACGACACTACAGGCTCTCACCGAGGTGAGCAAACATCTCTGGTTTTATGTTATGATCCCGCAGTTATGTCAGGGTCACGTACCGGCACACTCGCACCGTCTCCTCCATCCCGTCAGGTGATGTCTGAGGATCTCATCCCAGAAAAGATGAGAGAGGACCACAAGGACGGGGAGAGTCTGGCCAGTGTCAGCGTGCAAGACTTCAAGGTGCGCTGGTGGGATAAGATCCTGCAGACTGGAGTGCTAAAGACTGATGGCTGGTCAGCAAAATGAGGCTTGTTGTCTGAGAGGCGTGGAGACGGACGGACGGACGGAGATCCAGGACAAAGCTAAGAATGTTTGATGGCTAAGTTGTTTAGTCTATCAAAGCCAGGGATGCGACTTTGGAAGAAATGCAGCCCATCACGGGTTCAACACATTGAAAATAACACGATGGCGACATGGGTCAAGACGTGAGGGGTTCAAGCTTTTGAAGCGTTTGAAGAGGCAAAATCCCTCATACACAGCAGTGAGTATTAAATTTATACTAATGTACTGAAGTTGTGAGCCTCAAAGCTCTTTTAATTGCTTATTATCTTTTAATCATCATCATCATCATGCAATGTGTGAACTGGTTTCGTCATTTTTTTGCACCAGGACTTCCAATATTAAAATCACTTCACAGCAAAGAGAAGTTAAAGTTATTAAAAACCAAACACTGAATGTTTAATGTTGTTTCTATCAGGCTACTAAAGTTGAATGTATTTCTTCAAAGTCTGTTTGATGGCCACAAATATTTTGTCTCTGTGCGTCTTAGTTATTCTGAACAATTTGGTCCCCTTTGTTTTTGTTTTATTATGTAACAAGCTTTATTCCAGTGGCTGTTGTACATTTTGTATGAATTGTCAGAAATTGTAAACAAAAACAAATCTCGAAATCCCTTTGAATTAGTGGTCTTGTTTTTCTTGTGCATTGAAAGCCAACAAGAAGAGTGAAGCTCGCCTGACAGTTGTTCAGAAAGAAGTTGAAGAGATCGATAAGTTCACATACCTGCGCCCGAGGAAGGAAGGAGGAAGCACACATTTTCTTGGAGATTTAACAAAGATATGGACTTGGAAATATAAACTTTGAGTCGCAAGTTTATTTTTGAGATTTCAAAACAGACATCCTAATACACAACCTCCAGACCATTTTCACTAGCACAGAGTACAGGACTACTCTGGAAATGCTGGCAAGGATCGTCCCTGGGTGGGCTCGAACCACCAACCTTTCGGTTAACAGCCGAACGCGCTAGCCGATTGCGCCACAGAGACACAGTTTCGTGGACGTTTAACAAAGATATGGACATGGAAATATAAACTGTGAGTGGCAAAATTATTGTGGAGATTTCAAAAGTGACATCTCATCAGACTAACATCATTAAATACCGAGGCTCCAGGCCATCTTAACTAGCAAAGAGGACATGATTACTCTGGTAATGCAGGCAAGTATCGTCCCTGGGTGGGCTCGAACCACCAACCTTTCGGTTAACAGCCGAACGCGCTAGCCGATTGCACCACAGAGACACAATTTCTTGGACGTTTAACAAAGATATGGACATGGAAATATAAACCGTGAGTGGCAAAATTATTGTGGAGATTTCAAAGGTGACGTCTGGGATGAGTATCATTCATAATGATATATAACTCAGAGAGTTTGTTGGTTCAGGAGAGTCTAGCAAGCTAGTAACCCTTCATATGGCTCTGGACCAATGAATTAGCTCTCAGTTCCTAAAAGGTGGGTTGACTCTTAGCTTAACATAAACAGGTCATTAAATGTGCTGTTAAATTATTATACAAGGGACATCCAGATTACTCAGGTTTCAGAGAACAGAGTTCTTTACTTGATTCTCGGTGGCTGGAACTTTCCACTGAAACAGAAGCACAGACAGACAGAAGGTTTGATCCCACTGCAGTGGCTTGGTTTGTCAGAGCAGGGCACTTGAGCGTCTGATCAAAGCGCTTTCCCGCTCTGTAGCTATGCACCGACTACTCGTTTGACGTCAGTGTCCCTCAATTTACTCAACTGCTTAGCCGGTTTTACGGCTGACCGCAGGACACTTGAACCCTGTGCATATTATCTACATCAGAGGCGGAACAAAAACCAGATCAGTCGCAGAGATATCATTCTCTTGTCACTCTTTGAAGAGCAAAACCTTGGTTCTGTTTTAAAAACACATTTTCAATTTCCCAACATCCTCACTTACACTGCACCTCACTTTCACCTCCTCACTTGCAGTATGTTTGCTTGTCGCTGTGTCTGCTGTGGTGTTGAGCAGAAGGCGCATTAGCACGTTATTGACAACACCTGTGTGGGTCTGAAAGGCCCAGGGCTAAGAAACCATTTACAGCCTCTCTGTGTGCCGTAACATCCAAGAAGAGTCAACAGGATACCCCCCCCCCCCCCCACAAAAAAAAAACACAGTTTCAACACACTTGGCAATGTATTTATCGTTACCTGTATATAATTTGACATGATAGAATACTTTTTTTTTTTTTTTTTTTCGCTTTGTTTCGGATGCAGTGCTGTCATGTGCAAAAACAAGCTGTACCGCAAACTGGCATAACTGAGAGCCAGCTACTTCTAGACCACTCGCACAAACAAAGGTATGATCTAATATTCCATGACACAGCCAGGGCTTCTGATTAGGTTTGCTGTCTAACAGAAAAGACATTTTTAGAGGTATTTTATGTCACGTGTACATGAAAAACATACTGCATAGATAAAAGAAAAGTGTCAAAAAATTGAAATCTGGATCTGCACTTAGCGACCAAAGGACAGCCATTATGTCCACAGCTGCCCATGGTGATAGATCATACTGGTAACCCTTTTTCTCTGTCCTGTTATTCCATAGAGACTAACGCGAGGCCTTGACCTCCCTCAGTTATGTTCTTGCACCCGGTGTAAAAAGCACCGCCGGTCATTTGAGCTCAAGCTCCGCCTCAACGATGTGACACCAGGCCTCCAGCTCGCCTGCTGCCCGGCTTCGTAGGCGCTCCTGACGGAGCCGTGGCGGGCGGCGGGTCTGGACTGCGCGTTGCGTTTGGCTTTGATGTCTGACAACAGCAGACAACTTGGCTGGCGCTGGCCACTCATGGTGCTCAGGGCCGGCGCTGAGACCAGCGACTCTGCGCTCCGGTGCGACTGGAAGCGGGATTGCTGGCGGTACCGGTCGGGCTGATCCTGGGCTCGGGGTCTGTGGCGAGAGCCCTTGTGGTGGTTCAGTATGTGCTCTTTGGCGTGGGTGAAAAAGGAGAGGAACCCAGCATTTCTGTCTTTTTTCACCGGCAAGGACGGAGACAGAGCTTGAGAGCACGTTGGCTGTAAATGAACCCTCGGTTTGAAGTTTGGTGGGCAGGACCAATCTCGCCTTTGCACGCTTGGCCGGACGGCAGTCCCCAGTGCTTTGAATAACCCGTCTCTCTGCCTCTGCCGGACGCCTGGACCTTCAGCACCTCGGCCGTTGACCGCCTGCGGTTTTAAAAAGGTCTTTAGGCACGGAGGTCTGTGTTGTCTGCTCAATGGCGGGGCGGTCTGCTGCAGGTTGGATTCCGGAAGCGGGTCGGCTATACAGCTGATGGTGAGGCTGCTGAGCTCGGACTGAATGGTCGACACCAGGGAGTCACTGAGCAGGTCTGAGGAACCCGAGTCGTGGTTCGAGATCTTCTCCAGAGTTTCTGCGTCTGTTGTCGTTGAGCTGTCGGTCGTATCCTCCGCCTGCCCCGCAGATGCCCTCAGTATTTCCTCTGCATGGAGCAGAGGTTCAAGGTCCAGTCGTGGATGCTGCGTGTTGTCCTTGTCCTCTGTGCGCTCAGAGACTGAGCTCTGTAGCTCGGCAAGAGATTCAGGCTTGGCAGTTTGAGTGTCTTCAGTCCGAGTCAGTTTCGCCTCAAAGTCTTTGTCTTGGTCCTTCTGAGAGGCGTGCACCGAGTTGTAAATGTTAAGTGGGAGAGTCCGGGACACGGACTCGTAAGTGGCAAAGCCCGGAACGGGTGTGGAGCTGGAGTTGAGCCGGTGGAACTCCTGATGGAAAGGTAAGACCGTGTTGCCCTTTACCAGAACAGCGTGACAGCGGTGGACCTGCCCCGACAGCCAGGAGAAGCTGGCAACACACACACACACACACACACACACACACACACACACACACGCACAGATTCGGAAGTTAGAGCGGTTGCACAATATCTGTTATTACAGCGTGAGCTCGTGTGACTGCGGATCATTTGTGTGCACAAGTGTTTGTGTTTCACATGAGTACCTGTATGTGCCAGTCAGCGCCTCAGTCCAGTCTCTGATGACGAAGCTCTCAGTCATCTGACCCGTCAGCCTCCTCCCGGTCCTGGCGCAGTAGGTGTGTCCAACGACACTCCGCACCGAAAACCTCTACAAATGCATCACAGGACTTTTTCAATGAACTGAACCTTTTATTTATTTTTTTCAAATTTGTGTGTGGATCAGTTCGGGCATTTCACAAAATTAGCTTTGATTTTACATTTTGCTTTTAGTTTAAAGTTTTTTTATTTTTATTTGAAAAATATTGTTCAAAACATGCAGTGGCTGATGCAAAGGCCGAAAGGAATTCCGGAGCATCGTCGCAATGTTGTTTTTGACTGACAGACTTTTATCACGTGCGGCGCGACGACTTTCGGCTCACGTCCAACAACATGCACCTTTACGAGCTTTTAAACCGGCCCGTGTTTGTTCAGCTCCAGGCATGTACTGCAGCCCTGGGTCACCTCGCAAAGAAGTTGCAAAGAAGGACTCCCCCCCCCGCCCCCGTCAGTCTACTTCTGTTTGAACACGTTCGTACTGAAGACGGCTGAAAGGTCAAAGGCTCACATGTACTCACGGGGAAGTTTTTGCCATCGAGTTCGAGCCCCCGCCACATGTCGACAAACAGGTTGAGGTTGGAGCGGTCAAGCAGCAGGTGAACAGACACGTTCCTCTTCTTGCAGGCCACCAGGACGTCGCACAGCAGCTCCACGTCACTGAAGAATTCCATCACTATAGCCAAGGCCTGCGTAGACAAGTTGACAAGCGTTCGTTCTTTCATTCTTCCACCACATCACACATTCCGCAGGAATATGGTAAATTCTCTTCATACCGTGTGAGTGCATTTGCCTGAGAATTAAGAAGGAAAAAACCAAACAGAGACAGGAAATGCACACACCATTTTTGCTTCTCTGATGAAGTTTCTGACCACGTCTTTAATGCCAGCAGGCCTTATGTCTGACGGGAGGTAAATCTGCACGGTAGGCTCGTCCTGGACCTGATTGGTGCCTGTAACACCTGGCGGGCAGGAGAAAAAAAACATTCAGAATTTGCAGGAACACTACAGAGGAGCTCCACTTTGGTTCAGTTGACTTTACCATTTTCTCTGTTGGGTGTGAGGGTCAGCTCAGTTTCTGCGGACGTCATTTTGTAGGTCAGCTCAGTCTCGGAGAGGACGGACAATCTTTCAAATTGGTCATCAGAAGCGTCAGGAGCAGCTGCGTTAAAAAAAAAAAAAAAGAGGTCCAACACAATAGATGAGGCAGCGTCCGTTGGATTTAAATGTGACCCAGTTATTAAAGGACCCAAACCTGTTTTTAATCTAATTTTTGACATATGACTCAGAAAGCTAGGAGGAATTAACTGGAACTACCTTAAACGGATTTTTAATGCTAATCCTCACAATTGCTCAGTTTTGACTTCAGAAACTGATACTTTCTCACTTTCAGCTCACGTTTGCTAGAAAACAGATCAAACAAAAAACATAAAAAAACAAACAAACAACAGACATGACTAGAGGCTAATTTTATTGTTAGGAAACATTTGTAATGTTATTTTGTATATATAGAGCAGGCATTGTCAAACTACGGCCCATTGAGATTTTTGATCCAGCCCATCGAACTTGAAGAAAAGTCATAAAATAGCTGTATTTCATCCTTTTTGTGTGTGTTATAAGAGTGGTTTCAATAAAGAGCTAAATACTGTGGGGCTTCAAAGACACGGATTTTATTCTAATGTTTTTGTTCATTTTCAATAGATATTAAAGCATGTTTTCTACATATCCCATGACATATTTTGTTCATCTGCTCCTGCTCCGGCCCCCTCCGTCACATTTTAAAACCCATTGTGGCCCCACCAGTCAAAAGGTTTGCCCACCCCTGCTATAGAACATTACAATTGATTTTGCAGGTGCGTCGGTGGAAAACACTCACAGCCTGCGCTGCCGTCCGTCCCATTTTGCAGGATGTAGGTCTTCTCCGGCTCCGACAGGAAGTCCACTTCCCCCTCCGCGGTCAGCATCTTGTGGTACGCCTCCAAACCTTGAGTGAGCATGGAGTCCACCGCCAGCCGCACGCTTTCGTTGTGGCTCAGGTCCGGCTGGGTCCTGCAGGTGTCCAGGTAGGAGAAGGAGGAGATGCAGAGGTCCTTGATGCGTCGCCTCATCTTCCCCTGGGGTTTAAACGTCCTTTGGTACACCATGGTAGTGCCGCCGTTCTCCATGCAGAACGGTACTGCAGAATCGAGTCCTCCTCAGTGATTCGTCCGTAAAAGCAGCAGCCGGCTGAGGCCAGAGCCGTGCATTAATCCTCGGCGACCGGGACGAGACTGTTTGGCTTCAGGTTTCTGAAGTGCAAGGCAGGGACATTCGGTTTTGCCGCCTGCTGGGAGGTAAAGACAACAAGAGACACGCCCCTTGCCTTCAGGGCCGATGATTTGCAGCGAACTAGTTGAGACAGTTGGGCGCAAAAGTCGTGCAGTTACATGTCTGACGTGACCTTTAAGGATGTGACAGCTGGGAATGTACAAACCACGTCTAATGGTTTAGCGATGCGCAGGTTTAGTGCTCAAGCTCAAGGACCAAAATATAATCATTCAATTATTCTGCACTGCAGAGCAAGTGAGGACTCCGGGTAACTAAAAAAATAGTTAAGAGACAATGAGTGACAGGAATGGTGATGGCTGTCATTCCAGATCAGGCCAGGCCACACCTGGATGCTAAGGGACCACAAGCAGACAGTGTGCAGACACGCCCAGACCAACAGCAGGTCTTTTTTTCACTCGATCATTGGCTCGAGTCCATCACTTCTTTTGTCTTGCTCTTCCTTTTCAATAGAACAAATGTCTCAGACACAAAACTTCAGGACAATCTCACTTCGAAATGTCCCAACCAAACTTGCCGCCTCTGTGTGTGGACGCCCCTTTAAAACAGGACCTCTTATACTTTATGTTTGGAATTGTTTACACACTGACACAGGAGCTAAACAAGATTAACAAGATCTCTTTGAAAAATACATTTTAAGCAGAAAGCAAAATACATGAAAAGGAATCGTTGACTTTGCAATCTTTTTGGCATGTGCTGAGTTTATGGGATTACAAAGATGACAAATTAGATTCTTTAAATCCCATTTCTGGATTTGGACAAAAGCCCAGAACACCCACATGGAAAATTCCTAAGTTGAATAGGCTCATTAACAAAAGATCATAGCATCACGATAAGATCCTGACAGAGAGACTGTGTCATATATACAAGGACTACTTGAACTCATAAATACTGCGTTAACATTTGCTATCAAAACAGTTCAAACGCAAATGATTGCAGGTGTTTTAGTCACATTTCAGACACGGAATCTCAAAAATAAGAACAAACACAAATATGAAGGAAGATTTGTACAATTGTTTTATTCAAAACTAGTTTTAAATAAGATAATTTACATGAAATACGTTCAAGTGGAAGTGAAAAAAAAAAAAAAACGCGATTTCCGATTAAAAAACATTGTGCAAAAATACAAAGAAAGAAAAAAAAGCGGTGTAACAATAACAGAGATGTGATGACTGCAGGCTTATTTCCAGAGGACCCTCCCATTTATTAAAGACGGCTCCCAAACCACTGGCTAAAAAAAAACTGTTGTTGTTTAACAAACTGGTTTTCATTAAGAGACATGCAATAACAGCCAGTTTCAACTGGTATTTGCCAAGTACGTGGTGGTTTTGTGTACTTCCAGCTTTCTTGGAGGGGCAACGCGAGGACAGAGACGCGTTCACTGGGGGACGGAGGACGTTGTGTGGACCGACTGGCAGGAGGTGGCGCTGCCTTCTCGGCCTCTGGCAGCCAGTTTCTGCCTCAGCTGCCGGACTTCTCTCAGCAGGACTCGCTCGCTGTTGTCCAGGTGGGCCCGGCCTCTGTCCAGGGAGACTGAGGGACAGACAGCAAATCGCAGTGGGAGAGTGTGGAAACCCAGTTGGAGCAAATAGTTGAGTTATGAAGGGGACACTTCAAAAAAAAAGAAAAGAAAACGGAGGCTTCAATCAGGCCTCGGAGTTGGCTGACAACAGGTGTTTCCAATGATACTAATTAAGCTGCTGTTCAATTCCCTTTGTACTTTGTTGCATGTCACGGAGTCATTATTTACTGTTTCATCTGCTGGGGATTTGCTCTTTGATCACCAGTCCAGGTTCTGTGACTGCTGCCGCCTAAATTGGATGTGCAGTACCTGCTGTTCCAACTACCACCAGTGGCTGCTTTTCCATTACAATTTTTCACAAAATAAAAGCGATATTTCTAAAATTTAGACAAAGTGCAAGTTTGGGTGTTTCCATGACCAGTTTTTTTTATTGCGATATTTTAGTTTTTTTGTGCAATTCTAGGGGCAATGGAAACACAGCTATTGTCACAAGAGGTCTTACTTCATAACGCACCGTTACTGTTTGGTTTCTGCCTGACTATAGAAACAGATCAATTGTCTAGAAACGTGCGTTAAAAACTTGATCCACGTGAAAAGTGTCCCGAGATAACTTTCTGTTGAGATGGCACCGCGCAAATAATGCAGATTAAAATTGAATCCAAGTCTGAGGAATCCCGATGCTGCTCGTGTGCCTCTTGGCTCGTGGTAAATAATCTAAAAGATTCGACTACATTCACCAACAGGCAGTTTCTTGTCCGTCTACGTCTTGGCTGCAATTCGGCAAACACATTGGCAAGACCGATCAAATTTCCAGGTAAGCGAACACATTGGAAGCGCATCGTCGTAAATAAATGTATTTTTTTTTTTTAACGGCCCTCTTTATTTGAGAAAGTGAATCACACTGGATAGGTCGTGCCATCACTCGCCCAGATCAGCTGTTGTTTATCGCTGCTTTGCTTCTGGTGTCCCTGTAATCAGGTTTTATGTGGCGTTATGCAACAGCTGGTTCTGACCAAACACCTTGTGATTGGACGAGGGGCATTCACTGAGTGATTACACGTAGCGCAACATTGCATTGATTTGAAGAAATGTTTTGTATTTTGGGTTTCAGTTCCTTTACAACATGGCAGTTGTGCGGATGTTCAAGGTTAACTGTATAATATTTGGAGATTTTGAGAAAGAAACAGTGACAAAAAGTCGTTTTTTTAGATTCTTTGTCTTTCAACTCCCCTGCATGAGCTTGGCGGTGAGCTACGGTGGCCTGTGCACCCAAACCTGGATACCTGGTCCACCTTCTTCTTTGTTGGTTTATTTGAAGACGCAAGCAGTTGCCATAATTATTAAAAGGCACTGTCAGGAGGGCTGGATTTCCATTCCCAACTTTCTTAATAATATGGTGCTGCAGCAAACTGGGAGTAAGACCCTTATTGCTCTTTGTATATTCTTATATATATATATATAAAAAAACTGCTTTTATTGTACTGCAATTATATACTTTCATTAATGTATTTATGGGCAGTATATTAAGCTTATACCAATATAAAAACCATAACTCATGCCAAATATTACACACTGGACTTTTAAGTTGTGGTTCAAGTGATATTAAGGACCACTGGGACAAGGTGCCACAACACAATATCACAAGAACAACAAGCACGTTTGAACGATTGAGAAGAAGTCTCCAAATGATTTTTTTTTGGCCAACTTACAATTAAGCGAGTTGCTCCCTGACGGCGAGGTACTGTTCAGACAAACTATCCTCGTCCCCGCCTCTTCTGCGGTGGTTGCTGCCCGGCTCGCGCACTGTCCGCCTCCGGCAGGATCGGCGAAAGTCACCCTGGGCCTGTGAGGAAGTCCCACGCTCCAGTAGGGCGACTCCTCCGTCCTCTGCCTCTGCTCCGCTGTCAGCAAAACAAGCACTGCAGTGTCAAAAGCACTGCAACATTCAGCTCAGTCTGTGGTATGCATGTATGTGTGTGTGTGTGTGTGTGTGTGTGTGTGTGTGTGTGTGTGTGTGTGTGTGTGTGTGTGTGTGTGTGTGTGCTTCCACCTGTGTTTGATCGAAGCCGCCAGAGCTCCTGCGACTGATCGCAGGTGCTCCTCACGTCATCCCACTGTACAGTGACAAAATCACAATATTACAGTTGGCAGTATTTACACACTGATATTCAGTAATCGGCAACAAAGTATTATTTTTCCTAATTTCCAATGCCTTTCAGTGATGCAGACGTAACCCTATTCACTGCATCCTCTTCCTTACATCAGCCAACTTCATGCATGGTGACCAAAAAAGCCCATAAACAATACTGTAACATCTCGGCATAAACGAACAAATACAGCATGTGATGTGTCAACCAACAAACGGTGGAGTTTTTCTCACCTTCATCCCTGCCGTGTGTCTTCTGCTAGCAGCCAGTCTGACCTCCTCCTGCTCCGCGTCCACCTGCTGCAGGCGCTGCGGCGCATCTCTGTGCCACTGGGACTCCAGCTGGTCCGCCTCTGCCCCAGGCGCCTCCAACACCTGTGTTTGCGTGCGCCGGGGTGTGTTAACGGCGAGAGAAAGCTCGCATACGGAAGAGCAGATTCAAAACGACGCTCCGACAGCTGCACCGGTGCAACGGGGCCGCAAGCAAACACATGTCGGTATTTCTGCTCAGACCCCCCCGAGATGGGATGTTTTCTCCAACCTGCTTGTTGGTCCCCGTGTTATGTCGCAACTTTGATTTGCTCTTCTTCTTCTCTTCTGTGTGTTCCACGGCCTGTTGCTTTTCCAATGAGTGCTGCAGGGAAACAATAATTCACAATAAGAATAAACAAATGGATGGATAGATAGATAGATAGGTAGATAGATAGATAGATAGATAGATAGATAGATAGATAGATAGATGTACTTTATTGATCCAAAATTGGGAAACTACACATTGCAAAATAAACAATCTGACACACAAGATTGACCCTTGTAAACCTCCTAAATTGTTGAATGTATCCATTGGCTAAGGAGCACATAGAAAACATGGAAGGCATGAAGCATGAAAGCTCTAGAATCTTTGTGCAAAGTCAGTCTGTAAATCAGTGCAGTCAATCAATCTTCATCGCCAAGGAAAGCCTCCACTGCCGCTCTGTGTTCTTCTAATTAATTGAATAAGGTAATCAGGTGCAGTTTGTACTAGCATGTAGTGCAGTGTGGAAGAGGGAGCAGCACAGCGAAAGGGAAACTGAGCGTCACCTGTTCGAGACGCATCCTCTGCGCTTCCAAGTCTCTGCGTCGGACTCTCAGATCCTGGATTGCTGCGACTATTTCCTGCTCCCGAAGTTCCATCTGTCGCACATTATCCTCTTTTTAGACAAGTTGCACACATTTCAGGACTTCTTCCTGGAGTGTGTGTTAGTAATAAGTCTATTTACGTCTTGGAGTCTAATGGGAGTTCAACGCAGACTTAAATCACAAACTGGAAGGAATCAAAAAAAATTCAAATCCCCAGTGATCTGTCTTATTGGACAATGCGGGCTGGTTACCTTTCTGCTGATCTCCTCATCTAGTGCTTGGATCTGTTTGGTCCTCTGGTCCTGCTGGCGTTTGAGGAAACGTTTCCTGGTGGTGTCCAACAGTGACTCCTGCACCCGCAGCTCCCTCTCCATGACTGCAAACCTGCAGAAAGCAGAGCGGCAACGAGACAGAGTCACGCCACTCGTTTCTCACAGGCCTGTGACGGTGATGAATTGTTTGTGCTCTGTTACTTTGCCCTCTGCTGGGTCAGTTTTTCCTCTTCCAGCGCGAGAAGCTTCCTACGCTGCTCCTCTGCCTTCTGCAGCAGCACCTGCATTCACAATTACTTAGAAGGTCTGAATCAACTGCAAGATCTTTGCATCAAGTAAACAAAACGACACGGCACTGACCTGCTGTGCATGGTAGGCTTCCTCTTCAGCCTGCCGTCGCACAAAATCTTCACGCATGGCTGAAAGCTCCTGCCTGCAAGCACACAAATCCAGACCGGTCACACATTTTCAAGAATTCTTGTTGGACATTTATAAACGACTCTCTCTCGCATATCTTCTTGATTGTGCTGTCTCACCTTTCTCGGAGATACTCCACCTCCTGCGCCCGTATCCTCTCCTTCTCCTGGGTGTGGTATTCCACTAAGAATTCTGGGTAGTGGTTGAACACAGGGTAGTGGCCTTGGGTCAGGGGTGCGAAGTCAGAAAGCAGAGTTCTGGGGTGGATGTCGTCCGGTGTGCTGCTCATGAGCCGGTAGGTCTCTTTTATCACGGCTCCCACATCCAGGTTGTTACGGTGGTGGAAAAAATACTGCAAGAGAGAGATTATGAGACAGTGAGTAAAGGATGGGGGGGTGGACACAGTGAAGGTCTGGAGTGGTGACATTTGAACAGATGAGAAGGGGCCAGCCGTCACCTCAAAGTCCTGTTTGCGAAAGCAGAGCAGCAGAGGCTCACGGCAGCAGGTGATGTAGGCCACGCAGGCCACGAGCAGGAAGGACGGGTGGTTGGAGAAGACCGAGTCGAAGAGGCGGAGCCACTCATCACGAGTCAACACCTCCGAGAAGAAGGTCTCCAGCAGGGGCCACGCGTAGAGCTGCCACAGATGTTAAGGTTGCAATAACAAAGTCGACGTGGACTTTGGAACAATGTTAAATTAATGTTACAGAACAAAATGTCTCAATGTCTGTTTGGACATACGACTGTTACAAAAAAAATAGTTTGAAAGCAAAACTGTATTTTTAGGGGACTACTTTGACTATTGGGAACCACCTGCTTTTACACTCCAATCACTTGCACTGATCTTAAAACAGAATGAAGGCGTTGAAAGAAAAATTGAGTGATTGCGTTGGGAAACTGCAGCAGCGCCAGGTAGTTTTAAAGTGTGACAGGCAAAAGCATTTTAATTTCCCACAACATTTATGTTTCTTCACTCAACGCTGACTGAACTCGTTTCCAAGTCTGTGGGTGCTCTTTTAAATAATTGCCACAGTGATGATTATCATACCCTTTTCTTGTTACCGAGGTAAACAATCTTCTTTTGTCTTGTTTGGCTGATCACCAGCTGCTGATGTTACCTGCGAGGTGACGCCGCGGTCCACCAGGTGCCGCAGCAGCTCCCGGTCGTGATGGGCCAGCACGTTCTCCACCATGCTCAGGATGTTCAGAGGCGGGTTGGGGAAGTACTCGAACCAGTGCTGACACCAATTCACTGAGTAGACAAGAGAAATGACATTATGAGTTTTATTCAAATGAGAAGCAATTAATGCTTGTGGTCCTAGAGGCACCATTCTCTGCATAAATATGGCATAAATTAGGGCTGTGCGATTAATCGATTTTAAATCGGAATCGGATTTTTTAGTCGGAACGATGTTAAATAGAGGTAAATCGGAAAATCTATTTTCCTCTTTCATGCTTCCGGGTTGGCGCCTCTTGGGTACCGTAGTCCTCGTACCGTACCGGACTCCCCCCTCGAGAAGCTGTTAACTGGCGAGTAAACATAGGTTTACTCGCATCTGGACTAGCCACAGCAGCTGTTAAAACCAGGAAGTGATTCTGTTTGCTGCCCTCACCACTACTTGGTCAATTATTTTTCCGATGTCGCATACAACACGCACTTGTCCCGTTTTTGTAGCATATTTAACGACATCTCCCCCCCCCAAAAAAAAAAATGAAATCGAAAATCGAAAAAAAAAAAAAGATCGGGATTTTTATTTTTGACCAAAATTGCCCAACCCTAGCATAAATGGAGATGTTGGCTGGCCAGTGGCCGAAGGGCAAAACACAGACCCCTAAATTGCTCCCGAATGGGCCCGCCTGTGCCTTGCATGTCAGCAGCCACCCACTGGTGTGTGAATGCATGTGTAAATCAGTGGATGAGAGGCTTTAATAAAGAGCTTTGGACACTGTGAAAGTGCAGAACAGTGCTATGTGCGTGCATTTACCATTTCAAGTAACGTTACATTTTCACTACTTTTTGTGGCGAGCTGCTTTAAAATAAAAAAAGAAATGAAAAAGAAATAGACAGACATACCTATGACGGTGGCCACCACTTCAAAGCAGAGCAGTGGGTTGTTCTGGAAGAGCTTCACGAAAGGAAACGTGATCAACGGAAGATACTCCACCTCTCCGAAGATGGCGGCCCAGTGAGCCAAGGCGGACAGAACCCTGTGAAAGCGGAAAATAGATTAAAATGAAATGCTGTCAAATGCGAAAATCAAGTTCAAAATCTTTTGAAATTAAAACACTACCTCTGCAGTCCCCGGTGCAGTTTCTGACTCTTGATGGGGTATTTATGGTGAAGCTTGGTGTACGCTGGATGCACGCCTCTGTCGGTCAAACTGCTGTAGGCCGCGTGGTTCTCTGGCAGGCGCAACAGAGAACGCCACACAAACATCCTGCAACATCATACGTGAGTATAGAATACTATACAGAAGACCTGAACTTGCCGGTTACTTGATAGAATGGAACCTGACCTGTACTTAGCAGGATATTCTCCAAACGACCTGAGTAGAGCCAGCAGTCTCTTTTTATTTAACCCAGCGGGAAGTTCATTCTGAAGAAAGAAAGAAAAATCACAACACCTTCTAGTCAGAGGGCACAAACGTTTAATGGGTCATAAAGTGTTTGAAGACATCAAACGCTGCTCTCCTCACCTCTTTGCCTTCAGCTACAGCCCCGGCAGGAGGTTGAGGTACCTTCTGGGTTCGCCTGCTGGAGCTCTTGACTGCTCTCTTGTGGATGTCTGAACTGGCCTTGACTTTCGGGGCTGACGTTTTCTGATCGACTTCAGCCCCAGAAATCACTTCCGCTTGAGGGGGTGGAGCCTGCGCGAGGGTAACAGACATACAAGATGTAAACACACACATCTAAGAAAATTTTAGGATTTTCGCCACATCACGTAAGATCTCGTATCACAATTCAGTGCCACCTTGTTAACTTCCCGGGTGAGACTGCGAGTGCAGTAGATGTTGATGCTGCCGTTATTCATGGTGGTTACTATGTAGCGGCCGTTAGGGCTGACTGCCGCCGTGGTGATGCCGTCGTCATGGGAACCGATGCAGAAGAGCAGCTTGTGGGTGTTAATGTTTATGAAGCGCATCACGCCGTCCTGACTCAGCACGGCGAGGATCTGCAGGGAGATGAACAAGAAGCAATGTTTTAGATTTACAAACAACAGACACAATCCCGCAGGAGGCAGGGAAGTGCTTTGCATTGTGAACCTGGTTGGCTCCTCCATCAAAACTGTCTGGCAGGAACTCCAGCTGTCTGACAGCGCGGACATGGGGAGGCATCTGAATCACTCTGATCAGCTCATTGCCCTCCAAAGACCACAGATGAAGCAGGTTGGAACGACCGCCAGCAGCGAGGAACTTACCATCCCTGCCGACACAAGTCAGGCTCTCTTAATTTGTTATCGTTACATCATAACTCTTAAAAAAAGAAATGTTGCTCGTGATGAGAGACGCACTGTGTGGCAGCAAAGGCTTTGTAGGAGATTTTGGGTCTGGTTTCAGGCACCGGAAGCTGATGTTTGCAGACGAGACCGTCGGTCTCCCAAGCGAAGATGGAGTCATCACTGAAACAACTCAGCATGATGTTACTGGCAGGCAGGAAAAACACCTGCAACAAGAACACCATGATTATAATAGTATCAAGCTGCTGTTTGAAGCTTTTCAGAACCAATCTTTTAACATTTACCTTCTGAATGCCAACAGACTGCCTGGTAGTGAGCTTCCTTATCCTAAGAAAGGTGTCCAGGTCCCAGAGGTGCGCTGCGTCCAGGGAAGTGCTGACGGCATAGTGACCTGAACCGTGGATGGAGATGGACGAAACTGCTCCTTCGTGACCCCTCATCCAACTTACCAGCTGCTTTGTGTCTGAAAGAAAGAGTGCATCTCAGAAGGAATCAATCATCAGGAGGTACTGTTGCAGAGGCCGACCAAAGCCAGGACTCGTCCAGCGTACCCTACCTTTATCAAAACACTTGATGGTGTTGTCAGCCAGGGCCACGAGGAACTCGGTGGTTCTGTGGGGATTAAAGGCCAAAGCAGTAGAGGCCTGCCCTGTTTTCTGCACCAGATGGAACCTGTCCGCAGGGATTTGGTTGAAAAACAGTTTCAGGTTGATCTTCTTCGACATTTACGTCTGTAGCAATATCATAACAAACGTTTTACTTTGGGAAAAGATCAACATTTTCAGGTCATTCCCCTCTTAATTATTATGAATGAATTGTCCTAAAGTGAATAAGGAAAAATAATAAAGCAAGATGAGAAACAGTTTTGAGAACAGTCAGACCTGTTTCTGTTCAAGTCAAAAGCATAAATGTTTCCATGTTGATCTGCTGCCAAGAAGCAGTCTCCAGTGGTGTCAAAGGCCAGGTGGAGGAAACGCACCGCCTTGGCCTGCTGAGCGGTGCGTACCACCGTCAGCATCAAACTGAAGAGGGCGAAAGAAAAGCGCGCCATTAGCGACAGAACATAAACAAATGCTGCCATCTAGTGGTTGAGATATATATATATATATATATATATATATATATATATATATATATATATATATATATATATATATATATATATATATATATATATGTATATAAAAACTTGCTCAGCTAAAGCGATAGGACGGATTCGATTGCATAGCAGACGGAGTTATTATACTATCATGGCTTTTAAATAATAACTTCACATATGGATATTATCTACAAAACAACAACACAATTTTGATACGGAAAACCTTAAATCCTAAACCTTAATACAAAATCCACTTCAAAACTAAATTGGAGTTGACTTTTATGAAGCAGTGGAGTATATCACATTGTGTTGTAAAATCTGGTTAATTAATTTAGTGAATTAAAAACAGGGTAATATTCTGATCTGACATGAGCTTTCATTCATTTTGTCATCTCTAATAGAATACACTGAATTAGAACGACACGGTGAGATCAACAGGTGTTATGATCGATCACACACATCAATACCAGCAGTGTATATAATCTGATATCGATTCCATATTACAGAAGTGACTTTACAATGAAGATAAATCTGTCAGCAGCTTCAGCTGCATATTTAAACTAAGTGACCAAGACTTAGATCTTACCCCTTGCCTGGTGTTGATTTCCAGTGCCAAACTTTTCCTTCTTCTTTATTTCTAATGTCCATAACCTCCATGTTTAAGGCGTTGTTGGTCAATTTGAACTAACGTATTACCTTTGATGATAGACAGATGCTGAGATGCTACTTTCTCCCGGTTAGTAGAGACATGGCTAATCGACAAAACCAGCCCGTTGGATTAACTGTTGTCGAGTCAAACAAGCTGCGCCAAATGTAAACGCTTTTGTGCAAGTTAAAGCTGCAGCTTTAGCGGGGTTTCACTTTAAGGTATTACGAAGTGAATCTTTTGGAACAATTAGTTTACGTTTCTGGGCAAACTACTTAGGTCAACGACGTTGATAGTACAGACTTCGAGGTTTGAGGCTCACTCCGCCTACTTTCTGAAAACGTCATTTCCCCTTAACTACGGACGCCGATGTGGATGCCAAACTATACGGTTTAAATGAGCGGGTTTTTTTTCTACGTAAAAACATTTCCCATACGAGGGACTATGTATGAAGGAAAGGCTTACACTTATCATGAACATGTAGATTTAAAAAAACGTTTATTTATCAAACAGAAATCCATAAACATTTTTGTTTGTAATAAAACTGAATTCACTCGTCATAACTGATAAAGAGTATGCGAAAAAGCTGCGCAGCCGCATCGACCTAAAACATTTCGTAAACTCAGAAAAACACTGTGGACAAGCAGAAAGTATTCATATTTCGCGTTTGTTTGTCGACAGTTCATGCGTCGCATAAATATGACGTAACAGAGTCACCAGCCGCGTGCAGCACGGAAGTTGCAGCTAAATAAATGTAGAGCAAGGGTTAGAAATGTTCCCAACGGAGTTTAGATTATGTCGTACAGGATTCAGCATCACCACATGCTTTTCGTTGAGTTTCTGCTGTATGTGATAAAATGAACCGGGGGCATATAGTCTTCTGAGTGTACATAATGTCGATCTTTTCTGCGATCAACAGGTCGAGCTCCTATATGCAGTCACATAAAACTCAGGTTCCATTCGATGTAAGGATCGCTTTCTACACCACACACTTAATGTACATGTTACAAAAACCAAACAAAACTCATTTTTGCTGCTGTAAGGTAAACAGAGCAACGCCTCTGGCACATGGATGTTTCTGTCTCTTAACCTCAAGTGCAACACCAAGAAAGTGTATTATAGCGACAATCCGGTTGTATTATCTTTACATTATTAAGGTACAGTATAAAACGATCTTCCAAATAAATAAAAATAGGCCAGTTACCATATAAACACACTCTGATTTAACTGTAATTTGTATGTAACTCCCATTTTCAAAAATCCTATGATACGCAATGCGAACGTTTTTGTAACGAGTTCCTAACTTTACTTTGAAAAGAAGACCGGATGTAGTCCTCCGACCTCATATGCAAAGCTAGTGTACCATGGTTAGCCACGTCATGTAAACTAAGCAGTGTAGAAGGTTTGCTTTAAAGACAGCAGTTGTATTTCGGGGGAGATATTTCACTTAATTTTATAAAGGGAACTTCGTGTGTCAGCAGGTATAAACAAATATGTCAGACGTTGGGGACTGGTTCAAAAGCATCCCTCCCATCACCCGGACCTGGTTTGCTGCCTCTGTTGCTTTCCCCCTCATTGGAGTTCTTGGCTTAATAGATTTCAGGAATTTTATCCTGGTTCCGGAGCTAGTCATCAGCAGATTCCACGTAAGTCGCCTTTTCACCCCTATGACGTTTTACTGTTCGAACATAGCCAAGAAAGGTTTGGGTCGTTGTATTTTCTCTGTGCTCAGTCATTTAGCATTCGGCTAAGCAAGGCTAGCTTCGTTGGCCTATGTTGCGTGTCAGCCAATCACAAGGCTCAACGTGTGGGTCGACGACTTCCGGATGTTGTCACAGTACAACAATAGTGAAATAACTGCAAAAATAAGATAACGACACTATCAATATGATTATAATAATAATTGTATCTCACAGATGAAATATTATTTTTTTTCACTGCTGATTTACAGAGAGACAGACGGACTCTGATCTCACTTGATTCCATTTAAATTTAGTGTTAATCTTTTAACATCTCTCTATTTCCCCCCCCCAGCTATGGAGACCGATCACTGCCACCTTTTTCTTCCCAACTGGGTTCTTGTACCTTGTCAACCTTTATTTCCTCTACCAGTACTCTTCCCGACTGGAAACAGGTATTTAAAGTCACGCACACGCACACAAACAAACGTGTGTCTCACTAATTTCTTTCTTGCTCTTGTCCTGCCTGCAGGTGTGTTTGATACCAGACCTGCAGATTATGTGTTCATGCTCCTCTTCAACTGGATCTGCATAGTTGTATCCTTTGTCTGCCTTCAAAAAGCAGAACACTCTTGATTGAACGACTGTGTTGCACTCCATCAGCAAATGTTCGTCAGCCCGTAACGTTGCCTCTCTGTTTGCCTCCATCCTGCTCCACCATTGATTCTTGCTCCCTGCTGCTTTTCCCTTTTATATGCCTGCCTTTTCCACCTCTGTCCCTGGCTCTCTGCAGCACTGTGCCATGTCACGGTGGCTCTACGCCAATGGCCCAGCCTCATTCCACTCCTACAGAGTACAAAAAATAATCTGGGTCACATGCTGCACCAGCACAATGTTTCACTTTGAGACATTTCTGGCTTTATGAGACTAACTCAGGAAAAGTTCTGTAAGTGTAATGGTATTTTCCACCATCAAATTGTGTAGTCTGTGGCCCAGTTTGAGCTCTGGCCTGCTCACAAGGAAGCAGTTGAATTGGTTGCTTGTATGTTGATGTTTAAGCTTTGATCATACAGACCCATGCTATTGTTGACCTTGACTGTCGCTGTAGATTGCTGGAATGTTGATTCACATGCGGGTAAGAATCCTCCTCAAACAGTCCATATTATATTAATTTCACTTATGTATTTTTCATCCCAGCCTTGATCAATTCATTATCAAAAAAGACAGAGATTCAGATAACATTCACATACTAGCCGTCTGTGTACGGCCACTTGAAAATATGTTACATTTTCAGTTTTAGGCAAAAATAATGCATTGCTGGAACAAAAACAATGCATCTGCCAGGTGTTTTCAGAAGTTGGAGCAAACAAGCTGTCATTGAATCCCCAGTAATGAGAAAAGTTCATCCTTTACTACTGCTGTTTGCTCCAATTTTCAGAAAGCCTTTGGGCGTTTTGGCCCATTGTGGTGCTAATAGTTTAAAGAACGCATCTTGGATAATTCATTGATAATTAGGATAATCGTGCGAGGCTGCACTTCAGATGGCTGGGATGAAATACTCACTCATAGGATTTTTTTCCTCCATACCTTCCTGATTTTTACAGTTTAAGAACTCTGCTTGCATGGCTTTCTTGTGTAAAGCAGTCACTCAGTACTCTGCCTTGTTGTTGTTTACAGCTGCTGATGATCCCACTGATCATGTCAGTTCTCTACGTCTGGGCTCAGTTCAACAAAGACACTATTGTGACCTTCTGGTTCGGAACACGGTTCAAGGTATCCCGCATTTTAGTCACAGGGCCGCCGCACACTGCGTGCCGGCAGGTTGATGGATGATGGTTGAAAAGCAGTGTAAAGCTCAGCCATGAGTTGAGCTGTGCCACACTGTCATGCTCATGACAATCTGGTGTTTGTTGCTCTGTCTGCCAGGCACATTATCTACCCTGGGTCATCCTGATTTTCAACTTCATCATTGGAGGCTCGTAAGTATTCACATGATCTGTTCAGCAGTGATAACGTGTTTATGAATCAAGATTATTTAAAGCGTGAGGACCACAGTTTGATGCTGTGGCTTGTGGGGTATTTTGCCTTTTCACAAACATACAGTATGAGAACTCTTGAAGGCACGTCTGTCGTTGTGCTTTAAGAGCTAAAATAGCCTAAGAGTGTTTCTCCATCCAGAAGTCATGTTCTCTGTTACTTCAGTTGGACTGAATTAATAATGAGCCAAACACTTTGTCAATGTTGTGTTTTAGCAATTATAAATATTGTGTTTCCTTTGCTCTTGCAGTTTTGTTAACGAGCTGACAGGGAACCTGGTGGGCCACCTCTACTACTTCCTCATGTTCAAATATCCCATAGACCTGGGAGGTCGCTCCTTCATCTCCACCCCTGATATCCTGTGAGCTTCTTCTTTTTTTTTTTTTTTAAATGAAATATCTTGAAGATACCCTTTCACCTTTGCTCACAAGACATCTCCCCCACCCCATCCCCCCATCCCCCCACCCCCAGGTACCAATACTTCCCCAACAGGAGGGGCTTTGGCGGTTTTGGAGCCCCTCCCCCCAGGAGACCGGTGGTCGCTCAGGAGCCAATGGCAGGGAGCGGTGCAGGAGGACGTCACAACTGGGGCCAAGGCAACCGCCTGGGGGCCGACTGAACAAAGATGAGAGGAGAGAGAAGCCACGCCCCTGGTTCACCACAGTTGGGAATGCAGTCAAGGTTCAGGATTTAAATGCTTGCTTCCTGTCATTATTCCGTGTATGGGGGCAGAAACACCATTTCAAGGGTCCCACTTTGTATCATTTTCAGATCTTCATTTTTCATCCTCAACACCGGTGCAGCAGACTCACCCAGTCAATGATCCAAAAGCAAAACTAGTACAAACAGCCTTCTGTCAATCTTCAGAAAAAAGCACTTTTCTAAATTTCGGATAGATCAGTGACAGGTTAGAGACATATGTTGTTGATAAAACAAATAAATAATTAAGTACAATAAAAAAAAAAAAAGAAAAAGTTGATTTTGTGTGGGATAAAAATTGGGGGAAGCAAGCATTTAAACCAAGGCAGTGTTGCACTGCACTACTTGGACTCTGGCTACAGATTTCAATACATAAAGGCAGCTGCCAAAATCCTATAGAACCTTTATCATTATTATTATTATTATTTTTTTTTTTTCAAAAAGGTGGATACATTTTTCCTTCCACTGTTTTGTTTGTCTTTGTACCCCTTCACCTTCCGCCCTCACCCTGCCAAGATTTGAGTCGCTGCAGCTGCACGCCACCGTCCTTGCTCTCCCACTGTGATGAAATATCAGATTACATTGTGATTAGTGCCAGCGAGCCCTCCAGAGGGCTGGGGCGGCGTCACCTCCAGCGCACAGTCTCCACCATTGAATTGGAATGGGTGTAAGATTTTTTTTTTTTTAAGCCTGTGTCTTGAGATCTGAATAACGATGAGGATTTTCTTTTATTGTAAATATAACAAGTTGTTTATTGAAAGGTGAACGAGTCTAAGTGTGTTATTGTCATACTGTATTCTCTCTCTCTCTCTCTCTCTCACTCACACACACACACACACACACACACACACACACACACACACACACACACACACACACACACACACACACACACACACACACACACACACACACACACACACAGGACAACCAAGGCGTTTGAACAGTTAGTTGTGTATTTATTGAGTTACAGCAGACCAAAAGGTAAAAAATGAAAACGCAAGCGGCTCCTCTTAATAACCAACTAACTGTACAGTGTCCGCCAATCTCGTCTGAACGTGAAACTAAAGCGTCGGCGGCTGCGGCGTCAGACATTCGGCCGCACGTCTGTGCACTCAGACCGACCCTAAAATGAACCGCCGACCTCGCCCCGTTACTGCAAGAGCTTGAAATGCGAGGCCAGTTTGAGATATTTCTTGAAGTCCTTTCCCCCCCCTTAAAGTTAAAGACGGCTGTTTTGCTGTAACACATGCAGGTGATGCAGCGCTTGTCACAGAGAGAAGGTTGGTTGTTTGCGTCAGCGGTGTGAAGACCTGTCCAGCCCTTTTGGCGACTCCGACTCGGACGTAAAGATGTGACAGAGCAGGTGGATGAAACACGTGCGAGCAGCTCGTGACAGTTTGGGGCTCTTTGAAAATCCCCAATGCTGTTGTTTTATTTTCTACCTCCACCACCATAAAGCAGCAGCAGCAGCAGCAACAGCAGCAACTGCTTCACTGTTTCTCCTGTATCCCCATTGGTTTCAATGTGCGAAAAATGAGGAAAAAGTCCGACGTGGCGCAGCGAGAGCTTCAGTTCTGCAGAAGTCGGCGGGCGCAGTTCGTCCGTTCATTCATTCATTCATTCGTCTCACAATGTTATTTCCAGGTTTGCCTTCAGTTCTGATTAGTTTGGCCGTCGCTGCTGCACATTCACCGGCGCGATTCTCTTTGGGTGAGTCAAGGTGACGTGGCGGGAGGAAAGGGGGAAGTATGAAGAGTTTCCTGATGGTGTAACATGATTCATCACCTCCACGGGGTTTATATGCAAGTGCCATCAAAACACCACTCGCCGTGAGTGGCTCCCAAGTGTGGTTTAACAAAAAAACAAACAAACAAAACCAAAAGAAAGAGCTAATTTTCAGCAAATAACAGCTTCTTGTACTCTTGGATCTTAACGCAAACAACGAAAAAAAGGAAAACATTCCAGGTTTAGGAGCCTCACTTTAGAGGGTCATTTTTGTCTTTTTTTTTGTGTGTGTGTTTTTTTTTTTTTTTTTAGAAAATGTAACAAAACTTTCCCTCTAAGTAAAACTGTACAAACCTTTTTGTTATACAGAAAATATTTACAAGAGTCCATCTTTTTTTAGAAAAAAAAAAAAGGGAGAGAAAAAACGGACAAGTAGTAAGAACAACATCAAGTCCAACTTTGGCACTCGTCCCAATGTCGGCGTGTGAAGCGCACACACACACACACACACACACACACACACACGTCGGTGCTTCACTTTGAAAGTCCTCAACCTCACTCTGTGACAACGTCCCAGGCAGAGAGCTAGTCACTGCTTCCACATTTGGTCATCTTCATTTGTCTCCTAGTGATTTCAAAATTCCGCAGTCTGAACCTGGAAAAATATTAGACAAAACTCCATTTAAAATTTTAAATGAAAAAAAAAAAATAACTTTTACACCATCCCCTCAAGTTGTTTAATTTTTAGCTTTAGTAAAAGTGCGTTTTTAGAAAATAGTTGGCTGGGTGTTCACAGGGCCAAGGATTCAACTAACGAGTGTTGAAAAGAGGTTTTTTTCCCCCTCCGCTGCTGTTTTTAAAACGGCAGTGGCAACCTTGGTGAAAAAAGGCCTCAGAAATCTACTTTGCCTTAAAATCCTCCAATGCAGAAACGCTGGTCGTCCTGTCGCCCGCCCATCCAGTGCTGAAAACCTTCAAGCTTTTGATTTGAATTTTTTGAAAAAGTGATTTTTGCAGAGGGGGTGATTATTATGATTATTATTACGTCTTTGCCCTCAAACTAGTAGCACCAATAATAAATTGTAGTTTCACATAAGAGGATTAACACATTAGAATTTTACTATGAATACATATGGAAAGCACATGAATGTTTTTCATCACTTGTGGCTCTTTTAAATTGCAATATTTATTGTTACTCATGATATTTCAGTCTAAGAACTATACAAAGTATAGACACATGCTACTACATGACCAAAATGGGATTTGGGGCTTTCAAATATGTAAAAAGTCTTACTTTGGTAGTTGATTTGATAGATTTGCATTTTTAATGCAACACTGGCCACGGTCATCGACTGAGTCAATCATAGTAGTGTGCACATAATCTTTGCAAACAGAAGAAGAGATTAATACCCTCGACCTAGAAATTTAACACTGCTTATAATTTTAAGTCTGCCATGCTGTGACAGTAGCACAATGTGAAACACGGGGAGGGGGAGTGTGAGTGAGTGAGTGAGTTAGTGTGTGTGTGTGTGTCTACACATCTTCATTGCTAATGATGGTGTGGACCAAATATCATCCTGCCATCCTTTTGAAGGGCCAATTAAATGTAATTACACACTAATAACTTCCTGCTTGGCTGGAGGCTGCCACTGTGGCATCTTAAAGCAACAGTTCAACATTTTGTTTGTGCACTGACTCGAGTCAGATAAGGACACCATCATCTCTCCAAAGTCAACCCCCAATTATTCCGGTCCGGCATCACGGAGGGCTGGGAGGATAGACCAGCATGCATTTCGAGCAGCCGCAGACAAAGAGCAGCCGCAGCCGCAGCAGCAGCAGCCGCAGCAGCAGCCGCAGCAGCAGCAGCCATATCCTGCTTGTCTTAAGTGACGCAAAACCCTTGTGAGATTAAATTTGGGAATATTTGTTGACGTTACACAATTTAAAGCTTCACCTACTGTATGTCTATTAAAAAAAAAGAAAACCAAAGCTGACTAAGACGCAGCATTTTAGCATCTCCCAGCTCTTTGCTTCAGACTGTGTGTCTGTTGCGCTTCCTTTCCATCAGCGTCCTGCTACAGAACAGGAAGCTGTGTTCAGCAGGGAAATTGCAGGAAGCACGCAATAAATCCGGGCAACGGGCTAAGGGGGCGGAGCCAAGCCATGCATCATAGCTACGAAGCTGAAACAATAGCTTCAAAGACCTACGTCCAAAAACAAACGAGCGTGCTGGTGTTTGCAAATCACAGAGTGGATGGAGTGGACGGAGTGGACGGAGTGGATGCATCATCAATGCAACATCAATAGAATCAATCAGGGTGTGTGGTACAACAGGAAATGGATGCTAGCAAGGACGAGGCTACTCAACTGCTGACATAGCCTCAAACGTAATTTCAAAGCAAGTCTGTTGCATGGCTTTTTTAAAAATAAATAATATAAAATAAATAGTTTACACCTATGGTGTAAACTATTTCAAACTATTAAGAGTAATAGTAAACTATTAATATCCTACTACTCGCAATAATCGTAATAAGACACCCTGTGCAGCCGTCATGCACCTGTAATAATGTTCTTATTTCGCTCCCAGTGCAAACTGGTGCTCCCCTCCATAGGCCAAACCTACCATCAGCCAGTGAGCCTCCCAGTTTGCTCCACGGTCAGGACCTCGGTGTCGGTGGCGAGCCTCTGTCCCGCGGCCCCGTCTTCGCTCTCCTTCCCCACGGCCACCGTCACCTTCACCCACCTGTCACGGGAATGAGACAGCAAGCGTGTAAACACCTCTCACTATCTTGAAGGAAGCGTGCGCGTCATTGATTAATGCGCGGGAAATCTCGACGACGCAACAAATAACAGTCACTGCGCGCCATACGCTGCAGTATTTTTAGACCAAAAATAGCTCTTAAAATAACTCCTTGGATATTGCTGCGGCCATCTGATCTTTTTCTCCCCCCCCCCTACGTTTCTATAACACAAATCTGACACGGCAATATAAATAGAGGATTCCAGCTCTGTTTCCTGTCTCTGCACCCACCTCCCTTTGTCAGCGGCCGGGCTGTTCTGCTCCGCCTTGGCTCGACTCAGGTCCATCACGCTGTGGGCTAATCTCTCGTTCAGCCACTGGACTTTGTCCTGCTCCGACGCCTTCGAGTGCTCTCTCGTCGTCGGCGCGTTTCCACTCGCCTGCTCCACTGAAATGACGGCAGTGCAATTAATTAGAAACCTCTTCTCAAAACTTTTGGGTTTTGACTCAACGCCGTGGGTCCAAAACTCACGCTTTCCAGCCTTGACCTCCGAGGAAACGCACTGTTGTTTGTCGGCGGCCCGGCCGTTCTGCTCCTGCCCGCCTCTCTGCTGCTCGCCAAGGTCTTTGCTTTTGAAGCTCTCCATCCAGTCCAAACTCTCGCCGCTCTTCAGCGCCGAACGGTGGTCCTTGAACCAGCGGACGATGTCGGTGCGCCCGAGGCTCGTCTGGGCCTCCAGCTGGCTGTACTCCTCGGGAGCGGGCCACTGCGTCTGACAGAATTTCTGGAAAACAGGCAACGACACTTTGATCTTCAAAACCTGTTGACTTTACAATTGAATGTGAAACACGAAATGCTTTGAATTGCCACTTAAATGAATTCAATAATTAATTTTGTAGAAAGGGCCTTTTCATTTTTGTCAATCAACAATTGTTTTAAGGATTTTTATTAATATGCAAAATGTCTTGTTGGATAAACAAATTCAATTGGAGTTTGCTGAAAAACAGTCCAAGTAAAGTAAAAATGTTATCTGGTCCAACACTTTGACAACTTGCCACTTAGTAAAAGACCAAACTAAACTTTTTGACAGGAAACATTGGCAAACCATTACGTAGGTCTCGGGGGTCTTAAAGCAGGCTACTTTTAGCATATGTATTAGCATACCCGCTTTTTTAAATAATGAATACAGAATAAAGAATGTGATTGGCAGACACACACTGAACCTAAATATAAACGTGTCAATTGTTTCCAAACTGTCTAGTGCAGCGACGCACAGGACAAATTCACACGGGAGCAGTTTTTATTCTTGAAGTCCTTCTTGAAGTCCTAAGTTGAAACTGTGGAGTCTGGTTACATAATATATACAGTGGCCTTGAGAACGGCCTAATGACAGAATGAAACAAACTCAGCCATCGATAGATGAAACGAGAGACGCGGATATACGTTCCATTTATAGTCTCGGCGGTCCGATGGGATGCGGCTGCGAGAGACTCAGCGCTGCTGCTGCTGCTGCTGCTGCTGCTGCCGCCGCTCCGTCTCTTTTGTTTGTCACATCTGATCTAGCTGTCTTATTGCACGTCTAAAATCGAATAAAAAAATAAACTACCACCCAATCGAATCGTGCGGTGTCAATCACGCTGCGTCTCTTCAAGAGCCTGTCAGAGTCCCAGTGAAGGGGGAAATCACAAGCTGCTCTTTAAAGTCACGGATCGTTAACGTCAAGTTGATCAGCTGGAAACAACCGTTTTTCAAAATTAAACGCTGCAGTGGTTTGCATATTCAGAGGGGGGAAGTGACAAAGTACAAGCCCACCTGTTCAGGACTGCCTTTTCTCTCTCATTTTATTTCTTTTGCAAATTTTGATTGATTGATTTTGATTTTACTTGTTTAAACAACTTGTTTAAAAACACGTTTTTTTAAAACGTGTTTTTATGATTATTATTCATGATGTCTGTACGGTGTCCCTGAGTGCCAGAAAGGCGCCTTCAAATAAAATGTATTATTATTATTATCATTATTATTATTCTTATCATTAATAATAATAAATACTTTGTTACTGAACTGAAGTAGGTATCTGTACTTTACTTGAATATTTATTTTATCTGATGACTTTCACCTTTACTCCCCAAATTTGTACACAAATATCTGCACTTTCTACAACTTACATTGGAAAAAGATGCTGGTTCCTTTTGTGTTTTAAAGATAGAAATTATGGTAAAATGAATCAATTATTATTACAGTTGTTGAGCTACTCAGTCTGTTTTCAGTCCAGAAATAAAAATGTAGAAAACAACAATGGTTACTAAAAGCGTAAACATCCAACAATGATTCACTGTCGTATCTGATCACTGATTAGTTTGGTTGTGCTGCAGCCTAAAAAAAACAACAACCCAAAAAACCTCTAG
Organism: Nelusetta ayraudi; assembly: GCF_046127955.1. Classification (NCBI taxonomy): domain Eukaryota; kingdom Metazoa; phylum Chordata; class Actinopteri; order Tetraodontiformes; family Monacanthidae; genus Nelusetta; species Nelusetta ayraudi. The sequence continues at coordinate 2,703,134 of NW_027466186.1, read as the reverse complement.
TATTGAGAGTCGCAAAGCTGTTAAAAATGATGCAATGCTAATGCTAGACCTCTGGACAGACAACAAATGTATTGCTGACGTTTCCCCCACTCACCTCTCTGAGCAGGGCGAGGGAGCGGCCGCTGATGGGGGCCGGGCTGGCCGAGGCCGTCAGGACGGGCGGGTGCGGGGAAGAAGAGGAGGAGGAGGAGGAGCAGGTGAGGACGGGGGGCGAGGCGGACGAGAAGAGGATGGGCGGGTGAGGGGAAGAGGCCGCCAGCACGGGAGGGGAGGAGGACGAGGAGGACGAGGAGGAGGACGAGGAGGAGGTGGCGGTGGTGGAGGAGGTGAGGACCGGTGGGTGCGGCGGCGACCGCTGCTGCGCCTTGGCCTCCTGCTCTCGGTGTGACGCCCCGTTGAGCAGCGCCCCCTGCTGGCGCTCCTCCGCGCCCTTGGACGCCATGGTGAGCAGAGCCTTCTCCATGTTGTCCCTCAGGCCGCGGCGCTCCGAGAACCAGCAGTCCACCTCCAGCTTGGACAGCCGGGTCTCCTGGGCCAGCTGGTCTGCAGCCGAACACACACAGGGCAGCGGGTCACACCAGCTACCTGGCAGTGCGGGTGGGGGGTGGGGGGGCTGGGAATTCATTCTCTCCGTAGGGAACTTTTAAATTGGGCTCATTAAAGGCATTTATGCTATTCCTGTCACGCAGGCGCCCACCAGAGGCAGGCACGCAGCTCCGTCGGGGTGCGAGGGAATCAAGTCACGCGCTGCGAACGAGGCAAAAATACAAATAGAGAACGAGGACGGCAATGGATGCAGATTTAGGCAAGTCTGCTACTTTGCTAAACCGATGACGACTAAAAGACTTCAAAAACCGACTCTTACGTGGAGCTCTGAGCGTTATAAAGGTTTTGGATGAGTTAAACTGAGGCCCGAGGGCCAATCTTGCGCCTCATTAGATCCCAGCCGGAAGGTCAGCTGTCAACATTTTGAAGACGTTTCAGGGCGAGAAAAATAGGAAATGAGTTCAGGTAACTTTTGATGTCACTTTTCTAGAGTTAGAAGTTTGTTAGTTTCTTTCTTTTTTTTTTCTTTTTTTTCTTTTTTTTACCAATATCTGCGTCCGTCGGGGTGTTGCTCCTCTGGAAACTTTCCTCCAGCGCCTTGAGCTGCTCCGATGATTTGCCCTTCACCCTCTCCAGCAGGGGGAACTGAGTGGGAACCGCCTTCTTCACACGGGCGTCTTTGGGGGCCGGAGTCACTTCGGCCTTCACCAGGACCGGAGGAGTGGACGCACCTTTGGAGGAGGCACAGCAGTAATGCAGACTGATGCGGGACACTGAATATTATTACGTTTATTTAAAAGATCTTTGGCCTCAAAAATTGCAATAAAAGCACTCTAAAAAGGAGGACGATTAGCCGGCGATGGCTAGTTTTATATGCCTGGTGCTCATCACGGCGCTCACCTTTGACATTGAGGAGACGCTGCTCACTGAACCACTTCTTAATCTCTCCTCTGGACAGTCCGGTGGTCTCGATCAGCCTGTAGATCTGACGCAACACCACGTTTCAAAGTTAAAAGTGGCGACACTGATACCCCGCCCCCCTGTGGTGCCGATACCATCATCCCGCTCCTTCAGTTCCTTACCTCTTCCTCCTCAGGGAAGGGGCACTGGGTGTAGCTGGACCTCAGCACCGTGAGCTGCTCGGCCGTCTTGTTGGGGTCCAGGGTGAAACTCAGCACTTTGGGCGACGGCAGCTTTGCGGCGGCGGCGGCGACAGGCGGGGCCGACGTGGTTTGAATGATGGAGGGCCGCTTGCTCTCCGTGGCAACCGCGGGGGAGGCCATCGGACGTTTCAGCGACTGGGCCACCTGCAGAAAAAGTGTCATCGAAAAAATGTTGCGCGCTTTAGCTTCTGCGAATCACAATCAATCAATTGTACTTGAAATACCTCTTTTACTTTGCGAAAAACCGTAATGGAAACGCAGCTAGTGAAAGCATTATTGCAACAACACCATTGTTACAGCTCACGGGAACAATCAGATGTGGGTTTGTGTCCCCCCAGTGTGCGCACCTGGGTGGCCACAGTGAGCGCCAGCGGCGCGCAGGTGATGGTGGAGCCGTTGGCCACAGGCGTCAGCACCAGGCTGGTCTGTCCCAGCAGCTGGGACAGACCAGCCTTGGACAGACCAGGGAGGGACTGGAGGACCGAGGCGGCCGGCGGCGGCTGCGCAGCTTTCGGGACGGACGAGTTGCTGGAGGCCGTGGAGTTCAGCTGAGGAGCGACGACGGTGAAGGCCTGAGGCACGGAGGTGATGGTGCCGTTGAACATCTTCTTCCTGGCCTCTTCCACCTGTCAGAGAGAGAGAGGGGTTTTCTTTTCATGCAAGAAGTCTGGTGTGGTGAGCTAATTATATATGTTTAATCTTCAGCTAATGGTTGAAATCAAGCATATTTGCTCACATCTATCAAATATGAATTGAAATTTTTATTGTTAAAATTTGCATTGGAATTGTAATGGATCTTTTTAGATGTTTTTTTATTACATATCGCACTTATGTTTTGGGTTCATACAAAATATTTGACTACACTCATTTGGAGACTGGGGGGTCTGAATTAAGGGTGGAGCAGAAGTTTACCTAGAAATAGAGAAAACAATTTGCACTGTTCTATAAAAGTGCTTTTGTCTGAGATTGTACTGTAAAGAACTCCGCTAATTAAACCCAGATGAGATGAAGATTTATGTATGATTGAGAAACTGCTATTGGGTTCTTCTTTGCAAACTTTGATATTGTGTACAACACAAGAAAACATGCTTAAAGGGGTTAAAATATAGATTTTTTTCTCTCTCTCTTTTCTTATTTTCAAAATAAAACCAGTGCTACCTCCTCTGGAGACCAGCTAATGCCTTGCTTGAGCCTCTGCGTGGTGAACCAGACTTTGATTTGTTCCTCGGGATGTTTTGACGCCGCCGTGAGCCAGGAGAGCTCGGCCTGCGTCGGGTATGGAAACTTGTTGAAGGATGAGATGAGCGTCAGGTTGTCGTCCAACGAGGGGTTGTATTTGGTTGTGTTCAGGGGCACTGCAATCTTCGGCACCTGGGGAAAAAGCAGTTTGCCATGAGCATTACATTTAGCAAAAACGTTTAGAGAAAGGAGCGCAAGCCATTTGCAACAGGCGTGTAGTAGTGCACACTTGTACACAATGTTTCGCTGGATAACTTGAACACCGTCGTTTTGAGATTAACATACAAGTTGTAATGTCACAGACCTTAAAAAAAACCCAGAAAAAAATGAATAAATAAATAACAAAATTATAGCCAATAAAGGATAACACAGTGCTACAGTGATAAAAAGTTTTTGCCTTGACTCTTCTTTAAGATGAACCATAAACTGTGCGTACTTGTCAACAAGTTTATCTTCTAGAAAGGGAAGCTCACTGCTGTACACGGTTTATACAGTGTGGGTCTTTTTTTTTTTTAACACTTCAGCAGTGTTTAAACCTTTTATAATTGGTTACAGAAAAAGAGTCAAAGAAGAGTCAAGGCAAAAACTTTATTCTTTATCATTGTAGCACGAAAACTAAAAGCACGAAAACCAAAATTACTTTTACTGCACTGCGAGTATAGACTTTTATTGATGTATTTATGGGCAGTATGTTTATTTTACAAATAAAAAAATAATAAATCAAGCCATATTATACACACTGGACCTTTAAATTGGCTTCAACACCAGCCAAGAAAGAAAGCCAATAGAATTCTGTGAATATAGACTGAACATGGTCCCCCGGTGCGTCTCCTACCTGCGTGTAGTTGACAGGCCGCTGAAGGGAAGGCATGATGTGAGAAAGGCTGTCCGCTTTGAGCAGAGACGCGTCGGGGATGATGACGGTCCCGTTCACGTTGAGCGCGGTGATGGGTTTCTTGCTCAGGTCCTGGGTCAGTTTGCCCAACTGGAACTCTGTCCGTTTGCTCTCCAGCGGCATTCTGGGTTTGGCCACTTTGACCGCGGCCGCCTTGGCCAGCTCGTCCACTTTGGCCGACACGGCGCTGGACGTGTTGTAGATGACGGCGCTGCTGCCGAACCCCTCGATGGTCTGCTCCAGGATTGTCTGGTTGTTCATTTTGATGCGCTTGAACTTGAAGTTGCTCTCGCCCGGGTGGCACCGCTCGTTGTGCTCCGTCAGCGAGTCGAACTTCTTGGTGTTGAAGTTGCACACGGCGCACAGGTACAGCGGGTTGAGGATGACGTTGGGGTGATTGGCGTCGACGTGCTCTTTGAAAGTGTTGAGGTTCTGCGTGGAGAAGGGGCAGTATTTACACTCGTAGCCCCCCTGCTGCCGGCGCTGAGGCTTGGGACGATCGGGAGGCTCCGCGGCCGGTTTGTCTGGAGCCGTGGGAGGATCCGATTCCACGCAAGGATCCGTCTCCGCTGCCAGCGCTGCTCCCACAGGCCTCTCTTCAGTATGGTTGTTTGATGTCTGATTAAAACAAAGAGAACCATTTTTTTTTTTTAAATGAAATGGAAATGCATCCTCAAGACTCTACACATCAAACCACTAAAATATAGTCATAATAATTGCATCATTTTCAAGATTTTTGAATTCAAACTTTTGAAAACAATAGGCGTCCAGTGAAATAAATAGTAAAATGGCATGAAGTGAAACAGTATGGTCAGGGAATAATTTACCTCGACAGTGAGATTCTGGACTTTTGCTAAAAGCTAAAAAATAAAAACAAACTATGTACAAAACAACAATGTAATAACTGGCCAATAACGTAAGCGAGTTACATGTCATACAGACACAGAGAGAGAGAGAGAGAGAGATAGATAGATAGAGAGAGAGCATTTTATTCCAGTTATATCCAATAAATAAAACTTAAATCAAGTGATAATATTACATTGTTGGCTCAGTTATTACATTTGCAAAGATTTTTTTTTTCAAGCAGGCCACTGACGTTATAACCAGCCAATGACGTAATAAGTTATTACATTATTGGCCAACTGCTATTACGGTATCAGTTCAGGACTTTTATTACGTTATTGGCCAGTTATTACCTTACTGGCCAGTTATTACATTACTGGCTTCTGCAACGTGCTTGTACCTCCATGCTGTGACAGTCCTCTGTCTCGTCGTCCAGCTCCACCATGGTCTGGTCTTGTCGGATCATGCACGGGGTGGAGGCCTTGCGTCGACTCGACATGGCGCCGACGGGAGATCCTGCTTTCTTCTGGATGGACCGCTGCCCTCGCTCGGCGCCTGTGTTTCGCCAGTGGTGATGTGAACGAGGCCGAGACGCACTGCGAGAGTGGCGGGCCGAGCTTCGGGGCTGTCGGGGGCTCCGGACCCGGATGCGAGCGGGCCCCTGTGTCGGCTGTGGGGGAGGCAGCGAGTGCGGGACGAGCGGCTAAGATTCCGGAGAGCAGCCTTTTCCCCCCGGGGTGTGATTAGTGGCTGGAGGGCAGTGCAAGGTGAGCGTGTGCCAGAGAGGGGGATCGCTGTGGAGTAGTGGAGGCTGGGCTCGCTGACGGTGTCAGCTGCAGTGCTGGCTGACCTCCTGCAGCTGCATGACAGGAAGCTACCTGGTGACAAAGCGGGGGAAGAAGAAAAGACGATTAACAAAGTGGAAAATTTCCCCAAACACTGCTCAGTTATTTAAGCTTGGTTCGGTCCCAGGTGTTTTTCTAACAATTATTATTTCACGTACTCCTGCTCTTTAATGCATTTATGTCCCAGAACTCAGCAGGATCTGCACTCAAGAGTCAGCAGGAAAATTCACAGTCTGATAATTGGTCGGAAAATTACAGATTTGAATCTTCTAATTTCCTTTTACAAGGAAATTGCTTCTGTGTGGAGAAATTGCACATCTAATATGTGCAGTAGTTGAACTGGATATACTCGCATTCAAAAAGGATTAAATCAACCAGTCAACCAGTTGCTCTAAAAAAGATTGAATAAAGAAAGAGAGAGGGGAGTCACTGCTAATGGACGCAGAACCTGTACAAAACATGTTTTTGTTTTTCACAAATCACATGAAGAAATGGATGAGAGATTAAAACAACACCTCCCTCCATCTCTTCAGGTCAGTGCTCGTCACCGCGGCATCACTGGCAAATGAAACGCTGTAGTTAAGAGTGCGTAGCGTTGGCCATCATCAACTCTGGATGATTCAGTTTCGCTGAAGCCGCTCACGTCACAATCCCACACATCATCCACACACTCCTCTGCACTGATGTAGCAACCGTTGGAGTCATCCCTCTCTTTCCTTACAGTCCAACATTAATAGGGACCAGTTCGAGAAACGGAAACCTGCCAATGCACGAAGTTGGAATGCGGTCTGAGAAAAACAAGGGCGGCGATGAAGCCGTGCCCTGGTCCGCCGCACACACCTGACTTTATTACAATTTGTCATCAGCTCAGGTGAGCCGAGACAAAACAGCTCATTGGCGCCTCCGCAGGTCCGGCAACGCTTAACGTTAAGTGCCAACTTCACCTTTTTCTTTTTGTCGGTGGTTTGACACAGCCGGCATGCAAATATATGCAGAGGCACGTCTGCAGCTGTCAGTCAGACCTGAGAAGTATTGACTCATCATAAATCATGGGCCGCGCAGCGTTAATGGGCAGGAGGAAGCAGACACAAGGCAGCTGCGGAGAGACGGCCAAAGGGAGGCAAAGCGGCTTCATTTACAGTTCTGAGGGACGACGGCACCTTTGTGAGAGACGGAGTTACGGCGAATCAGATGAAGCACAAAGCAGAGGAAACTTTCCCGGGGTGATATTATAATGAGTTGAGATAAAGGGAGAAACTTATCTGACTCAGGGTCTATTAATATTCGGGAAGCCTTACGCGGAAGCCTCACGCTCGTATGGGGGAGTAAAAATAAAAAATAAAAAGAGGCGATGCTGCAGTGATTCTTTCCCACTGCCGCACAACGACGACTCACGGCGCCACCTGAGCGCAGAGTCCGTTAATGTCTGTGTCGCATGGCCGCAAAACAAGAAACGATAGATTGTCAAGAACAGCGGTAACAGATTTAACTCCACTGAAGCAAAAAAAAAAAGAAAAAAAAAAAGATCAAAAAATGGAAGAAAACGTGGGGCCAGAATGCTGCGGGATCTTGGCGTCTTTCGTGACCGAGCTCGTACTCAATTCAGGCCTCGGTGCCACCGTCACGCGGCCAGGGCTCGGAGGGTGTCATCCGCCCGTCGACTCATTGTCCCAAGATGTCTCAACTCCTCGAAACAGCCCGCCGAGGCGTCATTAGGATGCAGGCTTCATTACCATGCTGTTGCCATGGCGACCGCGGACGTAGCACCGCGAGTGCATTAGCTCCTATGTCACCGGCGGAGGCTATATGGAGGGGAATGCGGCCGCGGTTTCCGCCAGCCCTGAGAGGATCCTCTTCTCTCCTGCAGGATGTGGGTTTTTTTTCTGCTCTGGTAATCTCCCCACTTTGAAGGCAGGACACAAAGGTCACTGGCGGAGGGGGTTTGGAGAACTCCTTCTCAACAGGGCGTTTGGGGTGAAGGCAGCTTTCCCAGGGTTTGCCTGGAGTGGAGCGGTGTGGTCCCGACATCTGGCCAGAAAGCTGGAAGCAGCATCTGTCAGCTGCGTCTTAAGTGCCACTTTCCACGAGGAGCAGAACTTCTGCTGCCTGGCTGCCAGCGCAGCCTGGACCGATTTCTTGGGCACTAAAAATTCCGACTTAACAGGACGGGAGGCTGTAATGCGCCAAGCTGGAGCTGGACTGCGTCGCCTCCCACTGGTTTTGTTGAACCCACACGAGCAGAGGGAGAGCAGATGAGCAGTTCCATTTACGCGGCGTCTATATTTGTGATCTGTAAACACGGCCGGCTATGGGGGCTTTAAAATGCGGCGGGACTCGTGGAAAGTAGCTGGGAGGCGCTCGGGCGACACCGCACTCTGGTTTGCATATTAAATACGTTCCCATTGAGTCATCGGTGGAAAAGAGTTGACAACATGACAGACTATGAGCGGAGGCTGACTCAGAAGACGGAACGTTATATGACGCAGTCTGAGCACAAGCGGCTCTGCGGACTGAGACGCTGCAGGGTTTTTTGCGGCAACTTTATCAGGCACAGAAACACCCCAAGAGAAAAAAAAAAGAAAGAAAAAAGATAAAGCCAGAAGACTTTGGACCAAGGACACAGTGGTACCGAAACTCATCCCTTTCGCACCAACAGTGCAGGAGTGAAGAATCACTCCTTGAACTCAGCAATGTGACCTTGAACTTTAGTCCCTGTGCAAAATCACCCCACCAAAAACTGAGCTTGGCCGGTCTGGCTAACCAGAGTTCAACAGTCAACAACGGGTTGGTTAGAGCATCTAACCTTCTCATTGCAGACTGAGAGCTGAGAGCTGAAACTCCCTACTGCCTGAATGCTCATTAAACTTGCATGAATTGTGAGCCAGACATTCCCGTGCCAGCCAGCCAGCCAGTCAGTCAGTCACCCAGTCAGTCAGTACCCGCCCGCTGTATGGCTGTCTGTCGGATTGGCACGTTGCATCAGCGGAGCCATCTTTTCAGCGACTTTCGGCGCTTCCGGGCAACAAAATTCATCAGCCACGCCGGTGATGACTTTGGGGACACACGCTGGCATCACGTTGGAGAGATACCAGCCCAGAGCGACGCAGCCGGAGTCGAAACGGTGTGACGCCAGACAGATGATCTGATGCAACGGCGACGAAAGTGGCGGAAGGGCAGCCGTCGAATGGCAACAGGGAGAAAGTGACACTTATCTAATGAGTCACAGCAGCCCACGGGGCTCATCATCTTCCGTTTCTGCACATCACCGAGGTAATAACAAAGTGTAGCAGGGAAAAAGTCGACTCGTCGCACAGGAGTTTTAAAGTTTAAGTTTTAAAGAGCCGCATTGAGCTCAGTTTTTTTAAGGTAAAAAAAATGGCAGGAACACACAGCCGTTTATTTGTCAGGTTAACTTAAAACTAGTATCTGACCTGAAATAAGAATTCAGCATAAAGAAAAATTCTGGGTGCTCTTGTGGCTGCCACACATTATTATTTATCAGTCAGTACTTTCTCTGACTCAGACAAAGCATTTTCCTGTTTTAGAGTGTTTTCAGACTATTTTATTTTGAAATAATTAATTGGAGGATGAGAAGCTTACAATTCTGCCATCTAGCTTTCTGGTGTATAGACATGTGAAAAACCACATAAATTTGCACCAATTGTGCAACTCAACAACAACAACAACAACAAAAGGACTATGGGGCCAAAACGGTTTTTAAATGTTAACATTTTTTACATTTTTTTGAAACACCATGCCACGGCCGTTCTGGTGGGGGAATCAGAAGTGACTGTGGAAACGCAGCCAACAGACTTCACGAGTTTGCAGCTGTGCTGGTCATTACAGGAAGAAAAAAAAAAAAAAGCTATGAACAGCAGCCACTATGGTGCCCGCACTTCAAGCCGCGGCTGAAGTATGAACGGGCTGGTTAAACTAGAGTTCTGACGAAATAGGCTTAAAATTGCAAAGGGAGGGCAGTGCAGAAACCAGGAGACGTTGCAACACTGGCATCAAAATTGTTGCGCATGCGATCTTGCCGGCGACGCTGTTCCCCAACCTGATGGTTTATGGTGCTGGTTCTCCCTACCGACCGCTTGTTCCACAAGTAAGTCAGCAGCTGCTGCTGCTGCTGCTGCTGCTGCAGCAGGGAGGACAATGAGTGTCGGCATTGTGTGGGAGACGAGAGGCGCCGCCGCCATTTATACGCCGTGTCCCGGCAGGGGAGGTGGAGGCAGAGTTTTTCGGACCATCGCAGAATTAATTTAAATCTCATCACACGGCTCCCCTGGAGCAGAGCAGCGCTGCACTGTTTGAGTGCCTCGTCTGCTCTGCATAGCAACAGAACGACCCTACTTTTTGTGGGCACAATTAGATGGAATGCTTAATAATGTAATTATTTTAAAAAAAATTTACCAAGCGGAAAAAAACAAATAAACCAAAACATAAATAAATAGGAATCTTATCAAATGTCTTTTCGTGAATTTTGTCAATTGCTGAGGGTGAAAAAAACCTGATTCACAATAGATTATTTTCACTATCAGAGCAACGAAGAACTGTGGAGCTCTAATAGAAGAGGATGCGCACTAGTCATTAAGAAGAGACAAACTTTGCAAAAGAAGGCTCCCCTCTCTGTATGTCTATCGCCACAGTTCATCCAAAAGTAAATGGGACACGTGAATGAGTGTAGGGACGCCTGGGTTCCTGAATGATTCCTGGCTGCGGCCCTTCGTCCTCGTCTTCATATTTACCTTGATAATGAGCGCCGCAGCTGTGGAGTGCTGCACTCTCCAAGTGGTGGCAGAGAGTGGGCGAGACCAATCACTTGAGCGCCGCTCAGCCAATCAGAATGTAAATGGTGAGTGGGAGGCGACTTTCCCCCCCAGGGCACCGCCCAGCTGGACTGTTCTGGCCTGGTCAGGACGGAGCGGTTGGAGGGACAGAACCCTACGACAATGTAGGCAACCTCAAAGATGTTTAATGGTAAATTCTTTTGGTCCAGCCAACTCTAAATGAATCAAGGGCACGTCCAACAATAGCAAAAATGATGCTGTTATACATCCATACATTGTTAACACCCGCTTCTACCTGCCCTAAGGGTGACAGGGGTCTGCTGGAGCCAATCCCAGCTGTCATAGGGTTAGGGTTAGGGTGACACCCTGGACAAGTAGCCAGTTCATCACAAGGCCACAAAGAGACAAACAAAGACTCGCACTCACACCGATGGACAATTTAGAGTTCCCAGTTCACCTCACATGCGTGTTTTTGGACTGTGGGAGGAAGCTGGAGAATCCAGGGAGAACCCAGCAGGCACAGGGAGGACATGCAAAGTCCTCACAGAAAGGTCCGCAATCAAACCCACGACCTTCTTGCTTGCCGCGGGGCGACAGCGCTAACCGCTGCACCACTGTGTGGCCACGCAACCACACCTGCACAGCGAAGTAAGTTGGTGAAGATATGACCTTTGACCTTTCACTCTGCAAACAAACTGAACAAAATAAAGCACCTTGAAATACCTTGAAAAGATCATTGCATTTTAAGAAATGCGCTATTTGGTCAATTCTTTAAATTGCCCGCGTGTCGCTAATAATTCATTCTTCCCCCGACATCTATTCAACAAACTTGAGGTGGGAGTTTTTTTTTGGGAAAAAAACATCCGTCGTGACAAAGCTGCAGAACTTCCACGTGGAGGTCGCAGAAAGCAAGAGCGCCGCTGTGACCTTGCTCGGCGCGTCGGATTGCAGGAGACGCAGTGGCCTACATTCAGCGTGAGCGAAATGCCGTCGGACGCGCAGCACTGAGCCGCGCTCCATCGAGAGCGAGGCTCAACCATCTATTCTGGTTGGCCCGACATCGAGCCGAGGCGCGGGTCTCCCACCGCGAGACCCGTCTCCTCGCTGAACACACACCGGCGCACCGTCACGCACAAAGGGCAAGCTATAAAAATATCCGAGTGTCGCGCTCTCTGGCTGACGGTTGTTACCATGGCGACGCGGTAACCAACAGAGAGCGCGTGCGTGCGAGCGCGCCTACATCAATGAGCGAGGGAACCTGGCGGAGTTCAATCAGTCACGACGGCAGCAGAGTTCTTTTCGCCCGGCTCAAGTTGACTTCCTCTGCGCTACTGCGTTATTAGATTGCTTGCTAGAAAAACACAGAGGGATGAAACTTTGTTTCTGATCTAAATATAATCGTGTTTTTTTTTTTTTTAGCTTCTGTAAATCCTAATCTATATTTTGACAATCGCAGACTATCAGCTACAAAATCACATGCCATGTCAGTTTGGATATAGTTAACATTTTTTTTTTGGTTTTAGGAGAAACACCACTTTTCTAATAGAGTTTCTGGTGCGCAGTGAAGACTACAGTAGAAGAACTGAACTGTATCGTCTCAATGTCTGAACTCATCAAGGCCTCCCAGGGATCCGACAACGACTGCTGCAGTGCAGCACTCGCCACAGCAGTTGCTCTATATGGTGTGGAGCAAACTACTCAGTGTTCAGATTTTATTTATTTATTTATGTATATATATATATATATATATATATATATATATATATATATATATACACACATATATATATATATATATATATATATATATATATATATATATATATATATATACATATATATATATATATATATATATATGTATATATATATATAAACATCACAATTGTCTGACTTCAGTTTGTTTTTTGTACCTCGCTAACAAACTGGAAAAATGATTTCTAGAATGATGATGATATGATGAGCCAGTATGTGGGCGTGAAGGAAGACAAGGGTGAAAAGTTATGCGGAGGAGGGGTTTTGCCAAACTAGAACCACACAGCCGCTGTAGGTCATCAGTCAATTCAGGATGTGGTCGAGGTGGGGGTGAAATAGATCCTCCAGTTGTGTTGTACGTATTGTAACGAGAGATGTTAACATCGATTAATTGTCGATTAAGAATGAAATCGATTAAATTCAATTAGTCACAATTAATTGAACATTTTTCACACGGGTAGTTAATATCATTATAACAGTGTAGTGGCAGGAGAGAGCAATTCACCTGTGGATACTGTGATGGTCATAATATACCTCGAACAAGTTACTTTTAAACAATTAAAAAAAAAAAGTTGAAGTCAACTTAAAGTCAGAGGATAAATGTTTATGGTGTTTTTACTGTCCTCTAAAGTAAAAATGGGTCACATTGGACCCTCAACATTATCTAAGGGTTAAATAATGTGTTGCTTACACATTTTCCCATTGTGAAATTTAGGTTCTCGGGAAAAATCGCTGCTTATCAATTAATTGTTAATCGATCGAGAAGGTCAATCAACTACCGATGAATGAACTAATTGATCATTTGCATCCCTAACTGTAACACTTGGTCATAAACACTCACAAGGCCACCTGCTAGTTAACACAAATCAGCCAATCTCTTGGAAGCAATTCAATGCATTTAGATCAGACGAGATTATTATCGTTTCATTGTACATTGATGAAACAGACTTTAAAGAGACTCCCTTAAGGTGCACCACATGTGGAATTAAAACAACCACAACACATCAAGACATCAAAAACATACTCTCATACATAATCCAATGTCCAATAGATCATAGATGTGTTTGCACAAGTCTGCTGAGAAAACACAAAAAACACAACAAAGCACCAAAAAGCAAGAGCCTGAAACCGCTTTGTGCTTTGAACAACCACCACACGTGACCTCGGCGTGGCGAAGAAGACTCGCTGAAATTCAAAGCGAGCATCGGAATAACAAAGTTGAAGCGACTTTGCGCGTGCGCTTGTTGTTGTTTCACAAAGTGATCATCTGCTGGCATTTTCTTGGGGCACAACCATCTGTTGGGTTTACAGAGGATGGCACCAAAAAACGAGAAAAATATCCAGCGAGCTCGACTGAGTGTGGAGGAAAATGTCCTGTTGATGCCAGGGGTCAAAGGTCAGAGTGGGCAGACTGGTTGGAGACCATAGCCAGACAACAACAGACAAACACCCACTGGTTACAGCCAAAGGTCTACGGGATGGGGTCTCTGAATGCGCAACACCGGCAGCCTTGAAGCAGTGTACACACTCACCGGCCACTGTTTGGTACCAAGTACTGGCAAGGTGTACCTAACAAAGAGGCCAGTGAGTGGGGATTACGGTCTAGTTTCTATTATTACAAGGAGGGTTTTCGGCAGCACGTCTCAAACGTGTATGAAGAATAATTGTCTGGCAGAGTTCAAATTTAAAGTATATTAAACTTTGGCAAAAATGTTTTTCTTCCTTTGAAAAAAGAAAAGAAAAAAAAAAAGCGTCACGCGATCCAGTGCTCCTGCGCAGCCCAACTCCCAACTGTCGATGTGAGCCGTCCCTGCAGTGGGTGTGGTTTGTGAACCATTTGTTTTTGGCCTCTCCTCATTGGTCTCCTGCTGGCAGGCAGGGGCTGCCTGTGCGTGCCTGTGAGTGTGTGTGCGTGTGTGTGTGTGTGTGTGAGCGTGCAAGTGTGTGTGTGGGTCCGCGCGTGCGTGCGTGTGTGCGTGCGTGCGAGCGGCTGACGTGGTGCACTGCAGAGCGCCTTTTAGGTCTCTGCTGCGCCTCCATTTACCTCCGGTCTCTTTTCCAAACTTCAATCTGGGGAGGAAAAACTCTGACCCTGAGAAGAGCTGAGCTCATTAACAAGCACAAATGCCCCTCATGACACGCACACCCACACAAAAACACACCCACTGTTTAACTGCACGCGGGACGACACAAAGTCTCTGACACTTGCGGTGGTCATTATGCCTGGCTGATTTCATTTTGTCAGTGTGCAACGCAAAGCGCTGAGGCGGTAGCATTAACATTAATTGCCATTATGTGAAGTGGGACATTCCAGAAAGGGGATTGCCTCAGTCACCACATGCCAATATTGTGTGCACGACGATATCTGAACGCAAGCTGCTGTAAAAGCTGCCCTGCGAATGTTCATCTTTGCTGCGTGCCATCGAGGAGGCACGTTTTTTTTTTGTTTTTTTTTCTCTTTCTGCAAACGCAGATATATCCGATCGATGTGCAAAAACATTTTGGAAATTGAACTACAGGTAATGTTCTATTACCTACAAGTTAAGATTTCAAAAGGAGTGCCTGTTTTTAAGCCTTTGGGCAGGAATTCCGACGTTTTCTGCTTCTTGTATCATCTGTTGTGTGTAACGGTTGTTCACGCAACTTTATCTCAATCAAAGACGGAATGATAATTAACAACTAACCATTAATTATCCATACATGACTACCAGGCCTTCTACCGAATTTGAAGCGGTAGAAGAAGAAGAAGACTACCAGGCCGATATAGAGTCTATGGTATCAATATTACTGACTGCCTGACAAGCTGCATGTGTGGTTGCGTGTAGGCGAGCGTAATTAAAAATACTGTGTCCGTCGGTGTCTGGCATTTTTTTTTAACTGGAGGCCAAAAATAAAGTGTTTTTTTTAAGGAAAAAAATACAACCCACATATGTGTGGACATGACTTTAAAGGTTGAGATAGTTTTTTTTTTTGTTGCTAAGTTTCCATCACTTCCCTCCTCCTCAGTTTCCTTCTTCCTATGCATCACTGTCTGTTCTTAGGCGTCCCGCGTACTCTCATGCATTGTTGATTTCAGGCAGCCTCTCCTCCTCTTCCCCCTGCAACTCTTTGGCTGCCTCTCTACAGTAATCTTCCATCAAAAACAACAATCCTTTGCTCAGCCCCGCCTACAGGTGATGAGCTCATCTCTACAGTTGCCTTAGTCACCTAACAACACGTCTGAGGAAGGGGCGGCGGCGGCGGAGGAGGTACAGCGCGGAGGACCGGAACAGGGCGGGAAAAATACCCCCCATCAGAGCAACAGCGAGTTGGTGATGTCATCACAGAGCCAAGCTGAGCACAACAGGCAGTGACGACAACAACCTCCGTCCGCTAATTAGCGATGACTCACTCCGGCGTTGGATCGAAAAGATGGGCGGTCATGGCATGGCTGGGGATTCAATGTGGAAGGCTGCTCTGCGGTCCGGAAATGCTGGACGTGCCTTATGGTTTTTCGGAAAATATTTTTTGTTGAAAACCACAACAACTCAGGCAGCCGCACCGTAAATCAGAGTCATGGCGAAGAACGTGAGAAAGCTTGAAGCTCCGAAAAAAAAAAAAAAACACATTGATTTTCTGTCTTCGTAAAAACCAAGCTGAAAGTAGTTGAGAAACTAGTGTGTTTGGATATGATGAAAAAGTACCACTTGGTATTTGTTGAAGAATGAATCCTTTGTAAAATAGGAACATGAAAGAACTGTTTAAGTTCATGATGTGAATTAAGGGTTAAAAACTGAAAAACATGCGTAGCTACTCAATTCCCGCATGATGCGCATGACAGAGTGCATATAAACTGTCATTTAAATAGCAATTCAATATTCATGGGTGTGCCTGAATTGCCGCTACTTTATGACATGCGGGCAAGGCATTAGAGAAAAGGAGGGACGTCTTTGAGTTAAAAACTGATTTGAAATAAAACAATGAGAGTGCAAGAAGAAAAGAATGCAATAGTGCTGTTCAGCAGTGAGAAAGACAGAAACAGCACTTTCCTGAAAGAAATCCTGACTTATCGCAAGCCAATGTATTAATATTTAATTCACAAAGCCGTGATACAAATCCTTTATATGCAATCTTATAGCATCAGAAAAATACATTTGGGCAAAAACAACAACACACGTGAAAAAAAGCATCAGTCTGAGAGGAGGAGCTCCGCCAGATCCCAGCATCAAGCAGTCACTGAGCGAGGAGGTACGCTTGGCTCAGCAGTCACTCACTGGCATACTTAAATGTGGTGGCAAAGTTTATCTGAGGACGCTTCCTCAGCTATTCCTCTCATCCTATTACAGTAAAGGGCTGAGTTATGATTGCAGGATCTGACCCGAGGTGAAACAGGGGCAGCTTTCACTCGGCTCCAGCCTGCTGGTATTATAGAGGAAAAAAAAAAAAAAAAGAGAAAAAAAAGAGAGATGGCTCAGTGGCAGGTTGCACTGCATGTGGCACCCACTTGCTGTGCTTTAAAAAAAAATGGATAAGCTCTTACAAAAGGCTTTTATCTCATCTACATGCAAGGACTCATTGGTTGTGAAAATCTGTGTTTAAGATTACAATTTGGCTGACAGCCAGGGCCAAGTGTTCGCTCCATTTAAAAAAAAGAAAATTATTTGGTTTTGTGCTATCGCAGTAATCTATTTGCTCCCTTAACCTCAGTCATTTGTCAGAAAGGGGGCCTGGAGGAGTAGACGAGGTGATTTATGGATGTGGTGAAGGAGGACATAAAGTTTGTCCGTGCGAGAGGAGAGGATGCAGCATCGGGTTAGATGGAGACACGCGATTCGCTGTGGCCACCCGCGAAGGACACAGACCCCAGTCGTTCATAACATTCTCTTTGAATGGTCATTTTAAATTGAACAAGAAAGCTAAAAAAAAAAAGAAGAAAGAAGCTGTTGTCCTGCCGCACAGCTACATGCCCCGGAGGAACGTTTTCAGGCTGACTGATTGTCTGAAAACCTACAAATCAACACCGCCAGACGGGTGGCGGTTAACGAGGATAATATCGGTCGACGCAGATGTTCCGCTGATACGTAGACGCGTTAATTATCACTTATCTAAACATCTTTCCGTCTTGTTGAATTGTTTCACAGTGCGGTGTGAACGCGGACCGGTTGCCCAATGGCAATACCCTCTCATGTACAGCAAAAACAAAAACACTCAACATCCACGCAGCATTCGCAGGGAACACAGCATGAAAACACGACTACCCGCCGCCTGAAATGATCAAATATAAACCACGTCCCATTAACATTAGACAGTCAAGACCGTCAGTTTCAGTAGCCACTTGCCGGCATGACAGCCACGGACATCAGAAAAAGAAAAAAAAAAAAAAAAAATCAACATCTGTAGCTCTGCAACATCACACATGATTTACATGAGTGATATTTTTCTTTACCAGAAGCGCTGCTGTGTAAAACGGACGCGATGAAGCAAGCTCATTTCCCACTATCAGACTGCACTAAGCAAATGTTCACCTATCACAACAGACTGGGTTAGAATGATGCCGCAACACTGGAAAAGCAAGCAACATTAATACACCTATTTGGACAAATGACTGCCTGTAAATAAATTGAAATGGTTTTGGACTGCACGGAAAATCCCTCTCGGCCGAGACGTTCCGTCGCGGGTCCACCAGACTGCATGGCAGCAAGCAAGGAAATGGTGCTGGTGACATCTGTGCATTTCTATAATCTCTTCAGTAATACCCAGAATAACAATCCTCCCCAAAATATATTTTAATACGAACTAACCTTGCATCTGTCACGCCGACAATCAAACGTCACGATATACGGGGCGTTAATTTGGAAGTCTTTGGGGGGAAAAAAGATGCAAAAAAAAATAATGCGTAATTCATTCAGTCAACTCGCAGCGATTGCATTCATAATTGTTTTTCCACATGTATTAACTCACGTTACTTGCCGCATTCGCTTTGTTGTCAACTGCGCGATAAGCAAAGCAGCTACCGGAGTGTCGCTTGCAACGTGGCTGTTCGCTTTGATCACTGGGAGCCTTTTGATGGTCCCACGATCCATGAAAGTGAGCCGGTTGTCATTCCGGATTACGTAACTTTATCTGTGATTTGACACATCACAAGTGGGACCCGTGAGGAGAACAAACACAAGCCAAATTTTGTTCACATGGAAAGAGCAAGAGTGCGTGGTTTCCTGAGAAAAAGCTGAGCATATACCCAGAGGAATCGCTGGTGTGTACGTGTGTGTGCGTGCGTGCGTGTGTGTGCGTGTGTGTGTGTGTGTGTGTGTGTCTGTGTGTGTGTGTGGGGGGTTAACTACTTCAACTGTGATCAAAACCGCTTACATCTTTGCGAATATCAGGAGAAAAAAAAATACAACATACCGGGTTGTGCTCGTGTAAAGGGATTGTCATCTCATGTGCAAAATGCGCTTTGAGAACATAATAGAGGTGATGACCCTTGGACACCTTTTCCTATATTCTAAACGCTTGAGGGGCTGAGTGAGTAGATTTGTTGTAGAGGCCTTCATGGTGCTACGCAATAGCAAACGGGTTCACTGAAACAGTAAAAGTGCATCTGGGACTGTTTACCATACAACATAACCAGGAAATGTATAATGCCCTTGAATTCTCTGGGCTCCATTCTTTTACTGCATTTTTTCCTCTTTGATTTTTTTTTTTTTTTTACTGCCGTCTATGCCCCTTACTCCTCTGGATGCCATTGTAGGTACAGCATATGTCCAGGTTGAGTCCGAGTTCATATAGATCATCCCTTTCTGTCTTTCTTTGTTTCTTTCTTTCAGGCTAGCCAGCTATTGGCTGTAGTTTGGCCAAGATGAACTGCCGTACAACATCACCACCTTGTACCGTAGTTGTTTATGAACGCCTTACACCAAAACCATTTCAACCATTACCTTAATATGTAAACCACACAATTAAGCAGTACTACAATCAATGCACCTCTTTACTGTACTGCAGTTATCTGCTCGACGCTCTGACATCACATACCACATCTAACTTCAAATCAAGGTCTACCTCAGGTGCGCAGAGCAAACATCAAGATATTATCTCAGGCTGAAATAAAAAGGTGTGCGACTTCAAACATACTGGTAAACGGACAGGATAAAAACATGTGGCCACATACAGTATCCCCACACTAGGGGGGGGGGGCATCGGCATCGTTCCCTTGGAAGCTCTGACAGCGAAGGTTCCAACCACATGTACACATAATTATGGCCTGTGCCGCGTTTGATCCACACGATCTGTTTGTGTTTACACATTCTGACAGTGACCTCACGTATCCGTGCTCGGCGGAGCGGTGCCACATGTGGCGGCGGCAACAAACATTGATGTCGTAACACAACAACCAAGTGTAACACCCTTTAAAAATTGTTTGCCCAGCAGAAATCGGCGTGGCGTCTGAAGGGGCTGAGTCTGGTTCGGGGCGAACGGGTTCATCACCAAAACTGTAAACAAGGACAACCACGCCTGACTTTATTTTTTTTTTCCCCTCCCTCCCTCCCCTCTGCTTTCACCGCAACCTTAGGACTGGGGGGGGGGGGGGGGAAGAGAAGAGCAGCTGCAGCGCTCACAGCGCCGAGTCTGCCAGCCAGCCTGCCCGCTTTGCATGCAGTCACAGCCGCGGTTACAGATGGGAGGAGGCGTCACGGGGGGGGTTACGCCTACATCTGAGTCGCGCAAAATCGAAGTGCATAAACAACGTCGGACTCCCAAAGTTGCACTCCCGACAGCGGAGGTGCCCGTTATGAGCGCCGCACCGGTCGGCCGGGGCCGAGGGAGTCCGCCGCCGTCGACACCGTCACCGAGCCGGGTTCGAGATGTGACAGGGGGGCGCAGGAAAGCGCTCGCTCTTCCACTCCCCCCCCCCACCCCAAATGTTCCCCCTCTCGCCGTCGACGTAACAACATGTCGGCAAAGGACGGCCATGTTTTGCTGGTTATGTCGACAAGGGGAGGAGGGAAAAGTAGACACGGCGTTTTCCAGCCCCCGCTCCGCCGTCGCCCGCCACGGTCGCCGCGTTTCGCCGCTAAAGTCGCGATGTGTCGCGGCGGACACAAAACATCCTACCAGCAACTTGGCGGAGGCATTTAAACGAGCACGCAGGTGTCGTAGACGGGCAGGGGCAGGCAAAGTTCATGCGGCCAGACAAGTTAAAATATTTAGTGGGTTTCCGGAGTGCGGCTATTCGGGAGCCTCGCTAAAGGCAGGACGAAGCGAGAGTGAAAAAAAAAAAACTACACGTAGTTTAGAGTTGAGGAGAGGTGAGGAGACTTTGGTATGATGGTGAGGTGGTGTGTGGCGGCGGTGGTGGGGATGGGGGGTGGGGGGGTCGCGGTGGTGATCCGCCAGGAAAAACAGAGCCGGACTTTATCCGTTTCTTACCTGCCCGCCGTTTCTGGCACGATGCTCGGCTGGTGCGGTGCGACCCAACGGCGACTACCGTCCGTGGGAGAGAGCCCGAGTCCGTCTCAAACACTCTTCGCGGAGGTCCAATAGCCGCGCAGACAACAGGCGACAGGAAAGAAAAATCTGACGATCACAAGGAGGATCTACGCCAAAAGCCACATGATCGCCGACGTCAGAGTACGTATTTGCATGCCGTACCGGAGCGCCGGTGTCCGTCCATGGCGGGTTCATGATGTTGTGACCGGGAAAAGTTCCGAGGCGGGCCGAGCAAAGTGAACGGAGTCTGGACAGGCGCCCGGATGTCTGCCGGTGACTCCACGGAGCATGCCTGCGTGTGTAAAAATGAATGAAGTGCGTCTTGCCGCTGTCAACCGGTGCCTATCCTGCTTCCTGCCTGCCCATCTGCTTGGACCTCATGTAATATTCAAGTAGCTGAAGGGGCGTCCCTTCCTCCCTGTAAGCCACACCTCCCCGTGTATGAACCCGCCCACCGCCTTTCTCGCCCCTCGCCACCGCTCTGTGCGGCGGCGGCGGTGGCGGCGGCGGTGGTGGGCGAGGACTTGCTGCAGTGCAAAAGACAGCGGGAGCTCCTGCAGTGTGCCGAGAAATAACGCGCACGCACGCAGCCTCCCCGCGCAGCTGCTGGGTTCCAAAACTCCTCAAAGAAAGCGGGTGAGATGTGCATTCACTAAGGTTGATCTGAGGTCAGCCGATAGTCTCAGTTTATTTTGGTACGTGAAACTGGCCTGACGTGACACGGGAAGCTCGAGCAGCTCGCGTTGCAACAGTGACCTCCACTGGATCCATGAGGGAATTGATTCTGACCTTGGCCCAGTAATGCATCACAAGCCCCTCACGGAGCTCCAGTGGAGTCATGCAGCTGTGTCGCCTGTACCGCAGTGACACCGCTGACATTCAGTGGCAAAACTCCCATGACTTTATGACAGAATGTAGTGACAAAATCAGAAAAACGCTCGCTATGCTGCCCCCCCCCCTCTTTATTAATGCTGCAGAATATTTCAGCAGGGTTATATATATATATTGGTCAATTTCTGAGGGTGTGTGGTTTTTAAATGCGTTGCTAAAGGTAATTATTTGGCACATTTTAATAACTATTTCTTGTAAGTTATCTTGAAACTGTAAATAAAATGTGAATACGCCTAGAGTGACATTGATCACTCTGAATAAACAGAGTTTCATTGTATTTTGCACAGCAAATATAAAACCTCTTAAACATCATCTGAATTAGTTAATAAATGAATGGCGACGTCAGTCCACTCTTTTCGTGGTTGCTTCTGCAACCCGTTAATATCCACTCTTTTCCGATGAGAATTGTCCTGATAGCTCAGACATTTAATTCATTCATTCCTCTTTGACACCAGCCTCATCCATCCATCCATCCATTTTCTTTCACGCTTATCATGCAGGGTTGCAGGAGTGCTGGAGTTTATCCCAGTTGCCTTAAGGTGACGGCGGGGTCACACAGCAAGTCACTAGTTCATCACAGGACCACACAAGACAACCGATCACTCACACCTCACTCAGACACAAGGAATTGAACCATGTTGCCGTGAGGCGACTGCTTGCCGCTGCACCACCATGTCGCACTTGAATCAGCTTTGTCTTCATTTGACCAATTATAGGGCAGCGCACTACACTGAGTGCTGGAGTTGTTCCTCTGCCTCTGTGCTGAACCTGGAATTGACGTGGACGTAATTGCAGTAGTAGTAATTGCATTAGTACCTAATTATTTATAATTAATTATTTGGAATGAGACAGGTGCAATGTCTGAATGGGTTGAGCATGAAAAAGACAAAGATAAAAAAAAAAAAGTCAAAATCTATTTAAAAAAAAACAAAACAAAACATAGTGTCATCCTCCCTTCGCCTTACAGGAGAAGTTTATTGTTAGTTAAAATAAACTGTACGTAACAAATATCAGTTAAAGCTAGGTTTTATTTACTATTTCCTTCCCATAGCTCGTGCCCTGTTGAGCCCTCAATGTACCTCCTTACACGTGCTTTCATTTCAATTTAACAGCCATCAGAAAAAGTCATTATGATTCAAACATCATGGTTATGCACAATCAGTGTTGAATTCTGGACTATAAAATATTTATAAAATTACACGAAAGTAAAACGTTACACTTCTCTATCTCAAATAAGAGACATTGCGTTGTCAAATCCAAAGTGCTTTCACCGACTCAAGGTTTCTCCTGCAAACTGACATTTTTTGCTTCACGCACCGCTTTCTCATGGCCTGAGGCTGTTGGACTATGCTATTAGATATGTTCAATATGTTATTACCACGTGAACAATGCTCACACACGTGACGTCATAGACGTCGACAAAATTTGTAATGTAATTACAACGCGAGATCACTAGATGGTGCCAAATGGATGCTAAATTTGTGTTTTACAGGCGCGCAAAGCCTAGAGTAAATTCATGTGCAGGGTTTGTTTTTGTAGTGTGAATTTAACTGCATAAACTGCACTGTTATTTTGTACAAAATTATATAGGCCTAAAGTATGTTTTTGTTGTGATTTAAGGTTTCTAAACTGTATCAATTATATTGCAGATTAAAAAATACATAGTAATAATATTATAATAATTCTTACTGCTATTTTCTATACTGTGATGGCCTAATTCATCCACCTATCAAAGGCAGGGTTAGACCCTGGACAAGTTGCCAGTGTATCACAGAGCTGCATAGAAAGACGAGCAAGCATTTACACTTGCACTGTGAAGTTTATATATTTATATATTAGAATATATTTCATTGTATTTATACATATATATGTATGTATGTTTGTAGAACTGTTCTATAGAAGCAGTGATAGTCTGCGTACTGCAGCCTCATGCCAACCAAAGCATCTGTTGCACTGAATATCAGATGATATGCAGTGTTCCATTGCCACTCAATTGAACAACACTCAGTGAAGTGATATTTCTAAATACATATATCTGATATCTTCTCAGTAACTTCATTTAACCCTTTGCAATTACAACATGTTAGTGAGATATTTCATCTAGTTGTGTTTTGACAGGTTTCTGTGTTATTGTGAGTGTTTGCGTGCACTGTGTGTCCATCAATGTGATTTGCGCACGCTGGTGGCCCATTAAGGCACTAGACGTCTGGAATGCATTCAAGAAGTGGTTTGGTAATGATGCATTCACAAACAGCTTTGCCAGCACAACCACAACCTTCCTCCTCTTCCCACGTTCCTGCCTAACCACAACACAGATGCTGATACAACCGTGATACATCAGTTGAGCAGGAAGAATTGAGAAACTGAGGAGAGAACGTCTGAAATGCAACAGGACAGGATGGGTTATGAGAGTGCAGAAGGATTTGCATCATATGACTGTTGCCCTTTTTTTTTTTTTTTGCCTTGTATACGTGTCAGAGTGAGCGAAGAGGAGACAGTCCAGCCACACGTGAGCTCAGACACTGCGTCATTGAAAGGAACTCAGCAAAGTCGCAGCAAGATGCGTTCTAAGAGATGAGACAGTTGTAGTTAAGGTAATTAAATTTGCTAAATTTTATCTTACAGATTTGGAAAAAACCCTCATATATAACCTTGTCTTCCATTAAACAGTTAAAATGGCCCCAATTTGACCTTATGTATCATGACCTCCTGAATTACCATTAAAAAAAAAAAAAAAAAAAATCATATTCTAAGATTCACACAGCAAAGTTAGCCATAGCGAGAGCAAAAGTTCTCTTTTTGCCATAAAGTCATCACTGTTGTCAAGGCAAAACAAGCTATTGGCTGATCCTATACTGCGTTTGAGACATTTTTGTCCTAAAACTTCTTTTATATGTTGCATATTTTCTATGTGAGATTATTCATCCATCCATCCATTTTCATACCCGCTTCATGAACTCAGGGTTGCGGTATCTGCGGTAGCCTATCCCAGCTTTCATAGGGCAAAGGCAGAGTACACCTCTCAAAGTTTTATTAGAAAGAAAAAACTTTAAATGTAAAAATATGGAATATATGTCTCATCTTCAATATCTAACTGGGCGTAGCATGTTGACTTTAAGAAAATGAAAAATCCTGCAAGTGACTGGAGAGATCCATATTTGGATTCCTTTTCTATTATTCTACTTCCAAGTCTTTTCCTCCTCAACATTGGGTAATCTTTGATTTTCTAATCCCCCAGCAGGACAAAGGCTGGACATAATTTATAAAGCTTGGTGCTGTGTTTTCCCAAGGCACATAAAAAGGACACTTGAGAGAGACTGATGTTTTTGAGAAACATTGGTCTCTGTGGTTTCTGGTGCTGTCACTTCACAGGACCTGGATATGAAAATATTTAAAATAATGACATGAGCCGAACGCTTTGAAACTGCATCCTTTTTCTGGCGGCGCACAAGTGAGCGCTGTACAAGAACATGTGTTTGTCTATCAGTGCCACCTATGCGCGTTGCGGTAAAGTTTC
This sequence comes from Nelusetta ayraudi, assembly GCF_046127955.1. NCBI lineage: Eukaryota > Metazoa > Chordata > Actinopteri > Tetraodontiformes > Monacanthidae > Nelusetta > Nelusetta ayraudi. The sequence goes on along the minus strand of NW_027466186.1, from coordinate 2,678,187 downwards.
TCAGGAGTCTGACAGAGCTGCCACTGTAGTCCTCAGACACACACATGGTTACAATTCAGACATGTGGCTTCAAGTAACGGAAGGACAAAGAAAGAAGAAGCAGAAATCTTTTGAGAGGGAGAGAGAGGGGAATAGTTAGTAGGGGCAATGCAAACCAGGGGGAGATGAAGGGAGATGTAGGTGCAGCTTGAGATAAAAGGATGAAAAATCATGTTTACATCAATTCAAATCTAATCAAAGGTCTTCACATTGCTGCATGTGATATACATTCAAGAAAGAAACACAAGGAAATTAATTTCTAAAGAGGTTTAGCTCCAAAGGTTTTTGGTATGTTCTAATAGTAAGGACACAGAGGAAAAGCTTCACCTGCTTACAGTTGAGTCGAAACATTATCGTGGATGCAAAGCTCCTTTTTCAATAAACGCTTGATATGGAGAAGCACATGATGAACTCGTCAGTCAATATGAAGGGAGACGAGTGTTATGTCCACTGTGTGCAACTATCCTGCCAGGCGGGTTTGTTTGCGAGCTGAAAAATCAACCTTGATCCAAAATATACAGTGGTTGCTTTGTTTCACTCTGTGATCTTTGGATTTGGATGTGTGAAAAAAACTCATTACTCTCTCAGTAGTTTTTTGTGTTTTCGTGAGAAGGTAGGATGGCTCCTCCTCCTTTTATTATGACAACGTCCATATGAAATGTGCTGTACACTTCTCTTTCACTCTGACATGCGAAACCTCACATTTGTATGCCACTAAAATTATCAATGGAGTGCGAGTTCGGGCAGCGAAAGCTGCCCAGCTGTGCAGATGTGACATGCCAGCAGCCTCCACATCCACATGTATCATTTGCACACTTGATTTAAACTGCTTAAACTGCTCCATCTGCTGTGTCTCCGGCTCCACTGCCTGTTCCTTCATCCCTACTGCCCCTCCAGCTTGCATCTACAGGCTTCAACTGGGAATCTCTGTTTAGCCAATCACTCCTCCATATCCGAAAGCCTTTGTGCCAGGGATGAGGATTTTCTTTTTTTTTTGCTGTGTCACTTAACATTTCTGCACTGAACTCGTTAAAAGCAAATTGAGGCAATGGCCGATCTTAATGTGTGACTGCTAAGATCAATTTTTTTTTTTTGCCACGTGACTGCCGTGGCGCACTTGTTTACTTCACGCTTGAAGTGAGTAAGTGTGCCATCTAGATGTGTTCAAAGACAAAGTGTTTACAGCCTAACAATTTGCAGACAGACAAGACACAGTTCTCGTTCATAAACAGGACCACACTCTTTGACAGTTTGGCCCTGGAAGGCGCTCAACACCAAATATTGCGCGGCCCCTGTCACAGTCTTTCAGCAGTGGCTTTGTGGAGGCGTTGTAAAATGAATTTGAGCTGATGCTTTTCACACTGACAGCCCTCTGGTACCAGTTATCACTATCTAATTTTGACAGGTCCGTCATTCTTATCGCAGTTACCGGCCGTCTGCTGCCAAAGCCCTGCTTCCTTTGTTGAGTCTGGCCTCTGACCAGGCCTCGCTTCCACGACTTGGTGGTCGATCAAAGTAAACGTGCAGCATGGCAACTTTTTCATTATTTAGCTGCCGCGGTAATTATGCATTATGCTTGTGGGCCGCGTGTCTTTAATCAGAGCACACGAGGCGAACTGCATGTTGTCTGGTGAACCTCGGTACGCTCCTCCAGTTGCGGCATCAGGGAGGATTTATTAACAGTAGTCGAAATTTGTTTGGATAATAGTTTGAATCGGGGTTTAGCAATACGGCTGGTATAAAGCTACCATCAGCCTTCATTACACCTGAATGGCGTCTAGTATTTTGATTGTATTTAGCAGTTAAGTGATCCCCTCAGTCCGGGTTGCACTTAGTCTCCTCTCTGTTATTCAGGAAACCACATAATTTTTCAGTCCCTCATCTGTTCGTCTGTGTTATTGTTATGCTCCCTGATTACAGATCTTGACTATTGACTTACAGTTTTAACTTTCTCGCCCTACTTCTGAGAGCAAAGTGCTCAAAAGAAAAAGGGAAAAAAAGCAAGCACTCAGCATCCCTATATGTTTACCTCTCTCCGTATGCTTGATTTTCTTTCTTTTCAGTCCCATCCTCTTGTGTAAATATTTATTCATGACCACTTAGTCGGTTTTGGGCATGTCAGGATTCCATAAGATCCTCCAGTTAGGCTGGGAGTATTGCAAATTACTGTAGAAGGGGGGGAAATGAAAGCTACACCGCAATTCTCTTGTGCTGCCTTATTTCCCTCAGTCTGCTTTCCCACTCCTCCCCGACTTACCTTAATCGACCTTTCTGTTTCTAGTCCCTTCCTGCCCTCCTTTTCACTCCCGAGGCTTTTTTTCCCATCTTCCACACCTGCAACAACCGTGGCAGCCTCTGACGTGTCAGTCTTTAATTAGCACAATAGCGCTGCGCAACAAATAAACTTTGAACCGTGAGTTCTTTTTAGCTGGGGGTGTTTGCGTGTAAAGGCAAGATAATTGGCCCTAAGTAGTACATCCACTTCAGAGGCCATTGGTGTACGCTTGCAGGCAAGTGAACCAAACCTTGCAAAGGAGTGAATGGGGGTCACTGCTGTGACCGCAGCCTGAGTGGTCAGCTTGAATTGGGCTTACCTGGGAAACGGGATTTCTTCCAGCTTGATTCACTCGCATCGACTTTACTACTTTAATTAAATGACTGACCCACGGTCACAGAAACGGGTTAAACAGCCGCCTTACACAATGTACGGGAACAGGAGCAAGTGGATGTGACTGCTGATGGGGAAAATTGTTTGAACTCTGCTTGAGGTCCAGTATGGGATCTGGAGTGTTGCCTGATTTCACGCTGCTTCCTCTTTGGTGTTTTATAACAAGGTCAGTTTTGGCTGGTCATTTAGGTGATCACAGAAATAGAGGAATAGAAAGTGAATCACAAGACTGATAATACTGGAGTCAATTTATAGCTGAACACTCTTGATTCTGACACTCTTCTGACACAAACTTCTGTATTTATTTATTGGGTCGCTTTACTTTTTTTATTAGACAACCCTTGTACTCTTTTTTTTAAAGTTGGTGTCATGATTTTACAGTTGACTGGAGCCTCTCAGATGGGTCATGCTGTGGATACTCTAGGCAATGTAACTGTGAGGCAAGATGATAAATATCATTTATTACCTTACTGATGACAACCATGTGATATACTTATATGCCCATATACCAATGACTGAGTGGGCTGTTGCTGGGAAATAGTTGGCCCACCATTGTCATCAATCACCAACCTTTGCTTTAGCTTATGTAACTCCCCCCCCCCCCACACACACACACTCCCCACCACCTTTGACCCCTCAGAAAGAGATGCAATAATCTTCTTTCACATGCTGCTTGGAAAGCCCCTCAAATGGAGACTCTATAATGGTTTCATTTAACGTGTGACAAAAGCATCCGCTGAACTGCCAGAAAACTGAGACTTTGTTGCTGTCTAGCATTTTTGATATATCAGAGCTAAGATAACTGCTCAGTGGAGAATAACGTAATTTTGATAATGACACGTTTAATGCTCCCAGTCCAGTTCCATCTACTCTTACTACTTTGTTTTTGCTCCCCTTCCTCAGCGAGGTCTAAAGGCAACTGGCAGTCAAAAATGTTGTATTAATGCCCATTTTTAGTCTCACCCCATTGCTGCTCAGCGAAAGCCACTTAGCGCGAAAAGGAAGGACAAAACATTTATTTATTTACCTTTTAAATGGTATAAAGAAAACGCATTAATATAAACATGAGCAGGAAAGCTGAGTGTGTGCATTGCTAGATATTCTCTGCCAATGGCAAACAGGATTTTTATTATTTGGTATTTTGTTGGTGTTGACTCTTGTTTTGAGCATATTCTGCAGTCTGTCATTCTTCCACAAATAAAACACAATAAAAACACAGTAAAAAAGATGCATAGGTCCTACAATCGTTGGATGGTTGGTTATGTGTATGTGGCGAGAAGGTGAGGCCATCTGTTCCTGGGCCTGTTCTAAATTCAGATAAAACAAGATTTTGCAACCAGTGGTAATCTGGTAAAATGATATGTCCACAGTCCTGATCCCAAACTAACTGAACATTTGTGGGATCTGCTGCTTGACCAACACAACCACGTTGGCTGACTTGCACCAAATGTTGGTTCAAGAATGGTATGCCATTCCAGTGTGTGTGCTCACTCTGGTGACCAGCATGAGGAGAGAGTGCCAGGCTCTTGTGGCTGTGTTTGGTTCTGTCACATGCTTCAGATGCTCCATCCATCCATCCATCCATCCATCCATCCATCCATTTTCAATGACCATTTCTCCTGCACTCAGGGCCGTGGGGGACACTGGATCACAGCTGCCTTCAGGCAGAGGCAAAGTTATAACTTGAAAAAGCTGCCAGTTTAACAATCGTTTACACTCACACTCACTCCTAGGGCAAATTTAGAGTTCCTAATTACCCTCACGTGAATGTCTTTGAATGAGTGCTGCCAAATGTCTATTGAAACAGGGAAACGTCCAGTCCGTCAAAGTCATGTGCAACACGACATGGGACAAAGCACAAATATTTTTGTGCTTTGTCCCATGAAGATCCAAAATAGGTGAGGTAGATTTGCCAACCCAGTTACTAAGGTCTGCTGCTCATCCCACAAATGTATCCTTCTTAAAGTATGACACATTTTAAAATAGAAATTAATAAGCTTTCTAATAGCACAATAATTATTTCCATTCATAGAAACTCTTATCAAATTATATTGTTCATTGTCAAATACATGTTCTTCGAGCTTGTAGTCAGTGCCAAACCTCAGAGGAAAATAGAAGAAATTATGACGTACTTAACTTTTTGTTGGAATTTTGTAAAAATAACCCAAATGTAATATAATTAGTCTGTCTTTTTCTAACTTATTTCACTTTGAAAATATCGTTCAACACGAGGAATTTCTCAACAGATTGTGAAGGCTGATTCTGAAATTAGACTACACTCATTCAATTGTTAAAAGTCTGATAGATTTGAGAGGTTTTGTGACTCAGATCATATTCATTAGAAAACAAAACTGAACTTTTATCTGTGATAATTCTGTCTGGCAATCTGACATCGGGTCTTCCTGTAAATCTGACCGCAGTCGATCCCCTCTTCATCACTTTTTAGAGGCATGTTCTATGTGAGTCACTATGTCTGTGTGTACACGTGTAAGTGTGTGTGTGTATAAGTGTTTGTGTGTGTGTGTTTGTGCTGGAGGGGGAGTGCTGCGGTGAGAGGAAGTTGAGCAGCACTCTCGTTTCCTTTCCCCAGTGCAATAAAAGTGGAGGGACCATTTGTTAACTGTCAGTGGGTTTAGCCTCTGTCCCAGCTCTAACCTGCCATAAAAGCCACGTAACATCTGCACCAGTTTGAGAAGGTAGACTGTACGCCTTTACCTTCACCAGTCATAGGAGGGGGAGGGCACTTTATGCCATTTGGTGGTTGCTTTGATCCAACCAGCTCTCTCAACTTCGAGCCAAACTTGTCCATGGGCAACTCGGCAGTTTCTGATTGTTGAAAAGAAGCTGAACTTTATAACTCTGTGGTGTGCAGTGACTCACATCCGTATTTTGTTATGGTGGCCGGCCCATGGGCATTGTGCTCATTACCAAGCACATGTGCTTCAAATGTAAATTTGGTAAAAACCAAATGATGTCAGCGCGTGGATAACGAGACACCACAATGGTTGCCGGTTTCCTGTTGCTCATCAGAATTTTTTTTTTTTTAACCAATTCTGATGTTTCTTTTGTATTGTTTGTCTGATCTTTGTACAACTTTCAAAGTAGGTAGGAGCCTCAGTGGGACTTTTTTTTGACAATTTGATCCAGATATATTTTACTGGGTTGATATCTGAAATGATGAGAGCAACAAAATAAATAGCCATGAAGCAGTGTGTTTCTGAAGGGGATGATATTACCATAAACTGACTGCTTCAGCTCTTTATCATGTCTTTTTGCGTTACTGCCCTGCCAACTTCGACGGCAAGTATGTGTATAATAAAAACGTGTGCATTTCTGGATTGGCTGGATTTTTTGGGGGGCTAAACAAAACTGCTGGAAGTAAACCCCAAAAATCAATTTATAAATAATATTTATTATCTGTGATTGATTTTATTACTTATGAACTCTTATTTGTCCAATTTAAAAAGCCATTGAAAGCCCTGTATTTCAGTAATAAAACTCTCTGTGTTGGATGAGATGAGAACTCGGATATATCAGCTTGATTCCTCAGAGTATTTGAGTTCAAGCTGCGTCAAAGCGGAACTCTGTTCAGTATCGGACCATCTTGTAGTTACAGGCTGCTGACCTGACTAACTTCCTCGACAGCTGTTTTCAAACAAGATAAGTATTACAGTTAAGACCCCAAACCAGACACAATAGATGAATGCTTTGCAACTCTAGACAATAATACCCAGCAGATTAAAGCTTTTAGAACGGAGGGAAAACACTGTCCTAGTTAAAAATTTTCTGAGGTGCACACTATAAATAAATATATAATAAAATAAAAAATAAATAAATAAACAAAACAAAACAGTAATATTCAGGCAGAAGGAATATAGATTGATTTTCTGAAGATTTAATGCAATCAAAGTGAGATTTAATCTAACATTAAAGAAAATAAATAATACAAATAAGATTTTGATAAATGTACCAAAGTTGCTCATTAAAGGTATATGTAACGTTTATCTATCGTGAATCTTAAGTATCAGTTGTATTTGTATCAGTATTGTACTTGTGTTACAATCATCATGTTTGTTCTGAGTATCTTCATCCTAATAATGCAATTTAAGTTAAAAAGTGCACTCTTTAACAAAAGAGTGTAAGTCATCAAAAAGAAGCATTTGACACACCCCCTAAAAAAAGGAAAGAACCGGAAAACGTACAAAGAATTGTGCTAGTTGCAAGTGAGATATCGTGGAATCTTTTTTCTTTTTCTTTTTTCAAACATTGTCACAGCCCTTCTGATTCGTTAAATGGCTTTAGCCTAAGTTCTGGTCCAACCGCATAATTATAAGTGTGACCGAATTGGCTGCGTCTGGAGTGGTTCTGCACAGAAATGCCTCATTAATGAGCTGACTTGCCTGATAACGTGGTCATGCTGACTTAATGAGCCCCTGACTTAATAGTCCCCAACGTAGCTTTTTTTTTTTTTTTTCTTCACGTGTCTGAAGAGCTACAGAATACTGTTGATCTATTCCCTGTGGGTTTGTGTGTTTTTCCTTTTAGGTGTTCAACAGAAACAAAACACAAACCCGATTCCGGTTGCTGGGTACAGTTCAGAGGAGAAACTGCACACTAAATGCAGTAGCTTATGTGAATGAGAAAGTACCTTTACTTGGGTGGTGACCACAGTGACCTCTCCAGCTTCCACCACTCTCTGTCATTGTCAGTCGTGATTCACTTCAAATTCTTCCCCTGTCCAGCGCCGCGTTGCTGTTAAAGATCAGGGGAATGAAAAATTGAAGGAAATGAACACCGTGCAAAGGAATTCAGAGGTGATGTGCAGCATTGATTAGTGGGCGCTGTCTCAAAAAAACAAAACAAAACAAAGAACAAAAAAACCCTGTCCATCCTGAGTGGACTCTAGTCAGCCAGTCAGAGCAAGCGCAGCCTGGAGAGAACCCAAATTATTGTCTTGTCTGTTTAGCAGTTAAATAAAAGAGCAACAACATATATCACCAGCAGAGACTCTAACACAAATATGTCCCTCTGCACTCTGACAGTGTTAAAATATTAAAAACATCAAAAATGATATCATCTTACATTTTAGGACAAAGTGGTACTGTTTCATTCATCTAAACAAGACTTGCTGCTGTGCTGTCCGTCTTTTGATCCTGCAGATTTAAGCTCTTGTTATGCCCATACAGCAAAGGGAATATGCAACCATTTACCGGCTCCCTGTGAACCCCTCAACAGCTTTGACTAACTGTGGGGGCTTTGTTCACCATGTTGAATCAAGCCCGAGGGGCTTCTTTGGAAAATGGCAGTGGGAGGCTAGTAGATACCCGCACACACAAACAGATGTGTACAGATAGGGCACACAATTGCCTCCCTGCACGTGAACGGTCTGATCAGAGAGACCTCTTTGGCATTGGCGTCGGAGATGTGTGGCGTTGGAGGCAGAGAAAATTGAGGGTTAACAGAGAAAGCAGGGGAGGTGGGGAAGAGGAAAACGCTGGATCCAGAGATGCGGAGGGAAGTCCATGCTAATTTGAGCCAAATACGCACCAGATGAAACTTTTTCTCTCGAACACACACTTTTTCAAGTCTGCACACAAACACGCAGACTTTGATGACCTACATATAACAGTAACACACTTAAGAACATGGGATATGTCCAATTCAGCTTGTACGTCTGTTGGTTTCACTTTAAAGATCCAACAGATCACACCATATGACTCATTGCTGTTATTAGTCCACAGGATTGTGCAAGCAGGATTGTAAAATAAATGATAGCTAATAGTAAAATCCTAAAGTAGTTTGTGAGCTATATCAAACATGGCTGGACTTGCTTAACTCATTTGACTTGTTTAAATGTTTCAGAGAGTGACAATGAATGTCTCCTGTCACTGGATTTTATACCAGACACGTATTTAGACTTTCATAAGAATTCCTTGAATCAGGCATAAGAAAACATGGACATGGAGGGAAAAGGAAGCCACAGGGGGCGACAGTAGAATACCACCCGTAAGGGGTTGTAAAAACTTTTAAATCAGAGAGGTGTTGAAACTTTTGCATATTTGTGTTTCCCCGGTTATGAAATTGCAGTCGAAATGGGATTTCCTAAAGACTCCAGCTGTCAGCAAAGCACTTTAGCCCACTCTTGATTTTGTCCTCTATAAATCTTTACTTAAGTTTGCCTTAAAAAGTAAAAGAACCATCCCTATGAAAAATTTGATTGAAGTTCAAGGTTACATGAGCATGTGCGTATGTTTAGTTTGCAGAACTGGATTACAATGAACCAAATGCCTGTATTTGTGTGTTTTCATGAGGAAAAACCCTCAACATGTTAAGAATGTAAGTAATTGTGTTGATCCAATTAGCAGCTGACCTGACGTGTCAGAGCCAATCAGGACACAGAACGCCATGGGGCCGGTAGATAAAAACCAAAGTCGGAGCGCTAATTAGCCCGCTGGCTAGCAGGCTCAGCGCAATGAGGAAGAACAGGCAGCAATAAGTGCACACATGCACACAATCAAACAAAACACACTTCCTCTTGCGCAGACACAGACACACTGGAGGCGGAAAGTGTGCACGCCCAGCAGGTGAATTCTGTGTGATCTTTGAGCGGCACGCATAATCCACCGGTTTAATGCTTGATTTGATGATCAAGGTGAACAGAAGAGTGCAGCCACCAAATCAAAAAGAACATCTATACAAAGCACCCAGCAGGGGCTAAATGAAAAATGTCAAAACTCTATAAAAAAAAACAAAAAACTGCTGACCTTTCAGTGTGACTGTGAAAGCACACAATCCTAATTAAAGATCTGAGCTGCAGCCTTGTCCAAGATGACTCGACTAAAAAGTGCGAGAATAAAAAAAGAGTGAGTAAGACTGCAGACCTGAAATTTTTGATGCATAATGCAGTTGTGTGGTGACGTATAATGGCAAATCCAAGCCAGCCACGGATGATCGCATACTGATTTCTGATCCAGATGGCAATAACTAAAGTTTAGTCTTTAGTGAAGCTTACCTTTGTGACATTCGACAGAATAAATCTCAATTTCAAAAAAAATTCAACCACAGATTCAGCTCTTCTCAAAAAGACTTGTGGAGCAACACAATCGAACACGGAAATATGAAGCTGGAAAGTACCGATCATAGATGAACAAGCTCCATTACCTAAAAGTATCCATCCCCCGAATTCCCTTCAGCACTCCAAAATTTACATTAGAGTTAAACATAAGCATCTGGTATATATTTTCCCATAATACTTCTGACATAAATCACACAATGGCAAAAGTGACAGCAAATACTGTCTTTTTGATTTATGGAATTACTTGCTCTCAACTTTAAATGCCATTAAACAGAAATAAAACGTGTAATAATAAACGTAGTAAAGTTGGACCCTCAGGGTTCCTCGCAGGAATGACCTCTTTCGGTTGATATTCTCAAAGCTTTTAAGCACTTTGTCAGTTAGACACTGTCAAAGAACGAAACAGAAGACAGATAAGTACGTGTTCTTGGTCTCACACTATACATCATTCCAGATCATTGCTCCATTGTCCTCCAGTTGAGAATGAACAATAATCATTCTGTTGAGTTGCCTCATCTGACTATTCATATGTTTTTTTTCTAGCCCTCTGTTTCCGGCAGTCAACCACAAAACTGGTTTCTGTTTCATTCTGAGAGTTTTTTTTTTGTAACTTCCACATGTTTGAAAGTAGACAAAAACAAAGCAGCTGTGTGGTGGTCTCAGCAGGAGGAACAAACACCTGGCTGGGGGTGTACAGTGAGGTATCAGTATCAATATATGGTTGATACACATGAACTGATCATTTTTTTTGTTGTTGTATTTTTATAGATTTTTAGGGAACAGATTTGCTTTTGTTTTTGTCCCCAATGACCTTGTGCATGATACTGTCACAGAAAAGCATCAGTTTGAATAAGTAATAATCATTTTAATAGCAAAAATAATGACACTGATTGTTTTTTCCCACAAGTCTCAACTTATTCATGCGCGCTCACATTTGCCTTAGAATTTTCAAGGAATCTGGGTTAATTGCTGGTATCAGGTAAGAGAGTCTAAACAAGCAATTTAAAAACCAGTGAACCACAGCATAAATCCCATTGTTGATGTGGCCTTTTTGGTGGCGGCTCGCAGGGGGAGACAGTTGAGTAGGCGTCTTAAAGGGGCCTCAGACACATTTGTATTCATGCTGCTGACAGAATGTGGCCACATATGGCTCAGACCACCTCAGTGCTGTGACTGGCTGGATCTAAATCCCACTTGTCATTGAGTCACTTAGGACGGATGTTAACACAAAGTTTTGGGAAATCTCATATAGTCTTTGACTGTGCTGCTCTGAATCATCACTGGGCTGGATTCTCTGCTGTCAAGCTGGCCTTTGCTGGTGGAAGCTGTGTTGGGTCCCTGTCTGATGTCCAGCTGTTCATTTGAGGAAACTGCAGAACCTAAACAGACCCCAGTTTCCTTTGCTTTACTCTACAGTCTGTCAGTTTTAGGGCACCTTGCTATGCAGCTAACTATATGGTATACTATATAAATTCATACTGCCTGAAACTGTCGATGTGTACAGGAAGACTCCGTCTTTGTCCCGAGTGAGCTGGGATATGGTCTAGCACAGCCAGGATAACCAGGAGTGCAGGATAACTAGTGATAAAACATGGATGACTAGATAGACAAATGGATGGAGCAAGGGGTGGAATGTTAATCAATTGAGTAAAAAAACCTCATTGAACCTTTTAATAGGCCTTTCGCTACTGTCAACAGGCTCATTGTCAGCTGTTTGTATTGAAACAGTTTTAATCGGACAAACCTGGAAGACATGCCGGACTGGTCCCCTTTGCTCTGCACTTGTGTGCTCCAATTGGAACTCAAGGCTGCAATGCCTACACGGGGATACCATTAACAATGGTGCCTGTCATTTTGTGGAAACTTTTTTCGCTTTGAGAATTGCAGAACTGGATCACAGCACTTCAGCTGTTTGCGGACGACATTGGTTTCCGGCGGCTATGAGCCGACTGGAACCACAAAACATTGCCCCACATTTCAAACAATTGTCCCTGTCATTGTCTTTTCTCAAACACTTTTACATGTTAGAGTTAGAAAACCCATGCCTGGGCTCCCTGACATTCCCTGAGCTTATTTATAGTTCATTGTAAGCTTAAGGTTTTGTTTGGACAATTCCTGGGAACAAAATTTGCACAATGTCAAATAACAAAAATATTCAGGAGTGAACAGCAGCATCATGGTACATCAGGTCACAATGAATTTCATTTTATTTATTATTAATTTTTTTTTTAAAGTACTACTCCTCTCTCAACCTACTGGTGTGCATTATTTCCTACATTAGCAACTAATATCAAAAAGACAAAGATGGAACCAATCCATATGGTTAATGCTCCCTTGAGTTAAAGAAAACAGAAAAACAGGTTGTGTCCTTGAAAGAGCCATCTGCAGAATTCCTTTAAAACGTCACTGAGGTCCAATGAGACGTCTGCATGCAAGGAAAGTCCCATCTTTGCATGGGTCTACATGTGAGCACAGTGAGAGGCTAACACGTTTTGTGCCTTGTTTTCCGCAATCTCGGAACATTGGTTACATACATAACTTCCAGTTTCCCTTTGTTGCTACATTGGGAGAATAGATTTGTTTGGAAAATTTCATCACGCCCCACAGCTAGACGGTTAGGATCTGACACCTGGCACAGTAGCATCTGCTGATGGCAGTTGCATCACTTCAGTGCTGAGAGCAGAATAATGGGCTTCAGTTTCATATCCATGTTAGAAAATCTCTCGGGTAGTGCTCGTGCTAGTGAAACACATCATCTTAGGAGAGGCCTCCTGAAGTGGCCAAAGACAACTCTTGGTAGAGAGGACAGTCATCAGCACTTTATTCATCAAGTGTCTTGATTTGTCCTCTCTGGTGGAAGGGAGTAGCTCACATAAGCCTCCATGGTGGGCTTCCAAAGCAACAGAGAACACAAGTTCAGTGTTGACAAGTGCAAGTTTTGTGTGTATCTGTCTTTTAGAGAAATAAAGTCACTGGCACGTGGGCATATGCGATTTCTGTTTCCCTTAGTTAAGCTAGCTTTGTTAGCTTCTCTAGAAGAGCTTTTGGCCTTACCTTTGCTTCCACTAAGTACTTTTGAACTGGTAAGATGTCAGGCAACAAACACGTCTTTAAACAGTGTTGTTAACCTAGCTAAATACAAAACAGCTCTTTACTGTGGTCAGTAATAGGATTGGCTGCAAGTTAGTAGGCTAAACAGTGAAAATACAGACAGGCCTTGGTAGCAACAGCTTGGGTGGGGAACAACTTCAGCTATCTGAGTTAAATTGCAGTTGAGAGCTCTGCTTTGCCAGAATAAACTTGATGAAATGGAATATGAAGGAAGAAGAATGTTCAAAGGATTTTATAGCCCCAGAGGAAGGTGGGCTTACCCTGCCTCCGCAAGGACGCAATCCCCACACCAATTTGCTGTATTGACTGAAAGAAAACTTTGCTTAGTGAGGGGAAGAAAATCTGAAACATTTACGCACTCTCAATTGCACTCTGAACGGCACCCTGAATTCAGTATTATTTTATTAAAGATAAGATAAGATTAGAGATATTTGCAAATCACTCGAGTTTCTCTTGCTTATTTGCTAATGCCTCTCAAAGAAACTTGACCAAACTAATATTTCCGTGTTTCCTCATGTGGTTTGCTTTTTCCTGAGAGCAACACTTAGAGCAGAACTTTTAATGATTCTTAAAATATTTCACTTATAAGTCATGTCACGATGGTCTTATCTGTGTTTTCTTAAATATATTTTCGGATGGGAAACAGACACGGAGAGATACAAACAGGAAACACAACTGACTGGCGCAAATTCCTCCACTATGGTAATAATAAAAACATCTTATTATAGCTCAGCGTTGGAGAAGATAACTTAAAAAACATCACACATCACCGACCAAAAAGACCTTGATTGAGTCTGACAAAAGTTAAAAGGAGGGGCTGAGGTGGAGGTTGGTTGAAAGCAGCTCTCAGGGGATCAGGAAGGGGAGGAAATCAAAGCAGATTAAAAAGAAAGTGTAAAAACTTTCAATTGAATTCATGAAAGAGAATCATTTGGGTGGCCAGCTGGCTGGCTAATGTGGGCTGGCTCATGAGTTTCCTGCAAGCTGAGCTTACATATCCTGCCAGAACAAACCCAAATCCGCTTCAATTAATTTGCCAATCCAGATCAATCCATATTTAATTTGGACAAATCAAAAAGCAAATAAAAGTGGTCTGGCTGGCTCAACAATGCCTTAATGTCATTTCTCAGTTCAGAAACAGTCAGGATAATCTTGGGAAAACTGTTACTGGCTACTCCTTGCTTCCATTTCTGACCACAACAGAGTGAAGAGGGTTCCCACTGCAACTACCAATCAGCAAGCGGTCATGATGATGTCTGTGTTGACAGGTATAACTGACTGTTTCTGATAAAATAGCCTTCGCTAATCCTTGTTGCAGATGATTATTTCAGCCAGCAAATGAATGTAAAATATCCACAAAAGATTTGTTTTCTTGGATACGTGCCGGTCGATTCTAAACATGCCAGATTGTTAAAGGAGTAGGGGTTTGTGGGACTGTCCAAGAAAAGATCGGTACATTTAACATTGTAAACAGTGGGTGCCAAACTGGTTAACAATGCTGACGTTGATAAATGCTCGCTCAACTCGAAATCTTCCCATGGTGGGTGACGTTGTGGGAATACGTAAATGAGTGGAGGCACCAAAAGCAGTCTAGTGGGGAGACAGTGATGCATGATTTCAAACAGATACTATTGTGCTTTGTAAGCTTCACATGGACATTTTAACGTTGTATGACATTTGAATGACATGTAAAATTCACAGTACTTATGGGAAAAGAATCCACTGTAAAGACCTTGCAAATACTAGTATTAAGAAAACTCCTTCGTTTCGTATGATGTTCTGTTCCAGCATTTTTTTAGAATTGGTCCTTTGAAAAAAAATAGGGAATACGGAATATCCCACAAAGCACTGCTTAACTAGTCACTTACAGTGTGATTATATTTAATAATGCTGCAGGGATATGATTCCGATTTTTTCCCTTTTTCCCAGTAACTTGCATCCACAATGTAGGACATCTTGAAAACAAAATTTTAATCAGCAGCACCATCGGCTTGAGGTTTCATGATCGAGTCTGACTGAAGGATTAGTCACTTCCAGCAGAGATTTGGGAAGTTAGTATGTGATCGCAGATGGGGGGCAAAGTAAGAGTATGCGTGGGAGGGTGCACTTTATTATCCAATCTTAACTGAAGTGTAAAAAGGTCACTTTTGCTCTGGTATTCTGCCTACAGACTACCTGACCTACTTTTATTTTTTGCACTGAGTAATGAATGGTTGCCGGCCTCTAACTACCTATTGTCGAAAATTTTCAGTTTTTTTTTTTATTAATGGTCTTGCAGGTAGGGAATTGACTGCAGCTTAATTTTTCCCAGTTCTGAGAAAGAGTCAGTTTCTTAACCAAAAATAACTTTCACACCAAAAAGCTACATTGTTTATAGACATGGAAGAATCTCCATTGCCAGAATGCAAATGCATATGCGTTATTTTTAATTTTTTTTAAACTAGTATCCTGCACTCAGTGTCATTGTGCTGCTATCCCTATCCCAGAAGTCAGAGTTGCACAGTGGATAAGTGTGTGGCTCACTGTGGGGCCACACAGAGAGACAAGCAACCATTTTCACTCACATTAGCACCAACGGACAATTTAGGGTTGCCAATTGGCCTAATGTGCATGTCCCTAGCCTGTAGGAGGAAACAGGAGCACCTGGAGTGAACCAACAGAAACAAGAGGGACAACATGTAAACTTCACACAAAAAGGCTGCAGGCCCCAGGAATCAAACCAGTGGTCCCACAGCCTTCTTGCTGTGGGACCACTGTTAACCACTGCAATGAATAAGTAAATAAATAAATAAATGAAAGCCTGTTGTATGGCCTCCACTGTCAGGCTGCTTTACAACAAATTTAGTGCAATGACGACGACACTTCAGTGAGTCCTTAATTAACAACAGAATCTACTTTGCGATGTCAAGCTGTGTTGTTCACTGTGCTTCTGTCGGTGTCAGATCACTGGGAGGCGTGACTGACTGCCGCTGCGTCGACTTGTAGCAGCTAAAAAGTTGGGCTGGTGCCGCAGAAGTTTACATTTTATTGGGCTTTTATTTGGCAATACGGCAAAAAACCGCAGCAAACAAAATGTCATTGGCTTTTTGGAAAGACGGTATTGTTGCCTTAGCAGCAGACAGTTGGCAGATTTCATCATCTTCTCCTCACTGCTGCTGCAAATATAAAGAACCACATCGGCCTCGTCTTTTTTTTGTCATAATTACAGTGATAAAATAGATTGTTATTATGCTGCCTTAAAATAGCGATAAATAAATAAATAAATAAACAAAGAATAAGAAGGCCTGCAGGGCCCTGATATGGTTATGAAGGCCAGGACAGTTGCTGATAGACTCTTTTTTTTTTTTATAATGCATTTGCATTATCAGGTTATTGTGTTTTGTGCAAAAAGCCAGTTTCATAGAGGGAGTTTTCTTTTACAGATGATCAACATTGAACATAACTTGGCAGCCTTCTTCCCTCTTTCAAAGAAAAAGAACTCATTTTGAAAACACCACCCATTTTATGCATAAATAGTTTTTCAAACTGCAATGAAAGGACTATTAAAAATCAGTCACACTGTTTTTTTTTTCTCAAGCTTTAACCACACTCGACGCAGATAAAATGAGGACAGATGAGGTGTTGCTGGAGCCACACACAGCCTAATCTGTTAATGGTGCTGAAATGTAATGTAAGACTTTCCACGAGTCACACCTTCTGTGTGAAGCAGGCAGTCTGGCTCAATCCAAAGGTATAGCCGCCCTGTTGTTGGCCCATGAAGAAAACCTAAGCCATGTTAACGGAATTGCATGAGCTGTTATGGCACTAAGGTTTTCACCGGCCAAACATGCCCTCATTGCATGGAACCAGGACAAGAATCATCTGTTCTGAGGCTGCTGAAGGCCATATGACCAGAGCTGCACCAACAGTTTGAGCAGAGTCCATCCCAGCAGTCTGCTTTCGTGTAACATAGGTGGGCATGCACCTCTCACAGCTTGCTCTGTCCTTTTTGAATCATTTATAGGATGTTGCAGTCATGTTTCCACCTTGCATTAGAGCTAACTTCGTGCCATTGGTGAAAAAGTTGTGAATGGTACCAACAGACACAATATCTTACAGCCTGTTTTTATTTTTGGTTTTTAAACTTTCCAGAGAGCTGAGCCCATTTTCGGAGGTGGAGATTAAAATACCGCAGAGAGCGGAATTATCAGGACGAGAGCGTGTGTGTTCTTAGACCGACTCTCCATAACCATCAATTGTGGGAGACATTCGATCTCAGACTGTAAGTCATCTTCGACGAAGAGGTTCTCGTTACTCACTAGTACTGATTCGATTTTTGAAAAGATACATATTGTGACTCAGGAAATGAAGTGGTAGTTACAAAAATCACCCACCCCTTCGCAAATAGTTTATGTTGTTTTGTGTTTTCGGCTTCAATTTGTTTGTGAAGCATTAAGTGTGCCGAGATATTTTATTCACATTTCAAAGAATCAGTTTCTACCACATATTTCGTGCTTGCTTTTCCCTGACACAGCTTCATAGTCATACATCTGAGCCAGCCATTACTATTAGTCACTGCGCTGCATCATTGCAATCCTGCAACTGAAACTTCGTCTTTCTGAGAAGCACTCTTCTCCCTTTTGGAACTCTTCTCTGCATACATTCAACACTCAGTGTGGAGCGTCCTGCTGCTATTGCGTAACCTTCGCAAATTTGTGCAACAGAGCCCTCCGAGGACCGGCCTTCACTACCAACGACACAGGAGGCTCACCGTGGTTCTATACAATTTCATGTGTCCCGGGGAGACTTTAACCACATTGTGTATACAACCCACTCAGAGAGAGCGGTGGGGTGGATGAGAGTGATGCAAATGATAGAGTCAGAAGGCAGGGGGCAATGAGGGGGTGGGAACACGTGAGTGTATGTGTGTGTGTGTGTGTGTGTGTGTGTGTGTGTGTGTGTGTGAGCGCCTCCGTGTCTGTGTGCGTGTGTGAGCGTGCGCATGGAAAAGACTTTAATAGCTACAAAAACAGAATTAAAGGACACGTTTCGCTGTCACTCGGCCAAATTAAACTGAGGAACTTTTACAGTGTTATCTACGAGTAACACTATACTTCCTGCCAACACGGTGTTTAACATTTACACATTTACGCAGAAAATCCAAAGGGATGTGATGATTACTGTAATTAGCACTATAATTACATCAATCTGCGCGCTTCTTTTCAAGTTTGGTTAGCAGGCTGTGTTGTGTTCGTTTCTTATGATTGTGCAAACATTGACTGAATTTTGTCACTACGGCCTTGATATGTTCAAAGAAAATAAATGCAGCGCTATATTATCTCTATTCCAAGAACTGACATAACTGTAATGGCTAATGAGTTACTAAACAAAATGCAGGGCTAATAGATCCAGCAGGGGGCAGCATAATAATCTGAAAAGTTTATCACTT
The DNA here is from genome assembly GCF_046127955.1 of Nelusetta ayraudi. NCBI lineage: Eukaryota > Metazoa > Chordata > Actinopteri > Tetraodontiformes > Monacanthidae > Nelusetta > Nelusetta ayraudi. Next base: position 2,659,866 of record NW_027466186.1, on the reverse strand, counting down.
GGCACCTTGTGAAAAAACATCTTGATGAATTTGAAGCACAAGTAATTATCTACTAATGATCAATGTTAACTTTATTTGGACTGGCTTCTATTTATTTGCTAATGAAATCTAATGTTGTCTTTATGGTTTCCATGTAACCATCAGAGAAGAAAAGTGATGACTGGAATACTTAAAAACCTCTTGAATTCCGGGATTTGAGAAACGATAAAACATGTGAAGGCTGGTAGAGTATGTGATGTCACTGAAGAGTCAGAAAACTCATTTCTAAAGAGATACACTCCAATATAAACATCCCAATTTGTACCGGCAGCCGACACATTTAGTTCCATAGTGACAACTGGAACCCCAAGACTATACGCCACAACTTCAACAGAGTTAATGTTTATAAAAAAGGGGGTCAATTTATTCACCTCTCTCTGCTCCTCCCTGGTAATTCAATCAGAGGATTAAATGTTGCAACACTCTGAATGTGAACAGATTTTCCTCCGTCACCATGGCGATGGCTGCTTGATAAACAAAGACAGAAGAAAGTTGGCAGCTTCCTAAATGTCACACAAGAGCACAATCGCCTCATGTGCGCAAATGAAATAAGAGGAGTGATTCTTTTTTCTTCAGCGCGATGATTCGGACTAGTGTGTTTCGAAGAAATCCGAACTACACGCCAGATATATATCTAGTTCAGCAATTTTATGCAACCCTTGCTGTCCTTGTGCAAGTATAAAATTACATCTGGGCCACAAATATGTCCCACTGTTGCTGGAGAGAGTCATTATTTATGTAGTTCTCTCAAAAAAGTGGACTGGGAGTGCTTCAGATGTTTCAAATGACAAACTTGAGTTGCCCAGTAAAGCTCAATGTGTCCACTCATGTCTCTGACACACTGTATTTTTTTTTTTTTTAGTTGGGGACAGATGGCAGCACAGACAGACTGGGTGGACAAGGGTAAATACTTTGAATCTAGTGTGTGTGTGTGTGTGTGTGTGTGTGTTTGTGTGTGTGTGCGTGCGCAAGTGTGTTTTACCAAAATTGTCTGGAGTGATACCGGCTCAGTTCTCCACAGCATAAACCAGAGGAACAATAGTGTTGCTCATTTGTTTGAATAGTAAAATATCCATGTTTATAATTTTTGAGAGATGAGCTCTTAAGTTTGTTATAAATACAGAATTTCCTCTCTCAGTAGCAAATTTGTGTTTTGTTAAAATTCATACCGTTTGTTATCCCGTTGCGAAGGTATGTGGATGATACTGGGTTGTTGTCGGGGTAAACAGTGGTTTATTTATCCACTAATACAACTTTTTGCACATATGCATCCTATCATAAACACCACAAAAGTTGTGTATACATATTTGAGGTAATTGCATGGGTTTGTTTGAAAAGAAGCAGAGCTAATGAGGCGGATCCAAATTAACGTTAGTCAGGCTATACGTGATGAGTAAATGCGACAACTGTGTGGTCTGATGTCACCGTCCCTGTAGAAAGTGTCTTGTCAACATCTGGCTTTGGGTCGAAAGTGCTGTTTAAGTGTTCCACTGTGGGACCGACCCAACACACGTAGATACATAGCACATTTGTTATGATAATCTTCGCTATTGATGACCCACCCTGATTGACGAGGAGCAATAATAAGACACTCGTCTGCGCTCAGGGACCAAGATGTAGCAAGGGGCGTTAAGTGGATGCCCCTTTATTCTCAATCGCACAAACACATCAAGTTGGGAGAAAACTCAAAGTGTAAAAGAAGTTTGAAAAGTAGGAAAATTAATGATTACAAAAACATTTCCAGTGGAATAACAGCCAGGGTGAATAAACTATTTTAAACTGGTGGGTTTTGAGGTGGGATTTAAAGATGGTAAATGCGTCAGTGTTTGGGCTGTTCAGGTGGAAAGGTAGAACTGGGTGTAGCAGTGAAATGTATTTTTATTAGAATCTGTGGCCGAGGGGTAGGAGACGGATGATAAAGAGGACTGGGCCAACGACACATCCTTGGGTAACACCAAAATAAACTCAAATCCATTCAGAATGCATTGTAGCTATAATTTAATCAACATCTCCAACAACGCTTACGAAGAACTGTTTGGCCTGTTACTTGTGATTGTAACGTGTCTCTGGCAGAAATATCACAATGCATCAGGCTGACAATTTAATCAAACCAAACCTTGAGTAGTTGGGAGGAAAATACTTTCTTTTCGAAAAATAAGTTAGAAATTAACTATCTATGATACTGGGATTACGTGAAACTACTTTTCATTGAAAGTACTGTAACTACTACTACTACCACTACTACTACTAATACATTTCCAAAGGCTCTAACTAATCTTGGCTTTTCAAGTCAAATGCTTCAAGTTGAGATGCTTGTAGTGTTTATTATGTTTCAGAATGTTGCAGCATTGATTTATTGTCACATCTCATTATTTTGTCCCAATGTGCTGTGCACAGCATTGTAACTATGGAACCTTATCACTTTTATTTGTTTATGTACATCTGACTGCCTTTATTTCCATGCTATTTTGATGCTTTATGTATGATTTAGATGTGAACTTTTTTTTTCTCAGCATTATCTCCTGCAACAGTATGGGTTCAGATGGTTAGAGAATTGGATGCAGCGGTCTAGTCAAGATGGATGCAGATTAGTCGCTTGTGTTGATCTCTATTGGGCGCAGCAGGAAGAAGAAGAAGAAGATTATGACGATGAAGAATGTCTCCTGCAACAGCACTCACTCCCAGGTTGAGCATCTAAGAACCTCCTGTGAGTTAATACACAGGGTGATGTTCTGGCACAGTTTTTATGGTCAGCACTACTACTTTCAACAGATGTTAGGAAACGTAAACACACACGGAGCCCGAAGCCTTTCCATTATGTGCATTCAAACCCGGCTCTGGGCTCCTCTCTGATGAAGACCAGTGACGAAACAAAGAACTGCCAATGCTTAAAACAACAACATGGACTGAAACGCTGCCAAAGCTCCGTGTCCCTGTTGGTCAGGATTTTCTGTGTTTAACTTCTAATGAAACACCATCAAATGAAATGTATGACTTTTTCCCCTAAAACAAACCTTTGATTGTTCGGTTAAAATGCAATAAAAAAAAGAAAAACGGGTGAAAAGAATCATAAATCAACCAGCCTTTACACAATTATATACAATTTAGACCAATGACATCATTCCTGCATGCTTTAAAATAGTCTGTAGAAACATTTTCCCCTCTGTGCAACAGCGCCTTTCCAAGTCTCTACCAAAATATGTGTTTCTGTTACACTTGTGCAGTCTGCGTAGTTAGTCAACAGGCCTGGTTTGTATCACTGTTACACACGCTGGACTTGATTGGTGGAACAATCAAACTCCTCTCTCACTCGCTCTTTATGACGCAGCCACAATCCCTCAGAGGGTTTGTAATGCTAGTTATCCTCAGATAAATGATGACAGGGAAAGTTCATTCAGCCCCGCATCCATACCCCCTCGTACGTCTGAGATGAGTAGGAGTCTGAGAACGACGTGACAGGACAGCATATTACTGTTCTGGGTTGTCTCTTAGATAAATCACTTCTATTAACAGACTCCGAAAACGTGCACAAATTCAGTATTAGGCTTAGGAGAAGATGAAGCCTGAAAGAAGGCACCTGAGATGCTGCCGAGTCTCTGGAATTGCTGGAATAGCTACAAAGTTTAGAAATGACTCCTTGACCTTTGATAAGTGCTTGACATGTAGTTGTTTTTAATTAAAAGAGATTTAAAAAAATAATACAAAAATGCCAGACAATTGCTTTGAATGGACAATATCGGTTGAATATTGAGTGAGGTACGTTAGGAGAAACACCAGCCCTTTCGCCTCGCTGAAAGTGAGTTCCCTTTTCAAAGCTGATGGGAAACACCTGCAACCCAACAGTGGACTGCGCGTACAGTCAGACGTCAATATTTCTTATCCTCAGTGGCTTGACATGCCGACTCTGAATTGCTATTGTCAGTGATTAGTTCCAACGCGAGATGGTGTCTTTCTCTCTTAGATAGACAAAACATTACCTGCTGTACGTTCGCCGCACCCATCCATGGGAAACGACTGCAGCTGTACAGCATCAGTTCCATCCGCTGCAGTGCACTCAAACGCATTTCCTTGCCCTGAGATTGCAAACAAAGCCCAATGTTGAGGCTTGAATGACCACAAATTTATGTCTGCGCACACTGGGTGACGCGAGTGACCTGAATTATGGGCATTCCGCGAGTTGAAAGGAAAGCAACCTAAGTGAAAAATGTAAGGCTTTAACGGCTTTGAGTGTTTGCGTGGGGACGAGGTGGAGCAGACGGACGCAGCTGGTCGCACTCTGAAGGTCCGAGCGGCTTTGAAACGGAGAGTCGGAGCACAGCTGGACCTTCTGAAGGACTTAACACCACGCACCAGTCACATTAGGTTCACCTTCTATCTGGTGATTTTTGCCAGTGAAAGCAGGGCTCCATGGGAGTATCATGGGATTGTGGGATTGGAGAGTGGATTTACCGTCAGACCCAATCGTCAACCTGTCCTGGATCAGTGAGTTGTGTACAAAGAAGGTGTGGACATTCCTCTGGGGACAAAAACTCTATTGTTGGCATTGTGGACGTGTCATTCATGGAAAAATAGTGTCAACATCAGAGCCCCCTGACAATTATTTTTGTTGTCATTTTAAGGTCGTATTTAAAATTCTTTGTGGGCGTTGCACACAAAGGAACTTTTCCTGTGTGTTACTTAAAAAAAAAAAAAAAAAACCCCAACAACTCTAAAATGACAATAAAAATTCAGCCAAAAGCATCAAAGCAGACGTTTCAGTAATCTGTGTTGCTTCTGTAGGTAAGAAATTACACAAACATCTATCATCTATAGCTGTCTTAAATGTATTCCGTCATGTAGCACCATTTGCAGTAGCTAAAGCTACATACACTATGTGATTTATTGATATTTGAGGTGAAATTAGATTGGAATAAGGACAGCATCACTGAGTGACTGAACTGAACTGTTCATTACAGTATTTCTTAGCCCCTTTGTTCATTTTTGTGTCATTAAAATATCATATTGACAACACAGCAAATATTCCATGCAGTTATTTTTTTCCCTCAGAACTGAAAGATGCAACTTCCACCTGTGCATAAGTTGTTTTTCTGCTCCTGCATACAAACTATCACACACCATGCTGGTATTCGCTGACAATGACAAAAACAGCAATGGTGATATTGTTTTTTTTATTATTTTTTATTTTTTTATTTCATTGAAACAGAGATGTGACATCATTCTAACTGGGGTAAATGAAAAACCATTTTTACTAACATGATGAAAAAAATTTTTTCAAACTTTTTAACATGTTTAACAGACCCGAGTAAGTTTGTCCACTTGTCAACCAAACTGATATGTTCCTCGAGGCAGGGGGGGGTCATTTTGGCACTGCACTCAAACTGTGCAACAACAGGTTACTCGTCATTTTCTGGCAAAGATCTCTCTCACCATCACATGGATGCAACGGGCTGCCATACATTTGCATTTTAGAGACAATGGAGCATTGTTGTCGAGCAGCACTCGGGGGGGGGGGTGTTGCAAAATCAGAATCTCAGAGGAGTGAAAAGGGATTTTGTGAGAGAAAGACAGTCCAGGGAAGCACCCCAAGGCAGTTGTCCTTTCTAACAGCCTTTAGTTTTGGAAGAGAAGCACACAAATCTCTGTAGTTCTCTGAAGAAGCTCTAAAAAAAAGAGAAAAGAAACACTGAACACAATGATTCAGACACATTTCCAGTGTACACGCACACACAGATTTCAGGGTTGCCGGTCAAATAAACACATCATGGTCTCGTTCTGAATCATTGAGATTGTTCCAATAATAAATCTGCCACTTTTATCTGTGTTTCTGACCCACTCTTAGATTAGCGGTAGCCAAATTGACCTATTCTGTTTTCCAGACAGGAAGGAGAAAGTCGCCAGGATTTCACCGACATTGCATCATTCACTGATTGTTGACCGTGAGAGAAGATTCACTAGCGCGCCGTTTCTCATGGACAGTTCGAACCAATTTTAGCCACATGAGTGGCAAAAGGCTGTGGGTGGGTCGGTCACTTCGTTTTAGATTCCCTGCTGGAGAAACAGCCATTCACTGTCACCGGAGATTTGTTCTGCTGACTTTTGGTGATCTTCTGTCTTTTTCCCATATTAACCTTGCCAAAGCTCTAACTTAATCCAGGGAAAACTTTCAACATCCACTGGATGCATTGGCGCATAGTTTGGCAAATCATTTCACACTCATTCTACTAAGGAAAAAACAACAAAGCCCTGCAATAAATCACAGAAAAGGTCTTTAATGCGTAGTCTTTGCCAGAGCCCAATGATCAGTTTGGAAAGTGCAGTTGACGGTGCTGTCAATCTGGATTTGGTTAAAGTGAGAACTGTTCCCCAACACTCGGTTCGTTGGTGATCTGATTGATTGAAACGTGTACAGAGATATTATTGTAATAACACTTTTCTAAGAAATGCTTGATACTAATCTCACCACAAACTGCAGCCTGCACGATTGGTGGGTTTTACCACTTGGCGATTCAGTAAAGCCACTGAATGTTGAAAAAAATAGCAAAAAAAAAAAAATTTGGGCAACAATACATTCATTCATTCATCTTCTATACCCGCTTAGTCCCGAGCTCAGGGTCACGGGGGTCTGCTGGAGCCTATCCCAGCTGTCATAGGGCGAAGGCAGGGTGACACCCTGGACTAGTTGCCAGTTCATCGCAGGGCCTGGGCAACAATATGTAAAGTGTATTTCACCCAAGTACAGGCCAATACCACGACAAAAGCGGCTAACACGCTCACACGCAGAGTCCTGGCTAACTTTACAATGCGGCTTGGTCACTGAAATCTGAAATCTCACACATTGGTCTCTAAAATGGTCACTATTCTGCAACCAGCTGGCTTGCTTTCAGTTTTAACTTTAGCTGCAAACTAAGCCTTAAAACCACATAAAAACAACAGCGGAAGAAAAAGGAGTCCAGGACGTGACTCTCTCTGACTAACTGTCTACGTTTTTTTGTGGAAAAGCCCGCAGCAGACATATCATTCGATAATTTAGTGATCTTTGAATGGAATAATAGATAAATATTTGACTTGAATCCACTAGACATTATATAATCTATTATCATTATTCTATTACCATTATATTGACTAACTACTCCATCAATATCTTACATAAACATGTAACTTTAAAAAATCCAAAATATTGCACACATGTAGTCTAGAAGGTATTGTAGTGTAACATTAGAAGCACGTGAACAAGTAAACGGTACTAGTTTTAGATATCAGGAGACATAAATGAAAAACAAACAAACCAACACAAGAAAGAAAGCCATTTTCATCGATCCGCTTGCCCTCTGAGCTGCTTCAAATTGTGGGGATTTCCACCACGGTGGGGTTCCAGAAATCACGAGGGATTGTTCGAATCAAACAAGATGTTTCTCATCTGGTCGTATGTTTTTTTTTTTTTTTTTTTTTCCCCCTCCGATGCTGAGAACTTCACAGCTGGTCGCGACTAATCTGCACCATGCAACGTATTCCACTGAAAACACAAGACATGATATCATTTAATTTAGCATGTGTGTTTCATCAGAAAGTCCTTACAGCATCGGTGCATGCACAAAATTACGTTTTTCACTGCATAGAAATGCTGCGCGCCATATGCTGTATGTTGAGGCAGAACTGGTGTCGAAACAAGACAGAATACTTTGTTCTTGGTTACGTTTAAGATTCGCCCGGAGGCGTCTCAGCTTCTTTATTTTGATACGACTGTGACAAAAGCAGAGCAATGATCCAAAAACCTGAGTGCCAGCCTCAGGCTGGACCAAGAAAATAGAATCTGTGCACTAGAAACTGCTCCAAGTCAATTTAATGGTCAAAGTTGCTCCATCTACAAACACAACAAGATTGGTGGGCACTTTTGTTCTGTACTTGCTTTGGTCGTGCTTTCGTTCTTGAGATTGCTGACGTTTCCTCCTTCTGGCCAATCGAAAATGCATGTTATTGCACAAAAGGCAGACTTCACGGTTCTTTAAAGGCAGGTATGGACTAACCCTAACCTGCTGGTACCTTTCTCTGGTTCTCACAACACACATCCACGCACACACCGGCTAAATCAACCTCTGGCCCTGCGTCATCGTCTCTCCTCCTGCACTCGATGAATTTAAGCCTCCTCCATAATCCTTCCGTCGTGAAGGTCAAGCCGGGTCACAAACCATACGGCGAAGGGTCGCCAAAGTTTTCAAAAGCAACAGAATATTATGCTCACGGACACGCTTGTTAGCGGCAGCATGCGTGCGGTCAGGTTGCTAGGTGTGTCTCCTCGCGAGTGATGGATGCCAGTGAATCATCCGAGGGGGGGAGGGGTAGCGGCGGAGCAAACAAAAGAGTCTGTCACTAACACCTTTTTCCAATTTGAGTCATCATAGCAAAATATATATCGTGAAGCTCCACCGTTGCCTTTCTCACAGACGGAGGCAGAGCCGTATCAGATGTCGGGGTGCCGTGACATTTTAGTTTCCAGTCATGCACCCCTACGTTTCTCCTCTGACGCAGGCGTCACGGCAGCGAGACTTCAGCAGAGGTCCAACCCACACACGCAGAATGCTGAAATAAGAAACAAAACAAGGCTGCACTGATCGCTTATCTGTGCATCTAAGCTTTCCTGTGTCACTGAAGCTGGGGCAAACATGGCCAGACACGGCTAGGTCAAGTCAGGGCCTCCAGTGTTCATTCCAGATTCCAGTTATCAGTTGTTATGCTGAAACCTTGGCAACATGCAAAAAATGTAACATTCACAAGACCAGTTAATTTATAAAAAGCAAGTCAACTCATCTATTTGACCGATTTTACTAGATAAATTTAGCAATGGAAGTTTTGAAATCCTGGCTTAATCTCTTACTCACTGTGCAACTGAAGCTGTGACACATTTACCTCAAACATATGGCAGTGAAATGGGACACTGAGCATATTGTAATTTATGAAGCAGCTTACAAATATTCAGCTAAGAATGTCAAATTAAAAATCAAATACCACTGACAAAATGTTAATAACAACCCAAAATATTCAAATCATCATCAAATAATTAAAAAAAAAAAGGGACCAGGATTTAAAAACCGTATACTTGACCTTCATTTCCTTACTGGGCCACACCGACAGTCGTACTATGACACACTTTTGAACATGGCTGTGGCATCTAATTTAGGTTGAATTACACTGCATGAAACTAAAAACCCTAAAGGCCAGTAGATCAGGGCTGATTAGGGCTTATAGTTCGCTTCGTGCCGACCCTGTTTTTCTCAGTGTTTTCCCAGACCGAAAAAAGAAGGGGGCATATTATACAATCTTAAATGGCCTAATCATTTCCAGCCATGGAGTGTACCCTCCATATCCTCTCGGAAGCTCATTCCATCATCCGCAGCCTCTCTTCAGCATTCTTTCTCTGGCCTGTCTCCTCCTGCGTTGCCGGGGATATTAAAATAATATCTAAAAATCTTTTGTGTGCCCTGAGACGTCGTAAACTTCACAGAAGCAAAAGCCACGACTGGTAATTATTTCAGCCGCCACTGTTTCCACTTCTCTATGCCTCTGAAAGCCTCCCCCCCCCCCTTCCCCGCCGAGCCACGACTGGTGCTGATGGGAAACACATTGTGGGATCGAGACAGATACTTCAAAGACACGTTCCTACTTTCTACGTCGGTGTTGTATGTAATTACTTGCCCTCCCTCCCTCTCTCACACGCTCATGCGCACATCGGGGTGAGGCAGTGGATGCCCGACTGTGGATCTGATCTGCTGTGGGAACAAAGCTTGGAGGGGGGAGTCGGACATTAAAGCAATGAGTTGGAGACAACATACCTCATGTGCTCGTTGGCCCCTTGCTACAAATTGCACCGCTCTGTATTTATCCACTGGTGTGGCTTTAAAGATGCCCATAATGCAATTCCTCAGATCGTTCAAATTACCGACTGTGGAAGGTTTCAATTATTTCTCTTATTCAGCTGAGCTTTGACCTGTACAGTCTGTGAACGTATCGGAAAACAGAGCCCCCGGCTTATGGACTGATTGCACTAAATGGAATAAAAAGAAAACTGACTTTCGCACCTTTGTGCCGCAGCATCATTTGCCATTTGACCGACGGCCGTTCCCGTCTTATGTGACATCAAGGGGAAAGTAAATCCCCTGCATCCGCTCAGCTGGGGATTGAGGTGGTAATCATCCATTATAGTGTAATTTCCAGGTAGATGCAGCAGTAAAACAGCTGGTGGTGGAACCGCCTGCGTGAACAGTGCGCCTCTGCAGATGTGCATCATGTGTCAAGTCTTTTTTTCCCCCCTGTGTGTGTGGTTCTCATAAAAAAATACACATAGGAAATGACAGTGACGACATGGGAATAGTAACAACTGTATTGCAACCCTCACAAAGGCTTTGAGTATGTATTACAGGATAGAACTAGCAGATGAACGGAAGGTTTTTCATGGGTGTTAGAGGCGACGCTTTGTTACTGAGGCCTTTTTGATTGAAAGAAATAGTCACTCAAAAAGGACTTTTCACCCCCACTCTCTGTTATTCTCCCTCTTGTTGTGGAATGGACAGTTTTTTAAAGGCAACCAAGTTGGACCAGTCAGATCCACCCAAAATCAGTAGTTAAACATTATTTTTCTTTTTGGATTTTTTGGCAGAGAGGCCTCACAGTGTTGCTTTAACAGCTTTTCCAACGTGTTTCTGGGTGGCATTCTTACATCTTCACGGCTTCAATGAGCGCACACGCTAACTTGAAACGCGCAGCTGCGCTCTTTTGTCTCCAGTGTGGCGATTCAACGATGCTCGCGCACGCACGTCCACGTGATTTCTAACGAGAAGGGGCAGCGGGAAGGTAGCAGAGTGCAAATCACTTCACTCTGTTCAGAATCTAAATAACGTTACTCGGGGTGGAATCAAACCCGTATGTACGCTGTGCATGAGGTCCGAGCCCCCTCCCTTATTGCCATATCCTTTGTCTTCATGTGGGTATGACACAGACATCATAAGCCATATCTCCCATCTGTTTCAAACCATTCCCCTCGGCCTCCACCTTGGTTTGTCATACGATTTGAAAAAATGGAGCAAATCAAATTTTGTCATGGTTCTTCTCCTATCAGCACACATACACACTTCCCCCAACGCCGCCCCCTACACACACACACACACACACACACACACACACACACACACACACACACACACACACACACACGTGCATTCCCAGCACTCTCTGTGGTCTGCCTTGCATTCACGTTCGCTGCCAAGAAGACAGGAAGTATGAATGTAAACCAGAGCGGCAATATGGGCCACTTAGCATGATGAGGTCATCCTATGTTTTCACTCACTTTGGTGATAAGGAGTTCTGAAGGTAAACACGGTTTGGGCTGATCAAAACGCACCGCCGCTCCGTGTTGGACTCGCCGGCGCATTGTGACGAATCCAGATGACTGCAGCATCGCCAATGGCAAAGACACGTGTGGATGTGTGTCATACCGATGAGGCTCCTTTTATGACTGGAGTGTTCATTAATCCCAAATATATGAATGAACAGCAGTAATTCTATTGCCATGGCCAAGAGCGGCAAAATGTGGTTAGTCAAGCAGCGGGAAGTGCTAAATTATTACAAAAAGTTTCACAGTGTTAAAGTCAGTGTACTGTAATAAACATATTAAATGTACAAAACCCGGGTCCTTACTGTGTGGAATGGAGTTTGCATGTTCTCACTGTGTCTATATGAGTTCCCTCCAGGGGCTCCGCCTTCTTCCAACACACAAAAGGCTAATTGGCTAATAACTGTAATAACTCTAAATTGGCCGTAGGTGTGAATGTGAGTACGGATGGAAGTGTGCGTATGTGTGTGTGTGTGTGTGTGTGTGTGTGTGTGTGTGTGTGTGTGTGTGTGCGTTTTGACCCCTGCGATGAACTAGACAGTTTTCCAAGGTCAAGCCCACCTTCGCCTCAAGACAGCGTTGTTTCTGCAAGTACAGGGTAAACTGTGGTGGAAAATGGATGGACGGATGTTTGGAAGGGGATTAAACCAAGGTGGCTGTGAGGCAGAGCCACGTTTGACAAACAAACTGCGGCTTGGCATTTGTTTTGCCACGAGAATGTGTCACGACGCTCATGAGTCACTCATTGTTCGCTGTAAAAGGGACCCAGTGTCCAAAAACAAAGAAAAAAAAAATGGAAAAAAAACTTGATAATTCAGTTGATTACACTCATGAAAACACACCATCTTCCTGTTTGGGATTATTTTCTTACCTCAGTGTTGAATTGGCCACTGTGAAACTCCAGGGTTTGACCAAAGGACTCGCTGTCAAGGGAATTTTGCATCACGCCACGGACAATTTAGTGCTGGAAAAGAGTCCTTTAAATAACTTTCCCACCCACACGTAAACACAGGTGCAAAGCATACACTGTCAGCCCTGTGTATATGCTATTCTGCGGACTTTACACGGAAGTTGATGCAGCTTTTATTGTCTGCCTGTGCAAAATAACAGCAAAGTTTAACGGTTTACTTCCCCATGTCAACATTAAAATGCCCATAATTGGGAATCTCCTTTGAATTTATGGTCTCTCGTCCGTATGTTCATGTTTTGCGCCCAATTCTCTGTAACTATGCAGCATTTCAAGCTGCTCAGCTGCAATGCAAGAACTTCAGCGGTTTTTCTGTCGGTTGCGAGTCCAACAGAGAGGTGGCCTCACGAAGGTTTGGACTATTAAGGCCCCTGTGGGTCAAAGTTCGACCACGAGAGCCTTGTTCCTCAGCTGCCACCTCTGGGCCGGGAGCTAGAAGAGGCCCAGGAAGGCTTTAATCAGATTACAGCAGCTATTCTAAACCAGAGAACCTCAGAGCATCTGCTAGGTGGGCAATTTTACAAATACTGGAAAGATTGGAAAAAGTCTGGACATCTGGAGGTGGATCAGAATTTAGAAAAAAAATTGTTATGTTGCATCATGTCCATGAGGAAAACATATAAATGTCATTAGAAAATACACATTTTCTGATATGACTAATTATGTTCCATTGGTTTCAAAATAATGTGTTTTTTGTAGCTACAAAGTATAGCTCACTGTGTATAGTTGTTTTCATTTCTCAGATACAGGAGTGACAAAAACATAGTTTATTGAATAGTATATAATAATATAATACAATAATGTAATATTAACAAGTACAGTGGTTATGATCATTTATTTACTTTCATCCATTCACCATTTTTACAGTCCATTACAAGAGTGACTTTAGAAAATGCTAATTTTTAATTTCATTGTTTAGAGGAATTAATTTTGTATTTTTGCAATATGAGGGTGGCCCTCTGAGGTAGGTCGCAGCCTCTTATCACTTGACTGCGATCTGAGCTGACTGACTGACCGAGTCATGTCTTCCTGCACCTCTGACTAAACACGCTTAATGAGTCTCTCATGACTCATCTGAATGATCTCGCTAAACTGGCAGGCTAATGAGAGCAATGTGTTGACCTTTGACCTTGATACCAAATAAGTTAGTATTGGCAATTACTTGGTGATGCATTGTATGAACATTTCTCTTTTACTCTCTTTCTCTCTCTCTCTCTCTCTCTCACACACACACACAAGAACAGTTGTTTGCCCTTCATTTAATTAAATATTTAATTAAATATACCTTAATGTTACATAGACATTACAACCTGCAGACACTGAAGTGTAGAGTTCAATTCCAATTCAGCACTCCCATCCAATTTCTGGAACTAAATAGGCTGTAATGTCACAGAGTGCAGAGAGCATGTAAAAAAATCTGCTGAATGTGCTTTAACTTGTCCATAGTTTTCTTCACCCCTTCTCCGCCGGTTAACTTTAATTTGAAGAAGACGTACGTAAGAACCCGCGAAGTGTTTTCACCACTGCAATATCAACATTATTAATTTCTAGTGAATTTCCCATACGTTCTTACTTTAAGTCATCCTAATGTGGAAAGACATCATACGAGAAGCGGCCTAAGCCAGAGAGACGGACTAAGTGAGAACCGGTCTGATGTGGGCAGACAGTAGAGCAGACAGCCAGCCAAGCAATCATCCATCCGGACGGCCAGACAGCCAACATGCCCTCTTACTGCTCGCCCTCCAGGTGAAAGAGGTCAGCGCCCACTCCTCTGCTCGTGGGCGTTTTCCAGCAGAACAGAAACAATTACCGAGCCGGAGCATCTGGAGGACTGCGCTGCTGACTGAGCAACAGACGCTGCCGTGTTGTGACAGCTTTCTGTTGTCTGTCTGAAAAGCTGTCCTTCACCTGAGCCAAAAATATTTCCATAGCCCTTTCGCTGCTGAAAACTCTTCGACATGAAAACTCTTTGGTTCACGGAAGTGAAGTATTTCACATGCGCTTAAACTCTTTCTAGCCCAGGGCCTATAAAAGCACTTTTATTCCTCCTTCGCCAAGTATGTGGAAGGTGGGTCTTGTTGACCTAAGAATACTTGTAATGCTCTAATCAAAGGGCTGTGAAAGTCAACAAGCTAAAGAAATGAACCTCTTTCAAGCTTTGGACATGATGACAGGAGGAGCCACATCCAAATAATCACTCCTGCAACTCACCAAACAACAACAACAACGACAAAAACAACTATTACGTTTCCCTCTTGGGTTTGTCGTTGTAAAACTTTTTTGGCAGGAGACCAGCATGTTGACAGTATGTGTCTGCTCAAAGGAAACACCTGCCTGGTGTCTGTGAGGGTCTCTGGGGCCACAGGCAGCCTTTGAAGTAGTGGAAACTCACACACAGCGACAGACAGAAACATATACAGACCTACACTAACAGCTCAGGGCAAGCTGACAAAAAGTCCGTCAAAGTGATATTTGTATTGTCTGACAGAGAACTTCTGGACCTCACATACAGAGTTCAAACTTTGAAAAGTGTGTCAGTGTGTTTGTGGGTGTCGCCGATTAACCGTCTTCATTAGAAGAACAATTGAAATATCTGCAGAAACAGGACGACATCTGAACGCTGTGACTGCGCTGTGGCGAACAGTTTATCCCGGCTTTGCTCGGTGAATAACATAAACCTCCAGTCAATCACTGTCTCGTCTTCGGACACTGTTGTAGAAGTCGTTAGGGCTTCTCCTTATCAGTCAACTGCTGCCTGTTTCCCATCCACTCATCTGGGTTAACTGCTGAGCAGCAAATATTCCCTTCCATTTGTCTTCTGACCTACCAAAACATGCTTCAAAGTGCGAATGATAAGCAATAGAAATGTGGTAAACATTTCAAGGTCACGACCAGTGCACTTCCTGGCGTGTCATCCTGAGGAACAGCCTCAACCTGTGAGCATATATGACCTTTTGAAGAAGAGCTGGCACAGACAATCATACTCTCCTTGATCCAAATAACCACATCAGCCAAATAATTACAGACAGATCTTGACATTGTGTGATAATGGTTTAATAATGTTTGTAAAGAAAAGTTTAAATTGGAATACAGCCAGTCTCAAAGACCGTTCCTTTGTTCCTTTGTTGGGGTCTCATCGCAAAATGCTGCAGTTCTCTACTTTAACGTTATGGCTCCAAATTCACAGTTTTACAACACACCTGTCAACTCTAAAGAGGTATTAGTGACATAATCTTCTCAGGTCTGCTTAGTGCACTGGGTCAATGTCAGAGGTTATTTTCCACATTGCACCAAAAATGAGGCCCTGGCATCTTAGAGAGAGAGAGGCCACACTTTATTCTCAGGTCATCCGGAACCAGAACCAGCACTATGTGAGTGTCTTAATCTGTACTGTTGCATATTTTGAAGAGAGACACGAAGAGAGTGTTTCACAGCTCTGGTCAGGCACAGATTTTTCCAGGAACATATCTGATATGTTTTTTTTTTACCTTCAGCATACAAAGCCTCGTGTTTTTCTCCTCCTTTTCTCTGCTCCACCCTTTTCCACGCGTCATCTTCTCCCTCCACAGTCCAATTTCTTTGTGTGTTTACCTCACTCAATTGTCATTCAATTGTCATTCAGGAAACCAATCATTTAAAATGTCATTTGCCTCGTCACATCAGTGATCATTCAATGATCTGGAGAAAATGCACGGCCCTTGACTGGCCAGTACCCACCCTGTTTTTTCTCCTCTTCACATGGCATCATTATGAAAGCAGTCCATTACTGCTTTGGACAGACACACCTATTCCAAGAAATAATGTTTTTCACACATCTTAATCTGAAATGAAACCCAAAACAAAAATCAACTTTCATTTGTTTATTTCTGGGCTGAATTAAAAAAAAAAACACTGAGGGGAAAAAATACAATTTTATAGTGTAAATGAATATTGGTAACAGGTGGGTGTGCAACAACAATGAGAACACCAACACATGAATGCACGTTGTCCGCTATTTACCTTCCAAGCGCTTATTCTTCTAATCCTCTGGCCACTGCTGCCCTCATATACATTTCAGCCGTCTGTTGCCACCTGATGATTCAGCCATTGACGGGAAGCCAGTAAAGCAGCCAGACTCTTTGAGAAAGATCAAGGTTTTCCATGAGCTCATATGGCTTTTCGGGACATGTTTGAAGCAACACACACTGAAAGAGCCCACGTCAATCCTCTTCCAACGCCACACAATGCCATTTTCCACTTTCCGCGTTGAGGCAGAAATGTTGTCCTTTCAAAGTGAAGATGTATAAAGATATTTGTAGTATTTGAAGTATCTTATGCTCCTACCCCAGGTCAATAACACTGCTCCCCAAAATGCAATAAAATATCTTGTTAGGCCCAAATGGAAACCCACGTGAAAGGTTGGAACTGAGAACAGCTTCAGTTATGTGTGTCAAAGGCCTTATCACATTTCATAGTCTCAAACTGAGAGACAATTTGTGCAGTGTTATGTTTGTAAGCCTGGTGACCGACTGCACACTTTCCCCGTGTCAATGTCTGTGTGTGAAAGTGCAGGTATGACTGGATGCACTAGATTAGATCATGGTTTGATATTCACCTAAATCTAACTGTAGATGCAGAAACTAATGAATGATCAGCAAGATAGCAATATTTATGGTTAAGTTTGAAGTTTCTGGATTGTCTAACTGCAACAAATCTGCCATAGATTCTTGTTAAGTAGTATTCAGGATATAATTTTACCCAGGTAAGGAGAAAATTCAAACATTTGAGGAAGAAGAATGGCAAGTCTTACTTTCTTTTCACTGGGGCACCGCAGTGGCCAGTACGTAGACCTAATTTTTTTTTTTTTTTTTTTCCCGGTTTCTAGGATTCTACACTATCTTTATCACAGCTCTATGTTTACATCAGATATAAGCACTATCAATTGTTTACCGCCATTTGGCCCTGATTTCGTCCATGTTTAGCTGATATAGAGTAGAGTCTAAATCATCACTCTTCTTGAGTGAGGCCAAAAAACAAACCAAGAACAGAAAACAAAACAAGCAAAAAAAAAATCTTAAACCTGTCTGTTTGGCATCAATCATGGACCAACACACCAAACACATGAACGTGACCGTACATGGCTGCCGACTCTGAAAAGCCAAGCCGCACAATGTAAAGAAGGAGGAGGCTCATGTGCTTCTACATAATGCTGTGATCAGGTGGAGGAATTTGACACAAGGTTAGGTAAACTACTTAAACACATCAGTTAAGTCCAACAGCTTATGGACAACTCAGAACAACAAGAACAAGAGAGTTCAAGTCCTACAGCAGAGGGATGTGTGAGGCTATAATGCAAAACTGTCCTGCTTGTGCCAGATCTGATCAAGAATTCCTGTTACAAAGTCTACATACACTCATATAGTGGACAGAAGCCTTTAAAATGGACAGCTTTTTGTATGCGTTTATTTTTAATTATATCCTGACCACATCAAAATCCTTGTGTGTATAATTAAAATAACACATTCATTCTGTTCTTTTCTTTGTTTCTGCGTCATAAAATTTCTCTCAAAATGCAAAATAGACTCTCATGAAGTCATCTGATGAGGCATTATGAGTGGATTCATCATTGTCATGCAGCGCCAGGCATGTTTCACTGGGCCTCAGCAAAGACGTGTTTTTCTCATCTCCAGGCAAGCAAAACTGTCTCTAGAAGGAGAGCCCTTTAACCCCCTGACCCCGCCACACCTCAGTCCCATCGGTTCAGCAGACTCCAAACACGCATGATCACATGCAGGCAGCGCAGACACAGTCGCCATGGGTGCACGAGGCATCAGGCACTCGGAAGCGCAGTGAGGAATTTGCTGTAACATAATCTCCTCCTCATGCAAACTGCAGAGAGACAATGCATGCACTGCTATTTCTTTCACACACACACACACACACACACACACACACACACACACACACACACCTACGCATAACTTTATGAGGTACGTAAATTTGTCCAGGCCTTGTAGTTTTTTACTCAGGTGATGTCAGGGAGCAGAGAGTCAGTGAGGTCATCTGCAAAAATCACAGTGACAGCTTGACGGGAAAAGGATCAAACAGAGAACAAAAAAAAACAACCTCCCGCCCTCCGTACAGGTGCATTGTGTAGCACTTAGTGGATCATCGCCATCCACCGCCAAGTAATCATCAAAACACGTCTGTCCAAGAAACAAAATATAGAATTAAGCAACACTGATTGTGCAAAGATTCCCGTCCTCTTTTCTGAAGTGCTCTGTGAGGTGTTTTTCAGGGAATTGGAGAAATGTAGCCATGACAACATCTTATTTGTTATGGAGGAGCCCAGGCCATGAAGAAAACACGACCAACGGAGAGAGAAGAAAGTAGACAAATGTAGAAGACATGTAACGCTACGTAAATTGACAGGGTGTGCACTTCACCATCAAGATGGACATTTTTTATGACGGCATGATGTCTCCATCACAGTGAAAATTGTACGGGGTTAATCAACAAATCTGCGAGGACGTCAGGACCGGACAGGCGGGGTCGGGGCGCTGATGTCATCATGAGGAATTATGCCTCCCTTGGCCATAGGGCGTATGATCGGTCTCAGTAGCAGCAGAGGTGGGAACACAAAGCAGGTCATAATGTCGTAAATCTTTTTGGATTTTAAGTCGATATAATCAATACAATCAATCTTTGTCGGTTTGAGTCATCTAGCTGTTTCACTCAGATCACACCGATTAAAGACCACCTTTCAAGCAAGCAAATAGAAGTTCCCTCATGAGACTTTTTCGTCATCGTGAGCACGTTTGTTATTGCATGAAGGTGGGGTACGTCACCAGTTCCTCACAGAGGCCATGTATGATAAGAAAACAGGGGCATCCACATTCCTGTATGCAATTAAAAGACACAAATTAATCGAAGTGCATATGTTTGGAGAGCAGAGGCGGCTCTTGATTCATTTGTCAAAAGCCAAGGAGCATCTTGCTGTGAGGTTATAGTGCAATTTCCCTTCTGCATGACGTCCTAATAGAAATGAGATTTGTCCCTTTATTATGTCTTAGAATATCAAACGTTACGTGCTATCCTGTGCAAGCCAAAGGTAAATAGCCATGCAAGTTTTATGCAAATACCAAAACGGTATTCACATGCTTTGATTTTGCTCAGTCTACTCCAGTTTTCTATTTATTTCATTTCAAAGATGAATGGCAACAGGAGTTTTGGTTCAGGCCCAAGCTACAGGAGTTTCCAGTTGATTTAACCCTGATTGGCCCCTCCACATAATCAGAGTCCACCCCAGGGGTCTTTGTCGGGAAGTTGCATCCCAAATTATCTGGTAATGTGAGTGGTTGACAGATCCAGCCCTAAACCTCCCAAACTGCTCACAGACTGACGGGGCCCGCCCATGTTTAATGAGAAGAGGTCGCGAGCAGAACCCCAGTAGTCTGACAGAATGTCTTCGTTAGAGTCTTCAGTTTTCAAACTCTGGGCCGTTTACTCAATAGTCACCTCCGTGGCTGTTGCTTGAGGAAAAGAATGGGTGGGGATGTTATTGATCATTGGCCTGGTAATACATCAGGACTGTGTGATGGAGAGGTCTGAAGATGTGCGCTGCGTGAGTCGGTCAGGACGAGTGCACGGCGTGTAGAGTTTGCACTCGTAAATCTGTGTGCTCTTCATGCCATGTATGTGCATTCAGCTGCGTGCTTGTGAACATCTGAAGAATGTTTCATGTTTAGGTCTAGAGGTCCCGCTGAGGTGCAGATGTGAGCCATTGCGTGTTGGTGACATGCACCAAACGACCCCAAAAAAAAAAAAAAAAAAAAATTCATATATGTATATATAAAAAAATCTGAAGTTAGGCGAAAGAAACTAAAGAAAAAAAAGGTGATAAACCGAGGCACGCAGAAGAAGACCAGGAGAAAATACATTTGGCGTGCATTTCAATATATGTAAGTACATATGCAAATTTTTTTTGCAGGTTCCACCACTAAGTCAACTATCAACTATCCAAGAAACCAGGAAATAACTGAGGTGGGACCGGTGCACTGTTACCGCACCAGCCTCAGCCATGAGGCAGTGAACGTGCATGTTAGTTTTCCTGGCTGACATTCCAACCTGAGAAGCCAGAATATCCCACTGGTGACCCACTTTCCTGGAAGGCCTTGGCCATCAGCTGTAATGGCCCTCGTGCCATTACCTCTGCAGGCAGATGGGTCATTTCCAAAGCTGCTGCTTCTGCGTGCAAGACGACACAGTGTAAATGTTAAACATAAATGAATTTGAATATTTTGGGCCATTTTTTACATGTAGTTAATGGGATAATACACTCTGTTTTTCGAGAAAGCATTTCAAAGAAACAGTCAGGGCT
Organism: Nelusetta ayraudi; assembly: GCF_046127955.1. Taxonomy (NCBI): domain Eukaryota; kingdom Metazoa; phylum Chordata; class Actinopteri; order Tetraodontiformes; family Monacanthidae; genus Nelusetta; species Nelusetta ayraudi. Next base: position 2,639,118 of record NW_027466186.1, on the reverse strand, counting down.
CCATTTCCTTTATTTTCTTCGTAAATTACCCAAGAATTGTGTTTGTAAACCCAGTTTTTCATCCACAGCATATGAAATAATCAAAGTTTTCAGTAAGTCAAGTTCATTCATTCATTCATTCACCTTCCATACCCGCTTATTCCCGAGCTCAAACATTTTGACCATGGGAAACTGTATGTTGACACCAGAACCCATGAATTATGGATTATCTCAACAAACACAAGAAATATTGAAGTTCGTGCTTGGTTTCACGTTTGACTACAGATGCGCAAGAATTCCTGCATTCCGCTCCCATCATTTATACTTCAAAGTTGGCACACAACGTTACATTCACATGCAGACGCATGCCTTTTAAACTGCAAGTCAAAAATCTGTTCATGACTCATGACTTCCGAATTCTGTCTTAAAAAAAAACTATTTAAACTGCTGACGGTTTGTGGGAAACGCTGCAGACACACGTTTTATTTTTCTAAACTCACTTTAATTTACTGACAGATGACTGAGATATCTCTTTAAGTGTGGTCAGACATTATTACTTGCAGCATCATCCAAAACCCTTTTATTTTGCTTGAAAAGGTCTGAACCAGAAAATATCTTAAATACAGGGCTGTCAACTGCTGCTTTGCACTTCCTGGAAATGGCCAACACCCGATCTTCTTCCTCTCGTTTAGTCGGAAATTGGTGAAAGTGGCAAATGAACCACAAAGCTAATGCTAATTAAAATGCTGTAGTCCATAGCTGGGAGCACATTAGTTGTCATGACACCACTACGTCAAGAGTATGGCTTTGAGGAGGTACGAGGTGTGGCAGCTGTCCGTTGTTTCAAACTACATTCTTTAATTATTTTGAATGGGACAATAAAATGTTATGAGAGATGCCAGATCTACTTCTGGTGAAATATCGTCACACCAACTGGTTAACTAAAATAACAAGAACAAAGTCAGGATTTGAGGACCACAAAATAAAATCTCTCTTTCGTCTTTGCGTCATTCGCGCAAAAACTATTCCTTATTCTGGCCTCTGAATTTGACGGCATGTGTAAATGAAGGGCCACATAGGCGTCGGTTCACACATGGAGGGTATTTTCACATTTACATCTTTTGTTGCATGTCTGAGCTATAGGCATGGAATAATTCAACATGAGGTTCAGGTTGTTTTACAGATCTTCAGTGTGGTGCGTTCTTGAGTTTACCGCAAGATCTCCATCATTATGCGGCATCTCGATGCTCGGAGTGACTTCACGTTGTTATTCCACCCACAAAATCAATACATTATGTGTTGCAGCCTTCTATAGCCGTATGGCACCACTCAACAATAGCCTGCACAAAAATCTGTGGCTAAATAAACAAACAGAATTTACTTTGAAAATCGAGGGGTTGGAATTAAAATCACATGACGATGGGATTTTTTTTTTTTTTTGCTCGTGATACACCTCAGTGTTAAATCAGAACAGCATGGGATATCTATCAAAACAGCTCTAGGAGTTTGTTTTTCAAGGCTTTCTCAAACGGAGGCTCTGAATCATATTGACAACGTGACTCCTGAGAAAAACATTACAGTATATACTGTAGTATTTGGGGCTCATAAGTACCCCAACCCACGTCTCTGCTAAAATGCAGCGAGCATCACTAGATTTTGTCACGCTTATCAATGGCGGAGGATGTTGAGGCTTTTTTCCTAACGAGTGAAATCTGATTTCCTCTCACAGGATCCCTCGTCTGCCCACCTAAGCCCTCCGCATAGCCAGCATATGCCACATGTTTCTCATGTATTTTCAAGGCCTTGTTTCGAAGTTAGAGGTTTGCTCCAAAGAATAAAGCAAACATTGCCAAGGTGTGTCAGTGTATTCTTCCTTTTTCAGGTTTATTAAAGATGCCCGGGGGAAACACTTCAAGCTGTGCGTAATACTGTCTTGCAAGAAAGTCTTTTTCTTCCCCCACACAATATAAATTCAATTGGTTTACCAGTTGGTTGAATGCGCAACCCTGTTTCCATAAAAGTGGCATCATTATGGAAAGTTTTTGTCTCCGCGACCAAAGACAATACTGAGCCAGGATTTCTTGTACATAAGTTAGAAAGCCCATTAAAATGGAACAGTTTAAGTCTAGATTAGGAATTAAAGTATGTTCAATTGTGTTTCTTTTCCACATCTGTGAGCCTGTTTACCAATACTCTCCTTTGTCAACGGCGCCACACTTTTTAAATTAGATGCAGGTTTGTTGCTTTGGCAGGACAGTGAAGCACCTGCACATGTTTCCTCCAAACCCTGAAAATCTGCACTTTGTCTTGTTGTCATTATGGTCCTCCACTTAAGGCTTTCCAGTACCATCACAGATCCAAGAGACACTTGATCAAAGTCCAAAACACTAAACTCTTTCTTCACTCACATTCCACATTATGCAGCTCCACTGCACTCTGGTTATAGTGGGGCTACTGTACCTGTTTTACTAACAAATACTCGTATTTGTCAACATATTTAGTTTTTATGGCCGTGGTGATTGGTGTAACAGAGTGCAACAAACACCATGGAAGCCAAACATTTGTCTACATGTATATCTAATATGAAAAGCAAAATTAAACACAATTGATTAAATAAATGTATTTGTTAAGTCACCTACTTGCTTTAAATTATATTAACTATTTTACTTCCCTTGTATGAAACGAACGAGTGCCGGTGCCTAAACCCCACAGAAATAAGATCCTCCAGCTGCAGCCCGTTTACAGTCAAATTTACCCAATGTCCATGGATGTGGGGTCTGTTGAGGTCTGCAAGCAGCATTAATAAAGTGATATGGTAATGATTTGAGCATTGCATTTACGTTTGCTCTTTGTTACGGGATGCTGTGGTGATATGACTGAAAAGCATCAAAGCTAAAGACAACATCCGATATAGTTTGTTATTTTTCCATCATAACACAACAATAGGAACTGACTTGACATGCATTTACATAAAGCCCTGAGTCTAACTGAGTTTGGATGTTCTCCAAACCAAAGATATAAACAGAAGGCAATGTTTGCAAATGAGCTGCTTCAAAAAAATCTTTTTTTTTTTTTTGTGGGGAAAGAGATTAAAGCAAAGTATTTAAGATTTGTGTGTGTCTGTGTGTGTGCGCGCGTGTGCGTGTCTGTGACTGCTCTTGGGATAAATGGTATTAACTGAATTAAAGTCATGAATATTTGAAAATGCATAAAAAATGTAGAGGCAGAATTTTTTTTTTTTTAATCTCACAGTTCATGGGATTCCAGCAGGATTCAATGGGATTGGAACCAACTCCACTATTAATCCTGTGATTGGGACAGTACAGGAGTAAAAGGTGAACAGAAGCAAATGGGAGCCAACCAATAACATAAAAAAACCCCCAAACCAAACCAATGGTGCTTCCAAGGAGGAAGGAGTTGGCGTTAGATAGGTGGGTGAGAGAGGACACAGGGAGAAAGATGAAGGTAGGGAGCTATAAAGCGAGGTGAAGGGGATGTGAGGGAGGATGTAGGTAGGTCATAATAGGAGATAGTATCTAAAGTAAAGTAGGAAGTGCAGTGGCACATATAAAACACAAGCCAATAAGAATAGGTTTTGCACTGACAATACGAATCCTCGTCTTACTAATTTAAAGCACTAGTTCAGTTTTTTTTTTCATAGAATTATAAAATAAAATTTCAAATGAAAAAAAAAACAAAAGGATCCTGTGAACACTTTGGCTGTTCTCAGTCTCTTTGCCTGCCATGTTGACAAACATACAGATACAAAACACCATTTGCAAAAAATGGAGTTAGGAGAAGAAAGATAAAAACAGACAAGCATGAAGCAAGAAAGTGAAGACCAACGCCTCATTAAATGTGCCTGAAGACCAGGTTGCTCAACTGTTTGGCAAACATCAAATCCCCCTCACAGTTTCATTTTTGCGCACGCACATACTCCTGTGCAGGGAAAGAGAGAGAGAGAGAGAGAGAGAGAAACAGAGAGAGAGAGCAAGAGAGAGAGAGAGAGAGAGAGAGAGATCACACCGAATCACAAGGTGACAGTTACCCAATTCTGGTGACGTGTGTATTTGTGTGATTGTGTGAGGTTACACCAAGACCTTTTATATGATGCCAGACGAGGGCTGGATTCACTCAGTGTTATACCGCTGGTGCCAAGATCTCACAAAGTAACGCCAGCATGTAAGAAAAAACCTGTCAGCAGCTTTTGAAAAACTGTATGATTAAAACTATACAGAAGAAGGTATCAGTGTGCATGAGCGTACGGTACATTGCAGAATAATGAAGTATAACAGAAATGTAGTCGTCAGCGAAGAAGTTTATTTTCTTTTGTAGATTAGAGAATCAGATTCACAAAGGCTTTGCTAACTTTGTGTATGATGCCAATGATACTTTTGGTAGCATCAAGATCAGGGACCATTCAAGGGGTAATGATGATCCTAAGGACCCTTTATAAGCTGGACCAGGTACAACAATTCCCTCATTTGGCATACCTCTGGAAAAAAAAAAAAACATACCAAAAAACAAAACATACGCATTCACTCATAAACACATCACTCCATTTCACTGCTTCACCTCACTCCATTACATTCATTAGGCAATTAATCATTTGGAATAAATACATTTGCACAACTTTGGTTTATACCGTTATTTAAAATAAAGGTAGTGGGGACCTCTACGCATGTGGAGATGTCTAATTGAAATTTTGCGGCCAATTTGCGCTCGCGGCTCAATTATTAAAGTTAACCCTAACCCTAACCCTAGCTAACCCTCTGACAGGGAGAATGACGCTCCTGTCATTCCCACAGCGCCCAAAGCTGTTTTGATAGGGGATCATTTTGGTTGCCTGCCCTGCTCCCTCTGGCCTCAACACGCCTCGCTAATGCTTTGGCAGAATGGGCCTGTTCTCTCCCACTCTCTCTATCTCAGCTCCACTGACAACAATTTATTTTCTTTTGTTTTAGCCAATGCCATGGCAAACACCGAAAAGTATGGAGCCTTGTGAGCCAAGAAGTTCTGATGATGAATTGCGACATATTGCTGAAACGTGTTCAAGGGATCATGAAATGTATTTTAAACAATTTTAAGGAAGCAGGACTTGACAGAGCATCACTCTGAAGTTCTACCTCTTCGGACCAGCTGTTAAACTGTTCTGACAAGCAGTTACTCACTGTTCTGAAAAATATGCAGCAAAAAAAAAATTCCTCTAACAAGACCACTAGGTCATAATGTCTCTATGACCCAAATCTTGGTCTGCAAAAGACATTGTGAGGTATGATTTTTAGAAGATTTGCTGTTTGCATTTTCGATTCTGTAGTGAAGGAAAATCTGATCAGCCGGAATGATACGCTCTCAACAGGCTCAAAAATAATTTAAGCAGAAGTATTGAGTTCATTTTGATGCATCAAGCAGAACTAACGGTGACGCTGGTTCAGAGGTGACCTACTGAAGTTTGACAGTCTTTCTCAAACTGTTGCCCAGCTCACATTAATCCAGCGTGTTATGAATTGGTCCTCACAGTGCACAGATAACAAGACGTTTTATTGCCTACACTAGTGGCTTGACTTTTCTGCAGTCAGTGTGTGTAGCTAACTAGCCAAAATTGCACTTCACCAACTTTGTGTGAGCTTTGTTGGAAAGTTGTGTTTTGAATCACTTTTGTTGCGGTAGTGTTTTCATGTACTCCGTGGTAGAGGGGAACATAGCATTGGTCCGACCTACCATTAGTCCGCAAAATTACCAATTGGTCCGACTTCCCCTAACCCTAACCCTAACGGTAACCGTAGCCCTAACCCTAATGGGAGGTCGGACCAATGGGAAATTTGTCTGACTCATGGGAGTTTGGACAAATGGGCAGTTCCTGTGGTAGAGCACATTCAAAATTAGCATGTAGCTGTGTTGAACACTTGTGTTTATGTGCTCACTACAGGCAGTGCACTAGTTAAATGTGGTGGAGTAGTGGAGGTGTGTGCATGGAAGAAAACAAGGACCACTGAAGGAGACAGTTGGTTCGCTTCCATTAGTAAGACGTAAAGTTGGGAGATTTGATGAAAGCAAACAAATATCCTCGTTCTCTTTTACTGACATAATGATAATAAATAAAATCAGGACAATAATACACGACTGGAACAAGCATTACTTGAAAGCATACCGCAAATAAGCTCTTGACTCCTTGCAGGCGGACATTGGCAGATTTCTGTTTATTCCCATATTAATCAAATCTAACATGTTGACCCCTCCGCCACCCTGAAAACAAATTAAACATGACGCTCATTAGCCAAACACCACACAATCAAACCGATTCCCACGATATATCATGTCGGGCTGACGAGCACCGAGGCACCCATGGCGTCACGCAGGGACAGAAGGGAGCGGTCGCCAATAAATCTGTGTGACTCCAAGGGTTGATGTTATTTATTCACTTATTGTTCGGATGGAACGACACACTCTGTGTCCTTCGAGCCATATCTGACACTTGGAGAGAATAAACTCTTTTTGCCGACTGTTGTAGCTCTCCTGCGGTGTGACTCCACTCTTCAAATGGACGTATCTCGTTTAACGCATTTAGTGAGGTTTCCCTCAGCGGACTGGACCTCAGCCACATGCCCAATCAGTCTGTTGCCCAATGTTGGTGTCTTTGGCATCAGAGCTCAACGTTGCAACAAGAGCTTTTGTTTGCTATAGGGAATATGAATCAGAAACATGGAATACAACGCGATGTGTATATCCAGTAAAACCAGCCCAGATTCATTGCACCACACTGCATAACACTGAGACTCTGTTACAAAAAGATAAATTCACTTGGCCTCATTCTTTGTGTTTTTATTAAAATTTATGCCGCAGCTGGACGTGGACGTAGAACTCGCTGACTGTTTAAAATTTCTGAGGATTACTGAGGGGACTTTATTTTTTTTCTCCCTCAAACCCCAAAGCATTTATTGTGTGACTAGGCTCTTCAAGTTAACGTGACAAAGTCCAACCTAATTGTTTCTGGGTTCGGCATAATCGCAGTTGCTGCTCCGCTGGACTATTTGTCAGCACGTTTCCACGACGATGGTTAGTCAGCTTTGGTTGGCCCGCGAATCGGATGGAACCGAGCCACGGTAAGAGTGAAACTGAAGACAGTCTCAGTCCCTGTGCTGAAGTCACGCTGTCATGCACGGTTGTTTCTCAGGTTCTTTTAACCCCCTTTATATCGTGCGAATAGTCTTGTTTCTTTTGTTAATTCCCTCAACTGACCATCGGGACAGCTAGAGTTTTAAAACTGTCACGTGTTTTATCAGAGATTTGTGAAACAAAAACTTCATCAGGAGAAACGTCAATATTTATTGGCGGTACTGGATCGTCATTTCCTCAGGCAACCTTGATTTCTGGTATGATGCATCACAAACATCTCTTCGTATAATTTGCAGTTCAAGAACTAACAGTTGCTGACGGAGTTTCACTTTTGCTTGTTTTATACGGCGCAACAACTTTAAGAGGTTGGGAGTTGCACAATGTAAAAATCTAAAGCTCTGCAACATGAAACTGATTCCTGCACACACACAATTTCTTCATAGGCACCCTCAAAAACAACCTTAAAAGTAATTGAAAAATATTTCACAATAACAGCTATAAAAGAACATCTGACAATTGTTGTAATAACAATTGCTTTGTTCTGACAGCAATTGAAGTACAAGCCAGTGGCTGCCTCCTGTCTTCCTTCACTCGTTAGATCGTGGCACAGCTGGACACAGATAAACAACAAAAGGCCCATTTTGCATAAAAAAAAGAAAAGAAATCAATACTATCACCACTCTACTGGGTGTAAGCACCCCTGCCCAAAAGAAGGCACTCCAGATGTTGTGGTGAACCCCAGGAGAGGAAGTTGGATTAGATCTGTGTTTGTGTGTGTGTGGGCATGTTTGTAGGTGTTTCAGTGAGGAGAACCATGCTGCCATCTAAATATAGACTACACACAAGGGTGGATAACACGACACACACACATAGATGCAACCGTTTGGTGATTAGCAAAGGGGCAAACAAGATGTTTGAATGACCCTCTGCCCCTGTTTTGGCGCCATCAATGGTGGAGCCATTGACGGCGTGAGTAGGTACCATAGTGACACAACTTGACAAAACAAATAAATGACTTTGTGTCCTCGGGTGTTTCGAAAAGTGCCATATAAATTCATTGTATTATTATTTTATTGATATTAACAAGCTAGTTTTCTCAAATATAAAATTCACATATGGAACTTGATTACTCAAAATGTATGTGAAAGGAGTATGAACGAGAACATTCTGGTTGTAAGAAATACACAGACTTTACACTCTCTTGCATCACTGAGAACATCTATATATATATATGTATATATATATATATATATATATATATATATATATATATATATATATATATACACATGTATTTACTAACAATGAGAAGGCATCAATGACATGGCTGACTGATGTTGCATCATTCTTGTATGGCACGGATAATCCCTGGGCAAGACATGTCCCTCTGTCTCTCTCTCACATGCTCTTTCTCGCTCTCACAGACACACACGCTCAATTGACTTGTTCCCACTGCGTTATTGAGCATCTGGGATCAATTTCACACTTCAAAAACGTTGGAAACAACACAACCATTGCTGGCACCGAGGCAAGTTGCTATGTGCGCCTGGTGGACAGGAACTGTTCCGCCGTAGGGACAATTAACTGTTGATGTTCATCTGCCTCTTGATGAAGAACTGAGGCTGTGGCTGAGGACAAGGGCTGACAACCCGAGATGGAAGCCGCGTGATGCGTCATATCTGCAGTGGCGACAAATTGCACAGGGACACACACGGGAATGCCAGAAATTGGGTCTGGCGGTACCTGGGACGGACACCTGCAGCGTCCACATGGCTGGCGCCCATCTAATCTGAGGTTTAAGCAGAAAAAGACGGAATCCACACTGGTGTGGGCCAAGCAAACAACCGGGGGGTCTGTCCATCTAAATCCTGGTATCTGAGGCTAGCGCGGGGTCATGGGATTATTTACCCTGGGATCGACCTTTGCCTGATTTGCTCTTTGATGGGTGATCCTCGTCATTGCTCTCCATATTATCTCCACATGCACGTCGTTGTGATTGAGAGCCTCTCTGTCCCGTGGCGGTGATGAGCTGCTCATCACGCTCGCCTCCCTAGCTATCCAAACATCGTCCCCGTCTTACACCGTCAGCGTTGGCTTCATCGCCGTCGTCTCTCCCCGCTCCTCTTCTGACTGGCCTTTAAAGTTTAAAGCCCCCACGATCGAGCAACGTGGTCCAGAGGGGAAATCCCCCTAAAATTACTTCAGGGACCGCTCCAACTCTAATCTCACTTTTGGTCCAAGGAGCCCCACCCTCCCCTCTCGCTCCTCTCCGTCTTTATCTGGTTCCTGTCCTTCCTCTCTCTCCCTCTCATCTGTCTTTTTTCACACAGATCAACATTATCTCAGTTTTGTCGCAACCCCCCCCCCCCCCCCTTTTTTTTAACCCCCTTCTTCCCTCCCTCTTCTCTTTCGCCACAGTCCAGCCCTTTAATTGTGCGCACTCTGTGAGGAGATCTTTGTTCTCTCCAGCTGTCCAGCCTGGGCTGAAACCAGTGTTGACATTCACTTTCGAAAAACAGGGCCAAAGCTCCACTTAGCAGTAACAGTAAAAGAAAAAAACAAAACAAAACACTCCACCCAGATGTATTTGCATGTTAACTCGTCCTTCATACACTGTGAGATGGTTGTAAAATGTTCTAGATACGTCCTTTGTAAACCGCAGTGCCTGCAGAGAACTAACTGATTACATTGACATTTTTTTTAGAAAATAGTTAACTTATTGTCTTTCTTCAAGTCCAGTGACAAAATTGATGACAGCTGAGAGACTAAAGCTTAGCAGCTAAGCTCCAAAACCCATCCTGCATTGTTCTGCACACTTCTGACAGTCATCTACACCAGGGGACCCCTCAAAGGACGGAGCCAAGTTTCCTGAACTTGCTGGCTTTTGTGGAGAAGTAACTGTACTGAGGTAATACTATACTTGTAGCACAGTAGGTACATGATAACAGCAGCTCGAATTGAAGTGCAATTGCTCTCGGATGAGGAAAGAAGAAAACGTGTAATGCCCTGCAGGTTTAGGATAAACATGAAAAGAATGCAATGCTAATCCTAAAACTAACTCCTGAATCCAGTGATGAACATTGTGGGCTTCCAATATTTCTGTCCAAAGTAACGGATGAAAACAATGAATCAACCTTGTCTATGATGTGCGGGACTCCTTTATGGCATGGAACTTAGGGCCCGGGTTGATTTTCACCGTTTGAAATTCAGCTGATAAAAATCTTGTCAAATGCAATCACGGCCGGCAGTCACAGCTGCTCCCTTGCCGTCTGTTCTCCATTTATGTCCATGTTGTTTCACCATTATATAACACTAAAATATGAAGTGTGGAGATGTTTTTTTTTCTTTTTTTGCGACCATCAGCAGATAGTGGAACCAGAGTCTCGCTGAAAGTCTCAGGGAGGAAGAGCCAAGGATTGCTGTGCCAGTCTCCAAAACCACTGACATTTTTTCTCCTACTGCAACACGTTGTAACACTGTAATTTCTTCATTTATAAGCTACTGTATGCGCCTAACCATACAATTACACAACGCAGGGTTTTCAGGAATACAGTGCTGTATGCTGTCTTTATTGAAAAATAAAAATTACAAAATCTGCAATAATGAAAGTAGTGATGTGGTTTAGAGTATGCATTTACAACCCCGGGCTGTGATGGCAATGAGAAAAAAAGGAGATAAAGGAACCCATAGTAATTTTAAGGGATAATACCTTTAAAAGAAACGTCAAGATCTTATGTGTCATTGCTAAGCACAAACAGATTTACAACAAAAACTAAAAGTTAGAAAGACAGTTTGGACAGAATGTGACGGCTTATTTTGATAAGCGTGACACGTGTTTGAGAATGCAGGCACCTACTGAGAACCTGGAGGGGTTGAGATCAAGTTTAGCTCTCTTGGCAATCCCTCCAAGATGTCTGCTTGTTTATATTTGTGTCTTTCGATGGCTGTATAGTCCAAATCTGGATTTATGAAGTATTTTTTTAAAGAAACAGCATTTGTAACAGTCAGATGAGGATCTTGATAAACCAGTGGCATTAGTGTCATTTCAGATCAACGTCAGGCATAAGGATTTTTTTTTTTTTACACTATTTTGCCAAATATGGTTGAAGAAATTTGAACGCACACAGCAAACGATAAAGACTTTGAATGCTACCTTGAGAGACACTTGACCCTGGCTGAACCACGAGGGCCTGGAGGCGGAGGCAGCTCAGATTGTCGTATCTGAGAACCAGGTGTCGCCCCCACGCACACAGGCATGAACACACGAACGACCCAAAAGCCCCCACACGCCCACATACCAGGTTCCCTCCAACCTGCAAGCTCTCTCCTTTGAAAAGGCATGCCAATGCCGGTGTGCATGAAAACAATTTCATTTTTTTTTTAAGCGAAGGGGAAGTAATCACGTTGGAAATTGCAACCATAAAAGCTAGCGGAGGGATCTCGGGGATTCAGGCTGCAGTCATTACGGGTGTAGGATGAGGAATGTCTGCTCAAGACACGTTTTCCCCATTTCACCTGGTTCATGTCAGAGGTTCGCATTAACGTATCGTATAATTTCGTGTGGGTGGCCTGTTGATGTAGATGCCTTCTTGGTAGACAGACATTTGGTTCTCAGAAATTGAACAAAATGATCAACAAAGATGGATTGAATGGAAATGGTTGGCACATTAAGAGATGGCTACTACTGAAATCTATTCATTGTGATCAAAAGAGAGAAGTACAATAACACAGTGTACAAATGGTATATGAAAATTGTATAAATTACAGTGCCCCAGTGTTTGTTTTTTAACCACTGATCATCAAAACTATAAATTCTCTCTCATATCTCAGTGTTGTTGTGTTTGTGCCACTAACTGCAGTTTTACTAGCACAAAAACCCCCTTTGTGCGTCCACAACAGACTGACTCAGTAGCTGTGAATTTGCTCGTGTTTGGCACGGGCCGTGATAGAGTCGTCCGCCAGACCATTTCCTGTAATCCCTCTCTGATTGCCGTTGCCTTTGTTCCATTCACCGCTTCATAGAATTCCACAGAGTTGCAACACTGCCGCCATCGGAGGAAATAAATGCAGAGAACGCAGAATCACTCTGGGTTTAATAACACGTCTTTGAAACCAAAGGGACCCGCGAGATGCTGAATCGCACACTTGACCGTCATGTCGTGACCGCAGTCACCTGGAAGGAGATCAAATATACAGTCGGGCTGACGTGGACAAGGTTTAAACTGGCTTTGGCATCCAGTTACTACCTGTTTTTCTTCAAGTCTCTCTCTTCCTAGTGTAAGCAAACATCACACCCTGATTTCAGCAACCAGGATGAGTAATTGATGCAGTTTTGACAAACGTGATGCGGCATAGGCCACTCTGAAAGTAGATGAGATTCTGTAGCTTGTCTCACCCTGGACCCAGCCAAGTGATGTATGTGCAGAAACAAATATGGTGGTGGATATGACGTCTCACTTTGGAATGAGACAATTAAGCCAAATTTTATGATATATCTGCTATGAATCTTCATGTGTAGCAAAGTCAAAAACGTTTCTAAGTCAAATATTATAGTATTTTTTTTTGCGTTTGTTAAAATGGTTCAACAAACCAGTTCCATTTTTTACCCTTGATGTTAAACTGTATTGTATTTTTTTTGTCCCTTCATCTTTTATACCAGCTCCTATCTAGTTTATGATCAAGTATATTAGTAATATATATTCTAAAAAACTATATATTATGTATCGTTAACTACATGTTTAACAAACCCTTGCACCGATATGCAACGTTTTTTTATGAACACTTTATGTACGTGTCCAAAAGAAACATCGCTTCCTGACAGCTGTAGTAAACTTTGTGGGATACCTGGATGAAAAAGCAGAATTGCCTTGAAAGGAAACAATTAAAAATCAGACTCCACCACCAGACTGCTGTGTTTGACTTACAGCAGTCCCTGCAGCGTTCCGGTTCTTCAGACAGCAAGAGACAGCCAAAAGGAAATGTGCTGCCTATCTCAAGTCTTTCAAAACAAGATATAGCACAGTATCTGCTTGGCGGCTTTTTTTTTTTTTTTTTCTTTCAAAGTGATTATCAGGTGCAGTGGGCGACAGGAAGAGCTGCAGTGACCCTCGGCTGATAGAACACTTGACTCCAAATGGGACAGATTTGTTGTGTGCTCTCTCTCCCTATGGTGTGTGTGTGTGTGAGTGTGCGCGCGTGCACACACAGTGGTACTGTTTCTGTTGGCTCACAACGACCAGTTCTAGGAAGAGTCGCTGTGGCTTTACATGTTGAAACGTCCTTTTTGCTCCTGGAAATGTTTTTATTGATTTGGCAACTATGACACCATTCATTGAGGTCTCAGTTCTCCATCTCTTTTTTGCCACCCAGCAGCGGCAATTTCCTGACTCATCAAATGTGTCAGCACGTCTCATAGCAGCGTTCTGTGATCTGTTTCAACCGCCGCAGATACCCTGTGATTAGGTGGAACAAACCAGTGGACATCACTTCAATGACTGTTAGCGCTGCAGTTGGCACAGAAGATACGAGGGTCTTTACTTTTAGGCTTCAAGACAATCTACATTATAATTATATAATCCGACACAAAAATGGAATGCTTTATATTGAAACGGTTTCTGTAAAAGAACAATGAATTAAATGAATCAATGAAAAAAGTTGGATGAATCTTTTCTGTGTTACATCCAAAACAGGCTGAACAGACTTCTTTAGTTGGTCATACTGCAGTGCAACTGGTTCCAGCCATCAGGTCCTCTTTCCTTTCAAAAGATATTGACTGGCCTGGTCATAATATGAACATATGAAAACCAAGATCAGATGAGAGGTTTTCAAGATAGATCTATGAGATTTCAGACTTGAAATCTGAGCTGCTGTGTGAGGTTTACAAACTTGGCTCTTACATATATGGGGAAAACATCATGTAGAATGGCCCGCAGGAATCAATTTGCAATGGAGCCTTTGGGAATTACTTGCCTCCCACCACATTACGTATTTTTGAACCCACCAATGCATTTTCATTGCCATCATTAAAACCCTAGTCCAAAATATTGTTTCGAGTCATTCAAATCAATGTTGATCTTGCTTTTACAGATATTTCATGGGATTCTGAACTGACGCCCAGTCATTTATTTGGCTCCACACGCCACAGGCCAACAGAAAAGCTCCAGGACTTTCAAATTCTTCTTGTCTATCAGCTTCAAAGCTGCCACGTATGAAGGATTTCTCGCTGAGGCAATCAGGAGAGCTGAAGTCATGGATGAGTGAGGGAAGAAAAGACACATTTGTTGTGTAAAATTGATCATTCTTGAAAATAAAGCAAATGCTGGCAAATAAGGGAGGTACCGCTTATTAGGGAGGTATCCCTTAATAGCCACAAAAACAAATGTATCAATTCACATGTTGGAAAATGGAAATATGTTGAGCATTAGCCTAAAGACCAGGAGCTAGTATAAATAATACTATATATGTATACAAATAAAGAAAGAATAATTCTGTGACTATTTGACTTTGGACGCATTATTGTGGTTCTTTTCTGTCTCCATGGAAGAAGACAAGGCAAGCATGGGCCGGACTCAGTGTTTGAATGTATTTACAGAACACAACAACGGCGTGGAAAAACTTCACACACAAAAACTGTGAAGAGATGACAAGCATTTAATTCAACATTAATCACTAAGGTTGGGTTTGTGAAGCTCCACAATTGCTTGCGAGAATTATGAGGATCCAACTATGGTTTGAGTCTCAGTCACTCCCACAGTTGGAGGCAAAGCAGCGCTGGCTCTTTCCCACTCAATTCATAGAAGCCAGCATTGCTTTTTTGCGCGGAACTGTTGGGAAATTTTATTTTCTGGCATCTTAGGCTCCTTTTTAAGCACTACTGTAATCTCTGGGAGCAGTGGGGTCTCAACCACAGAATTCACAGAAACAAAACCTGCAACCGGGAGATGGAAACACAGAGAAATAATAATAATCTGTTAACTGGCCTTGACAGTATTTGCCATCAAACGCAGACAGAATCCTGGTGGAAAGTGTTGCAGCATTGGCGATGGTGCTGGGAAGCGACTTATGACTTTTCACTCACTCGTGCCATTAAATTACCATCCTCAAGTTTTTTTTTCCCCCTGCAGGTTGTGGTTTCCCCCGAAGTGAAGATACAAGTTCCATGCAAAGCAATAATTAGAACAGATGCTACTGTTTCAGCTGTCGGATCCCGGGTGGCTGTCGTCACGTGAAATTGAGAATGTTGTATTTTTGTCACTCTCTTGATTATCGGCTAAACTCACATTGCAAGGACTCACGGTGCAAACACAGTAATTAAACACAATAATTCATCCTCGTTCACACAAGCCTTGATCGCACATGTGAAAGGCCAAGGGTGTATTTGGTTACAAATAACTGCCCAGTTCTCCATGTAAATGTTTAGGGTGTGATTTTGAAGCGCATAAACAACGACAATGGCCATGTCTCCGGTGATGAAGGGGTGTTAGAGTCTGATGTTTCTGGAAAGTTTGTCCTCGCGGCTGTTAAAATCACTGGACGCAGACGGGCCATTTTGATGACAGATTCAAACACTGCGCAGACACTTTAATTTCTCGGGACGCAGTAATTTTGCAGCAATGGCTCTGAATGCAACTGCACTGTTCCAATTAGCATAGCAAAGCTTATTGTTAAAATTCACAAAGCAATGAGCCAGAGGGCTTACAGTGCCGCAGTACGTGTCCCCAACCGAACCTAAATTTAATGCGGTAGTTAATTTAGAGCGAGGTCATGCTGTATGTGGATGACTCAGCCTTCTCTCAGCCTCAGACTATCTGATCCAGGTCAAGGTCATATTCCTTTAAATAGCAAATTCAAAACAACCTCAGATGGCCAAAGAGAAAACTGTACATTGTAAAAATACTGCTAGACCACAACATAAATACAATAGGTAAACGTGTGCAAAGCCAAATAAAAATACCGAGTATCAAGAACCAAAAAAGATACAATATGTGTGTAAAACGGCTTTTATTTTGAATTAAAAGCCGCACCTCAATGCTGTGATTTGATTTGAACTTCAGTGAAAGCTCCTTCTGAGATGAAGAAACAGTTTGCAGTATTTGTGTATACAATGAGCATCTGGAACGGCACAAATGGAGAATTTTGGAAACCGTTTCGGAGACACCCATGTTCACTTCCTGACTGGTTCTCATCAGAGGATGACAGGGCATGCACTGATTCATTGTGCCACTACCTCATGATCTCATGAAAATACTGTTTATGCATGGCTCATTCAGTTCTAAACATTCATTCATCCATTCATTCATCCATTCATCTTCTATACCCACTTATTCCTATTCAGGGTCACGGGGGTCTGCTGGAGCCTATCCCAGCTGTCTTAGGGCGAAGGCAGGGTGACACCCTGGACAAGTCGCCAGTCAGTTCTAAACATGATTGGCTAATTTCAATATCCCTGCCCTGATTATTGCATTTCGTAATGTCAGATGTTCAGCATCAGATCTGATCTCTACATGTTCATCCTTGCACTTCATAATAACACTGTCAAATTGATGTTGTCTTTATGTTCCATGGGTTTCATTTGATACGTGTTTTCTCATTGTCCCAGTCAGTTGGCGCCTTCCCAGCTAAAGGTTTCTTTGATGTGATGCATTGTCTTTTATTATCAGACGTCTGTTTGTATTCTCAAAGACACTGAAGGAAAGAATCTGTCCCAAACCCTCTAAGTGCTTTGTACTTGCTGTAAAAATTTGTTTCTGTTTTGATCTGCCGTTGATTAAAGTCTGTGGCCGCCTTCACACCTGGCAGTGAAATTTGATTTTTGCAGCAGCTGTATTGCAATTGGATAGTGCTTCTTCCCAAGAAATTACAGGCTTGAATAAACACAAAGGGCTGGCTGTGATCACATCTGCCTTCTGAAGGTGGTGAAGGATGAACTGCAACCACATTGAACACAAGTCAAAGAACGCTGTGGGCGTATAAAGAAGGAGGCTGTAAAACAAAAACCAAATGCAAGAAGAGGGAGGATGAGGAGGAACGGACTGAAGCACAAAAAGATAAGACTGTGTAACTTTTGCCATTAAATCAATCATACCTCTGCCTTTAAAAAAAAGAGAAAGACGAACACAACAAAGATGCGGTCCATTCGACAGAATGCAAGTTAATTGGCCACAAATTTCTTTCTCTCTTTGCTGCTATTGGTTGTTGGTTTTCTGGAGAAGCTTGCAGTGCATTGGATGCAGGTTGAGCAGCTCTTTTCCTTCTCCCTGCTCAGGTAAGTTATACTTTCTTGGCCACCAAATTCTTACCGCAACTCACCAATACCGAACCGGAGCTGCTTTTAGCGCTAAACTTTCCAAGTTTAGAGGACGTGAGCCATTTGCAGTATTGTTGCATCAGATTGTTGTCGTGGCTAAATACGACCTCTTGCCACAAGCACGACAGCCGCAGAATTGGCAGTGAGTTTGCTGACAGTGAGATCTAGGACCTAATAAATGAGGTGGTGAGGCAAATCAAAACTGCAAACTGCAAGAGCAGCATCCCACTGGAGTGAGAAATACCCATCTGGGAATGCATTGCGCAGTCTGTCAAGTGCTATGGATGTTGATAAATGGCTTGATATGTCACTGCCGCAAGTAAGCAGGCCTACAGTCTTCCTAAGGAATGTAAAAATTGTTAATAAAGCTAGACCGTGCAAAGTTGGCACCTTCATGTCTGTCACAAATAAAGTTTCCGAAGACATGGAAAACCAGATTAGCACCGATAAGCATATTGAGAGGCATTATTTAGGCTTTGTTCGAAAGCCCATGTTGTTTCTGATGGTTGAAGTCGTTTTCTGCCATGTTACTGTTCAGCTGTAGTGTTTATCGATACGTTTTCATGTTTCCTGCGCTCCTGAATGCACCGCAGTTCCACCTTCGTTACGCATCGCGTGTGTGAGATGCGGTCCGTCAGAAGCTAGTTTTTCTTCCTTGGTTCCGCAGAGGCTAGCGGAGTTTTCACTCTTCCATGACGTTCACCTGGTTGTCCCTGGTTTATTTCTGTGTGTGAATGACGAAAGGTGAGTTGAATTATACTTTTGTGCTGTAGTTTAATCCTAGAATTTGTCAATTTATATTCTCTATCCGAGCCTGGGCTGTTGCTAATCTCTATTGCTATGTAAGCTAATCAACAGAAGCGTTGTTGTATATGAACCTCGTGTGAGGATTTGTTATTATTTTATTTATAAATATCATTTATCTGTTAATACAGTCCTTTATTATCTTTATGTTTGTTTGTACATAATGACTGATGTTATGATAATATTTTCTGTATTCTTATTGTTATTACAGACTGCAGTTAATAAACAATATACAACGGGAACACCTGCATCCTCCGTGTTCTTTAACGGGAACACCAACCCATACACCTTGCCGCTCTAAACTACTTAGCCCTTGGAGAGCCCCTCTCTCCTGTTTAGGCTTACTTTATAGAGATTAAGATTTTAGAGAGAGATTTACAAGGCTGAATGTTTTATTGATGCAAAATATCTGTGGGGTCAGTATTGTTGCGATATCTCCAAGAGGCCGGGCAGGGTGTCTTATTTATGGGTTTTTAAACTATGGTCACCGTAAATAAAACAAACTCATGCAATTGCAGCGAAGAGCACACCTGAACATGGTGAACACAAAACATCCTTTGCAGAATAAACTTCCAAGTTAGCTTTTAATTCAAGCTGAAGCAACATTTGGACAGACAATAAACAAATACAGGACCTGGACTTGATTTTTAGCTTTCTTTTTTTTTTTCTTCTTTTTTTTTTTACCACACAATAAGAAAAATTCAAAACAGCTGCATTTTTCCTAATCAGTTTGTTATTTTACATACAATGGGACTACACACATGAACAAATGACAGATACATACTAATTATCAGATAGCTGGAAGCAACCGGTTTAGCAGCTGTAACCTTAAATGAAACGGTAGATTGTCACCGCACGTTTGTGTGTTTCAGTCCACGTCGAATCATACTGTTTGGGAAATCAATAAATAAATGCACAACTGCATAATTAAATGAATGAGCATCAGATACTCTTAAACTGTGGTTTCCGTCCTCCAGCCATTTAATAAACAGCAGATTTTAAAAGAAAGTCACAGAACTGTTTTTTTGAATATGCAAAAAACCCCAACATCTTAGAAAACGTGTACACACACACACACACACACACTGGGAGACATTGTTTCTTGTACACAGGCAGATGTAGTGCTGCGAGCGCAAACACAGACAGATGTGCTGCACTGTATCATGGTGTGACGTCACAGTGGGACCCACCACCCCTGTTATTTATTGATCCACACTGTTTTAGATTTATTCAGTTCCCAAGCCACCGCTAGAAACAAAGGTTGATCTGTCCAGCGAGGGGCTGCGATTCAGCGAGAGGAAAGAAGCTCAAACGTCAAATAGTTTTAACTGTGTAGGAAATAAAAAGAGAGTTTTAAATGAATACTGGTCACGTGATAAGACTGATTATTTTTAAGAAGGATTCTGGGCTGAGCGACACAGCATTTAAGAACACACATTCTGGGATCCTTGAATAGTCGCCCAGTGATACTAAGAAACACACAATGATTCCTAGAAGACCTCAACTGCTAACAAGAATGTCTTGAAATAAATACTGTCAGAGTGAAGAGGGACTTCCCAGACCATATGACTAAAACATTTTATGAGGTATGCTCGACTTTGAGGAATGGGTTGCCATCCTACACTGTCACGTGTGACCAGGCTGGTGATGAACCTGAGGAAGAGGTACCAGGCTCTGCATGGTTCTTCCACTTGCTGCTGAGTCTCCTTATTTTCTTCTATAAATAAACTAAATTACCAGTGTGTTTTTTTTACATTGTGTTTTTTTTTTTCTTTCTTTGTTTTCTGCTGGATTTATCCCGAAAGTGAGGGTGGCAACAGAAATATCATATACTAATCAAGCTCCACAAATTGCCCCACAAATGTATAGTACAGGTCCTTTTGTGTGCAGGTTTTTTTTCTTTTTTAAGGCATCTAACCTATTGAACTTCAGTCCATGTAATTGTTATACGTGCATCCGCCCACTGCAGTAGAAACAGGGAGAGGATGACCCAGGGTCAGTCCTAACAGGAGGCAGTTTCCCCACGCTTCATTCATTCACCTTAATTGATCTTACCGTTTATGGCTGCGTGCGGGTGTCAGCGCTTGTGCAGATGTTACAGCCGAAACCGCCGCGTCCCAGAGAAGACGTGCGCAAAAGCCGTTCCTGGAAGCCATTTCCGTGTCAAGAATGCACAACTTTGACCGACGCAGCCTACTATTCTTCTGACGGGCCATTCAAAGGTCAAAAGTATTAGAGGAGACTTTAGAGTGGTCGTGTTGAAGGTTCAGGAGGTCGCCGTGGCGTGTGAAGAGAACTCGAGGCGGCGCAAGAAGAAACAAGCAGCCGCGGCGCGAGAGTGGACTCACATCCTCCAGGCAACTGTGTGTTTGTGTGGCTCAAGTGCAAATGTCCACCCTGATTTATGAAGATGTTTCCACATGATCCACGATGATTCCATTTCATAAGACCAGTTCTTCCCTGGCGGTCTGCTTTCACACTATTGGCTAGAAATATTGCACACAGTCAGAATCAGTTCCCAAAACAAAACAAAACAAGATAAAAAAAAGAAGCATGGAAGTCAAAAACATTGGCGTCTCAGTATGCACTTTCACCTGACCAGTTATTGTATATCCTGCCATGAAGCACAAATGTACCTAATTGTCCAGACTCCTATCTGGCAATATTAGCATCACTTGGGATGTTGAGAAGAGTGTCTAGAACTGCAGCCAAACCTTAAACAAGCAGAGGGAAACTGATCCGTAAACAGAGTAAGCCTTTCTTTCTTTCTTTCTTTTTTTTTTTTTTTAATTTGAAGATGTCTCCTTGACTTTTCTTTTTATAAGGCATTCAACAAAACCCATCCATAGGCCCACTTTAACCATGTAACGAAATCGGGGGAATCTCAGAGTCAGTTTTGATATGCAAGACTGTGTGATTGTCTAAAAACATAGAAACATCGTTTTGGCCACCTGTTCTTTATTTGGATGTGTTTTTCCTTTCAGAAATGGAAACCAGAAAAGCCTACGAGCACTATTCATCATTAAGGGACTTAACTCAATGTGTGTGTTTTCTCTGCTTGGCCTACTTTCAGATGGCGGTAACTGAGTAAGGGGCAAACACCACTGACCCTCCCGATATCTCCTTCTTCTTTCAGCAACCCTTGTGTGAGAGGTTGCCATGAATTGTGTGGGACAGCACATGGTTTCCATTTCCTCTCAACCTGCTCACTTTCTTCCCTCTGAATTTACCTCACATCTTATTCTTCTATCCAGTGTTATCTGTCTTCCTTTGTCTCACCTTTTTCACTGCCGCTCTCAACAATTGGCGTCCTGTGTTTTTTTTTTTTTAAGGGTTTTTCTCAGTTGGAGTTTACGCGACATTGTTGACCTTTTGATTCAGGCTAAAGCTATGCAGCTAAACAACTAACTTCTTGACCCATTTGTGATTATTTGACTATTTTTTTCCAATTGCTTTTTTTAAAAAAAGTGAAAGCAACAAGCACAGATACACGTGGATGGCTTTTCTCTTTCAGTTTAAATTGTTTATGCAAAGCGCTTTCGTCAGCGACGCCAGGTTATGTAATAGCGCCCGAGGTGCTTTTGAGTCTGCATGCAACTTCTTCACCTTGACCCCATCTCTCTTCCATAACACATCCCAAAACGTTACAGCGGGGCCTCTTCCCATCCAATTTCCCCCCCCTTTTCCTCTGTGCCCCCCGTCCATATCAATCCTCCCATCTATCTCTTTCTCCTCCTCCACTGGCTCTTCTCATCCATCCAATCCACCCCCTCTGTTGTAATGGGGATATGGAAGCCAGATTTAACTTTGTTTGGTAACATGGGGAAGCACACACACATCCACACACATCCACCATACCAACCTGTGGTTGGTATGGTGATACGGCTGGAAACGTAGGCCGTATTTGGGAGAGCCGATTTTTTTTTTTAATGCAACTCAAGATAAACTAATATTCTCATCCTTCGGGCGGACCCATGCCAATCTGCGTGGAGAATAAGTGATTCGGAGGTTTGATATGACGAAGGGGAAAATGAGTGGAACCATGTTCCCAACGTGAAATCGATACTCGGTGCCACATGATAGAAATCTGAGCCCGTCTGTGGAAGTTACGCAACAACGGGTCACCAGCGGTTCACTAGGCCACGGCCAGAAAAAAAAGAAAAACACTGAACCTGGAGCAGCGCATCATGAGCAACTGCGGGTGAAACAATCCATTGTTCTGTTTTGTTTATGTTATCTACACAAGCTTATGTTCACAACTGTCACAGCATGGTGTATGCATTTGTTGGCTCTTGTTTTTTTTTTTTTTGGGGGGGGGAGCGTTTATCTCTTGCGCTCACTTAGAACAAATATTTGCCAGTTTGGATTGAGAGATCCTTCCCGCCGTGCCAATGCTAAGATGTTGATTTAATGTTATGGCAGTATGGTTTGGCTCATCTTATAGGCTTCTTGCAGGCTTCAGATGAGATTATAAGATAAAGTCAGATGAAACTTAGTTCTTGAGGAAATACATGACTACATTGAACCATACATTTAGATTTAGATGTGGTTTTATTTCCAATGTGAATGGAAACATATGTATACTTATATACATATACAATGAGATAAAGACAATTTAAAAGAAAGCAAATGCAAACAGCTATTACAGCATTTTCCCCCTACGTTTAATCTGATTCCGAACACTGGTTTGTCCCTCATTCTCTTCCTACTTTGCCTCTCACCTGGTTGAGTTGGTCCAACAGGGCCAACACTCTCAAGGGTTACCGTCATTCAATCTTGACACCTGGAATTTGAGTGATAAAAAAAAACTTAAAGATCAACAGAATAAATAAAATTGATTTGTCACAAAAGATGGATTACATTGATTTGTGGTGCAACAATGGCAGATAATACATTTACTTTTCACTTGCTCGTGATACACAAGGATCTGTTAGCAAAAAAAAAACAGGTTTGAAGTCTGATTGGTATCCTAATGGCTTGTTAGGTGTGTCACGAAAGGATTATGTAGCAGTAGTATTTAGTCTTCCTTCCCAGTGAATTTAAGTCACTGCTCATGGCACATTTCGAGCCAGTGTTTTGTCTATGCATCTCAGCACGCCGCGCTAACTGCACCCAGCGTCCTGCCCTCTTTCCTGTCACATACTGTAATTACCAACGATCCCCAGAGATTGTCCAAGGACCTTCCTGTCACATTAAGTTGCACTTAGAATATATATATATATATTTTTCCTTCTGTCTTTTCCGCATCAGTTTAGGTTCACTGATTGAGGTCGGGCAGAGAGTTTGGATTTGTGTTTCATAAACATGGTCCACGCTACTCAGATGTGGAGGATAATTGATTTTACCGTGACGAGAATTGAGGTAATACAGCCTGAATGTCATTGAATGTTGCTGAGGTAAAGTTGTTTGGGTGCAGCTTTAATAGATTCAAGACTTTTTTTTTTTTGGTTCTCTGAAAAATCCCATCAGCAAGTATTGTTGCCCAAAATACTTCTGCTGGCATCCCTTTCTCTGCAATGCTGTGGCCACATATTGTAGTATGTGTTAATAAAATGCTATGTTCTGAGTAAAGTTAAGCTGCATGCACTTCATAGATTCACTCTACTGTGAGCTTGATCCTCATCCTGACCACACTGACATGTCAAATATCTGAAAAGGTATCTTTTTGTTTTTTAAATATGCAGCATATACACTAATGAAATCAATAGATGCATTCAATGTCCCCGTGTGGCCCACAAGTATTGTTAATGCCCCCTGTGCTGTAAAAGTGATCATACGTATGATTCGTTGAAAATCTCCACTTGAAATTAAACGTTTTATGATGAGCATTTCCTTTGTCACAAAGGCACACCTTGGTGACCTGTCGCAAACTTCAAATTCAGGAAACTACAATAACTCAAAAAAACAAACAAAAAAAAAAACACTTTAAAACCCATTAACTTGAAAACAGGGGTGAACAATCCACTTAAAGGTGTTTTTGTAAACTGACAAAGTGTGAAATCTATTCCAAGTATGAAACTGCACCAGGCATCGCCTTCCTAGCTGTCCTTAAGCTTTAGCCCAAAATAAGACTACTTAAAGCTTGAATAAACAAGCTGTGCAATAATATGCATCTAGTCTTTGCGAAAGTAGGCCAACCAAAGATGGTGAAGATTGTGGCCAGGTAGGGGGTCTGCGGTAAAAGGTCTGGTTGGAGTGAAGGTGAGGTGCTTAAGGCCCACAAGAGGTCAAAGAATTTGGTCGTCTCATTGCAGAGTCAAAGTTTGACTCTGCAGGACCGACTCTGCGGGATTCTTGTTCCGGCACAAGGAAACTTGAGACAGAAGGTATTGGCTTAAGCACCATTGAGTCAATACATGAGACAGATTTGTCTTTTGATATGTTGAGAGGTGATATCTGATTGTTGATATTTTCACTCTTGTTATCTTCTTTTATTTAGACTTTGGTGGTGATTCCATATATCAGTACATATGTAATATGTATGCATAGTTATGTAAAAAACAAAAAATGAAAACAACATTCATTCATTTTCCATACCCGCTTAGTCCCGAGCTCAGGGTCACGGGGCTCTGCTGGAGCCTATCCCAGCTGTCATAGGGCGAAGGCAGGGTGACACCCTGGACGAGTCGCCAGTTCATCGCAGGGCCACATAGAGACAAACAACCATTCACACTCACATGCACACCTACGGACAATTTAGAACGTTCAATTGACCTCACATACATGTTTTTGGAGTATGGGAGGAAGCCGGAGAACCCAGAAAGAACCCACGCAGACACAGGGAGAACATGCAAACTCCACACAGAAAGGTCCCAGGCCCGGAAATCGAACCCACAACCTTCTTGCTGTGAGGCGGCAGTGCTAACCACTGCGTCACCGTGTCGCCCTGAAAACAACATGTTTTTTCTTAATTTAAACTATAAATACACAGTAGTGAGTCATGGCAAATCATCTTGGTTGCCCTCTAGTGGTGGGCATAGGTCATCTATTCCCCTTTAATAAACTGACACGATGTCACCTTTATGTGCAATCAGCTTAAGATGTCCTAATATTTCTGTAAGGCAGGTTGACAATTTTTCTTTTTAAATTCTTTTCAAAACACACTGTAATCATAGTTATAGTGTAATTAGTCATTTACTGGCACAGTAATGATAAATCACACGCAAGGTACTGTACATTTCTGCACCTAAACAAAATAACAAATGCTATTAGACTCCCAAAAACAACAAGTCACAGTGACTGTTCATGTCATTCCTCTCTGTTCATAGCTCTCATATCAACGCATAGTCTGTCTTATTGGCTATGTACAATGTAACTCGCTTGTGCAGTATCCGGGTCTATTTACTAGTCGTCATCTTCCTAATTTTTAACCTTAATTTCCATTCAAATTCGCAACGTAGTCCAAGCTTGTAATTTCTTCCCGCTGTACATGTTTGTTGTCTGTGCTGCATGACAACAAAAGGAACGTTGAATCTGGAATCTAAACAAGTTGTCAGCTTATATGCTGTTGACAGCTGAGATGCGAGAGCTAGGACTTGCATTCCCACGAGCAAATGTTGGAATAAACAAAGAAGCCAGACTATTTTGTAATGGCTTTGGACGTCATCCTGACCACATTTTACAGCAATTATCACTGTCAATATCATACTTTGAACTAGAAACGGCTGCAGGCGGACCGTTGGACAAGGTGTTGGCTATGACGGATTACACACATTACTACTCCACCCTTTTTTTCCAGGTCATTGTGATCATTTTTTCCCCTCATCTTACCTATTGTAGAGAGGAAATCCAGGTTTCATGGGACCGGCCTCTCAAACCACAATCGACACAGTGTCCAAAGCACCAAATTACAGTAACCGCAGCCCAAATCCCCGGTCCAAAGTGGAACTAAGTTTCAGACTTTGTTTAAATCTCTGTCAATTTTCTTATCCTCAGTTCTGACTGTTTTTTTGGGCTGGTTACCAGGCAGAGTGAACCATTAAAGACTAGTCCCCAAACAAGAGCTGGGTGGGATCGTACTTACTGTTATTAAAAGCAATGTCAAGCAGACTTGACTTGCGGATCGTTTAAAAGGTAGCCAGCGAGAGGTAGCTTTTACCATTCACAGTGGAATATCAGTGGGTAGCATTTGGTTTGTTTTCCTTCCTTAGTTCTCTTGTGATGAATGACTTGGCTTGGTTTTTTACAAAATAAAAGGACGGAGTTTGCTGACCAGATGCCATTTGTAAACCACACAGTTGCACAAAAGCGGCAGCGGTTTTGAGTGCTTTTCAAAGACAGGTCTGCAAAGCGAAGTTCAACGGGATTCTAAATCACCCAAAGGCCAACGTCTATTGACACTAAGCTCTCCAGAGCCTTGTACCTCCCAGATCTCCTTGTGTTTGCCACTGTCATCTCTGGTCAGCCTCAGTTCCTCTCTCCTGTCCTGCTTTGCTCAGTGCATTTATCTTCTGAGCAACTTGCTCTCAACCTACTTTTACCACCCCAGGCCAGAGGCTTGTCAGACCGAAAACCCAGTCACACATTTTAAACCTCTTTATCTCCCGCCGCTTCCAGGGTTGTCGCTTGGCTCTGGGTTGCCTGCTCAGAGCGCTCGCCTCCCAGCTGGCCCTGCTGATGAAACAGTTTTTCCTACAGGCCACCCCGAGCCTGTAATCACAAATGTTGTTTTATCATAACACCGTTTGACCCGTCTTGTGTGTGTTTTTCTAACAGCTCCATCATTTCCCCAGTTGTGCCATATTATTATTACTATTATTCATTCACTCACTCATGCATTTTGAAGAGCCTCAGAAAAACTTCCTAAATGGTAAACAATATCCCTTTCAACTCAAGGACATCTGTCGACGCACCGCAAGACATGTCACCACCAACCTGAGCAGAGGTCATATTGACAAGTCATTAAGAGCCATTGAAAGCTATTCCCGTGTTTTCAGGGAGGGTGTCCAGCTGTGAGTCTTGATATTTTCCTGCCGGGGTAAAAACAGACACACCCTGCTTGTCTTTAACCCCGCTGTGACCTCTTTAAACCGTTCTGTTGTCTGCCGCTGTCATCCTGACCTACATCTGCCCATCTCCGAGAGGTTCGCGACAACTCAAGAGGTCAACGCACAACCTCCGCCAACACTTCATCACCATTTTCTCAGTTTGCACTGAAGCTAATGCTGAAACTTTAGCGTGCAAATTTTGCAACAGCGTCGGCATAAACAACATTTTTGATAGCAGCCAAAGTCTCAGTGACTCTTCCGAGTGCGTCGGGAAGTTGATTGCCTTGCAGGGTGTGGTGCTACTGCTTCCATGACCTGGACTAGATGTGGGTTGTACTGCTGTCTGGACAGCATATGTAGAGGTCTGGCAAGAAGATTCTCACCAGGGTGTTCCTCCTGGATAACTGTGAGAAAATCTCAAAGGCTACGGAGGGAGTGTATTTTTCAAACTGTGGGACAGGTCAACACAGCAGCTGTCATCTGGTGGTTCTCCTGCTTTGGATTCACACAAGGACTGTGCTCAAGGACAAGTCAGCAACGCCGACACCTGAAAAGGCTCAAGTCTTACGAGAAGTTGCATAATGCCCTTCCCCCCCCAGAACAAGTAGAACGCTTGTAAAAAGAAAAAAAAGAAAAAAGACAAAAGAAAAAGACTGCAATGTCTTTTGAAGATATGATGATGTCTAATGTAGGATCCAGATGTAATATTATGCAATTTTCATGGAATCGCAAAAAGGTATCCATTGTTGGTCACAGAATTGACCATTACTTTATTGGAATTCTTTTCTCCTGAGGTTTATCGAGAGTTTATCGAGTTAATGCATGGGACCACCCTCTCAGCACAAATACTGCTGTCCCTCCCCAAACATTTCAAGTATGTCTAAGAGGCTGTCAGAGATGCTTGAAAAAGATGGCAAATAATAATGAAATCGGAAATTCAGCTTCTGAAGAACTTATGCTGAATGGGTGACATTACAAATTTTGTCAGCATATTTCTTTAATAAAGTAATTGAAGTATTACGATGTGCAAATACATTGTATCTACTGACAAAGTAAACATGAGTGATGTTTAAAAGAAACATTTAAAAGCACATTTCATTTTCTAAAAATGGAACTTGGATTAAATGCCAGCTGTGGACAAATAAAGATGATTAAAATTGTATATGGGATTACTTAATATGTAATATGTAAATAATAGACTATAATGGCCTCAATATGAATACAGGATGTTTTCTATGTGTGTCCAGGGTCATTGTTTTTTTCCTTGACATACATTTCAACACCTCCAACAACTGCCACTAATACGTCCAAGATCCCGACCTCTCTTTCTTCTGAAGCGGTGAAAGGATTCTGCCTCGGTTCAAATAAACACACTTCATAGATAAGTACAAAAGCAAACACTAACTCAAAGCGGTGAAGAAAACTCACATTTCCCCCGGACTCCATGAGGTTCTCTTTAAATCAGGCCGATGTGTCGAAAGGATGCAGCGAGGGGGGTGGGGACTGTTGTGAATATAAACACGCACAGGGAGCAAAGATTCTACAACAACACCCAACGCGCAGACCAAGGTTGGTCAGATCTGGCTCTCAGACGCTGCGATCCACAGGAGGCCTCCCCTGCTTACTCTCCGCTGGCTCCTGTGATGCTAACGTGATGTGTTCTGTTATTGGATGGATGATGCAATCGGCATTGTACAGCTTCTAACCCCACAATGCAAAAAAGATGTGGTAAAGCAAACACTGCGACGCATCCGTGCCAGCATACCTATGCAATAGCCACAAGAAAAAGACAAACCCTCTATTTAAAAAAAGAAAGAAAGAAACTTATTGTGTGCGGCTTTCATCGTAAATCAACATTTGAGTAAATACAGAGAACCGCAGCGGCAACGTCCTTTTTGAAATTATGGTGGTTTATGTTCTCCTGTTTGGACATGTTTTTGTCTTCTTGACATTAAGGGGTCAAAGATGGCCAGAGGGGGACACCCCTGTCTCTTCTGTTTGGACTGAAGGACAGCTCCTGGGGATTCTTTCCCTGAAACTGTCCTTGGGAATGAAGAAATAGCTCACAATCTAATACTGGTGGCGCTCATCTTGCCTCATACACAAATACACATACATTGCCTCTTTCATCCTTTTATTTTCATTCCAAAAGAAAGCTTGCTCCCTCTTTGGACTTTGGAAATGCAATTAGATACATGGCCTTGGAAGCAATTGATATGACAGCAACACAAACAAAAATCCCAAACCGTAACATTTATGGGGTTTTATATGTATGTTTTTCATTTAGTAAGAAGATATTATCATCAACGTAAAGAGTAAGTCTGCCCCAAGGAAGCAGCCTTGTTGTGCCATCACAAATAAAGTCACCTTGACCAATGGATCTACTTTACCGAAACGTCATGTTTGGTATAACAAATACCTGAGAGCAAGGGAGGCATTAGAAAACAGGAAATAATATCAAATTGCCTGCAATGTGTTTTCTGACCATTAGATGGCACTTAATCTTACACACTGGACCTTTAAATGGCAAGATTGTAGACTATCAGATTTACTTTTGATTTATTGAATAAAGGAGCTTTGGTGCATGGTCATCCAATGGGAATGAGTTGAAGTACTAATCGTGCACTGTTCTGATGAAATTAACTATTTACTTTTACTTCAGAAGTGGAATACAATGTTGTTAATATGCATAACAGGGGAATAGATTTCAAAAGGAACTTAATGTATCAATTTTACTTATTTTCCCCCTGCAGCTCATAGTTGTCCCTTCACTGAACAGGCTCTCCTTTGATTTACCTCTAAGCGAGTCAGCTGAGAGGCGATTGTGTAGGATACTCATCCTGTTACTGCGTGGGTTCCCCCTGGGTGTTCCCTCCCAAGAGACTTGAGAGGTGGGTTTATCTGCTTGTCTAAACTTCCCTACGGCGCCAATGTGAGTGTGAAAGGTTGCCTGCCTCCATAGGTCAGAGCTCAGATGAACTAGCAGCGCGTCCAGGGCAAACCGCACTTCCTGTTCAATAGTCCCACAGGACCATACCAAAAAAATTTTGACCTCTTGTGGCAAAAATAGGAAAAAAATGTAAAAGCAGGTGCAGATTTGAAATTCAAAGAAAATCCTGAAGTGCCGCTATAGCGCACTGTGCATTACAAGTCTCCTTTTTCCTCGCATATATTATGTGGTGTCGGCCAGTCCATAAATCTCATACGGAGTGTAATTGCGGCATGACAACATCAGTAACGGAGAATGGGAACTATGAGGGAAAAAAGAGGTGATTCCCCCGCTGCATTAGTCATGAATTTGTGGGGGTATGAACACACACACGCACACGCGCGCGCACACACACATACATTAGGAAACACCATAAACACAGGGAGTGTGTTGCTTTTGGCTGACGTCGTCTCCTTGCGCAGAAAGGGAAGTCGGGAGGCCGATGCCTGCTGTACGTTCATGGAAAACCCAAATTCAAATTGCACCGTCGTGGAAGCGCAAGCGTGCACGCCCGTGCGCCTCTCTGCATGCATGCACGTGTGTGTGCAAGCTTCAATCTGTTTAGTCATTTGCTTCAATTTCCTGAATGCATACAAATATGCAGCCGATTCCATGCCAGCAAAGCAGCAGAGTTCCGTGAATTTGCAGTCGTTACTGGAAGACTCCTTCCTCTCGCACGCAGACGCAGACGTCGCTACATAATTATTTGTTCCTGTCAATCACCATCAATTTTATCCAAGATTTCAAACATGATGCCAAACTTTGATAATAAACTGACCAATCTAATTCCTATTACACATACGGAAAGAAAACAAAAGAATCGAATTTTCATTCACAGTGATTACAAATAGATATGTTCCGATCAGGAAATTTGGGGCCGACCACCAATCACGACTGCGGGAATCAGGGCTGGCCAATCAGTTGATACCAATCAGAAAGTTCTATTGTTACCAGTGCCAAAGAATGATTTACTGTTTCTGTGTCCAACAGACTCAAACAGTCATTTGTAATTGTCAGTGGCATGATATCCATCTGACTGCTGTAATTCACGGAATATGGCATTGTGGGTTTCCAATGGCAGATATTCGAGTCCGCAGTTTTGATTGCAGTGTAACTGAGAGTTCTGAAAAGGAAGAGCTTTTGTCAGACTCGTGTGTCTTAAAACACCAGAGATCAACAACATATCATGTATTGCTTGAGAAAAAAGGACTGGAGCCAAAATAGAGACGAATTGCCCTGCGAGCAGCCGGTTGGGGGAGCATCACTCAATCACCTATTACTGCTGAAAACGGGCCGTTGATGTTCTGCGGCCGAGCAGTCGGAGCGTTCCAAGCCTCCAACCTTCTATTGCAACTCGCCGTGAGATAAACTTGAGTTCAGCAGAAGCACAAATGCAAAAAACTTAGACTTTGCCAACTTTCTCCTCTCTGCTTGGAGCCAATAAATAAAAAGTTTTTTTTTTTTTTACAACCTTTACGGTTAAAATGCTTAATTCACCGCAGCCGTAGAACGTAAACAGTCTCTGCCATGACACAATGCTCTATTGAAGACTTTGGTGGAGCTTGACGGAGCTTTTATACACCTCACGTGGCGCGCACGCGCACGCACACACACACACCCACACTCACTCACACGCGCTAATGGTAAACATGTTGGGATTGTTGATACCCAGCGCTGTTGTGCAAGTCAGGGGCTGATGATGTGTTGTGTTTAGCGCTCGGGACGGAGCCTGCGAGTTGGAGCCAGGGTGAGGGTTACTTTGTTAAACGTTACCTGATTTGAATGAAGCAAACATCCATAAATCTCCCCTAAGCGATACAGGCGTGTAAAAAAAGCGCCCAACATGCGCCGAGTGTGTTTTCCCTCACATGCATAAACACACGCGCGCGCCTACGTGCACGCGGGGCCGTAAAATAAACACGGCAGAGGGGATTCTGAGTATTGTCCCGGCGTGACCCCTCTTGGTTTGGCCGTCCAATCAACAGCATGATGTGATCGAACTGTAAACTGCGCTGCTCCGTTTGATGGAGTGTATCTGCTACAGCAGAGGTCCCACCCACACTGACTGTGTTTGTGTGTGTGCGTATGTGCAGGCAAATTACCGTGCGATATTGTGTTTCATATCTTCTGCCAGCGCTTTCAGCTCGTAATGACGGCCCAACGAACAGCTGAACTAACCAGTCTCAAGTTTTTTTAATGACTGTTGTTTGATAATTCATGATCGATGGCGTTGTGAATAAATCCCTTTGATTTTTGTGCGTGTCGGTGCCAGTGACTGGATTTGTGTTAATCATATTGTAGAGAAGACTTTTCTATTGCATATGAAGGATCTCAGCTGACAGCGACGCCACACATTATTATCATTATTATCATTATTATATTATTATTATTATTATTATTATTATTATTATTATTGTTCAAGGTGGTACAGTGTAAAATGGGAATCCCCTCCCAAAAAAAGCACAAACATACGCACACATTCACAAATTCCCACAGCTGCCATTAGAAGCCTGTGCTCTCTGTTGGAGTGTCGGGCAGCTGTTTTGGATCGTTTTTTTAAGCAACCATAGCAAACAAGCAACACACCCACCAGTGTGTGTTACACCGAAAGTGAAACCTTATGTGTGACCTTTGCTTGTCAAATGACTGGAGCCTGAAAACTCGAACAGGATGCTCAGGCAGGTCAAATGATAAATAAATAGGTCGCCACTAAGTACAGGTAAAAATGGGCTACTGCGTCTTTGAGTTGCATCTGAGTCGTAAAGGCAGCAGTGTGCGGGCCGGTTCCCCTGCGTTTCCTCCGCTCTTCCCTCCACATTCTTCAAGGATGATATGGCATTAAGCATTTACAGCGGTTCTTTTGATCCTTAGTATGACGTGGCTAAGGCATTATAAGATGAGACTAGTGCATGGTTTCCATTATGACACTGTCTGGTATTCACACAACTGAAGATAATTGCGATCTAAATGGGGATAAATGGTTCAATAGGAAGCAAGCGTGACAACAAGGAGCTGCTGATGACTGCAGCATCTGTGTTGAGGTCTAATGTCATCAAGAGACACAAATTGATTTGAGTGCATCTCTGAGTATGCATTTTTATCCATTAAAATATTTTACATTAAGTAATAAAAATGTATATGTTTATTTTTAGAGCAAGTTTAATGCTTTCTTTGCTTTAAAAATAATACTGGGCAAGTTCATATATATAGGGCGACACGGTGGCGCAGTGGTTAGCGCTGCCGCCTCACAGCAAGAAGGTTGTGGGTTCGATTCCAGGGCCCGGGCCTGGGACCATTCTGTGTGGAGTTTGCATGTTCTCCCTGTGTCTGCGTGGGTTCTCTCCGGGTTCTCCGGATTCCTCCCACAGTCCAAAAACATGCATGTGAGGTCAATTGAACATTCTAAATTGTCTGTAGGTGTGCATGTGAGTGTGAATGGTTGTCTGTGTCAAAGTGGCCCTGCGATGAACTGGCGGCCTGTCCAAGGTGTCACCCTGCCTTCGCCCTAAGAAAGCTGGGATAGGCTCCAGCAGACCCCCGTGACCCTGAATAGGAATAAGTGGGTATATGAAAGTTCATATATGTATATGAATATATATATATATACAGCATGCCTAAATGAATGTGACTAAACTCTGTAAAGACAGGTGCCTCTGTTTGCCTCTTATGTTGACCTAAATGTAAATAGAGATGTGATGTTTCAATTTTCATTAAAAAAAAAACAGCTCTAACAGCCCCGTGTCCTGCCTCTTTATCCTCCTTTTGTCTTTTACTTTCTCCCACAAAAATGCCAGAGCATCAACGACGGCTGTCCTCTCTCATTAGAGTAATTTACAGCGGCGGCGTGGGGGGGGGGAACAGCTCCACGTTTAAGTATAGTCTAGAATAACAGAGATGAACCAACTGTGGGTGAACAGAGGCGGTGCGGCCATAAGGTGAGGTTGTAAAATGGGAAGATAAAAGACATGCCTGTGTGCAGTCCGTGAAAGTAAAGGTGGTCGGCATGATAAGGCACTTAACCTGGACAGAGAGGTGGAAATTTGATCCAAAATGGCCTCCTGACAGGATGTCATGGATGATGAATTTCAATTGTTTATAAGGTCGACTATTTTGCTTTTCTAAACTTTGATAACAGATCACAGTGGATCCTCCTTGGGATAGTAAAAAAGTATTTTTAGGAAGCCTCATACAGTAAATTGTGTTAATTATATTTATACTGATGTGGCTGGAATGATGTTTTGAAACCACATGACCTCCCCAGTCTTGGCCAAGGGCTGCACTGACTCCAACCAATGGTGATCTGTTCACCTGCTTGATAGAACTTCTGGAAAGTTCTTTCAACATTTTCTTTGACCTTATTTTCATTATAAAATAAACATAGGCGATGAATGATACGAGAGAGAAAAAAAAGAAGCTCAAATAACAACAAGGAAGTTACTCAGTGAGATTTACTGTATTGCACAATGTTCTCATTTTACCTTTGTAACCATGACTTTCTTCTTCTTTCTTTACAACATTAGGCAGTATCAGGGAAATTAGTAGCAGGGATGAAGTGCTCAGCCCTGCTCTTCGGGGGGGTGCGAGCTGCTGTGTGGACATGTTGGCCAACGGCCGCAGTTCCCCCTTGAGGTCGCCCAGAGGAATTGTCATGGACGGTGCCGATCCAGTCCTTCATCCTCCTCTCGACCACTGACTCCAGACAGTCCAGCTCCATACCCACCACAGAGCTGGCTTTCCCCACAAGCTTCTAGAGTTTGTTGCCATCTCCAGCATCGATGCCATCACTCTGGAAGGGGGCAACCGCAGTCTCGTAGAATGCCTTCATGGGATTCTCTGCACTTAGTCACACTTCTCAAGAAGAACGGTATGCTCGGTGCTTTCCTGTAGTGGGCGAGAGCAGCGTATGTCCGTTCTAGGAGTTAACCCCTTTGCGCTTCAACTCGGTTGCTCTCGCAGTCGCCCACAAGCTGCTCGGTCTTGCTGACATTGGGCAGCGGAAGCTGAGCCAACTGAGACCAGAGGAGTCATCAGAAGCAGGAAGCAGAGTTGAAACACATCTGAGGTGTAGAGCAAAGAGGGAAGGTGTCGATACTGCTGCTTGGCATGCATTGCCGTTCAGAGACTCAGAAACACAGCCGTCCCAGTCGTAAAGTTGGTTGAGTGGATAGTTGGCATCCTCTGACTTGCATAAGTGGCTTTGCCCCGTTCAATTGGATTGACTGGTTTAAAAATGACAGACAAAGGACAGTAACAGAATGCATCTGCATATTTCCAGAAGACATTTCTCCAGTCTTGAGACTTTCCTTTAAGAAAAAAAAAAAAAAAAAAAATGGAGCCTAGTCGTCATTATAATTTGATAATAATCTGTGTGATTAAGTTATATTTTTCGAAAGAATCAACAAATTAGTAGGTGTCCACTGTGATGAATTACATGATTCGAGCTTCCCCGTGCTTAAGTCGTTATTTTGTTGATTTTAAGGAACAATGGGAGTCTGTGAACCCTGGGAGTCATATAAAAACTGCCTCCCCTCCTGATGTCACATGGGATGGTGTGTAACAGCCACTGCCTCGCAAGAAACCCGTTTACCCCGGCCTGCACCACACAGGGCGCCGCACAGATGCATGGGAGCTCTGCAGCATGACGAGGTGCGGCCCAGTAATGTTAGCTTCACCATTGCACACCGACGGGTATATATGGAAATGGTGTTTGGCAACGAGTTTATTACTCTGCTATATCATACAAATGCCATGCAGACATATAAATACATCATAACATTACAAACGCACTCTTGTATCAGACCCACATGCCCTAAATGATAGAGTGCAGTATTTAAAGTCTTGCAGCAAAGGTCATCTGTGAATATTTGCTCCCATGAAAATCATCCAATTCCACATTAATCACAATTTGTCTTGTTTTTTTCAGTGTGCATATACAGTAGATGCATTTAACCCTGAGTATGTCCCTGAACACCAAATACCATTTGCTTAGCAAGATGAATGAGGTGCAAAACTTTTAAATAGTGCTTTGAGAGGGGGGGAGAGAGAGAGAGAGAGAGAGGAGAGAGAGAAAGAGAGAGAGAGAGAGATGTTTCTCTCTTATTTGTGTTGCAGTACGAAATCATCATTATTAGCATAATTATTCTTTTTTGCTTTACAATTCACTATCTTTTAAAAGCTGTAAAAGTCACAATGTCTGCAGTTACCTAATGGCAGCAGATGCTAAAACGTACAAGAGGATTTCATTTTAAGTCCACATTACAAGTCAGATTTCTTTCATCCATCTAATTTCTACAACAGAATATTCTACTCAAAGGCCCAAAGGGGGGTTACACCGTGGACAAGTTGCCAGTTAAGTAGCCTTTTAATATCATAAAATATTACTTTTCCCGCAGAGAAATTCCCCTTTAAATTGTTGTTTATGTTAAAACAAAAACAAGAAAAAAACAAAACCAAAAACTCCAGCTCCATTGCTGTGGTTTTACTAACTCCAGTGATACTGGCAGTCAGCCCTCCAGGACAGTGGAAGCCAACCTACTAATGGTGAATTCCATTTACTTTTTAGAAGTTGGAACGTGACATTCCAGTTGGAGACATTCCATCTGTGCGACAATAAAGTAATCTGAGTGCGCATGTTAGCAATGTCATTCCTGCGTAAAACATCTGACTGATAGTTTGTGAGTGAAAGCGGGAAAATAGGTAGATGTTGCCATATGTTTGATATGATACAAATGATGCTTAAGTGGACACGTTGAAGGTGTAACGCACTCTTAAGGTGGCATTCCTGGTGACAGAGAAGGTCATGAATTAGTAGAACATGACACCAGACATCCTTGTTTTCAGTCAAAAACTTGGGAGCTCGTCACCAGTAAGACGACACCTTGATT
This sequence comes from Nelusetta ayraudi, assembly GCF_046127955.1. NCBI lineage: Eukaryota > Metazoa > Chordata > Actinopteri > Tetraodontiformes > Monacanthidae > Nelusetta > Nelusetta ayraudi. Next base: position 2,602,053 of record NW_027466186.1, on the reverse strand, counting down.
TTATGCCTACATCCCTGCCTGCATAGAAGACACGAGCTGAGAACAATTAATTACTCCTTATTTAGAGTGTTATTTTCCCTCTCGTGGCACAACACAAAATGCACCATGCTGTGCACTTTGATTTTTGCACCATCAGTTAAAAGAAGTCCTTTGATGGTTACCACTACCTAGCACTTTCCCCAAAGCCCTATAAAATCTCTAAATGAGACAACTATTGCAAATTGTGAGATAAATATTGTAAAATTGTTGTCCTGATGTGCACGCTGCTGTTTTTGATTTTTTTTTAAAACTGCCACAACGCAGCTAGGCTGTCTGTTTCCCATCTGTGAATGGCTTCCTTGTCTTCTGGCTGATCCCTTCAGTGTTCCCCAACTATTAAGGTTATTGGTGCCATATGCTCGGCTCCCGTTGCTCAAGTTTGCCATGTTATGTGGGTTCCAATGCTGAGGAGGCCAATAAAGTGCGAACTAGCTGGGTAAGCAGGGAGACCATGATGACATAATGCTACCTGCAACGCACAAACACCAAAGCTGTGGTGACTACCAACCTGGGGGAAGCGCAGCTGAGCACAGCAGCCGTTTGCCTGGGCGATGGCATCGATGACGGACTTTATTCCATCCGTTATAGCGTATCAATCTTATCCTACATAATGCATAGTTCATATTCATATTATGACAACCTCCAAATCTATAAATACTGTCGAGAAAAATTAAGGACGAACAATGAAGAAATGGCTCAACAGCGTGACATATTGTCAGTTTCAGTTGGACCTGTTTTGTTTTTTTTGTTCAAAGCGCAAAGGACTTCTTTATTAAAAAAAAACTTTAAATGTCATCACAACCGACCCAGAGGACTTTCAGGATCATGACAAAGCACTTTGGAGATCGCTCTGTTTTCTTTGATGATACTTTGAGACTTATGACCTTTAGCTGAAGCACACAAACGGCGTTTCCACAGAGGACTGCAGAGTGTGGGAAGGCTGTTAGGAAATAAGCAGTTCCTGTCTAGACAAAGTAGGGAAAGAGCAACTGGAGAAGTTGGCCGTGACTACCCACTTCCTGGTTGTTTTGGCTGGAGCGCGTCTCATGGGCATGTAGATGCACACCCACTCTGAGCAGGTGTATGTTGCCGAATAAGTGGTCTTGATTATGAGTCTTGTGCTTCAGGGTGGGTGAATGTGTTTTTGTGTTTATTTTTGTGTGTATTAAACTATCAGCATCTTGAAGTCATTGGAGTAAAACATGCTGGAGCCTAAAATTGATTCTTATCTTGCAAAGCTGCAGTTTAAGTAAAAAGGAGACACAGTAGGGACGTTTTGAGATTAATATTGTGAATTCTGCACATTAACAGAAGCCAAAGCACCGAACAAAGGCCTCCCATTCACACAAACACACCCACATGCTGACGGCAGCTGCTGCCATGCAAGACGCTGCCACAGACCATTGGAGGTAATTTAGGGTTCAGTGTCTTGCCCACAGACACCGAGCCCTTCATTTGTATTTCATATGTGAAATAAATAGAGTCGTGTGTAGACAGTCAGTTTTGAAAAAAATAATGCAACAACTTTCCAAATACAAAGAAACAAAACCAATCACGAAAGTCACTGGAAACTCACATAAATGTCCTTTTGTATCTGTATTTGAAGGACTTTACAGTATTCTCAAAAGGTTACACAATTCCACAGCATTTGTTTAAAAAAGGTCTGGTAGATCACATTACGATTTTCTAGTTAGGTTATTCAAGTAGTGTGAGCCACAGCCAGCTGGAGTCAAAGACCTGTTGGAGAATGGAAAAGAACTGAGGAAAGTAGATAAATTGTGTCAATAGAAGTTTGGGCTGACTTGTAATTTTTGACAAAAACAAAAAAAAGCAAAAACAAAAAAAAAAGTATGTACATATATATATATATATATATATATATATATATATATATATATATATATATATATACATATATATATATATATGTATATATATATAATAAAATAAATAGTCAAGACATTTCTTATTCAATTATGCGCTCAACTATCAAAATTGAAAGTTTTCTTAGGTGTATACTTCGCACTTTGGCTGTGGTAATGATTCATTCTGTCATGTAAACTACATTTTGTGTGAACATCACAGTAGATACACACTAATTTCAAGCGCCATGTCGTGGATTAGGTCACGGGCTGGAAACGGTTTTTGAAAAAAGAAAGTAACATCAGGCCAGGTGTTGATTACACCCTGTGACATCACCTCACAGCTGCCTCGGTTCTGTACTCTAAAAAAAATAGCCAGAATCTACAGCAAAGCAGAAGTTTCCGCCTAGTTTTTTTTTCTTTGCAAAAAGGTCAAAATGCAGGGATAAATACGCTGGTTTTCATTGGATGTTTTTTTTTGTTTTGTTTAGTTTTTTTGGAGACAATTCGTAATCTGAGCAATTTCTAAAAATCCCTTCATCCCTCCTGTGGGTTTTGCAAATAGTGGGCTTTGGATGGGGGCTTTTAAGAGTAGGTTCACTCTCCAATATCAAACAAGGAATCAGTCCTTGTGAGGTCAAGCCGTTAATGTCACCAGCCACTCCGCTATACAAAAGGCCCCTTGGAGCCTTGTAATATTACATAATGGAGCAAACGGGAGACACGGTGGCTGGGCAGCACTGCAGGCAGTCCATCTGACCCCTCGAGGGGAGAAGTATCTGCTGGAGAGATGAGAGGCTTTGGCTTTGTTGCTGTTTGTTTAAGGGCAACGTGAAACAAAGTGTGACAGGAGCGACCATTTGACCGGCTCGCGCTTCTTCGCTCCCTGCTTTCAAGTGTCGGCATGTTTGTGGGTGTAGTTCCAGGTGTTATGGGAGGGGAAGACAGGAAATTCTTGGTAGTGAGAACCAAAAGGTGTCGACCGGCCGACTGGCTGGCCGGTTGGCTGGCCGGTTGGCTGGCTGACCTGCTGCCTCCCTGGGTGGCTGACTGGCTGCACAACTGACCCTGTAAAACGCCCCGCGGCCGAAGATTATCTGGCCCGGGGAGCAGATTGGATAGCTTGGACAATAACTGGGCGCTTGACGGATGATGTTTGCGCAGCATCATTTGTCTTGGGAGCGGGGAGGTGGGGTGATGTGGGGGAAGGGCGGTGGGTGGAAGCCCTCTCTGTGTTGTTAACAAGGCTGAAACAACACGCTCACCCATTGAGCTTCCCCCCCTGCATCTCATGCAGCCGTGCGCCGCATCTCAAGTCAGCAGGCCGGAGACCTTATCTAAATGATAACGAATGTTTAAGAAACAAATCTCCAAGAATAATAAATAAATCCTTGGGAAGATTAATGCCTGTGTGTTGGTATACCAGGTTTGCAGTAACTTTTAAGGTACTTTTTTGACTTTCATTCATCTTGATAGTCTTATTGCGGGGATCTTCCATATTGCAATGAATTATGTCCTTTTATTTCCCACGCTGAATCACAATCTCAACTTTTCTTCGAAAACCATTGAGTTTTGACAACACCTAATAAAGGCCCTGTCAATGCTCAGCCGATTTCCAAGTCAGTGGGAGTTGTTTTTTCTACCGTGCCTGGAAAGATCAGCGACAACTGGCTTCTGAGGGAAAGAAAAAAAGCTCCGATATTTCTCCTAGCACTCAAACCGTGTATCCGCCCAGATGACAGTTTGCTGGCTAAATCTCTTTTTCTCGACAATGGCAGATGGTGCGTTTGCAAATTAAACTGGAGCAAACAAACATTTTAATTTGAGAAGAAGCAATGAGTGTTAACTTTATGCATGCCTTGGCCTCACCCAATCAAAAGCTGTGGTGTTGAATTGCGGTGGTAGCTGCGTTCCAGTCTAATCGCTGCGAGGCATGAGTGGCTGGCGACATGCAGACAGGGGCAAACAAAGTGATCCAATCTCATCTTCAGAAGTCATGAATATGGAAGAAGAAGAAGAAAGTAATTGGTAGTAGGCGTCGACAGCCGCTGCGGCTGCACCCCAGCAGGTCTTTGGAGGATTAAATGGTTGGTTTTCTTATCACTCTAGGTCTTTCTGTGAAGCCATTTGCATCATTGAGGTAAAGTCAGAGGTAATTAAATGAATTGAGGTAATTCAATTCATAAAACGTTGTCAACAAGACCAGAGTGAAATGTGTCGAACTCCTATTTAAAAGCAATGTCATGAGAGACAGGGTGGTGTTACACTGGATACAGTGACGGTGTGATCTTGTTATAATTGGGTTATAATCAATTTAATTACATTTAGAGAGTTGAAAGCCGCGTGAAGTTTTGCAGATGTGTAAGTTGCTTGTCTGGCACCGTTAATCATATGACATTATAAAGTGTGCAGCAAGAAGGAGCAGACTGGTATTGCAACTACAGCGAGAAGCTGAAGTTCCCTGCAAACAGGAAATCCAGTCACACTTTGGTGGTGGAGCACAACCAGCATTCAGTGCAGTGGTTATACAGCAATCCATCCATTGTACAGTCTCCTCTGTTCTTTAGCACAAGTCCTACACTAATCTACACGGTGGGGGAGTCATCTTATTAATGAAACAACAAAAAGTCTAAATCCTCATGCTGGACAAGCTCACATGAAGCTGACAAGGGGAAAAAAAACAACATTTTCATTATTTCTTTATTTACTCTTCAGTAATGGGTCGTTGTAAGAGCCCTTCATTAAACACAGTCAAATCATAGCAAGCACGATGAAGTTGATGGGTGAGTGGCATTTCAAGAACCGGTTTTGTGCTTTGATGGCAAGCTGAAAAACGCGTCATTTCAATCACTTTGCCGTAAAACTCCCACAACTGCTTCAAAGTAAATGGATTTAATATCTGATCCCTGCTTCGGGAAGCAGCTTTCAGATTTTTATCAAACCTGCTGACAGCCGCAACAAAAAAAGAGAACATTCTGCCTTGTGTCAGTGAAGACTGCTCTCATGAGGCTTGTAATTTCAGATATGTTTATTTTCCCTTCTCTTCGGAGTTCTAACAGGCTTCTTTGTTAGATTGAAAGGAAACCTTTGAAAGGAATAGAATTTAATTTATATCTCTAGACTTTTCCCTTTTACCCATCCATGTTTTCATGAGTTCTTTGTCTCATTCGAGAACAAAAGATGATTGAAAAAATAAGCAAAAAAAACAAAAAAAAAAACAAAAAAACAAAAAAAGGATACCACACATGCATGGACTGTTTGTCCCTGAATTGCAGCACTTGACAGCCTCTTTGTCCCCTGTGATAAAAGGAGGTGCGAGGCAAGCCTGAACAGCATCCCGACCAGACTTTAAACTCGTCCCGTCTCTGCCGATAAGATTGTGCAGCGCGGTGACGTGTCTCTACGTCTTAAGTAGCGAGTTCAGGGCCGTGAGCTCCATGTGGCATCTCCGACGCTTCCCTGCTGCCGTCTGTGTGTTATCAGATGCCAGAAAATTAGGAGCTACACTGGCCTCTTTCATTTCCTCTGACTAGGAGATTACGTAAGAACAACAGGAGGCTCACACTTACACTGGCCATCTGAATCTATTTAGGGGGATACAAGGTGTGTGTGTGTGTGTGTGGGTAGAGGTGAGGGGGGGTGAGGTTGCACATTGACTGATGGGAGGGCGACAAGCTTTCTTTTGACTCCCTTTCACGCCGCATAGAAAATAAGGCCCCCCAGCATTCAGCAGTGGGCCGTGTCGGTGTCACATTTGATTGGGCCGCTCAGCTTTGAAAAGGTGCAATGGCAAAGAGAAACGGCTAAACTTCAATCTTTGCGTAAACCAAACCGACGATCTGTTGCTGATGGCGACGATGATGCTGGGGAAACATCAGCATTTTCAATCTTGAGCATCCGGGACCCAACTGTTAGAATCTGAGGAGTGGCGCACGTCCATACACAACACACAACAAGTCCGAGCGGTGACGTTCGGCCGGATGCCTTCTTAGCGTGTTATCAAAATGAAAGTCGCTTCTTTTAAGTGGCTATGTGTCACATCTCTCTGCTAGAAGACTTGTGGTCTTGTGCTGTGTGTCCTTTGTGGCCTGCAGTAGACACCCGACCCCCGCAGTGTGAACCAAAATAACAGATGTCCGTGTGTAGGAATAATTTAATGCCGTTTAATGTCAAGTCAAAACAGGAAGTAAGTGCAGCACATCTGACTGCCGGTGTACTTTCTAAATGACAAATTAGCCGTCGACTGACCTTTTGTCTTTCTTTTTGAAAGACTGGATAAAGGATGTGATGTGCTGGGATTGGCTTCTATGCCGTTGACGAGTCTGTATATTTCAGAAAATTATGCCGAGGCACTGATTTATTTGCTTCGAGGCAAAACACTCCATAAATGAAACTGTTTTATGCACCTCTGGTTTGGATGGGGACTCCCAGCAAATGCTATGTGTATCGTTTTAATTAGAGTGGTTGCAGCTGCACATAAAACCTAGAACTTGTCCATGAGAGACCGTCCTCACGTCCAAAAAACACAAAGGCAAGGTTGGAGTGAAACGGAGATCAATGACTGTGGTCACACTCGACTCGTAATAAAACATGTTTAAGACGTTGCAAATTGCATTGAATTATATTTTAAATTGACCAAGAGACTGATGGGCCTCTACACAAGAGAGCAGATCTGGCAGATCTGTGGGAAAACCGAGTGGGTGGTTAAGTGCTGAAAATTATACATTGGAACTCGGCCAGAGATTCTTGTCTTTCTTAGCAATCAGGGAGAGAAAATGTACTTCATTTCTAATATGTTCATTGTTGCACTTTGTGTCCCATCTTTCTTTCGAGACCTCGTTGAAATAATAATACACAAGATGCTGCAGCAGTATTCTCATCTAAAGCCAAACTGCTACCTATTATTTTCCTGTTTCTCATTAGTGTTTCTCATTGTCAGACATTGAGAAACACTCTTCATTTACACTCACCCAGGTTCCCCCACATTCTGTTACCTGTTCAGTTGCGACCAATGGTTTTATATACCCATTGTAATTCAATGTGCCAAAAATGTCAGTGTCTGAATTGAACACGCAATGTGTTTCTTGGCATGCCGTGCTTCAGTCTATCTAATTCCCTGACTAACATCTGGCTGCGATTCCTGAGAAAAGGCCGGGTGCAGTGAGAGACCGCTGGGACGTACAGCTAAAGAGATGTAAAGAAGATGCCGTGATGATTGAGCAATTCAAAGACAAAGGGCACTGTAGGGAGGTTGAATGAAAGTGGAATCAGTGATGTATTTGAAGCACTTTATTTACATGGGTCCTAACCACATTTCAAGTCTTGCAAATATATGTATATATATATATATATATATATATATATATATATATATATATATATATATATATATATATATATGTATATATATATATATATATATATATATATATATATATATATATATATATATATATATTATATATATATATATATATACATATGTATATATGTCCTTTGCAGAGCAAAGTAACTTCTGTATTGTATTTGGAAATGACAGAGTCTGGAGGAGATGAGCCGTGGTATCAAAGCTGGATCTAAAAGATTCAAGTCCACTGGGAAGTTTGCACAGCCGGCACCATCTGCTGCTGTTGTTCCACTCATCCACTCCTGCAGCACCTTGCACCTGCATGCAGTGTAAGAGTTGCTAAATCATAAGGGCAAAAATATTAATAATCATTAAGATGATGATGAATGTAGCATAACGTTTACATTTACAAGTTATATTATAAACAAATGTGACAAACTCCAACAGCTGTCTCATTGAGATACACCTGTGAAAGGGCTCTGTTAAACAAGACATTGAATAAATGATGTTGGGGTCACTCTGCCGCAATTCTATACAACATTTGCAGTAAGCACATTTGACTTGAGTATCTTTGACACTTGACAAGATAATTGCACAATGCAGGAGTCATACAGCAGGTGCTGAGCAGAAACAGATGTAGCAGTCTGTGTTAAATAGGGAGTGATACCTATATGCTTTTTGTGGGGGATAAAAATACAAACTCTGACTTCCCTATGTTTTTATTCAACAAGTTAAGCAGCTTGACCTCATGGAACCACTTAAAAGCCACCCACTGATGATACTGAAGGCCATACAAAGTGCTGTACTTCAACCATGCGGTTCCTCACGACGCAAACTCTGGCACCGAATCCACTTCTGATTGTGAGGTGTGATTATTTTTGGATGGCTCATGGTGGATTACATGGACCTGATCAGTGATCATAATGGATATTGAGGATTAAAGCTCTGTCCTCCTCTTCTCCTCTCTATTTATTACACTGATCTTAGAGGAGTTCATAAATGATGACAGTGCTCTTGCCCAACATTTAATGGACAATGCGCAGCCTTTACTGTATTCCAGTAGTGCAGAAATAGAGGACAGCAACATCGGGACTTTTTGCGTTAAGTGTCATTCCAGTAGCTTCACTTCCAATGTGACAAGCAGTGACAATGATAAACAACAGGAGGACTAACTGTGCAGGCAAATGTGAATAGTGTGGAGTTCTACCACTCTGGTTAAAGTCTGAGGCCTTAGTTACCCTGTTCTCCTAACAGACCCAATAAAGATGTGGGGACGGGCCAACTGGGTGAATGGAAGAGTGTCTTAGAAAGAACTGAATGAAAAACGAAAAGAGAAAAGCAATGTGTGAGTGTGTGAGGGTTAGTTCAAATAAGGAGCATATATAAATATATATATATATATATATATACATATATATGTGTGTGTGTGTGTGTGTGTGTGTGTGTGTGTGTGTGTGTGTGGTAGCAAGCAACAGATGTCAATGCAGGGGGTAAAGCTTTCTGCAAATTGAACGGTCCCCAGCAGGGACATTAGTTCCTAACACAGCAGAAGTTAGAGGAGGTGGGGGTGAAGCAGGCAAAGTAGGGGAGGAAAAGAGGAGAGGAAAGTAGATGAAAGGGCAGAGAGGACCACAGAGGGAAAAGTGGCGGGAGGAGGGAAAAGGGGGAGTAAACTGGAGATTTTAGCATTGCCAGAAGAAGCAAAAAATGAGTAAAAAGGGTGAATGGAGAGGAGGGAAGAAAGAAAACCGAGGGGACCCTCAAAAATTGGAGATCACAGCAGAGGATGTGGCCTCCAATATAGTGCAAAGGTCACCGGGTTCTGTGGCGACAGTGAGAGGAAGTCTAGACAACAGAAACCTTCTATACCCAAGTGTTACGATGTTAGTTGTTGTGTTAGTGTTAGTTGTTGCAAATTAAAAAGTTGATTGAATTCATATACTGCATATTAGGCTTAAGAAGCAAATCCTCATCACTTTTTAATTTCAAATGTCTTGGAGTGTGACGTCTGTTTCATGCTGTCTTGATCTAAATTACAAATTGAGCAGCTGTACATAAATTATAGGTCCCATATTTTGAACAGTTCAGTTCTGACCTCCCCAGTAATTATAAAGTCGATCTTCTACATGCCTGAGAGCCCTTGGCGAGGTAACCACTCTGGTCACCTCTCCGTCTCCACTCTGTCTTTTGTTCTCTGTCATTTTTGCTCCGATTCCAAACGTGGAAGGTTCAACAAGGCATCAGTATTTCCAGGAGGTTGTAAACAGATGGCTAATACATAATTTAGTGTGAGTTTTTAGAGTGACTAATCATGTGAGGCTGCGTCACGAGAGTCTGATGAATAATAAACCTTCATGCCACCTCTGACAATTTGTAGCAACTAAAGTTTGTAGAGCCAAAATCGGAAAAAGGGATTTTGGAAATTTCGTGTAACTCAGGCCCTGTCCACATGGGAACGTTGCCATTTTTTTTCTTTCCCAGGGTCGAAAAAAGTTGCATCCACACGCTGACAGATGGAAACGGAACGGTGGGTGAAAACGATGTAATGCGTATGCCACACCGAAACGTGGCGCTGTTAACAGAAGCTGACACAGCCACAGGACCCACGATTTAGAAAGAGGGCATTTCCGCTACACACTAAACACACAGAAAACAAAAACGGCGAGTAGCGAAAAACAAGTGAGTCTCAGGTTTTGTGAGGTTTTGTAGTAATATTGCCAACAAATCTTGAAGCGCCTGCGATAACAAAGACAACTCTGCTCGCCGCTATCGTTGTTTTTTGTGCCGCTGCATGCCGTGTTTTTTCCGGTCACATGACAGTGACGGTGCTATGACGTCATCGTTTTACAAGGAAAAGCCATTTTCACTGTCCACACGGACACTTCACCGTTTTCACCAAAAAACGTTCCCGTGTGGACGGGACCTCAGTTGTCAACTGAATTTTTACCACAAGTGTAAACATGTGATTTACTAAATGTGACCACTGAGCCTGGTCTGAAGAATGTTACCCCTCCATTGTAGAGTACCTTCAAATAATGTGATTTGTTTTGTCATTTAAAAACTGGTGATTTGCATTGATATGCACTGTGTGGCCTTTTCTTTTCTGACAGAATGAAGAGAAAAATAGATATAACTTCATTAATAAGCACGAAATTGCCTTACAGATCGTCAGCAAACATGAAGTTAAACCTTCTTTAACCACACAAAGAAAACACATTATCAGCTCTGTTCTCCTCTGAGAAGGAGCAGTAACTACATTAGCCTCCAATAACATTCCTCATTAACATTTATTCCTCGGGCTCTGTGGGGGACATAAATGAGCAGCAGCTTGCTAGAGGTTTGAGCAAATGGTTCTGGCAGACACAAAGGCAGAAAATGTAGCCAAATTTGTGTTGGGAGAAAACCTAAACCTTTCATAAAGGCATTGAAATGTGACCAGATAAACTAACCTCAGTGTCTGCATCAGCCTATGAGCGTCCCATGACTGTGTTCCTAGAAACGGCCTAAAGGGTTTTCTAAGAATCCAACAGAATGAACAGATTTTTTTGAAATCAGTCTCAGACCCATAGAAATTCCCTCCTTGTATAATAATAATAATAATAATAAAAAGAATGAGCGAACCAATAAAGCAACTTTTAAAATGTACAAATAGTCAAAATCATGAAGTAAAGTTACAATAATCCTTGTTCATTTTAAGAAGTATCCCGTGCATCTGCACAGAGTTGTGGGTGAAAAGATTTCAACCAGACTGAGCAACTTGGGTTCTGTTGTTCTGGCTGTAATTAAAATAGTCAGTAAAATAACCTTTTATTTGCCCTTTGCAATCTTGAAGACATGTGACATAGTGATGCAAAATGCCAATTAGGTTGCCTCTAATGACCTGTGGATACGTGCCGCACGTGCCGCTTCGGATAAAACCTCAACTTTCGCAGTTCATTAGCCTAGCTTGCAGAGTGGGGTGCTACATTATGATACATTTCCATGACTTCATGAATGGCCGCCTGTGCACACACACACATGTCTGACATTCGGTATAGAAAATGACAGCAGGTACAAAGTCAGCTGCGGGGAAGTCTCGTCTCCGAGGACGGCCCAGAATTACAGACGTGATGTTTCACGTCCGACGAGACTCTGCCGGACGTGGAGCCCCTCTGATCACCTTCCACGCCCTGCTACTCAGCATGCAAGAGATGATTTAAAAACAAAAGCAGTCCATTGGAGACCCATCAGTGACCTCACACATTAAATCAAAAACTGTCTGGTGGTTTTCTGCTGCGCAATCAAGTCGAGAGTGCAAAAAAAGAGCCTCCTTGGAGAAGATCCGATATCACACGTTGAATCACTTGATTAATGGTCCTCGAGGATTGACATAATTACGACAGCAACCATGGTGATGTGTTTTTCCAAATTGTCACAGTGGTTACACTAAAGTTGGCTGTTGCAGCTGATAGGCCACCTAAAAACCAATGACATTCCAAGTCAAGAAGCTCCCCGTCAGCTGCCCTAAAAAAACCACAGAAGAGGAGCAAGGGAGAAAAAGCTGCTGCAAGCTTGTAAACAACAGTTACCTCAAGCCAGCGTAGTTACCAACATGCCCAACTGGTAGTTTAAAATGTCATTGGACTGGGTTTTGGTTAAATATGACATGCTTTTTGTTAAAACTCCTCCCAAACATTTTCTGTGGCCTCTCTCGTACGCGTGTACGTAAGAAAATTTGACAGGAGGTCAAGTTCAAGACGACAGCAGGGCATGACATAATGTGATTGAACTGGTTCATTCTGAGTTTTGTTCTGCGATCAACTCTCTAAGTCAACTCCCGCACTCCAGGAGGAGATCATCTATCCACGTTAACTTTCCAGCTGCTGGCCGATCTGGGTGGTATGACAAACTTCATAACTGAAGGGGGGTGCACAACCCAAAAACAGTCATACGTTCAACTATTCAAAGAAAAAACAACATCCACACACTTCAGCTGATACTGTAGTAGAGTGTGTGGCTTGAATCATCATTTTGACCTCCAGGTGAGTTGAAGCTTGCAGACCGTCTCCCTCCTCCTCTAGACATCATACCTTAGCCGGTGCTCTCGGCAAGTCACATCTCACTGCAAATCAAGCAAAAATAAGAGATTTATCGTTTGTTTATCTCAGCAGACCTGCCGTCTCTCTGCACATATCCAACAACCTCGGGGTTAACAAAACGTATCAATCCAGGTCTTTTCTTCTCTTTGTGGTTCTGGCCCTTGGGGACCATCAAGTGGCTTTTGCTCTAAATTCTCACAGCCAGAGCTCGATCCTCTCTCCCTCCGCCACTAAATCAACCCCATCTTGAGATGTTAAGCTTGGCCTAATAACCTCACACTAGCACCGGCAACCACAGACCCCGCAATGCCACGACTTCAAGGTCTTCTTGCGTTCCCCGCAGTCGTACCTTTGGGTTTTCTTTCCTTCCTCTTTCCCAAGGTCTTTCCTCCAGCAGGATTCACTTGCGACAAGCCCAGCCAAAGTCGTAGCGCAGCCCAACCCAAACAAGGCCCCCGCCAGTGCAAAACAGGGTGCACTTCATAAAAAAAGGTGATGTCAGCCGGCGACGCAGACAGACGGGACTCTGTATTCTGAGAATTTGAGTGTGCGTGCCGGGTGCACACTCCTCCCGCATGTGTGAATGTTGTATTTGTGTGTCACTCTGGCCCAGTCGGCCATCGGCAGACAGTGTTCGGTGGGCTTTGGACTGGAAGCTTTTGAAGTGACCTCACGGGAGCCGTTAGCCGAAGCAACAGCCCTGCCAGGAGGGGAATGGCATCATGGAATAAGAAGAAGTGGCAGCGTTCAACCAGCACGTTTCTGGATGACGGGAGATGTTAATGACTACATGCAAAGCTGTCGGAGGCCAAAGGAGCAGTTTGTGTTGCGAGAGCTTTGGCTCCCCACACACACTGAAAAAACAAAAAAAACAAAAAACGTAAATTAAAGAAAAAAACAAACAGAAAATAAGTGATCCAGCGGTAGTTTCCAATTGTTACTACAATTTCACGATAACAATGGGCCGCTTTGTGACGAGCATGCAGGGGATATAACTGGCTTTTCTCTCTTTCTGAGGCAGGTGTTTTGGCTTTTACATCACCCGCCGCTGTTACGTCATTTTCAGAAGATGTTTTAAGCAAACAAGCCCCCTTGAATATGTGCTCTGGATGACTCTGGGCAGAGTCAGACAGGCAGACAGAGTTGTCAACTACTTGATGAACTTGGTGGAGAATTTACCAGCTGTGGAGACAGACAGTGCACTCAGGAGCAGCTGGATTCCAGAAGAGAAGGGTTATTAAATGAGTTTCTATGCGACAGTGGGACATAAAACAGGAGGGAAGGCCAATGTTGGTGCGTGTGTAGAAATAATATTTTCAAAGGACATGAGTGAAAGGACAGGTTGTGAGTGAAAAGTGATGGGCAAGAAAGAAGGCGGTGGGCTGTGCAGGTGTTGCTTGAGTTACCAGGAAAACAGTCAAAATGCAGGTAGAAAGTGTTAGTTACGCCTGGAGGCCGACAGTCATTGTTTCAGATATTTTGTACACAATGGTTTCAAATTGCAATCAAGACATTAAGATCTTTCCATCTCAAACAACAATTATTCTAACTTAATATTTTCCTTGCTCTCTCCCCCTCTTGTGCTTCGATTATCTCCGTGTCCTAATTTTGAAGATGAAGAAACAAAAAGACAGCAGTGATCTGAACCACACCCTGGCGCAGTCATTACAGTTACACCCTCTTTGCTCTGGCATTGGACACAGTGGGCAAAACCCCTATTTTTTTTTCCTCTCTAAGAAATTTTATTGATGAGTGGTGGCTGTGTTTGGGGGTGTTTTGACGATCACCAACCAAAACACAAGTACTGTACATAAATTTACACCAGCTGGCACGCACAGACAGAGACAGTAGGGAGTTACTTTTACAGCTGGTTGGTTCATGTGAATCTGTGTTACCCTTCCTCTATTTTGAATAGTTTCTCAAAAACTCTGACCAGAACAATAACCACATTGAACCCTCCTTGGGAATTTTCATCTCGCAGAGTTGACATGCACAAATGTGTTGCTTTCTAACACAAGCCAGTAAAGACGGCGGAGGTCCTTTAAGAATTGGCACACGGAATTTAATTGGTTTTCTGTGCTGACAGCTGCGGCTCTTTGGATGCATGTGTGGGTGTGAAACGCAGATTGAGAACAGTTTCATGTGTAAATATTTACATGTAATACATTTCTGAATATTCCAATATTCAGGGAATCAAAGTTCCCCTGATTTTAATATGTGAGTGTTTATGCTCAGTTTTGGCCAACAGATTTGCATCAAAAGGGGTTTTCTGAGTCACCAAACTCCAGCTGCAGCATTACATACACACAGTACTACAACGTTATTATAATCTGTCCAAGTGCACTAATCAAATGTAGCTGTCCCCAACCTACCTTAAATACTCGCGTGCACAGCAGTTTAATCCAAATGCCTGACTCTCTCTGTGTCTTTCACTCTCTCGACATGCACACGCACGCACATTTGTCCGAAGCCCAAAATGTAGTATTTGACAGAAGTTGAGATATTCCCAGTGCAAACTGCAGGCAGGAAACGTTAGGAAACATTAGACTGCTTTTGTCATATGGAAAAGTAAACATAATCAAACCATAGTATTTTTCTAAGTTTATACCTTACCCCCAACAGAGATACCACAAAGGCTACTTATTTTGTGATTTATTACGCCTTGAACTGCTGAAAGGATATTGGAAAGAGTGAAGAAGAGGAGTCATCACTATTCACAATCCAAACAGACCTGGACATCAAAGTGGAAACAACATGGCCTGGTACTGATTTAAGAGACAAAAGGTGCTTTGTTTTTTTTTTTACCCTCCACAATAGGGTGATGTGCCATATTGCATGTATGTAATGATAATATAATGGTGGAGAGGGAAAGTGGAGGAGAAACAGACGTGACAGTTCTGGAGGATGTTAAGATGAGGAAACGAGTGCCGGTCAGAGGCAGATTTAAAAATAATACCCACTTTTACTCTGAGCATCAAATCCTCTAAACTCGCCAACATCTGGCTTTTGTCTTTATTGGCAAAGGGTACAATTAGCGCTCATCCCTGGGTCATATGACTTCAGTAGTCTTTAGTAGCTGCTTGTGTGCCCAATATCATATCTGACTTGACAGAAACAGATGGACAAACTCATTGTTGATAAAAAAAAAAGAAACATCAAGTGCCTGATTTACCAAGATCCGAAAACGGAGGCACTAAACAGCAGAGTGACTGCAAGCTACACAATCGCAGCCACACAACTGTAACCAGGACCATAGAGTGTGACAGGAGGTTGTTGAGTTCTATCAGGACACTCGGACTGGTGTCCCAATAGAATGCTGGTCAGCGCTGCGTCTGGACTGACAGTAGATGTCACTGGCATTGATTGAAACCATTATTTTAGGGAAAAGAGTCAACAAAAATGTTTCATTTTGCAAAATATGTATACATACAAACTTGCACTGGTGCTGGTGGGCGTGGAATGCACCCAGACTCCCGGGTAATAGTCACACATGCTAAACAGTCGGCCAAAAGGATATCCCCTTGGCCAGGTAGCCAGGGTACATGATCAATTGGAGCCATAGTGACAGGACCCTCAACAGTCACAGAATTTTCCAGAACCAAATTTGAAAAAAGGAATAAGATAAATGATTCAGATGAATGAGCCATATTTCCGAGTTGAAACTTGGGCTGTGTTGGTGGTCTGCTGTTAGCCTGTTTCATCATATAGTCTTCATCCAGACAGCACAAATGAAATAATGCACAAACACTTGTGCCCTAGGTAGGAGTATTCAACTGTATGTGCAAACCTATCATTATTCTCCCTTCACGTCTCAAAAATGGAGCTCCAGCTCATTTATGCCTACATACACGCCACACTTCCTGGCATCTGCAATGTGTCCACTGTTTAGCAACAGAGGGAAAACGCTGGCCAGTTTCATCACTGCCATCAAAGGCTTCTGACGTGAGACAATGCATCATCACTGCACTAGTAGCAACCACAAAGCATTTCCTAATTTGGCAAAACATGCCTGCTGGGATGTGACAATGGGAAGCAAATAAACTTATGAGAATATTTTCTCCAGAGTAGTTTGGAAATTTATTTTAATGCAACAAAACAGCAGCATTAACGCTTCGGACAACATTTTTCTTGCATGGAAATTAGGCAGGTAAAGCCTGAAACAGCTTGAAAGATTCTCTGCGGTGGTCAGGTCTTCCTTTGTAAAATAAATAGAGACAGAACAGTTTATTTTTACTGTGGCTAAAGAGAAGGGACTACGACAGAAAGAGCACAAGAGGGAAAGGGGTGGAGAGAGAGCGAGAGTGTGTGTGAGAGAGAGAGAGAGCAAGGAGAAAGGAAAGTGGTTTGTTTTCATTCGGGCAAAATGGGTTTGTTTTAACTCTGCCGTGTTTGGAGTTGGAGCTGTCCCCTGTGTGAGCAAGGCAGGCACAGGCTCCTGGAGAAACGGCAACGGAGAAGGAGGGTAGGTGGACAAGGCGGCAGGAAGAGAGGGAACGCAAGAAGGCAGATGTGAAACTTGAAGAAACGTCATGGAGGAGAGGCAGAAAAGCAATGGTCCCAGGGAGCATGTGTTCATGCTTAGTGTTGGGAAATAAGAGGATTAAACATCAAGTCCCCAGTGGACAACCAACACTGCACAACTAGCGCTCTTATCCTCAGTCCCATTTGGTTTCAGTCTTGGTCTCTCAAAAGAAAGAAAACATCTTTCCCTTGTGTAAATGAGTGTTATTAAAAAGAGCTCAGCTGTAGACACATTCACAGCAGCTTGACGTCACTGGGCTTGCATCGCATCCACCGACTCCTGCGTCAATGGGTAGATTTGGAAATTAATTGAGGCTTTGCTGGGAAAACATGATGTAAATGGATTTCCGTTAACAATTCTCCTGGTTATTGGATTGCTGAAACAGGCGTCACATGTTATTTATGCTTAAGATTATTATGTATTTAGACAATACAGATTGGGGTATATCAGAGGGATGAATGGGGTTTAGGGAAACAGAATCATTGCCTTCATTACATTAAGTTGGACTCTGCTCTGGAATAATGCAAATGCAGACTGGTGCAGCGTGCAGCTGTTGCCACCCAGAATAAAAGTTCAGATTCCAATTGGATCAAATCACCCGCATTTGGAAATCTTCAACACAGAGAGATCAAAAACGTCTGCAAATTTCAAACCTGAGGTGACACAGTGGTTAGCACTGTCGCCTGCCTCACAGCAAGAAGGTCAGGCATTCGATTCCCCGCGTCCTTTGTGGTGTTTGCATGTTCTCCTTGTTTCTTCGTGGGTTCCCTCCAAGTACTCCGGCTTCTTCCCGCAGCCCAAAGACATGCACGTTAGGCTAATTGCCGACTCTAAATGGTCTGTTGTACGACATTGTTTGTCTATGTGTCCCTTCAGAAAAATAGTGACTTGTTCAAGATGTGGCTAGGCTGGGTGCCTTCATACAACCGTACACAACCCTGAGTCCTGGATGCTGGAGAAAGTTGTGAAAGAAAATGAATGAAATATAAAGTCTTGCAAGCATTTCATGGTGCCACTGAGTTCTCCCTGCATGTAAAACTAATTACAATTCTGTATCATCATTATCATTCAAATCCGATGTACGTATACGGTATGCCAGTAACTTTGGGTTTGGCACAGCTACATGTGCATTATCTGTGTCCCAAAGATATTTTGACCCTTCCCATAAATCCAACTTTCTCTGTAATCTTCAAATGGCTGGTGTCCAACTAAGGTCCTTGCTCGACCAGTTCCTCTACGCCTATTGAGTTTAGGTCTGCAATCTTGATGCACGTTCCGAGATTGAAACAGGTGTCAGGTCCAACCGCACTGGCAGCAGACAGACGCAACTCCACTCACCATAAAACAAAGTCAAAGGACAAGTACTGAGTGTGAAAGCTGCCTTAAAAATGCCACATATGTCCCTGTGGTCTATTCCAGAGCCAAGGCTGTATAAAAGCTGGGACATTTGGTTGACTAATGGGAGGATGTTGGCGGAAAGGCTGAGCTGGCAATAGAGTCTGTCAATATGGTCGGTAAAAGCAAAATGGCTACACATCATCACATTGGGTCCAAACGTGGCAATATACCATAACCAGGCTGGCAATCTTTAGAGATCGGTGAAAGAAATATGATCCAATGATGATGGTTTGAAAGCAGCTTCAGACACAATGCTGAACACATTATTACATTCATGCTCAACGCAAAATTATTGTGCTGAATATTCCCCTAAAGGCAAGGATGTTGCTGGATGAAAAACCAATACAATTTGTTAGAAGCAAACACACTTTGGTTGCGCTCTTGTCCAGAGTATGTTCCTGCAAAGTCCTTACAGCCTGACCATGCAGTGCTGGCTGAAGCCACTTCCTTCTAACAACATTGCTCCATTCGGAACACTCGGCAACATCACTTCCTCTGTGCCCCGACACATATCCACCCCAGCTGTTGCTTACTAATGTTAACAGTCTCATTAATGTAACAAGGAGCCAAGGGAGCGCACTGAATTCTTGCTTTTTAAATGCAAATGCAAAAGCTCATTTTCCCAGACGATCTTCATCATTGCTTTTTTTTTTTTTTTTTTCTTTAGCAACTGACAATGATTTGATAAAACATAAATAATATAATGGCCCAACCATCTAAATGCGTATTGACACTTGACCTGCTTTCCACATTATCAAATCACTATTCTGGATCTCTGTTCTTTGTTCTCCTGTGTCTTGCTTGGTGTGCAACATATGATTTAAGACTGGACAAAACAGCGCAATGATCAAATTCATCCAAATCTCCACAAAGACTGAATAGTCAGCAGAATTGTTGCACAACATGTACAGCCCCAAGTGCATAGTCTGGTCCAGGCACATATACTTAAATTGTAGCAATTGTCTTTTAGATCAGGTAGTCATTTCTACCTATTATATTTGATCTATCTATCTATCTATCTATCTATCTATCTATCTATCTATCCGGCTGATCCTTCAGTAAGTAGTTAGTTTCTGTGTCCTTTCTTTCTCTCTCTTCTGTATCATAATGGTGAATTTTGGCAGACCGTTAATCCACATGTGGAACCCTCTGGTAGCCTTGTGTTTGGCCGCACCAACAAAATAAAAATCAAGTTATGCTGCCTGCTGTACTCTCAACTAATGCTAGTGAACTTGGATGCACTTGGATATCCACCACCAAGTTGAAAGATGGTCCAGAAGTGTCATCTCCTCCAGATGTAGGCAAGTTAAGCCAACTCTGAGAAACGTTCATACTATGACTATTGTAACCTGTCTGGTTTCTATTATGCATATGTTAATGGTAACATGGTTCACCATTTCCACTTTGAGCTCTATCAAGATTTAGTGTTTAGTGTATGCAAGGTGTTATAACTTTACCAAATGTTAAGAGCCCCCTTAAGAATCAGATCTGTTTTCCTTTCCAACCATTAAGACGTCACCTCGGAGCAAAACCCCTGTTGCTTAATGTGATGTCTCAAGGATTCTCAAAGACGTGCATCAAACAAGTTATGGTTCTAATTATAGAGGATGATGGTAGGAGTGGTATTGCATCACACAAAATACAACCACGCACGTTGTTAGGATCCAGCACAGCACAACATAGCATACGTGCTGATGATCACGTTAAATCCAGGCAGGCCACATGTTTCCAGCTGGTACCCAGACCTGGATCCAAACTCCTTAGGAGAGGCCACTGCAAGATATATTGCATGCAGTTAAGATGCTGGAGTTACAGTACAGCTCTACTTTATAAAAATCCTCTGGGCTTCATAAAATAAACAGAGGTGAAGTAAGGTTGGCAGAACTGTAACATACTGATTTCTTGTGGCCCCAGTGTGCCATTTGTCCAGTGTCACATATTCCTGTTGCAAGACCCAGATTTCCAAGCACCTTGTAGCCACATTATCCTGATCATTATCTTGACCTATGCACAAAACATATTGTAATATTTCATCTCAGTGTTAATCAGTACGAGTAGCAAGGAACAATGTCCAGGACCTTTTATTTAATAGACTGCCATATAAAGAGGTGCTGATAGCTTTTTCAAAGTGTTCTGACTGAAATGGTCCAGAGAATGAAGCGTCCAACTTTCTTTTTGTGCCACACACATTGTAAAAACATTAAGCAAAGCCTAATGATCTCATGGCAGTCCAGCCATACTACAACTAAACAAAACAGAAGAGTGCTCAAAATGCTCTAAGAAACGGTTCGTTCACCAAAGCATTTTGGCTTACATTTTACTTAAAAATATAATAAAATAATTGTTTATTTTCTGTGTCTAAATTGTCCTCTTTACCCATTAATACTCACCACTGCAGTGACTGTGGTGAAATTTCCCAATCTACATGAACTCGAATTTCACGAAGACAGATGATAAATATAACTCACCTACTTCTTTCTTGTGTCGCTTCATTCAAATATCTGAAAAACCCGGAAGTCCAATTTGACGTGTTAGCAAGTTATATTCACATTTTCCGTAAAACCATCCACTGTAACCCCTCTTAGGATGAAGCCACGTTTGTGTTAGATCTCACTAAGCCCAACTTCAGTTATATGCTTCTGGAATTTGCCATGTACTCTTGTTACTTATTTTGAAATACAAGTCTTAAGTGAAATGTGCATACACATCAGTATTGCACCCAACTGTGTGCACTGTACTCACCTGATCACATATTGCACACTGAATGGGATTTGTTTGTCATATGAAGCTATCCCTGATCCACCCATAATATTATCTCATTAAATTCGAACTCTATGATGGAAATGGACAGTGGTCAGTCTTTCCCGAGACAAGCAATGTCTAATCAGTGAAAATCATCGCTCATTGACGTCCATTAGAAGCATTTACTTTTGATTACATTGGAATGTTATGTGCTGGCCTCTGATCCAAGGGGCTGAACACAATTTGCATTCTAGCACTTGCAAATCTTCTTGAAGTCTTGAAGTAAAGCAGGCCTACTTTGCAGTGTGTCTGCATCACCTGAAATGTTAGCCACACCCATTGCTCATTTGTATTGGCAACACTCTTGGCGTAGTCCTGCCTGCGGTCCATCAATCAATGACAGAATCCACTCAATTGCCCAGAGATTTTTGGTCAAACCTCGATTGGACCTCATCTTGTGTAACCTGATCCGACTGGTGAGTAATTATCTGTAGCATCTGATCAATGTATCCACCCCGAAGCCACATGATTGTCCTCTTTATTATGTTTGGGAGCTAACATCTAGGAGTACACCGCTTCATCAAAATTGGGTATTTATTATCAAGGCGGCTGGAGCAAAACGAATTGTGAATCATTGTCCTCCATAAACTTGATTGGTTCATATAAATCAGGGAGTTGTTTCTGTGTTTTCTGGTTTTGTTTGCAGGAAGTTTTTCATCCAGATGAATAAAAAGACACGTCACTTCCATTGTTATGTGATAAAGCACAGTCTGATTAGCCTCATTAGTTTCAGCGGCACACATGCGGCACAGGCTTTCACCTGGTTTCTGTTATCTGACAACTCAAACAGTGATTTTACTGCTGCTCGTAAATGCCACTATCATGATGAGTGCTATCAGTGTGACCACAGCACTTCAGCAAGGCAGAAGTTGGGCTAGTTCGGACAAGAAAAGCTGTCTGAATGGCTCTGTCCTGCTGTGCAATGACTCAGCACAAAGTGATGATGGATATTTCGAGGAAGCACAAGTTCCTTCAAAGGAAACCATATCTAGTGGAAACATAATTACCACCTCCTCCACCACCAAACCTCCAAACTAGCCGAACCCTCACATTTCCTGCCAGAAACATTTGTTCATTGGTAAAGCAGAGACGTCAGCTGACTTGCTATGTTGTTGTATTGTTACCTTATTTTACTTGTTTGTCTCTCATGTGTTTATTTGTATTGAAATTTATTTTATATTTTTCAATTTTATACGTGTGTATATACAAACTTGAAATGTAAAAAAAACAAAAATAAAATGGCACTTAAGATTTGTAGTAATTTGAAAACAATTAACACAAGGACCAATTGTCAGTCAGATGCTGCGTGGAAAGTGACGTCTGACAGACTGCGGCTTTTGGGTGTGAGAGTTGGTGTGAGAGATCAGATAGCTGTGAATTAGAAGGGCAAGTGAGAGATCAACGGGTCAGCCGGTGGTTTGGAGAGGGATGGTGATGGCTGGAGTCTCCGGATTATTGATCACTCCAGGCACTGGCCCATCTCACCCCAGACAGCTGCGTCTTTTCTGCACTGACCTCTGAATGAAACGTACCCTTCAACCTCCGTGGCTTGGCCCATGCTCTCCCTGCTTTATCTCCACCAGGCCTGCTGGGAGAGGAATGAAAACCCCAAGATTGACAGGCCTACTCTCTAAAGGCTCTGGCAAGTCCGCAAGGCCCTTCACATAAAAGCTGAGGGAGCGCAATTTAATCACCACCCCCAGGAGTAGATAGGCATTCTTCTCCATATAGATTCTCTTTTGGTCCCTTATCTCTAAGTTGGCAGGTATCCTAAATGGTGCCTGGTTGGAATGACAGCAATTAACGGTCCTCTTTGCTGTGTAAAAGTAGGAAGTGGTTGTTGCAAATGACTGTCGCTCTGTGTCATGTATCAGGGAGGCGAGGAGCTGACTGGCATCTGCCTAGCTTAATGAAAAACAAACAACAACAAGCTTTGGATTTATTATGACAATAGAGAGCTAAGATAAGTTGAGATAAGTTGTTCAAGCTGTGCCTGTTAATGATTCTTGGCCGGATTTTCCAGGGTATCCCTTATTCCATGAAAGACGACACCAGTTAAAACATGATCCACCTTCATGCCGGTTCCACCAGCACCAATGAAGTTATAATCCCTTGCAGTGGGGAGGAGACCAAGAGAAATGGAAGCAAAAGAAATATGGTTCAAAATAGATGAAGACAAGCAGATGGGAACAGTAATAATGCTGGGGATTCCTAACGAGATGTTGCAGGTTAAACTCTGCCAAATTCAAGCTCTTGTATAAATCTGAAAAAAAGGAAAAAGGAAAAGAAAAGTCAGAATGGGTTTTTGCTTTTTATTCAACATACAGTACTGGAAACTTTGTTTTGAATTTTTTTGCAAATATAAATACTATGCAATAAATAAGGAATGAGTAACATTTCTTTCATTCTTTGCTGCGGGCTAACAAACACCTTAAAACCTTCCACTTTTGACACTCTTTAATACCACTCTTTCCAGCTGGTTCTGCAACCGTAGGCCAGAAGGGTCAAATGTGATCCTCAAAAACCTCAGGGATCCCAGAGCTGACACTCTGCACTCTGACCCCCGAGGTCAGGGATCAGGGGCTGGCGATTATGTCCGGCCACTGACCACATATGATTCAAAGGAAGAGCAGGCCTTTGGTTAATGTGCGAGTGCGTTGCACAGATAATTACAGCCATCCAATCGACAAATCAACCCCAGGACAGAACGAGGTGATTTGTGTTTGTGCGCATTTTTCCTTGGGGAGGAAAGTCTTGGAGGCGGAGGAGAATTTGACCCAAACTTCCTCTGATGTTGAACCAGCAGGGGTTCGGCTCTGTCACATGCTTGCCTTGTCAGTTCACATGAGACCCACTTGCACAGAGCGGGCAGAGAGCGGGATCCTCTGATGGGTTAAGGCCCACGTGTCATGTGCCAACTTCATCAAAGGGGATTGAAAGAAGGTGAGACTCGCTCAACGTCCGCTGTGTTATAATCAGAGGCAGTCGGCTAAATTCCAAAACAGTATAAAGGAAACTAAAATGAAGAGCAGGGTGTTGAAAATCTGCAGGATTTTTTGATACATATAATTTTGTTCCCAATTCCGAATTGATTACATTTTGTTTCAATGCACCCAATCCAATATTCTTGTTTTACCCATTCACCACAACGCTTCTCTGTGAATGGCATGTTTAGGAAGTTAGACTCGGTTGCTTCCGCAACCTCAATGTGTCATGGCACCGGACATGGTTCAAGTTATAATCATGGGAAATGTATGAATGGCAGGCAAGTGCACATCTGTAATGTGCACACGTCACCAGAGGCCACATGCAGGCCTCTTACATAATGCATTTGAAAAATGGACAGAAACACTGGCTTTGATGAAACACCAGTAATTCACTTTATGCCTGTGATCATTACTCACCTACTGTGTGATCTGTGACAGTGAGGCAGGAGCTTGTGTTGCATGGCGCAGAGCAAAGAGAAAGACTGCTAGCATGGCAACCCCCCCTCCACCTCCCACCCCACCAATCTTTGATTTGTAGACGGGCTGGATCCTTTAAGCCGGTTCATTTCTGCAAAGTACCTCCTCCCTTTACAACACAGCTCTGTTGATGGATTTTTAAAAACTGATTTAAAAGGTGAATAAGTAGAAAAAGGAACACAAATCGAAATAAGTGGACATTCTCAGATTAGTTGATTTCTCCACTGCTAAATCCTAGTGTTTAAGTGTTTATTCTTCATGATTGTCTGTTGACACTAATTCGACCGGTTCACACAGATGACCACTGAACCAGACTATTCAGTCTCACAAGTAAATCCCCAACACCTTCATTAATGCATTGAGAACCATTGCAGCACAAGGTAAGATAAAGAATGGTTTCTTACCATGATGGTTAATGGCCTTGACAATATATGCATAGATACAAACATTTAATGCTGTGTCAAAGAAGTACTGTGACATTTCTGTTTTATTCTGAAATCTTCCACATTTGTCCTACTGACCTCCAAAATAAAGTGCTTCCAATCAATCCTGGCGTTTAGTACCCACTTGCTTTTCGCTGCAACTGTGACTGTGCCCGATGCCAAGAACGTCGTCATGCGAAGGCAGCTGTTTTATTAATATTGGGTGGCGCTTTCCACATTAAGAGCTAATGTAAGCTTTTTTTGATGGAAAAGATCTTTGGCAACTTACTTTGGTAAATTACTTTCGACACTGCACACAACGCGTGACGGCAAGCCACTGACCAATGACGTCCATGTGATGTAGAACCTGCTTCAGCCGGGACAGTGGCAGTGGTGGGGTTTGGACGGAGGGTGTCTCCTCTTGAGAGGGGACAGCTCTCCTTTACAACAGCTTTCTACAGCCAGCAGTCACTTCCAAAAAGCCACGTATACAGCACTTTGAAGTTAAGTGGCTGAGCGGCTTGTGCAAAATTGGCCCCGATCTCTGCTCCAAACAGAAACATGCATCCACTCGTGGACAGTTCAGCTCTGTCAGTCTGAGCCCCTTCAACATGTATAAGCTGGAGGCTAACGAGATAGTAACTACTGCGGGAAATGAATGAGGGACAACACATGAAAGGCCGTGAGGTCATCATGTCTCCTGACACTCACGGTCAACATGTGAGCCTGTAATAAGCTCGTAATTCAAATGGAGTTCTTGTAGTATGCATTACAGGAAGCAGAGGAGGTCAGGGACGGCTTCCTTTTGATATCCACTTTCTTATGCTCGTTTAAAGTTGCGGCTCCACTGCAGGGCCTGAAAGAGCCCCTTTTTCTGGGTTTCAAATGTACTTAACGCTAAAGTTGCAGACTAATGAGCAGCTCGTGTTGGGGAATTCAGAATACCTCTCTCTCATCCAGACTAGGACTACATTTGGGTGAGAAAGAAATGTGACATATGCTCGTGATGGTGAGAAATTATCTACTCCTTCAATCTCTTGACATTTCCTGTTTGTTCATATTTGAATGGCACAAAGGACATTTTGAACGTAACTCCACAGGTTGGATGATCAGTTATTCAAATTGTTCAAATGTTCAAAGACAACCGCCGTATTCCTAGATAACCAACAGGGCAATTTTCCAGCCAAAACAAAACAGGACGCAATAATTTACAGCTGTCATTCAGGTTCCAGATAAAAGCTACTTAGCTTGCTGAGTGAGACCGTTAGTCTGATAATGGCAGCTCTTTGAAGCAGAGGAGAGCACAGCAGAGGCAGTAAAGAATAACTGCTAGCCTTCCTGCCACACACCGATTGCACAGTATGTGTGTGTGTGTGTGTGTGTGTGTGTGTGTGTGTGTGTGTGTGTGTGCGCGCGCGCGTGTGTGTGTTTGATTGTTGAATGGTACGATTGGTACCGTCAACTAAATCTTCCCATACGAAGGAAGTTGGTTCACTGATTTTGATGTCAGAGCTGTAAATCTGGAAGGAAGGTGTCTCTCGCAGGACTTCTGGGTGCTCCTATTACATATGGAGCTATCAATCAATTTTAAATTTTAATTCCCAACGTTGGGTGGAATACTCCAAAGATTATTACTCATGCCATCATCTTGGACAGAACCCAGAGTTGAGTTACTGCATGTCAAATCACAGGCAGGGATCAGGTCTTTTTGAAAGACAATATTTGAATCATCAAAATGACCACTGCCGTAGGTGTTTGTGCATGTGTGTGTATAAATGTTCCCTGAGTACCACTTAATTCTTTAGTGTTCTGACTTCTGTATGAATATATTACAACGGCATTGCTTAAAACGATATGATACACACTGGTATGTAAGACGTGTTAAACATGTTCACAACGTAACATGTAAACTTGGGGTTTAGTGAGAAGGAAATTCTCCAACTGTTCTCTGTGTGAGGGTGTGTTGCACGGAAGTTTGCTGGAGCCTAGTATGAGATTTTACACTGATTAGAGCATCGCAAGTGTGTCTAGAACTCATTAGTGCAGCTTCTGCTCTTCTGAGGCGCACGCACCGTTTGGGGAACTTGAATGAATGAATCAAGTATGACAGTCGATATAAATTAATACCACAACATTCACGTTTACCGCAGGCTGGCCAGCCTTTCGCAGCAGGTAGTTTAAAGGAGCGAGGCCACGGGGCACACAGGGATCTGAGGAGAAGTGGGGTGAAATCAAAGCAGAGGGCAGGGGCACATGGGTCCCGTGGGTCGGGCGAGGGTCAAAGTATAAGGTTGACACGGCCGAGAGGCACACTGTTCTCGTTAAACGTTAGAATTACTTAAACAGCTACATTTGACTTGCATTTTATTCGGATCCCAGTGGATGTGGCATGTTTCGCCCTGCTCAGACGCTGGTCTCAAGGCCCTTGCACACTAGACGTGAATTAAATGAAGCAGCACAAAGTTTGCGTGAGGGTCTTTTGGATCATAACTCTACTTTCCGTGACTGAAACAGTTTTTGACAGAGCCCTCACGGTTCCGGGCACAACCCCTTTTCAAGAAGAGGATCTAGAGGGAGTGTTTGAACTCCTCGTATAGCAGCATGAAACTGCACCATCTGTTTCACTCATATTCGAGGATGTTGGTAGGACAGTTTGATTTTTATTTATTTATTTTTAAATCTGTGAAAACAGAGCAGCATCTACACATAGACGCTCCACTGATTTAAGATTCTGTTACATAATTTAGGGAACATCGTATGTAAAACAAGCATCACGTCCAAAACCATTTGGCGATGGAGCTTGTCAGCTCCTTCAAAAAAACCTCAAAAACTTCTAACTTTTCTGTTAGAATTTGACAATTCTCTATTATTGATATTTCCAAGGAGGGATTGATAAAGCAAACTTTGACCATGCAACCGCGGCGCAAATCCGTGGCTGGCGGCAGAGTTTCCGCTGAAAGCGCTTTTCGCCGGCGGGCTGCGTTCAACCCGACTTGTCAAACACATTTGACACGGGTGCGCATTTGAATAATTTTTGGCTTGTAACACTGTAATCGCTGCGGCGTTGCCATGTTGCAAGCATATGGCGCTAATGTTAAATGCTGCTCATTGTCCTGTAAGGGGGGGGGAATCGATGATTGAATACATGTCAGCTGTAATTCTCACAGGCTGTGGCGCTGAGGTCTGGGCGACCTCAAAAACCACCGAGCAGAGGCTGAGACGTCAGGCTGGGGAGGAGGACGGGGGGCACTTAAGGATAGAGAGGGGCTAAAATTCTGAACACTGCAGTGGAGTTGGGAAATAAAGCAGGACAGGCGGAGGGAGAAACAAAGGGGGAGCTCATGGAGAGAGTTAGTCGCTATAAAGTTTAAATTACCATCTAATACTACACGGTGGTCTGGGCTGAGATATACCATAACAAGATGGGTGGGGTAGGCCCGCGTCCAAGTCCCCCATTTTTTTTTGTACACTATACCTCTCAGCGCTCACCAACACAACCCCACACAATTCCCCCGTGAGTGCACACTTGGAGCAAATCAACACGAGTGCCATCCTAATTACCTCAGCCTCCTGCCTTTTCTCCTCCCTTTACTTTCCTTTCTTCCCCCCCCCCCCCCCCGTCAGAAGTGATCTCCCTCTCAGACTCTTCTGTTCCCAGCCTGTGGGCCGCACAGATGATAACAGTTGACCAGGCCATCGCGGCACTAGTGGAAACTCTGAGTCCGCACTCGGGGAAGAAGGGGAGGAGGAGGAGGAGGAAGATGACGAAGATGCTTTCCTATCGAGGTTCAGAGGTCATTTCTAGCCATTACGGACACGACTCCACCTCAACTGTTCGAGAGTTGCGGCAGATTAAAGTGTGTGTGTGTGGCTTCTCAGATCAGGATGGATGAAGGCAGAGACTCTTGCTCTACTGTATTTATAGACAACAAAACTAAAATAAAAAAAGCAAAGCAA
Organism: Nelusetta ayraudi; assembly: GCF_046127955.1. Classification (NCBI taxonomy): domain Eukaryota; kingdom Metazoa; phylum Chordata; class Actinopteri; order Tetraodontiformes; family Monacanthidae; genus Nelusetta; species Nelusetta ayraudi. The sequence continues at coordinate 2,573,162 of NW_027466186.1, read as the reverse complement.
ATGCAGCTGATGTTGGTTTCACAATTTATTGCTGACATCACAACTGGTATAGGGTCCAGTATGACATCAGAAAAATGGGATTTATGTTAATCTTTCTAAAGGATCCCTTTTTAATGTAGATATTACTGAAACCTATACACTAGCCTTAGAAGGAAGAACAACAATCTTTATTATTTTTGTTGTTAGTCTTGACTGTAGTGTAGGATCTGACAGGGAAATGGTTCAGAAGAACATATCAGTGGCAATAAACCATAAATCTCTTTCTCCTAAAGAGGCACCCCTGCGATCTTGTCCATGTGGAAATATTTTTAACGCATTGATGTGAGTAGTGCATTCTTTTTTCCTCTAATGTAAACTGTCAATCACAGAGGCAATCTGGCCCTATGGCAAGTACACAAGTTTACAGTAGTTATGCAAATCGATTTGGAAAATTCCCGGTTCAACTTCTCTAATTGGCTCATTGGCAATTCCACCTATTAAGCCAAGGCGGCCTCTGGCTCGTGCAGCATCGAGGTTCCTCGACAGTCCAAGAGACGCATTTGGATCAAAGCAGGTGGAGCTTGAGGTGTCGGCGAAGGAGGGCGACACCACCGTTGTAGATGATGTCTGTGTGGTCTTGGGTTTAAAGTGTGTCACTTCAAAGAGAGCACTGTCAGGGAAGTTAACCATCGTGTACACACATAATGTTTGAGGTGAAGATGAGCGAGGGACGACAGCAAATTACAGTGTTTTCAGCACCATCGCACAGCTGTCGCCTTTCATCTTCCCACATGACTTGAAGCTATGTGTTTACTTGTCCATCGGTGATCTGCATACGGACTGTTAGCCAGACTTGCTCGATGGCATGATCCACATATGTTAGACATGTATTTGTCATGCTCACCCGGCAAAGAGCACACAACAAACATTCCCAAAGAGCTCTCTCAAAAGTCTTTCCAGAAGATTGGATGACAATTTGTCTGGCACTTTCAATATGGGTCAATCAGATTCCTTTATGACCAATGGAGCCAGTTTGGTCCTATTGGTGTGAATGGCAACACTTGATGTGTGCTACCAGGATGAGCTGTTGAGTGTTGAACCCAACGCCAAAGCCAGTCAGAAACAGGGAGGGGAAGCGTTTGATGCAGAAAGTTGTGGTTCTCTGACAAAGAAAAAAGTTTCTCTCACATTTTTTTCTATCCAAACCAGCTGCACTGTTTGAATAATTACCTTTCTTTAGATCGTTCAGTCAGCAATTAGTATTATGATAGTCAGTAGATTTTGCTAAAGTTTTTTTTTTTTTTTTTATTGTTAATTTTCTTGGTGATGTTAGTTTATTATTAGTGTTAAAGACCATTCAGTGTTGCTGTTATAGTTGACAGTGCAGTGCATCGTTTGGGAATGTAGGGGCCATTTCACTGCGGGGGACATTTGCTCTTTTCCAACTGCCGTATACCGACGAGGGAAAAAGTAAAACAAACCTCGGATTGACACTGTGACATACATTTTGAACACAAGCCCACAGCTGACTACACCTCCCAGGACAATTGCTCAATATATTCCCAAATGAACCAATGCAGTTTCCTGTCTGCTAAATCTCACAGTAGACACAGAACATAAAGACTCTGCGCATTTCCATATGGATATTCTGACTCCATGATTCGCCTCTGGAACAGTGATCGAAAAACAGCACTTTCCATTTTCACCCGTCAGCGTTTGACGGCTATCGGTAAATATTGCCATCGACAGCGATACAACACCCAGAACATAGATTTCCCTCTCCGGTCAGCTGGCTCCCTTTGCCCCTCTGTGCTCTGAAACACTTGTTGTCCTGAGTGAGACGTCCTGTTTATACTCCGTGAGCAGGAAATGAAACGTGCAGCATTATTTGACTTGAGGAAAAAGGCGCTTATGGTTCGCTGAACTGAAACTGACTCCAAGTACAGTTAACGAGCACAGGAACTTGACTGTGGCTGTTGCATTTGACGATAAGGGTGTTCCTGGAATTCTTTGCCCTTCCAGAAGGAAAAGACGTAAGGCCAAGAAAATACTCCCTTTCGCCCTAACACGTGCCAATGCAGAATGTCAGAGATAAAGCTACTCTACATGCAATCAATTTATTATTTCACTTCTGCTTTATGGAGCTAATAAATTCATAAATTTGTAATAACAGAGCTGGGATCGCAAACCCAGTAAACTCTGGTGAAATGTGGTGAAATATGCCTGACAACCTGTCCGTGCCCGATGCTACCTAGCAGGTCTGACCAGGTTATCTCAGATTTGGATCTGTTCAGACAGCTTTCAGTGAAATTGCATTGCAAAAAGTCATTGGGTTTGTGATTCATGTGCCAACGCCAGTGTGCTATAAATATGGAACTGTTACACCAATGCCATTACCAATGGCAGGAACATTTTCAATTCATATAACCGAATCACCACCAAAATGGATCCAGCCTCCTCTTGCACTCAGACAGAAATATGTGACCTACATTTAGAAGCATTTTCCTAAAGTAAAAATAACAAACAAATTTGGCATTGAAAGAACATAACTTGCAGATTTTTTCAGTCTCCGTACTTGCAGTGTTATTACTTACATAGGGCAAAAAATGACTGCCGTCAATTTTAAAGTGGGGAAAAAGTGCCCTGTGCCTCATTTTAAAAGTTTCCCATGATGTGGGTGACGTCTCTCTTCCACACTGAGTTCACTCTGCACCGGCTTCCAGGAGGCCTTCAGCTCTGCACGTGATTGTGTTTCCTTGTTTAAATAAATACGTGTGTCAATGAGCTTGTGCAAACGTTAAAAAGCAAAGAGTCGAGGCCTAATTTGCCCCAAACAATATATGGCCTCTGTGACAATAATGTGGCTCTTTGGCTGCTACAGTCACTGGTAGACCCACTGGAGCTTGGAGGTTGTGTGTTTGTACAGCACCACACATAAACAATGCCGGCCGACAGGGGACTCCATGCCACCGGCCCCATTTCCCTTCATCACCTTGCTCCCATTCAGAACGTGACTTTTTTTTTTTTTTTTTTTTTCACGAAAGGGGGCCTTATGATGTGAGCAGAACCCTTTGAAAAACATTCCAGATTTGACCCGAAAATATGACATCATTGCGAAAAAGAAAAAAAAACAACAATTACTTTTAGTCATATATTCCCCACATATGCATCACAAAAAAGTTCATCACATATCTTCAGACAATATATTTTTTACTGTCCCACGGTCGGCGTTCTAAATATTCCCCCTGCAAAACCCACAAAGACGCAATTGTTTCCCCCTGCAGACAGTGTCTGTGGGATTCAAAATCACACATTTCTCAGCATTTCACTCTTCCAGGTATCTTGCACGACTTCCCGGTGATTACTGCATTGCGCTCTGACTCGCTGTGGTGGGAGTAACATGAGCCTCGATTTTGGTTGGATATTCCCCTCGGATTGACTCTCAGGGATGCTACTGTTCACTTCAAGTTTATCTCTCCGTGTTCGGCGTCATACAGCACTGCCTGCTGGTCAAGGTCGGGCACTGCAACGCCTGTTGAATCAATGAAATTCCAAAACGCTCCAAAAAAAGAGGGGGGAAAGACCGGACTAGCACGTGCCTAATGTTCACTTCTTATGAGAAGACTGCTTGGCTTCTGTTTACCAGCTGTTCCAGCAGTGTCTCAAATCAACTTCAATCAGTTTTATGGATTTAAAAAAAATAAAAAATAAAAAAAATATATATATTTATGGTTTATAGGTTGAAACCTAAAGGTGATATTAAGCCGACTGGTTTCATCTAAAACGCAGGTTCGCAGGTTTTCATACTGTGCACAGAAGCCAATAAATTCATGATCTTACTCTTGCTCTCGGGTTTGAATGGGAGCTGTAGACGACAGACAGCCCGAGTGTCTCCCTGCCTGCCTGCCTGCCTCCCTCCCTCTCCTGTCTCCTGCCACCTCGGAAGTTTGAATGAGTCTGGATGAGTCAAACTCCCTCTATCCACCCCCCACCCCCCCCTTCTCTCCCTCTCCTCTAAGTCACTCCCTCCTTGTGCCCCCCAAACCATCCCCTCTTATTAAAACAACACGCTAATGTGTTGCCCGGTAAAAAGGGGTTTGAGAGCAGCAGCAGCAGCAGCAGCCATAAAGGAGGCTCCGCGCGCGCACACGCACACGCACTCTCGCAAACAGCCGTCTGGAAGGCATTAGACTGCAGACTTTTGGCCACTTCTCTCCGCTCTGTGCAACCCTGGATGCTCGAGGAGGGAAACTGTATGCAATATTTGCCTGCCTGCCTGCCCGCGTGCCCCTCAAGACAGCAACATCCGAGCTGATTGACCGTTTGTTAGAGTCACTGCTGGGACTTTTCTCCTTTTTTATTGTCAGAATGGTTGGCACGGTCTTTTTCCAGCCTTTTCTTTTACTTTTTACATCTTAAACTCTAAAAGAAACGAATGACTCCCAGAGGTAGATGGAGGGGGGAATTTATCATTTTTAATATAGCCTGCTTTTTATTTATATTTTTTTAATTTGAGAAATGCTTTTTTTTTTAAACATCATGTTCGTGCTTGTGTACTTTTGTTGCCTGCGGTGCACAGACTGTTAAAAAGTAGAGACAAGCAGTCGTGCGCTCCCCCCCCCCACCCCACCAAAGTGGTCCAGCTGAGCAGGCTGACAGGAGCGTGCGTGAGTCTTTTTTTTTTCATTTTCTCAATGAGGAGCAATTTCGGCGCATTCATGAGAGCCGTCAATGCACGGGGGTCCTCAGAAACTTTACCGAGACCTTTTCACCCTGTGGAGCGGCGTCAGAGCCGCAGAAGTTGACCGCATCCTTCCTCAAGGACGAACAGAGGGGACGACAGCTGCTTCAAGGTAGGCGGCCGTTGACCATTTGGTCCGGGGAACGTGCGTGCCCGTGAGAAAAGTTACATTGGGGAGAAGTGGGGGGATAAAGGAAAGGCGTGCGCTGCAGAAGTGCTTTTTAAACGATTTGACTGCCAAAAAGGAAATTATGGGGCGCGCTGATACTCGGAGGCATCTCAAGTCATCGTTTTAGTCGTGAGAAAAAGCGTTTTGGCGCTTGAGCTGAATGAATGGAGTGATGCCTTCGGGGATGCAGGCTGTCAATGGCGATTATTTTTTCATTACGCGCGGCTCGTGCGTAAAACGTGTTTGGGATTCGCCCCATTTCTAACACAGTAGGATTTCTATTCACACATGTCACGCACCGCAGTAAGGTGTTCAGAGTAGAAAAAAAAGAAAAAGAAAATCTCATTTGGTCAAAGTGGAACAAATTTTCGGCATGCTGACTTATCCAGCAGCGCCAGCTGTGGAATGCGCAAAATCCGCGTCAACTTCATTTTGATCATTCAAGTCTACGCGCATTCAGCTGTGCCAAATATGGGAATAATTTGGCGGGTGACGTAGGGAAGACGGGCGTTAACAACTGAGGGTTTCCTTGGCCAATGGGAGGGCTGGATTCCCGCAAGTCGTCGCGTCGTGCGATCGGAGCGCGCAATTTGATATGAGACGTGGAAACCCCCCCATATGAGCACGTTGCTTCAGTGGACTGTCGGCGCTGTAACTGCGCAGAGCAGCAACACGCAGAGACCGACTGTGGAACTGACTGCCTGATCCACCATCCCTGATCTGTTATGGATGTCTAATGACCAAATAATCAGTTCTGTCATCTTGCTTATAAGAAGCGATTGCAGTTACACTGCAAACCAGTTAGTGTATTATGGTCTTATTATGTTTGCGAGGACACGTGTCTAGTTGGAATCATGGAAAGCTGTCAGTGCACGTCATTGAATAAAACAAAACCAAAAAAAAAATCTGTTTTGTTTTTTGGCTGTCCAGAAAAAAGAATCAAATTCTGAAAATGTGTAAAAGACAGAAGCTGTAAAGTCTTGTACCGTCTGAAAAACAGCAGACGTCAGCTGATTGTTTCTTTTTCTGTGACCCACATTGGGTGACACAGTGATACACTTAACTGCAGACTCAGTGCTGCAGGACGTTCACCCACACCGGGGTTTACTGCCAGGCAGGAAGGCGTCCAACGACTGGCCTCCATTAGGGCCCACAACAAGTCTCACGTGCCGTGACTGCTCACAGCCAGGCTCCCCCGCTCTGCACAGCCTTGGGGCTGTTATAAAGTAGAAAGAGTGAACTTGAGGAGTGCGTGTGTGCAGCTCCTCCTTAGCACACAACACCGTCTACTGTACCACTCCTGGTCGCCTCGGCAAAATAGCAGCGAGGTGCTGGAGCCAGCCAGTAAAAAGTGAAACATTTTGGATGTATGTGAGGCGCTTGCTTTGATTCCCGCTGCCTCATACTGAGTCAGAGCCTCGCAGGAGAAAGGTGATGCCAGTTGCTAATGCATGGCCCTGCTTATTACAGTATACCATAAAGTTGCACAGGAGCTGTAAAAGAGGCAGTGTTTGAGCGGCACGTACCATATCATCGCTTGCAAACATTTCCTTTTTGGTTTCGTTGTCTATCCATTCAAGTCAGTTGTCTGTCTGCCCTGTGATTAAGTCTGCATGCATGATAGTTTAGTTTATTCAGAAAGTCAGATTGCATTTCTTTGTGGAGATTAGCGAGGAGGAAAAAAAAAAAAGCCAAACGAATGAATGGAACCTGCCACTGTGCTGCAAGTTCTGCGGCTCAGCTGGCTGCAAGCAGCGAGCCAAGTCCACCACAGTGCCCCCCCGCCCCCTTCTTCCTCTTTGTAGAGTCAGCTCTCTCCTCTTACCTGCCAGCACCTCTTTTTTTTTCTCTTTTCATCTAAAAGTTGCAGTTACAAGTCTCTTCTCGACTTACCTTGTACCGCTTAATCGCTTGCAGTCATTTGTATATAAAAACATTTAATATATAGAAACAAAGTCTAATGAAGAGTCAACAAGACAGCAGATGCCAAAATACTCAGCAGCCTATTGGGATGTTGTGATTTAGTGCTTTTTTTTTCTTTTTTTTTTTTAAATATACATATCTTGTATTTTCATTTTCTGCCTCCCATTTCCAGTGGGAGAAAATGCAATCACGCAATTCCAGACGAAGCTGAAGAAAAAGAAAATTATCATCGATGACCAACAAAATGCTGCGTTGTTCAAACTTCTGTCCCCTTCTGCCACATGCGACATATCGCACTTGCCTGGGGTGGCTTTGCGGAAGGCGAGCGGCGGTCAAAGGGACATAGCAAAAGGTGGGATGTAAAAGTCGACACCTCACCTCTGCCCCCCCACAGCACCCCAGCGGAACTCTTTAACGTCTTACCGTTGCCGGCAAGGGGCCCCCCCCTGTCCACATGACACCAATCACATAAGGGGGCTGTGTGGTGGGTGGTGTCGCTGTTCAGATCTGGCTCGCATCATGACAGGGCTCCCACAACAACGGCACACTGTGACCGCATGGGGCGTTTTACGAGAGGAAGGAGGAGGAGGAGGAGCGAGGAGGGTCGGGAGCTGGCTGGCGGCCGCTGAGAAAAACTTGCATGACCTTTCAGTTCAGCGGGACTCCATCGCTGTTGGTATGAGAGAAAATTGCCCAGACAGCAGGGCCTTCAAATTTAATGAATGATTACATCTGTTCTTGTTTTTTTTTTTTTTTAGATGAATTAGTCAAGTAAAGTTCACGCACGTGCAGCATGTTTGCAATTGACATGGTGCATTTGCACGCGCTTGTGAGATTTTTGCCTGCCGCAGCACGGTGGGCGGTGGATAAAAACTCACGGGCAGGAAGTCGTGCGTCGGCGCCTTTGAAGGCCACGGCCAAGTCCAGAGTCTGTCCCGGCCTTTTCCTGCGTCCTGCTACAACTGCCATCGCGAGGCCCGCCTCCACTTTTGGATATGCGACGGAGCTTTTCCCCAGCCCTGCCCGGCAGCTCTTACCACACAGGCCCATGTGCATTTCTCATCATTTGCACAGCAACTCACTCAGCATTTCTCAGTTTGTGTGTCTTCTTGCGCGCACGTGTTTTCTTTTCGGCTGCACATCATCCCGTTGAGATTTCCGAGGTGTGTAGAACCGAAGCACATCTGCTTTTACATTTCTGTTTACAGCAAGAAAGCACATAAATAATAAACCTAAACTAACAAAGCTAAAGTTTCTTCTCTGTTGGAGAATGTTGGCATGGCTTTGCGGAAGCTTTTTTTTCTTCTCTTCCTGTGCAACATTGACACAGAATGTGGCACTGGCAGTTTCTCCCCTCTCCTCTGCCTCTGGAGCTCTGTGAACTATGTGAACTCTGGTTCACTTACTTTTGGCTTAGCACCATCAGTCTGTCAGTCAAAGTTAGATATGTGAATAAATCTCATTACTAACAAGACTTGTTGTGTACAGAGGAGGCTTTTCCTTTCAGGCTCAGACCCCCAGTAAGCTTCTGATCTGAAAGACTTCAGTTGCGACGTCAATAACGCAAAGCCTCCATGGCAGTTACTGCACGAGAAACACGCCCTCGCCTGTGTCTTGTTATATTTCATAGTCCATCACAGGCATTGGAATGTGGATTCCCGTGATTCCCCCCCTGAGTTAGGTTGAACCGTCTCCTCCTGCCCGAGTCAATCACACGATGATGCAAGGCAACGGCGGCGCACATGCACGCCGTGCATCTCGCTCTGCGTGCGTGGATACACATGCAAACAGACCCGACAGCCAGAAAAACAGTGGTAACATACCTGACAGCTCGGTCGTATTATTTAAGGTACTTGTGAGATATTACAACATATGGTGGCTCGGGATCAAATCACTTGTTTTACTGCTCGGCCAAAATGCGTCACAGGGAGTTGAGCACATAGCACATACTTTATGTTGCTGAACTGAAGCTTTTTGTCCAAGACAAGACATGGTAAATCGTTGAATCATTCAGCAAAAAACGCGTGCCAATTAAGCTGTAGTAGTCTAGTAGTCCAAATGGATAGAAATAGATTAGACTGTAACGGTTTCAAGACTACTGAGGATTTTTGGTAAAAATGCTAAAGAACTGAAATCACAAACATCACCATCTTGGTGTTTACCTCACTACTTCTAAATCACAGTATCATCCGTTAAGTTTACGCCAGTGATATTTCCATTCAAGCTCCTGAGCACCGTAATCTGAACTCACGTGGAAGATGGAACATTTTACATATCTAGGGGAAACATTTCACCTCTCCGTTTTGGGGATATCTGTGGATACCCCTCCCAAATCAAAAGAAATCTTGAGGTTACTGTTGGACTCAGTCAGTTAGACAGTTAGAGAAATTAATTTTGGCCTCCCTGCTTGGCCAAGCTGGACTGGTTGGTTAAATCACCCAATGATTCCCAAGTGTAGCACTGCTGCAGCTCACCGTTTACTTAAGGGATGGGTCAAATACGGAGGGCACATTTCAAATCCTTCGGGATGTGAAAAACAGCAGGACTTCAACTTTTAGTTCGGGCCATGGCGACCAGGTCTGCCTCTTAGGAAACTGATTGGGCAACGTTAGGACCAGCTGAAACCAATTCAGACTGGAGGTTTCCAAGTGGATCAATTAGGTTCTAGACTTAAATTCTGAGGCTCAAACTCAGATTTGTTGCATCTGTCAATCTATCTATCTTCATGCTAGGCTTTATGTATATTGGTATTCCTTCAGAGACCGCGCCAAAGGGAGTTCCCTGCAGAGACTTTCAATGATGTCAGAGGGGGACTGCTCAAGTCTCCAACCAGGGGTCACCATGAGGATACACACATGATAGTGATAGCAAAGGGGTTCCACAGGCACCGAGCAACAAAAACATATCATCAGTGATATCATCTTCAAGTGCTCGCAGCGCCGCCAGACCCACACACTCACATTCCATACGTGCTGCTCCGAAGGGACGACGTTCACATGCGTCAGTGACACTTTCGCCATCGTAAATAATAATTACACCTCGCAGGGCCCGCGGCCAAGTTTAGAACACTTTGCTGAGATCAACGTTAGTTGTGACATTTGCACTCGTTCACGCTCCGGCCTCCCAAAGGGTGCACGAGACTCCACAAAGAGCAGAGGGGCAATGCCTGCTCCGTGTCTTCCTGCACTTAATTCACAATAGTGACAGCGTTACACAGCAGGCAGTTTGGTCTGGACCAGGAAAAAAAAAGAGCAAATGCTTTTTGTCTGTGAATCACAGCGTGGATTGAGTTACACAGCCGGGGTTTGTGTTTTAACCACAGACCTCCAAACCACAGCATGTAAGAGCCAGACTCAAACAAGCAGCGGAGATGCAACAAAGACTTTTTGGAAGCTTGTTTGATGTGTCTGCCGTGCGGCCTGTCACCAGCTCAGGTTTCCTCCTGCAGCCCAAACACAAGCACGCTGGCTACTTTGAAAAAGGTGTGAATATGTCTGTCTGCTTTAGCCTGGCACTGGATTTATCATGACCTGCCAAAACTGAAGAGCATTTTTTTTTAAAACAAGTTTATCTCTCACATTGATAAACTGAGCGCCCAGAAGATTTGTTTGTGGTGAGACACATTTTTACTAGGCCGGTGGCTGAGGTCAGTCAGAGTTGATTTGAAGGGGTTTTGCTCTCTAATGCCTTATATAGACGCGAGACACTTACACGATGCTCACGCTCAACCCTCATCCTCAGGTAAAAAAAAAATAAAAATACAATTGTATATTCTCCAAGACACATTCTCCCTGGAGGCCTCCGTCTTTCTCGCTCACGAATAATAAGCTTTTTACGTATGTGTGCGCGCGTATCGGGAGACTTGTAAACGAGCAGCATGACGTTAAGAGCTTTGCCACGTGCCAGAGGAGGTCTGCTGCACTGGATGTGGCTTCTCGTCCAGCAATCAAATGAACAAGGCATTATGTCTGGGCCAAGGGGTGTGTGTGTGTATCTGTGTGTGTTTAGTGTTTGGAGCGCTCCTCTCCCTGAGCTGAGCCTCGCTCGGCCTGCGTCCTCACTATCTCCTGTCTCACCAGAACATGTCTCTTGCTGAGTTTTTTCTCCCCCATCAAGCCATTCCAGATAAATATCTGTTCTTCTGCTTCTTGTTATCTGCCCTCTTTCCAGTGTCCGTGTCTGGCTCTCCGCTCAACGAGCAACTGTCTCTGCAACAATTCCTTCTGCTTTCGTCTCTCTTTCGCCCTCTCCCCACCCCTGCTCCATCTGTTGTGTGTGTTTAGGTGTGGTGTGAGAAAGCCATGCCAGATCACAAACACTGGGAGGCTCAGTGAACTCTCCCCTTCTTTTGATGACTTGTGACCCCCTTTTTTGGAACTTCTCACTTGCCTTGGCTAAGCCGCATGTAGAATGCACGTGATGACACGTATGACGACGCGTTAAACACAAGCATTAAATGCACAGCCACTCAAAGTGAAGTCACTGCGCTACGTTATTGCTGCAGGCATAAACAAAGGTTTCCAGCCAGGCAGGACCCCACACACACAAGTCCACTTTTATTTGCAGAGCGAGTCCTTATCTCGATGTATCCTCAATTTGGGGAGAAATCTGTATTGTCGCACTCTGAATTGGAACTCTCCAAGGGGAAACAAGAACACGTGCAGCATTAGAAAATCTGAAAAACTCTTGTATTCTTCTTCCCACGGAGATACAAACAGATGACATCACAGGGTGGTCCGCTCCGCGTTGAGCTGCGCTGAGCTGAGCCACCCTGGATGGGTCCCTGTTGGTCTGCCAAACAGATGGCGGTAGCAGAGTAATGAGAGCTGGATTTGAGGAGAGGATTTTGTGCAGCAGGTCTTTGCTTTTTCTTTCTTCTTCTTTTTTCTTAAAGAAATACTGCCGCTCACAGTTTAGTCACAAAAGATTCTTCTTTATCACTTTCTGCATAGAAATTCACAAAGTAGGCTCAGTAAGAGCTCTTTATTAGGGATTCTGGCCTGAAAACGTTTTTGAACTTGTCCACAATACGGGAAAGAAAAGAAAAACTCGACCACCTTCTTCCAGGCATTTAGAAAGCACTCTGGGCTTAGATGTTTGGCAGAGGCCGCCAGCTTTTTTGTTAATTGGGTCAAGAAATCTAATGTGTGCCCACCCAGACTAAGGGAAAGTCTGAACAATCGTCTACTCAGGAGTATCTGACATTTACACAGAGATTTTGGGGAGGGGTGAGGGAAAGCGGAGGGGAAAGAAAAAGAAAAAAGGGAGGTTTACTGCTTTCACTAGCTGGGTGTGGGCCAATAGGGAGCATGCTGAAAACCTGCAAATAAGCAGTTCTTATGTCTTTACCTTGTACATAAAGGAAGGGCTAATGATTAGGTTTTATGACACTGTACACACAATAAATATTCTGCACAAGCAAATACTGTACAAATGTAAATGTTTTTGAAAAATCAAACAACTGGCTCCTTGAAATGGTCACATATCAAAAATGTAAACTACCTTAAATTAAGACCTTATGCTGGAAGTCCTGACTAATACAATTCTCTTCTTTCCAATTTCTCCTCAGATGAGGTACCAGAGAGTCCTCACCTACCTGCGGATATTTGGGACCACCATGTTTGGTGTGTCCCTTCTGGTGGGCATCTCCACGGCCTACATCATGGGCTACCAGTTCTTCACCACAGCCGGCCACCACGTGTCCTTCGGTCTCTACGGCGCCATCTTGGTCATCCATCTCATTATCCAGAGCCTGTTTGCGCTCTTGGAGCACAGAAACATGCGGCGGTCTTTGGAGACGCCCATCAAACTGAACAAGTCCTTGGCGTTGTGCATCGCAGCGTACCAAGAGGACCCAAACTACCTGAGGAAATGCCTGGTGTCAGTGAAGAGGCTGACCTACCCGGGGATCAAAGTGATCATGGTGATCGACGGGAACTCTCCGGATGACATGTACATGATGGATATTTTCAAAGAGGTGATGGGACGGGACAAGGCGGCCACGTACGTGTGGCGGAGTAACTTTCACTTCAAAGCGACTGATGAGACTGACGAGAGCTACGCCGAGAGCATTCAGCAAGTCTCCAAGTTGGTGCTCAACAGCAAGTGCTTGTGCATCATGCAGAAGTGGGGAGGAAAGAGAGAAGTCATGTATACACCCTTCAAGGCGCTGGGGAGGAGCGTGGACTATGTGCAGGTATGGAGAAAAAAAAGTAGTTTTGTCATGTTCAATACGGTCATTTAAGATAAGATTGTTGGGGTTAAGTTTCAATCAGCATTGTGTTTCCTAAAGGATAAATCAGTAATGAATGGTAATATATTTGACCAAATGGGGTCAGGGGATGAGAGGGAAATAAAGTGAGAGGGAAATAAATGTCACTTTGCAAGTGGAAAGGGAAGTTATTAAGAAACATGCATTCAGGTAAGACAGTTTGCATAGGTGTGTGTTAATGACAGAGGAAAAGAGAAAAGAAGGGATGAGGAAATAGACATCTGGAGCGTGGGGAACAGTGGCTATGAGGAGGGCTCTCGCCAAGCTAAACACTGGGTTCACAAAGAGGCCTTTGTGTTGCTTTAAGACTGACGGTGGGTGCGCGCATCGTGTTGTGAAGTGTAGCATGAAGAACGGCAGCAGTAGCTAACGTCTGAGCGCAATAACAGACCTGTTTTATAGAGCCGAGTGTTACATCATATGCCATTCAGAGGCCATAAGTGTGTGAAACGCAGGCTGAATTTAGGTCTTCACGGAATGTGCCACTCAGAAAATGGCACGTATATTATGTCTTTAAACAAACCTGCTCCCAAGTGCCCTACGGTTGCCTACAGCAGCCAAATACTGTTTACACCCTGGGGTGACTCGGCTGTAAGTACTGAGTTGCAGCCAGAAACATCTATCAGAAGGCTAGACATACCTGGATTTTTATTTTATCACATGGAAAGCATATGTTTAACTATAGACTGTTTGTGAAGTTAAGATGGTACAAGAGTTGCAAGATGCTACCATTCCAAAGGCATGTCAGTGAGACTTATGGGTAAGAATAGAAAGGGGCCAGTTCAATTTGCTTAAAGCTACATCACTTACAAAAAAGAACATACTGTAGCTGAACACATTATTTTCTATGTACGTATTCATATTGAGTCATTAAAACTGCTTGAAAACGATTAGAAAAAAAGTCAGTGTAGCATCTGCAGCTGGTTACGGTCTGCCAGAAAGCCCCTGTTTAACAAAGATTTAAAAACGTATTGCAGCGATGTCAGTAATCATGCCAGAAGCCTTCAGCATTTAGGAAAAAGAGGATTAGTTTTGCATACCTTTTCAGCGACATGAAGCATTGCCTGCAACAGATGTGCCTTGCTGATAGGAATCAGGCCCGTGGTTTGTTTGCTTCACTCGATTCTGAAGGAAAAACTACCGTTTAAAGAAGGCAAAAGTGGGGAGACCTCATGGTGGGAAAAAAGCATCAGACAGACAGCGGGTGGCGATTGAAATGGAAGTTCTTTGTTCCAGGGGATTAACCACTGACCATATAGTCAATCAGACCAGTGGGATTCCATCACATATATATATATTTCAACTTATTCCACATAGTTTGTCTCCTTTTCTCTGTCTAGACCACTTATTAATGCTGCCACTAATAGTAATGATACAAAAAAACTGACAAGTGAAAAGATTAGAGTGCAGAATTTGATTAATTAAATGACTTCAGGATTTCTAAAAAAAAAAAACTGGAAGTGTGCGCCTCATAGCATAGGTTGGCAGGACGTAAAGGACGTAAAGCTACATTTAGCGTGACTGTAGTGTTTTTAAAAAAAAAAATAAAGATAAATTACCATTTGCATTTTTTTTAATTTTGACTCAGGTATGTGACTCTGACACTATGTTGGACCCAGCCTCATCAGTGGAGATGGTGAAGGTTCTAGAAGAGGACCCAATGGTCGGAGGCGTTGGAGGAGATGTACAGGTAAGTCAGAGACTTTTGGATATGTTCCATGTGTTTGCTATCAGCTCCTCATCAAAACCCCATCTTACAAATTTGCTCTTCAATTCCCCTCCAGATCCTGAACAAGTATGAGTCCTGGATCTCCTTCCTGAGCAGTGTACGCTACTGGATGGCCTTCAACATTGAGCGGGCTTGCCAGTCCTATTTTGGTTGCGTGCAGTGTATCAGTGGGCCTTTAGGAATGTACCGGAACTCTCTACTGTGCGAGTTCCTCGAGGATTGGTACAACCAGACATTTATGGGATCTCACTGTAGTTTTGGAGATGATCGCCATCTTACGAACAGAGTCCTTAGCCTTGGGTATGCGACTAAGTACACGGCCCGATCAAAGTGCCTCACAGAGACACCAATCACATACCTACGATGGCTGAACCAACAAACTCGATGGAGTAAGTCATATTTCAGAGAGTGGCTGTACAATTCCATGTGGTTCCATAAACACCATCTTTGGATGACTTATGAAGCTGTGATCACAGGCTTCTTCCCCTTTTTCCTCATTGCTACGGCAATCCAGCTCTTCTACCAAGGAAGGCTTTGGAACATTCTTTTGTTTCTACTGATCGTGCAGGCAGTTGCGCTGATCAAGTCGTCCTTTGCCAGCCTCCTGAGAGGTAACATTGTCATGGTGTTCATGTCCTTCTACTCTGTGCTGTACATGTCAAGCCTGTTGCCGGCCAAAATGTTTGCGATAGCAACAATCAACAAGTCCGGATGGGGGACCTCTGGACGGAAAACCATAGTAGTGAACTTCATCGGTCTGATTCCCATATCAGTTTGGTTCTCCATCCTCTTCATTGGGATTATATACACTATTATCCAGCAGACTAGAAAACCCTTCCCGGAAACTGAAAAGATTGTACTGATCGTAGGGGCAGTGGTGTACGCAAGTTACTGGGTCATACTATTGTCTCTGTATTCAGTGCTCATAAACAAATGCGGAAAACGGAAGAAGGAATCACACTATGATATGGTGCTGGACGTATGACATACAGACTGCAGTCATACTTACCATCCAAGTGTCTTTTTGAGTTGCTTTCATTCAAAAATGTTGCTCAAAGTCCGAGCAGCTCTGGAGTTAAAACTGGTCAACCGAAATAGAGGGGTTTTGTATGGCAACAAATAGAGAAATGACAGTGGCTGCCTTTAGTCCATTCTTAACCATAGCATCCATGGTCCTGTGAAAGCTGTGTGCTAGCTAATCATCATACTTGTGTGCCTTACAGCTTAGTTAAGTTGTTGTCAGCAAACAGGATAACTTTTAAAACATGAGTTTGGCACATTATAGATAGAGCAGTTGGTAGCAAGAGTGCTAGGCTTTGCAATTATAGCTACCTCTTATCACTGTCAATTTCACTGGTTTTTAATCTAATGTTTGCCTTTGAGCCAAAGAAACTGAGGATTTTCACATCCACCCACTAAGGTTTAATGACCAGTATTTTTTTTTTTCTTTTTTTACATCTCCAGAGTAATGGTCATTGAAAACATTTTCAGAACTCTTCAAACAGCCAGTCAAAGAAAGACTGACAGTTAACTGCACAGCCTTAAAGTCAAATGCAGACTGCTGGCTTTGGTCTTGCCACAGAAACTGGCAGCTGTCACATGTCTATACCCTCTTTGCTCCAAGAGGTTATGTTTGAGGCTATCGCCACTACTCAGCAAATGGTTAATGTCGAGCCCATGAACAGCTGAGGTTTGTAAACTTAACAAGTGCTAAGATTCAAAGAAATCCTTGAGAAATGATGCTGCATCACTCTATTTAATGATACAAGTTTTAAAGTTACTGTAGATGTATGCTAACTTCTCTGGGCAAAGCACTGTTTAATCAGTGTTTTCAGATCTCTTTTAGAAAGAGCTACAGTATCATTTTACATTTAGTACAATGATGCAAAATGGGCTTTAAAAAAATGAAAAGCTGCTCTCTTTCTATTGTTGCACTCATGTCAAATGGGATACGTGTTATTTGTCTTCAAACACAGCACAACAGTTTTGTAGTGTGTTTCAGCTTAACTGCGTTCTCATTATTACTTCATTAAGTTACTTGCAACTTCTGGTGACAGCTCACAGTTATTTAATGTGTTTGGTTGATGGTACAGTTTTTCATGAAGTTTTTGAAACAAATCAAACAGACCACTCTCTGTTGAAGAATGTGAAAACTTGCAAGATCCATGGAACTGTCTGGTCATGCTACTGGCAATTGATCTCTTGGATGTCTGTCCACACACACGACTTATGGTTTTTCCCATGTGACGTGAATGCAGTATTTCAAATTTATTTTTTATTTTTTTTAATGTTTACAAGGCAAAAAATCTCAAACTGAAAACTGTTGATAGGAGTATCTCCACCGAACCCGAAGACCAGGCGAACATGTGACCAGAAGAGAGATGTTTTATCAGTGCTGCTGTGACTATTTTATTCTTGCAGAAACAAATGCCTTTCATTATTTTTTTTCCTTTTTTTTTTTTTTTTTTTTTTTAAAAAAAGGATAAAAATAAATAAATAAATGTATGGTGAAAAACACTATTTTGTTAAATAAGCAAAAATGAATGAATGATAACCCCCATGTGGACACTGCGGGCATGTTCCAATCCAAAGACTTTTTAACTTACTTGTTATTTTGCCTTCCATGTGCCCTCACTCGTTGCTCTTCCTCGCATATTGCCTCAATGGTAAAGTGGTTTTAACTCTCTGCTTCTTCTGCACCGAGTGAATCAACCTGTTAGGCAAAGACCAACTGTGAGATGTAGGCACCTGTGTGCATGAGTACTGCCTGATAGCAGGAATGTGAAAAAGTGCACTTGATGGACAGGAAAAGCGTGTTGGGAAGGAACAAGTCCAATGTTTGCTACAGACAACCAGGTGCAGACGTGAGTTTAATTTATATGCACTTTTATGTCTCTCCCGTTGTTCAGTGTGATGCTTGACAGAATCAAGATGAAATACCTCAGTGCAAACCTTGCTATTGCAACGAGGCACCAGTATGCGTTCACAGACTGATGCATTTTAAAGGTTTCAACTAATTTATGATCAAATCATGATATTGAATATTAAAGTGTCCTTTTTTATGGAGTTCTTTTTTCTTTTCTTTTTCTTTTTTTTTTTTAGTAAAAGCTGGATCTCGCTGCCTTCTTGGTCTTTTGCTGTAGCCGTTTACTTATTGTTACTTTGTACTTTGCATTTCATAAATATATATATATATACATATATATATATATATATATATATATATATATATATATATATATATATATAAAACTTTTTTAATTCTACTTTTCTGCTTATAGCTACCAAAGATTCTTTATTTTCACTCAAGTTTTTATAAGAAAAAAATGGGAAATGTATCGGTTGTGCTTAAACTGTTCTGACATTGACTTTTGTATCTGACCAAACAATGTGAAATTGTGAGCTGGGGGTTTTGTCTGCAATAACAATGATAATGCAATTTGTAGGGATAAGTTATTGATTTTGAGAAAGACGATGAACCTGTGTTTTTGTATTTTGAAAGTAGATAACCAGCCAGCATATTTATATTCATAGGATCCTATACTTAGTATAATATACTGGTATACATGCAATATGCCTTGTTCCACTGCAACAAATAGATATATTTGATACGTTCAATTATGACCATAACTGCCAGAGGCCAAACATTTTGCAGTGATAAATCTGTGTGAGGTTGTGTTGCCTGCAATCACAGCTTCATGGAACGGACGTTAAAGCCAAAGCTGACTGAAAAGGTTTTTCCCAAATACAAGATTTGAACATAAATATGATCATCTGCAAATAAAACCTTTAATGTTGTGATGCCTCAATGACACCCGCAGTCAAAACGTGAGATTGTTTTCATGCCAAAGGCAGTGTTATCAATTAAGCACTTTTTGTGTCCTCTGTGTGGTGCCAAATAAAAACAGCTATTGTTTTATTTACCCGCCGTTGTTTTATTTTTGTTTTTTCTCCTTTGGTTTAACTTTAAAGCTCCCATATTACAGTAAGGCCTTTTTGTCCCTTGTAGAAACATGTGGATGGTAGAACAAAGCATCAGTTTTGGGTAGAAAGTATTTTTGTGTGAGGTTGCAAACAGAGGGTTAAACAATTTTTTCAAAGTTTCTCTGATGTAATTTTATATAAATTGATTTTGATGATTAATACATACCTCAAACTAATACATAACTTTCCCTTAGACCACTACCATCTGGTTATTTTATTTTGCTTTCCACTTCCTTAATGAACAGGGTTCAAAAGAAGGTAAGAATGTAGGCAAAAGCAATGGGTAAAAATATTCTGCTAATTTTATTAATGAATAGATAAATTCTTTGCCAAATTTGTAATTATTTGTGAATAAAGTTCTTTCATGGACCGACCTAATCTTTCAAGCAGATCCTGATGTTAAGGCAAATAAGCAATGTTCATTTTCATCACTCATAAACATATTTTCACTTGTTCATTAAAGTCAATGAAATGCTCACTTGCTAACAGTCAATAACACCAATTTACTGCCAGGCTGAGCCTGACAAACAAACGTTGGTGATATTCATTGCCTCATGACTGGCTCTGCGTTTGTGAGACATCTTGGCAAGATCAGCGAGCCATAAAAAAAGGAAAGACATACCCATAACATAGGCGTCATGCTCATGAAAAGTTTACTTGATGTGCTCGTCATGTTTGCACATCATGTTTGCATCATTGTGCATCTCTCATTTCTGCATTGTTGACCACTGCCAGAAGTCTTTATGCTGAACAGCTCTGTAGGTCTTCGTCTGTTACAGCGGAACGTCAGGTGAAAGCTTTCCATGCAATCCATCATATGTGTGTGTGTTTCACAGTGTTCTTCGACAGGCCTTGGGATTGCAATGTTTTGGCCTCGTAAGTGTCTCATGTCTGTTTCTCCCACGGGAAGAGGTGCTAAATCCTTGAGTGGGCTACATCCTCTTGCGGCCTCCTTCTCTAATCTATCCTTGGGAGAGAACGAGGTACTCCATGAACAGTGTTCCAAAGACCTTGGAATTGAGTGTGTGTGTGTATGTACACACACGCACGCATACACACACACACACACACACACACACACACGTATGACCAAAAGAGTTACTTCCCAACCAGAGATTGAGTTCCCCACTTACACAAGGCTACCACAGATATTATACAGAGGTAAGGCTTTATTCTCCAACGTCCACTACATCTTTTGGATGATGATGAGAAACTGCTCCCAACAAAGCTCTCTTGGACCCTTGTTTGTGTTCTGATAAACATTTGCTCCTGTCTTCTGTTTGCCAACCTCTCAGATGCTCGACCTCTTTATAAACATGAATCACTTCTGGATCGGGACAGAACTTCTCTGGGGCCTTGTTATTAATCAACATGTCAGAGCGAGGCGTTATTCACTACCTGACGCTTCCCACAACCCTTTGCCCCCTGAGGATTTTCCAACTGCTTTTGCGGAGTTAAGAAAGCACCCTGTCCATCACTTCTCCAACTCACCGTCTTACTTCTCATGCCGTCACCTCACCGCCTTCTTCTTGACTCTCTTCACCACACTTTTTCTTGTCCCTCAACTCATATTCCAACATCTATTGGTTTTACCCTTCCCCCTGAGGTACCACGCTCTGGGTTTTTTTTCATACCCTTTTCTTCCTCTTCCTCTCCTCTGAACCCTCTAACCACATAATGAGCCTCATTCAGTGGGGCTAATTGTTTTAAAAACTCCCATGTGTTCTTATGCCTTACAGAGACTTAAAGCACTCATTGATGGGGGTTAAAATCCTTCTCTTGTTCCACGACATTCACCAAACACTATAAGTTAAAGCGTTGTGTTGCTTGTCAGGCACAGCAATCTACATGAAACAGCATGTTGTATACACAGGATTAATGGTGGTTTTCTTTACGTTCATGGTCTAAGGCTCAGCCAATCTGTGGTGGGCTGATGCTGATTCACATCTATTAACCCGTGACCAAATAACTGACCACCCACAGCAGGGAAAAGTCCTTCACAAATAAGATGAGAGCATGCCAAGCTCTTTCTACTGCTCCTCTTTATGTATTTATTTTCTAAATTTGGGAAGTTCACCCGTCACGTCAGCTCAGGGCAGATAGAAGGGAATTAAAAATGTAAAAAAAAACCCAAAAAAAACATGCTAAACTATATGTACAAAAAGTACAGCACCAGCAGGGAGTTGTCTTAATGGTAGCAGTGGACAAACCATAAGCCAACATTGACGGAACTGTGGGCAGATTGGAAAAACAACTTGAATGGTTTCCAGCTCGTATTAATTACATTAAGGAAGCAGTTAGTTGACTAAAAACCATATTGCCACATTTGTGGGACCTCCATGAGTCATTTTGGTGCCCACACCAAACTGTGACTCTTAGTTGAAATGTTTACTTAGAGACCTTTTGCATCACTATAAGAGAATGTGTGTGTTGCTCAGGGACACTAAGAAGGAAGTGATTAGCCTCCATAAGTATGGGTGGGTTCAGCCGGAGATGGAAATGGCAACTATACATTCGTGGAACCACCTTGGCCTATTAGCTCAATGGCCATGAAAGCCACATGGGAGGTCGTTCATCTTGATAATAAAAAAGATGACATCAGTATGTGACTACCAGCAATTGGAATGAGTTGTTTTCTTCCTTATTAAATGCTTACTGGCGCACTGTGTTTTTGAAAGGTAAATAAGTTTTGAAAGTTTAGAAGTTAGATACAACACAAAGGTTAGATTTGGTGAGGTATTGAAAACATATTGAAAACACAGCACACTGAAATACTAATTTAACAGTTCACAAAAAGTACAAAGTGGTCAATTACCCTTCAATTTAGATAACAGGATGAAAATATTTGCTCCGAGTTGCATTGTGGGTAATCAATGTAGTAGCTTGAGACCAAACACATAACGTGAATATTAAATTATAGTAGCCAGTACTAGACTGACTATTACTTGACAAAATTGCCGGACACTCGGCAGCAGCAGAGGAGAGACAGACACGTCCGGCTGTGGTCTGAATCCCAAAGGAAAGAGTGAACGAGAGAGAGGGATAATGTGTTAATGCCTGAGAGGAGTTCACAGCTGCGTAAGCGTGTGTGCGTGGGTGTGGGTAAAGCTCGCACTTCATTGGCCAAAGAGTTTTATTGAAGGCCAGTTACTTTTATAGTCCCAGGCAGATTTTTTTCCCCCTTGTACTATTATTCATATTTTGGACTTCACATTTTTAGTCTATACCTACTTGACATGTAACATTGCCGGTGATAACATCCTTTTAGATGCAGTGGTTTATACATGATATAATTTGAGTCAGTTTAATAGTCAAAATATGCTCAGTTCACTTTTTTTTTTTTACTTTTTGTGGTTTAACTTAATCAGTGTATTTCTTCCTTGAAGTTTTTTTTTTTTTTAAATGTATTTTCATTTATATATATTTTTTTAATTGGAACTAAACTATAATTAGTAGTATTATTTTTTTATTATTAAAATAGTTATTTTTGTAATAGTAAATTTGATTAAATCTTTTTTCAATTGTAAATATATATGTGTGTGTGTGTATATATATATATATATATATGTATATATATATATATATATATATATATATATATAAATAAATATATATATATTTATATATATATATATATATATATATATATATATATATATATATATATATATATATATATATACATATATATATATATATAATTTGTCATTACTGTGTCAAATTTAACAATAAATGTGATCCCTTGTAGGACAGTAAATAAATAAATGTTGCAATTCAATCATGTAGCCTACCCTACCATCAAGACAATTACTCTTGCAACCCTTGATGCAGGTTAAAAGAAAAACGAAAGTGGTGGAATGCGATTTATGTTAGTTAAGTTGTATATCGCAGAGACTGCATTCATATGATGATGATATAATAAGTTAATCTTGTCAACAAATTCACATCATAAAATGTTCCGAAATCATTCTGACATTTTGAGACAATCTCTTCCACCTTCTCAGCACTTGCACGACAGTGCTGACAGCCAAGCCAGGCCATGTATTGCAAATTGTGACAGATGCCAAAAACAGTACTTCAAAACTAAACAGAACAAAGTTCAATATAGACCTAGACTAATATTGGAGGCCAAACTAATCATCAACAGTTATTTTTCCCCTTAATCAATAAGCATTGCGTGCTTTCCTCTTTCCACTTTCTCATTCCATCAAGACCTTTCTCCTGCAAACGTAATTTCAGGTCCGTCGCTAATGTCAATAAGAAACGGGTGAGAGCCGTGTCACTTTGTACGTCTTAACACCAAAATCCCCTCTGGGATAAACAACGGAACCATTATTGCAGCGGAAAACAATGTGAATGGTATTTCACCCTGAGACGAAGGGAACATGGCCTACGCACATGTTGACAGCAGACGTTCCCACCAACAGTTTTCATTCATTTTGTTTTGCTTTTGAAAGACAGGGAGCACCACCACAGTATTCTTCTCAGTTGCTAAATACTGTCAGCATATAAAACTTCCGACGGAATCCTTTGTTTTATCGTGCAGCTTTGTATTTTGATCATTTCCACTGCTTTTAAGTGTCCCTTGTTATGTTTCAGAGAGAAAAAAAACACAATTAATTTTGGTGGGAAAATTAGTATGAGCTATTTCCCAATGTTTTGGCCCATTAATTTATTCCTCTTTGTTCTTGTATGCCAGCTGGAATAAATAAAAAAGAATTAACATTTTTGCAAAACTTGGAGAGGCTCAGGCGTAAGCCATGTGGTGTCCCTCACACCTGATCTTGTGCAGGACAATCAAAGCCTAACAAGAAAAACTTAAACCTAGAACCCCCATAAAGAGAGACTTAAATTTGCATAATTTTGATTCGTTTTAAGACTGAATTGTACAAACAGGGAGTCCTCCATCCTTGTTGTATGGTTAAGTGCATTTTATTCAAGCTTGAAAGTACATGTCATGAAGGAGTCTGTGGAAGATTACAACAATGAGTCGGTTGCAACTCCCTTATGTTTCTGAGAAAAGGAAGATTATTTGTCACACAAGAGTTTCCCCTTATTTGGTGTCAGTTCTACAACAGTTGAAAAACAGGATATGGGAGGCAAGGTTCAACAGGCAAAAGGCAGACTTTATTCTGAGAGCTTGTTGCCATGCAGATTATGATACAGATGGAGTGAATAACAAGAAACGTGATGTTTTAGCCTGCACCTTTGTGCGGAGGCACTTATTGACTAGATTTAATACTGTACAGCAAGCGGGTGACAAGGGTTTCTCATCAGCTGCGGAAGTTCTCAGGGAGTGGACTGACACTGATGAGGTCAGAGATGTTGCGAGGACAGGAACCAGCTGAGTTCTATCTGCTAATTCAGTTATATGGAAAGCACGAGACCATGAGTGAAAAATGTTTTTTTGTTGATTTTTTTTGCATCACATTTTTACATCAACATTTTTTAATCTAATGGTCTTGTTTACTCAAATTCTGTTCTATCTTTGTAAACCAAAGAGAGTCTGAGTATGTGTGGATAAATCACATCATCTGCACATGATAAACCTTAATCAGTTTTACCCAAATCTGAAAATATAATGTTATAATCATGTTTGAATGTATACATTTGGAAAATGTAAACACTACGTTCCAGATCCTAAAACTGAGCCTTGAGGGGTCCTACAGTCATGGGAATAAATCCTTCTCTCCCGGCTCCCATGTGAATACAGATAAAGCACTCACCTGGTGTTCACCCCGCCTCTAAAGGTCAGATGACTTTACATCTCACAAATCAAATTTGGTCATTTTTGTTTTATTGCAGCCAGCTGGTTTCGGTATTAACACAAATGGAAATCACAAGGATCATCTCAAAGAGCAACATATTCACTCTAAAACGGAAGCTGCTATTTATCACTTGCAGATGTAATTAGATTTCGAGCTCTGGCTTTGAATCCCGTGGCTTAACCCCGACCCTCACATGGGCATCGGTGTGAGAGTCGCAATACCTTCCTGTTAAGATGGTGTATATCTTGTGTTAAACCTCGACAAATCTTTAGAGCTTTGCAGGTTTTTTGGCACACAGCTTAACATTTTTACTGCACATGAATTTCCCATGTATATCTATTAACAATGTAGATCGTAAGACAATCTCATGTGAGGCGCACTGATGCAACCACTATAAGTATTGTTTGCATTTACAACAGTATACCATAACATCTACAACCGCCACTTATCTTAGGCTAGCGAAATACCCTTCCTTGTAATTTCTTCTTCAACTTTTTAAACCAATCCAATTTATTCTAAACCAAACTGAACAAACTGAACCAAACTTTGGCTGCTGCCATTAGCTGAAAAGCCGAAAGGATTTTCTGTTCTCCTCTCTCATCTGAGAGAGTAAGCAAATGATTGCATTTCAATGAAGAAACTCTTGTTTCTTTGCGAATGCCATCGTCATGTCTAAACACCAGTGTGTGTGTGTTGTTCAACAGGATTCTGAGAATCTTTGTTAGAATACAAAATAAAGGGTTAGGGTTAGGGTTAGAAGTGCAGTCATTGCTTGTTAAGCAATAGCTCAACCTTGAAAGTGACAATTTTCTTTCAAGAAGACCCTTTGGGATGTATTAGTCATCCAATGACCGTGTTTGCATATTGTTTTCCTTTCTAATTCCTCACCACAACAAGACCAAAATGTGTTCATTGTTTGTGAAAATAAATCAAGTTTAACAATCTTTACCCCTCCACCCAAACTCTCTCTCTCTGTCTCTCTCCCGCTCGCTCTCACACACACTCCCACACTTATTGATTGACGTGCATTTTGCCACTTTTGCTTTACTGGCAGATCTGGGTGAGTTACTCAATGGATGATGACTTTGTTGTGACGGGAGAAATCAAAACAATTCTCAAACTCAGAGACTGATCATACCTTTTTATCCCTATCCCAATATTTCTTTTATTAGTCTAAAAGACAATGTAGTAGATTTCTCCAAAGTGTAAAAACAACCCAAATAAAAACTGCATCATTTGGTGAAGGTATAGTTGCATTCTGATCCATTTTCAAATTGAAAGACATTTCAAGCTGTTTGACAGAGGCGCCGCCAGTTGGTTGCAGTCTCTCATGCCACCACTAGATGCCACTAAGTGTTACATAAAACACGTACAAAGCCAAACTTAAGTTGGAATCTATTAATTGTGTCATTGCTCAATATCTGAATTCTGTACTGGAATGTACAGGAATCAAGTTTCACATCAAGAAGCAACTGAAACAAGCAACTGCAACATGTGCACACATTTACAGGAAACAGGTCAACGGGATAATGTGGTGAGTGTTGCTCATGATGAGTGCTTCTTTGGTTGCTGCCAAGAACAACTTTGTTGGATTGATGTGGCAATTTGGCACCTATTTTTTTCTCACATTATTCATACGTGCACTTCACTGACCTATATAGCTTTGCCAAAAATAACTTCTTTTTTTTAACTGCCACCGAATGAAAATCACAAGTGAAGTTAGTATTCTAAAAGCTGAAATTTTGCTGCAATGACTATTTAGTCAAAAAAAAGGGGAAGAGTGGGGTTACATTTTTTGGCCATAGCAGGGATCTAAGAGCGATTAAATCAGATCATCTGAAGGTTGGGGCTTGGCTTTGTCCACATGTTTTAGTCATCGCACATGCATCACAAGACTGAAGGTTAAAGCTCTGTTTCAAACATACGATTGGTTTGGAACCTAGTTTCATGTCTTTGGGGAGTTTAAAATCAACACAGACGACAGGCAACATATTAAAGCTCCTCACATCCAGAACGCTAGTGTGCACGCATTCTCACACCACGCTACGCCCTCCCTTTGATCTCTGCGCACAGACGGCTGTCGTTAACCCTCAGAGAAATTAAAAGCGTTCAGATGAGGTCAGATCCAGCAAAGATTCTGAAAGTCAAGTTTATATTGATGAGATTTCAAAGCTGTTCCATTTGTGGTGAATGGTTGGACATTGGACAATTCTGCCCTGGCTCTTGGATGTCTCTGTAGTGCCTCATGTTGTTTGGACTCCCTGTTGGATTGGACGGAGGGAAATGAGTCAGAGACACATGGCTTCGAGCACAAGGGAGGAAAGGTCAAGATTTTATTACTATTAGTGTTCAGATAACCTTAAAATTGTATGTTTCTGATACCTTCTGACACTATAGAAGACCAAGTTGCATCTGTTTGGTCTGTACCTGAGTGGGAGGTTTGGTGAAAGGACCTCAGACTGGACAGACTCTTTCACTGTCCTGCGCAACAGCCATGCGTCACTTGGCTTATCGCTGCACACGGAGGACTCGTGGAAACTTTGGGGCTTTTCATTAAGCGCAGCCTTAACTGACTCTGACGGCAGGCACAACAAAGTGTCTTGTAATTGGATCTCTGGGTTTCGAGGGCCCAACAGTATATGGAAAAGCTTTGTAAGGATGAGCTGTTCACTCTTCAGAAGTAAAACACGACCACCTGAGAATGCGGGGCCCAGCTGGCCGCTGCGTCGCGCAGCATTGGCCAAGACAAAATGGGCTGCAGAATATTGCGTCTTTGTTCAGGAAACTGAGCGCTTGTTAGGAGCAAACCTCCGTGCACGCACATACAGTAGGCAGTGGACGGACTGTTGATGTGGCATTGCCAGGGGAACCGATAATTCTGCCTTTCTTTGCTCTGCCTCAGATGTTTTAACAAGAATGAGGGAACTTCCTTGTTCCTGCAGGACAGCACACGCAGAGTGCGCACGTTGTGTGCGTGTGTGCGCACTTACATTTAGGCATCTCAGCATTTCTTAGATCTTCAAATGCTTGTCTGTTGTTGATCTATGGCATCTGTGTGACAACAGATAATATGTTTTTCATTGTCACCCCCTCCCAGTAGGAAAGCAAATTCTCTCTTCTCTACACACGAACTAGGCAGTATAAATGTTAACACATCCACCCACACACACACACACACACACTTTTATTTCATGCTATGAGGATTTTTTATTGCCTGTTCTCTCATATAGCCTATCGTGAACCGTCACCCAGACCCTTTACCACAGTATGCCGAATTCTAACCTGAACCTACTACTACATACTCAATCCATACCTTGTCTCTAAGCTTAAGCCTTCAATTAAATTAAATGCCAAAGTTTTGGAGGTGGTTGACGATCACAAATTGTAAGTGCACTTTAAATATAAGTAAATAAATAAATAATCACGCCAGGGGGAAAGAAATGGAGAGGGACCGACCCGCCCTTCACAAGGTGTAAGAATCCTTGGATGTCTACATGATGATGTCAACCTTCTTTCCTTCAGCAGTCACAGCTGAACTTGGAGACCACAACCTCTGCCAACGGTTGAGTAGGTCGCCGGACCCTTGCCGCACGCGACATGCAAAAAGTCTTTCTGCTGTTGAAACTCTGAGCTGCACTACAAATAAGAGCTTGTTTGTCAGGCTTTCATCTATTTGCCTGCCAGGACTCCCCAGAGATCTCACACTTCTCCATTAGGGCTACTGAACTGACCTGTTGCACACACACACAAACACACACACACGTAATCACACTTAATCACACACAGTGCGAGATCCTGGTGAGCGTTTATGACTTATCATAAAATCCCAAGCCAAGTTAGTGGGTTCAAGCCACTCTAACGTTCCTCTTACAATAACCTCTGTATTAGTTTATCAGTCGCTGTGAATTGAAAAGGGAAATGTATGGCTTCGGTGACTAATGGCCCTGCTGTATAACTCTAAAGTGTTGTATTCAGTCTTTTTTCATATCAATACAGCAAATATACACTCAACACAGCTTGCAAGATTGTAAGAATCAGTATAATTCTCTCACGTTGGCTACACTAATAAAACAGATATGGAACCAAAAAGTTCTTTCTTTAAAAAAGAATCTCATCATGTCATTCTACTCAAGTAAATAGAATTAAGCATTCTACGTTACACATTGAGGTCTTTCTGCTTATTGGTCCACAGTGGATCTGACAAAAATGATGTTATAGAAGGCATTTATAGTAACAGAATCAGACAGTAGTATCGCCTAATCGTATTTTCCCAGAGCGTTTTCACAGTGTTAAACCAGAGATGGTTCCCTGTTATCGCTTTCGTCATCGTCCAGCTGTTGTCTTGGGATAAGCTCTAGAGGCTGGTAGCTGTTTGCTGCAATGGACAGACTGTTAGCAACTTTGTTCAATAAAGTCTAGCGTTTAGTGGCTAAAGCGCTAAAGAGCTGGATATTTCCCCACAGTGAGACCAAGCTAGCCAGAGGGTGAAATTAAAGTTTTAATCCGTCCAAGGAAAATAAACTCCACAACTTGCAGTAAAATTAAAAGCAAAAAGATCAAAAAAAGAGAGAGAGATCCTGGCTTTTCTCCTGCATGCCAGATGTTTAGGACAGCTGCACATTACACTGAGGATGTCACAGAGTCGCCGTAGTACCGTGAATAATGCTACACCAGTATGGCTCACCGAGGTGCTAGCATCTGCTGAGCTGTCGTTCGTGTGATTTGATCACATACACCTCTCTCTTGTAGACAAAATCCTATAGGCGTGCCATAAATTATTTGGACATGGTTGTTAAGCAGCCAATAATAACAACAGGAAAATATCTTCATAAATTGTCCCCCACATTCCCAAATGAATCCCATCACCATCTGGTACGCTGCAGCCACTGCCATGGACAAGTGCAGACTGCAGCGCATCATCCACACAGCTGAGAAGGTGATGATACATGACCTGTACACCTCCCAGACAGTGAGGCGTGCAGGCAGGATCATAGCAGAGTTTGTGCCCCTTCGCTCTGGCAGAAGGCTGAGGTCCATCAGGACCAGAACCTCCCGCCACAAGAACAGCTTTTTTCCATCTGCAACTGCTCTGATTAATGGCTCTTGTGTCCCCCCACTCCCACACCCATAGACATTATGCACTCCATCAGCTCTCTACCCTGCACTCACTCTTTGCACTACAATCCTTGTCGTACCATTGTATTCATGTTATCTGCCATTGCTTGTAAATTGTAAATTGTAACTATCCCAATTGTATATATTGTATATCTGACACCCCTCTGTATATTTTTAGTATAGTTGCTGCCCTCTTTTTGTTCTGCTGTCCTCTAAAGGACCAACCACACCACAGCAAATTCCTCGTAAGTGTTAAACTTACTTGGGAAATTGTTGCAGATTGTTCTCAAGGATCTGTGTTTCTAATCAGGATGATCACTCCACAGAGGACCTGCATCCACCACCCTTCCTTCTCTGCCTGACAAATCCAGACTGAATGTGTTCATAAATATTTCACAAGTAAGTCCGAAAAAAATAAGACATTTTATAAGCTTAACTGGAGATGCAGTAGAGTCAAAGCCTGCAGGCTTCCCCGCTGTAAAGTTGGTAGCGTATGGACAAACTGCTAAAAGTGCTAATGAATAAAAACCACAAGCTGTAAAACAACAGAAGTAGGTTATTCTGCTGAAATCTTTTGCTGTCTTTCTTCAGACTTGGCGCTATCAGGTGGGAAAGTTTGCTCCTGACAATTGTGTATTTTGTATTTGTGTATCTTTTTGGAGAGAGTGATTTTAAGAAAAAAAAACAAATTCCTAGAGCTTATCTGACCTCGCTTTACATGAAAGATGTTCAGCGAGTCACAGGGGAGGAGGCTAAGGACTGTGAGATTTGGAGAAAGTAGCAACAAAAAGTTTTGCTTTTCACCAACACATTTGCAGTCCGTGCAAGGTGGACTCGAACACTCCCTTTCAGACTAGACGGGTTTTGAGGAACAGTAGCTCTGAGAAAAGCACTGAGGGTTTCCTAAAGGAAATATTCCCAGAGAGCTCAACTTCTGGTCAATATTTCATCCTCAGACAGCTCAGAAACACTGAGTGCTGTCTGGCATGTAACTCAAAATCATGTCCTGCAAGGTCCATGAGAGGTAACAGACTGTGCTCTAAATCACTGAACATCTATGTCCTCACCTGTGTGTATGAGGAAGTGGAAGTCCCCCAAAGTCCAGATGTCTAATAACTAGTTTGATGATTGGTTCAAATAACTGACTTATGAAGTAGGTGTGTTGGTTGCACGCATAACTATTCTTTCAATTTATTCAACATGTACTAAAAGTAGCAAAAGCAACAAAACTATAGAAGAATGCTTGAAAAGAATTTAGGAGATTTAAGGTGTTTGTTTGGTAACATAGAAGGAAGTGCCCTTCGTCACAAGTTTAGTTGGTGTCGTTCCTCAAAGCTCAGTAACATTATAAAGCCCCGGTCCACTATCTGCACAATGGATTGAAACGGATCAGGGCACTTAAGTCTGTTTGGGAAAATCTCCCGTGCTCTTTCTCACCCTACTGGACTGCAGAAAGGTGCAACTTTTTAGCAAGCTATTTAAAGGCCCCATGCTGTTAGAGATGTTGTATTTTCACACCTTTGCCACAAAACACGACAAAGTTTTCACTCAGAAAAATAATTTTTTAGTACATTCTTTAAAAAAACAAAAATAAAACAATTACTGTCACAGAGTTAACTTTTATACCGCCTGAAAGCAGTAATAGCATTGGATGATTAGATTTCTCTTTAGTCCCGTGAAGAGTGGCCCTAACGGGATCTTGAGGCTCTAACACAGTTGTATTTTCTGGACATCTGGCCAGCGCGGGTGTTATTGTAGACTAAATACTGTGCAAACTTATTCTGAGGCAAACAATGTCACTGCCAGATCAACACTTGCCTCTGTGAGTGTGTGTGTGTGAAGGAGATACACCCAGGAATGATGAGGGGTAAAAGCAGTTTGTTTGCTCTGCGATCAAATAAAACCTTCAGAAGCCGTCAAACTGAGGGTGGATAATTCCTATATAGAGTGTCTCATACCCTCTGACTGTAATCCAGGACTGCCATCAAGTGTAAAGTGAAACGGGGGATATTCTTTGTTTTTGTTCCTGCATGCCTTTCAGAGAGTCACAGACGGATGGGGCTGCAAATGGCAACACAATCAGGTTCCCATGACAAGTATCACATTTGGATACGTGATGTTGACAAATCGAAACCCTCTGATGCTGGATGACACTGGCTGCATACAGAGGATGCCATACATTTATGGGAACCACGTGTGCTGCTAATAGGCAAAAATGTCCTTAAAAGTAAACACTCAAGGCGGCATAGCTACAACGGATGTATGCAGTCGTTTAGTACCAGGCTATAACAAGTAGGCTCTTCATGTTAGAGAGATCTTTATGTGTTTTGATGTTAAAAATAGCCAGAACTGAAGATTTTCAACCATGGGAGGCCATTTAAACAAACAAACAAACAAACAAACAAACAAAATCTGGCTGGTGATTGGGCAACACTTCTGCCTATCACAAGTGGAAAAAAACAGGCACTCTGTGTGTGTTTGCATGTGTGTGTATTATCTACGTCATGTGACATAATGCATTGCATATGTGTTACTTATTATATAAATATATATACATATATATATATATAATGCGTGTGTGTGTGTGTGTTATAATGTTACTTATGATCTCTATTTTTGTACCAGAGCGGAGACCCAATGCACATCTGGTGAGATTTCAGGTGAAATTATACGAGCTCCGATGCCCCCATGGCGAACCACAGTTTGTGTTTAAAACCAAATTTTTGCCCAACCCATTTCAGAACAACGTGAAAACATTTCCCCCACCAAAAAAAGTCCACAGCATCATTCTTCGTTGATGACAAATTACATCCAGTTGTAACGCAACTGCCTCTACCCGCAGCAGCGAGGCTAATCTTCTTTGTTTCTTCTTCTGTGGTTTTTAATTGCAGCTTAGTTGTGTAATTTTTTTCCCAACGAAATAATTTCTTAGGGAATGCGAGGATCCACTGAGTGCAAATGAGATTATTGCTAATCCATAAGAATTAGCTTGAAATTTTTTTTGGAATCCATTGCAAGTGCATGCGCCAATATGACTCAATGGCGAGAGTGCGTTCGCAGTGGTGATTGTCTTGATAGCGATCGAGATATTTGAAAACCCTACCACAGCACGCATCTATTGTCGCACTGGGTTATTTAGAATTTGAGAATCTCTAAAAATTTGTCTTGCTTCATGCAACGCCCTGCCTGAAGTCTAAATCTGGGAGAGCAGAGGCCAAGTTAGAGAGAGAAGATTTATTGCCAAGGATTATGTCAATCCCGTTAGTGTAATTAATGAGTGTTGGCAGCGACCAAGAAATAGTTAAGCATTTGCCTAAGTAACATTAACCCTTTCTCTGTCATTCAAGCTCCTCATTTACCCAACGGACATCAGGGAGGTGTCGGTTTTTATTGTCTAACTGAGCGGAGAGTGAATAAAATGAAAGTGTTTCCTGCGATTTCAAATGGACCAATTTCACCTCTGTCATAAAGTGCATCTTCATGGTCACTTGCACAAATATCGTGAAGCAGAATTTATGACGGTTTGCCGCAGGGTCGCGCGGTTTATTTGAGTTGTAAATTTCCTTGTGTGACTCACTTGTCCTGTTTTTTTGTGCATTAAAGTATGGTTTGTCAAATTTTAAGTGCACACACACAGACACACACGCACACACCTGAAGGACGAATACTTGTACGCTGAGTCATGGTCCCTGAGTTTGATGTAGCTGTGACCGGCTGAAAGCTCTCCAAACATCAGCTGTTGAGGGTCCCCCTAAAAACACTCAACCTCTCAGAAAAGCCATCTAATGTTAATCACGTGTGTGAGAGTGCATGTGAACGTGCTTGTCGAGTGCGAGTCCCAAAAGTGTGTTTGCGTGTGTGTGCGCGCGCGCGCGCGTGTGTGTGTGTGTGCGCGCGTGTGTGTGTGTGTGTGCATGAACGCTCGCCCGTGTGAGCGCGTGGGAAGGGCGGCTGCAGAGGCTGCTGTGTCTGAACACTTTCTCGGGTCCAGCCCAAACACCAGCAGACGTCATGACACCATAATCACCCTCAGACACACGTGCACACACTTAACGCACGCCCCTCAATGACGTAAATCTTTTTCTTTCTTTTTTTTTTGTTGAAAAGAATAAAATCATTCAGAGCGGTGGACGGAGACGTCACGACTCAGACGGGAGCTGCTGATAACAGACAGCTGCAGAGAACTGCAGCCTGCAACTTAAAAAAAAAAAAAAAAAAAAAAAAAGATCTGACATGGAATTTATGGATTCCACGTGGATACTTCACCCATTATCCAATATTGCCATACAGTCTGTTCTTCTGTTTTGGGTCAATTTTAAACTGCTTTATAGATGTGGATATGCCACTTGTGGATACACTTTAGGATACTTGCAGACTTTCCCATCAGCCTTGAGCCTTCAAGTTTCATTTTAAACCTCCAGGACTGCGTTTTGTTTTGATTGTCATTAGGGCCTGTAAAATCAATAGTCATGCAAACACACTCTCTTCCTGATGGGTTGTTAATCTGGTTTAAAAATATTTTGGGGTGGTAGGGTGGATAGGTCATAGGTACAATTCTGACCTCTGACCTTTCTATTCTATTCTAGTTTTTTTTTTTCAGGCTTCAAAGGGCAAAATTACAATGAAAGACCATCACAACTATATTCATAACTATAACCATAATTATAATAATTACCATACTATACTATACTATGCATATAGTATACTATAGTATACTACACAATATAGTCTCCAGATCTGAACTTATGAAATTATAATGATGATAACCTTTAACTCTAAATGTACACTTGAAACATGGAAAGTATTTGAAAAATAATTGTTTTTCTTCGTATTTTCTTTCCTCACTCAAGATCTCAGCTGACAAACACCATAAAAAAAAAAAAAAAAAAAAAAAAAATTCAGGGCCACATTTGCTGTCAGGTCATTAATGTTGTGTTTATTGCATTTATGAAAACAAAAAGTTAGCAAATGGCTCCCCAAAAGCAATCTATCTGAGGAAATGAGGCAGGCTCAATTATAACCACAATGCAGCATCGTTTGTCAAGGCCTTTCTTATTGTATGTGCGAGCGCACACTTCTGGTAGATTGCTAATTAAATTTTGCTTATTTTGCAAAGACTCATCAAGCAATTCTCTGAAAATTGGCTTGGAAAATGTTTTGTTTGCACTGCACCACTATAAGGTCAGCTCTGTGTAGGTGTTCTGAAATGAAAGGGGTCATCTGAGGTCCAGCAGTCACACATTGAGAGATGATAGGAGGAACCGCTCTCTGGGTAATTTCTCCCGTCTCTTTGGGTGGGCCTGGTTTAAATCACGACCGTTTGGCTAATGCGATGCATAGAGCCATTCTCACACTGCCTCGGCCCATGCATGTTTGGTTGACAGGCAGCAGTCAAAATGCACTGACTTACATTCTGCGTATTATGGTTTTGTCACAGCAATCTCCGGTAAAAACACAGTCCAAACCGCTGTTCTCACTTGCCTTTTAGGAATTTCTTTAAAAAAGAAAAGAAAAAAAAGATTATGAGGCTACACCCTCAACTTTCACTGCTCAAATATTATTCATGTTAGTGCACACCATTTCTTTTTTTAATCTTGTGCTATTTCACATGAGCATTAATCTTATTTTTGCGACAGGCCTTTGACTGTTGGCGCCTCTTGTTACAAACTTTCTTATGACTTTCTTTTGTTATTTTTTTTGTATTTTTCTTCTTTCCTGCCTAGCTGCAGGGCCACCTGTCCGAAACTGTGAAAAACAGCCTGCTTGCCAGAAAATTGCACCTTTGCCCTCTAACAATTAGAAAATAAAGAAGGGAGGAAGGGGATTGGGTTGGGGGTGGGGAGAAGACTCTGTGTGCTGTGCTCCACCCAGAGATGTTTAAATGGCACATCTGAACAGGAAAGTCTTAGAGACAGTTTCTTTTTCGCCCTGTGACGTCCATCAGACACCCTAACACTTAGACATGGAGCTGAAGCAAACGCGCGCGTACACGCACATACTCCCAAGGTGATACCTCTGATTCTGCTAAATGTGGTGTGAGCTCATGCTTCTAGGAAAGGATGGGATGGGGTTGTCTGGGGTGTGAGAGAGGGAGACCCTGGAGGGAGAGCGTCCCGCAGCTGCGCTTCTCGCATGTGTTGTTGTGTTTTGTGCCATAAAACCAAGGAGATCCCCCCTTGAATTGATCAGCAGACTGTTTTTGATCAGACGCGCCCACTCAGGAGATGACACGACGCAGGCCGGCACTCTAGCGGCAGGAGCAGTAGTCGCAGTAATCTCTGAGAAACCCTTCCCTCCCTTCTGACAAATTTTTCCTCTGATCCCTCGTGGCCCCCTTGAACCTGTTGGGATCCTGAAGCAGGAGGCTCGCTTGATTTAGATCAAGTCGGAACCCGATCTGTGCATTGCCCCAGTTCTGTGGCGGGAAATGTCACATCTTGAGTGATGAGGATTAAAGAAGTCACGCCGAGGGAACGCGGCCATGCAAGCACTGCAACTGGGTTGCAGGTGCTACCACAGCGACAGGTACAACGTAGAGACAGACGGACTGTGCATTTAATAGGGAACAAATTGAAATAGAGCAAGTGAACCGGTACAGCGAACTCTACGGAGTCAGCTGTGTTAGCCATGAGAGTAGCCCAACGCTGTTGGACTTAAAGGATACGAGTGCATTGACACCAAAAGAATAAAATTGAAGCTGATATTTCCCGTATTGAATGTCCTTGAAAAAGTCAAACCAGACTAAATTGTCAGTCGTCCCCATTCTCAGCCTTGCCTTTTTAAACGTGGCAGTCTGTTTACACAAGGGAGGTGTATGCACTTGGGGTTGGTGTGACCTCATGGTCTTCGACGGTTGCTAGTAAAAATAATGAATGAAAACCTCGGTCTGTGCGCACACATCACAGAGAAACGCAGCTATATCCCTTCGCAGGATATATGACAAGAAAGGAAAGGGCATATTCGCAAAATGTTTTTTTCTATGCCAACAGAGTCCTGATGGAAGACAGGATGGTATCAGAGTTGAAGTGTACTTTAAAAAAAAATCCCTATACTTAGTATATAAACCATACTTGACCACCAACCCAATGTTAGTCAGTCATACCATGAGTTGACAGCCTGTGAAGTGAGATTAAGACACTTTCATATGGTATAAAAAACAAACAAACAAACTATAAGATGTAAAACAGCCAAAGCAGCCTCTCCAGTTAAAAGAGGCCTGTGTCGATTTGGCATCCAAATTTGGCCGCTTCACTAAATGTGGATAAAATAAATCCTTACTTGGTGCTGCTGTTCTCTAATTGTGTTTACACAATTTTTTCTTTCATCGCTTCCCTCGCTCCTATCCCCTAAAAACACCATAAATGCTATTAAAACATTATCGGTTTCTGGCGAGACTCCTCTCTGCCAGAGAAACAACCTTTTTGTGCGGTGTGTGTCAAACTGTTGCCTTGGTGCAGAGCACACAAACAAACTCACACATGAGCACGTTTTTTTTTCCTTCTGGAACAGCTGATAGAGAAGTCAAGCTGATGGGGACTGGGGATGGCAGGCTCGAAAAAGAAAAGCTCAATGGAACAGTATGGGACCATTCGACTGGTGTCAGAGCAGCATCCACAGGGCCAGAGAGCCCACTTCACCGCTGCAGATCTTCTTTCCTGACAAATCAGGCTGCCCTCTGCTCAGCCACAATCTCTCTACTGCTCCAGACACTTCATTAAATATCAGCCAGTGGACATGGCTTTGTGCTAACAATTACTCTAATTTGTAATATACAGGAAAACTATATGCCACCAAGTACTAAAATTAAATATTATGTTGCTTTGTCATCATTTTTCACAATGGTGACGGGCACATTGCGTCAGGTTCAGTGGTCCCCACACTTGAGGCCGCACAGAGAGTAGAGTGAGATAGTGAAAGAGAGTAAAACATGAGAGTGCATGTTGTCACTTGACAATACCCTGACAGTACATTTAGATCTTTATCAGTAGGGAAAAATATGACACTTGCAAAGACGGTTTTTGTTTGAAAGGTCAGATAGGCCAAACACATGTCTCCTCATGCCATATCTCAACAAGAATCGAGACAGCTTATGACTAGACATGTTGTGGCAGGGTGTGCAATGGGACTGACAGTAATAGACCTAATACTTTAGATTAGTGACAATTCTGCCTTGTTTACGTAATCATCCAAATGAAACGTTAACATACAGCTCAGTTAACACTCATCGCGATGCTACAGCTAACACTGCACTAAGTAGCTGTAGCTGCTGTGTGTTGTAAGCATTACAACAAATGCTTACAAGTGTAACCCTGTTTTTATTTATTTATTTATTTACACCGAGATGTTACTTTAAAACAACAATTCTGGAGAAAAAAATGTAATAAGCAACGACAGCGAATGATTTGTTTGTTTATTTAAAATCTAACATGGCTCGGCACACACAAATAGTTGAGCAACTCGACTATTCAGGGGAAGAACTTCGTTTGGCGGCAATAGACGTGCATGTACCTCCCTCTAGTGGCGAAAGTAACACCGATACATTCCACGGGTGTGCGAAGAAACGCTTTGCACGCATGTTCTATGATCAAACAGATTCAATCATGTCTGATTATAACGTTCGAAAGATTAAATCTGATTTGATTACAAGCTGTTTAATGGCAGTGCCCAAGGAGAGCCATAACACCTTTTTTTATTGACAGAGAAAGGAATAATTTGCTTTTGGGAAATCGTTTAAAAGAGACAAAAGACAAAAAAAGAAAAAAAAAGAAAAGAAAAGAAAAAAAAAAAGAGTTTATATAATAGTAATTGTTTTGAACACTGTTTCTACAGCGTACACATGCCGCATGACCAATTCTAAAATGAACATGCTAATTATAGATCACTACTGCCGTCACCTTGGATATTAAAGTTTTAAAATATCTTATTTATATCCTACTCTTAGGACTTAACATGAAAATATGGTTACACATCTATAAAATCTAATTTAATCCCACTTCTATGTAACTGAAAAGAGCTATAATACTAATTATGTACAAAAACTGGTCTAAAAAAAATTGGTGACGTTAAATAATGGGAATGCTTAGAATAGACATGTACCGGTCAGAGACTAAAGAGCACCGAAAGCAACGTCTACTATCCTTTTCTCATTTAAAAGAAAACTAATTGAGAAAGATGACTACCAATGAAAAATTATGGACCGGAGGAGGAGCATGTCCTCCACCCATCCATGTCATATAATTGTGACTATGATAAATTTAATAAACATTACTCCAAAGAAAACTGTGTATTCATTGCAGGATGTATCATTTGTCACCGTCAGACCTGTCAGCTTACCCAATCAATTAATGATCATGTATTAATCCATCTTGCCCTTTCAAAAAGCAAATACAGAAATGGAAGTGATCATTCATCATCTGACCGTTACAAACAAACAAACAGAATAAATGATTTTATTTTATTTTGCACTTTAAATTCATCGTGTTTTTCACAGATGTTTTTCCGTCTGAAATAGATTATATTATCAGTAATAATAAACATGAGCAAAGCGGGTCACGTGAACGCATCACGTGATGAGATCAGCTGACGAGGAACCGAATCGCGGGCAGAAAATGGCCCAACCCCCAGGTTTGCGTGACGCAAGGCTTACGCTACGGTACGCCATTTGTGTCTAGCAACAAAAAAGCGCGGACAGTGGTAATTGGCGCCGTATAAAGGTAAGCTCGATCGTTACTCAACTGAGTGTTTCTGAAGTACGCGCAATGCTTTAACTCAAATAACAAAACACCTGTTTTGGTTTTACAAAGACTGTTAAGGCGCTATATCCTCGCATTTCAGTGGTCAATGTTAGCCTCCTTTTTGGGCCTCTCTGCTGCCGTCGTTTTCCATGCCATGTTGCTTTGGGAGCCCGCCTCTCTCACGACGTGATTGGACCGGACAGTTGAGGCAGCAATTTTATTGGCTGCCCTCCAAGCAGTTCAATGTACAGTATGGAAAACATGATGCTAGCTTGGTTGTTAGCTTCTGCAGAGATGGCCAATAGAAAGCAAAACTTTAAGACTCGGATGTCATCCTTCCTCAATTTTTATCGAGTTCTGATAACTATTCACGAGGTGCTTTACACCGTAAAGTTAATTCTACGAGTTCCATTTGCAATTCTTACTACGTAGTGCAGAAGACCTGTTGGGCTAACTTGTTAATACTTTGAAGCTAGTGTCGGTTTTAATGAATTTCCCAGCTCAAAATTTGCCCGGATAAATGTCAAAAAGTTGTCCATGAATAAAATCTGAAATAAATGTAATGCATGGGCCATTTGTGTCTTATTGCCGTTATGATGATACACTGGAACGTCCTATCAGGTTCAAATATTCTTTAAAGGACCTTGATTAGGCATTTTAACTAAATTATAGACTAATAAGCCATGGAACACGAATTTTTGTATTGAACGACAGTCAGTTAATTAAAGTAAAATACAGTTTTCACAAAATCTGACAGGAACTCTGTTCTCTGGTGAACAATGCAAACAGAAAGTCAGTAAATTAATGATAGATGATAAAAAAACAAACTTTGGTCAGTGCAGGATTTCTTTGTACCATCTCGTTAAAAAAGCCCTGCAACCCGAAAGTAATGACTGTTGACCACCTTAATCTAATGTACCATG
The DNA here is from genome assembly GCF_046127955.1 of Nelusetta ayraudi. Taxonomy (NCBI): domain Eukaryota; kingdom Metazoa; phylum Chordata; class Actinopteri; order Tetraodontiformes; family Monacanthidae; genus Nelusetta; species Nelusetta ayraudi. The sequence continues at coordinate 2,532,826 of NW_027466186.1, read as the reverse complement.
CTTATGTTGATTTAAATGGCGTTCACTGTTTCTTTCGCTGTACGAACCGAGTCATGTTGAATCTATTTACACACACAATATCTTAACTCCAATGAGAAATGTTTAGAGTTAAAATTCAAAAGTAAAATCAACCGCCGCGGCACTTTCGTTTCCTCACCCAACAGTTTGCGTGTGGAACCACTAGATGGCGCCATTGGCCTATATTCGTTCACTTTCAGCGGCTCCCAGTTAAATATTTTATGTCAAATGTACTTGCGTTGTTTAAAGCCCCCCCAAAAAACAAACAAAACAAAACAAACAAACAAACAATGCAGTGACTAATTTTGTTCTTTTGTTGCCCTCCCTAGGATTTCGATCAACCACTGATGACAGCCGTCATGCTCACAGTCCTATCATTATAATAACAACAACTACAATACATAATATGGATAAAACTGTGGTACCAGACAAAGATGCTCTGGAGGCTAATGAGGAATCAAAGGCAACAAATGAAGCTGGTAGAATGGTACAGGAAGAGGATATGGAAACAGACCAAGCCAAAGCAGAGTCACCCAGTTCAACAGCCAAACCCGATGCAACTCCTGGGAAAGCCACTGAGGCAAATACTGTACCTGTGGATGAGGATAGCCTCTGCTCAGTATGCGGCTTTGCTGCCAAGTGCCCAAGAGCACTAAAGATTCACTTTGCGAGAAGACATAGGGGTAGCTCAAAGAACAATAACAGACATGTAAAGGCAGCTGCCAAACAAAATCAACAGACTGACCTTGATGAGCCGCTGGCAGCACGCAGTGACGGTGGCAAAAGATCAACAGATGAGCCATTTTCAACCCCCCAAAGAAGAGTGAGCAAGCGAACCCCTAAACCTAAGATAATACATTCCTGTAACTCCTGTGGGGAAGAGTTCTTAGGCAAATCCCTGCTGGATTTGCATTTCCAGAAGTACCACGCCAAAGATACATGTGAGTATATGTGGTTGTCCTAAGTTCACATAAATTGGGAATTCTGCCTCATGTTGCATGTTGCTGTATGTTGTATTTTTAGGTGAAGTGTCAAATTTTTAAAGATTTCTTGCTATATTTGTATTTATCAGTAGTTGCTGTCATGTTTTGTAAGAGCTTGGTTAAAATTCAAATGGTGCCTTGCAAATGATAATTCCCTTTTTTTTCTTTGCGTCTCTGTGATTTAAAGAAACTCTTTTGAATTGTCTTCCAGCTGCTATGGATGAGGACATGGATACTGAAGATGAAGTCAAAGACGCTGGCGCCACCCCAACAAGAGTTGCTGCCTCCAAACGTAAGATCAGCAGGTTCCAGATAAAATGTGCACACTGTGACTTTCGAGTTAGCACCCCTGCGCTGCTTGAGAGCCACGCTCGTGTCAAGCACCTGGACCTGGAGTGGTTTAGGTGCAAGCTGTGCAACTTTTACTCTGCAACGTCAGGATGGATGGAAGCTCACCTGTCCTCCGATCGCCACAAGCAGCAGCAGCAGCAGCAGGAGAACGATGGAGGCGAGACTCCAGGACTCTCTACCCTTGGAACCTATGTTGAATCTGTAAACCGAAGCATCACGGGGGAAGATGTCAGCGCGCATGTGGAAGCGATAGAGGACATTGCAGAAGGTGCTCCATCTCCTTCTATGGATGGAGACGCTGTAACCGCTGAGGCAGCCCAGGCCACCAAAACTGAAGCAGCCGACGAGGAAGACTCAGAGCTCGAACCTCCCAAAAAGAAAAGAGGAAGACCAAAACTGGAGTCCTCGACAAAGTGCGGGTACTGTGGCCTGATCGTGTCAAATGCCACTAACCTCAGCGTCCATGTCCGCCGCAAGCACAGCAAGGAGTACGGCTACAGCTGCACCCTCTGCAGTTACAACTGCGTCACCAAAGGGGACATGGATCGCCACTGTTTCACAAAGAAGCACGAGCGGCGCGTGCAGGAGTGCGCGTGGAAGAATGCAACGGACGGTTGTGCAGGTGCAACCCCGGACGAAGCCGCGATGGCCGTGGAACAGGACGCCAGTGCAGCTTCGCAAACGACCAATGAAGCGGAGAAGGAGAAGGAGAAGGAGAAGGAGAAGGACCCCGCTGCCGTCCCCGAGCAGAGTGGCGAGGAGCCGTGCGAGTCCGACCCGAGCCAGAGGAAGGTCAGCGCCACCGCCTGCGGCCACTGCGATTTCGTCGCTCAGTCCCTGCCCTCGCTCCATATGCACGTCAAACGAAAGCACACCAAAGACTTTGAGTACGTCTGCCTGGCGTGCGGTTACTACGCTGTGACGAGCAGGGAGATGTGGCGCCACGTCAACACGGAGAAGCACAAGCAAGAAAGCCAGCGGTACCTGGAGCGAAATGCCGACAAAGGGAAAAAAGCTGTGGCGCTCGCCTCAAACGCCAGGGAGGCCGAGGTCGAGGCTGTGGAAGCGAGCGCCGACGACGGGTGTGAACCTGCTGCCGATCAGGCCGAGGAGAAACAGACGGAACCTGAACCGTCTGTCGCAGAAAACCAAGAGGAAAGTCCCAAAGCCTCACCAGGCGGTGCTGCGGCCGATCCAGTGGAGGCCGAACCCCAGCAGGCCCCGGCAGAGCCTCAGCCTGCACAGGGGGAAGGAGACGAGCAGGCGGTGGACGAAGGCGGCAAGGTCGAGGTGATCGTCCCAGACGCCAGCGACGACGGCGTCCAGCCTGACACCCAAATGTCCAGAGCCGTCCCTTTTGACGACTGCATCATATCCATGAAGGCGTACGTTGAGCAGGAGAACCTGCTGCAGGAGAGCCTGGCCCTCGAAGGAGAGGCGGCCGCAAAGTGCCTCGCCGGCGGCGCCCCGGTGCCCCCCAAGTCGTCCTTTGTGAAGAAGCTGAAAAGGCAGAAGGCGAAGGGCCGGGACGACGGCAAGCGGGGCGGCTCACGCATCCGCTGCGAGGACTGCGGCTTCATGGCCGACGGCATGAGCGGCCTCAGTGTGCACATCTCCATGAAGCACCCGTCCAAGGAGAAGCACTTCCACTGCCTGGTGTGCGGCAAGTCCTTCTACACGGTGAGCAACCTGCACCAGCACCTGACGAGCGCCGCCCACCTGCGCAACGAGCAGAACAGCATGGAGGAGCTGCCCGGCGGCGGCGCCGCCTTCAAGTGCGTCAAGTGCACGGACCGCTTCGAGACGGAGCAGGAGCTCTTCACGCACATCAAGGAGAAGCACGAGGAGCTCCTGCGGGAGGTCAACAAGTACGTGCTGGAGGACACGGAGCAGATTAACCGCGAGCGCGAGGAGAACCAGGGCTGCGTGTGCAAGTACTGTGGCAAGGTGTGCAAGAGCAGCAACTCCATGGCCTTCCTGGCGCACGTCCGCACGCACACAGGTACGTACCCCTCTGCCGAGCACGCAAGCCGCTTCGTGGGTGACATCTGGTGGTCGCATCTGGAATTAACCCTTTAACTGCTGCATTTTATTTGTTAACAGTAAAATATGCAGCGATTGATATTTTTTTGTCATTGATTGATCGGATTAATTTGATTCTATTAAAAAGTTATTTGAATAGGAATAGAAAATATTTATTTAGAAATAACAGCAAAAATAACAGCATATCCTTTTCAAATGGAACCAGTATTTTGTTGCTGTGAAATAATGGAAATGAAAGTTCTATGGAGGAAAATGAATATTTATATTTAATTTGAATCAGGTCATTGATTCATTGTTTCAACTCTAAATTGATGATTAGCAGTAACGCAAGTAAAAAAAAAAAAAAAAAAATGCAAACAAAATATTTTTTCACAGTTTTGTTTCCTTTTCTTAAAGGGTTCTTGTAAAAGTTCCAGATACTGCCACCTAGGTGTGTAAACGGGTCACGTTCCAGTGATTAATCACTAAAGAGTAATTATTAAAGAGGTAGAGAAATGTTTTGCAAAGCCACTTAGCCATTATACCCAAGGTTTTATCTACCAAAGTATCAAATAGGAAGATGTAGCCTCTTTAGCTAACGTTAAGGCCACTATCTACTGCGGCCAGGTAATAGCTGGTCCTACCTAGGTGAGGGTGAAGACGGATTGAGCCTCAGACCGAACGGGAGAGACGCTAATGGAGCCCCAGATTGGGATTCCCAGAACAACGCTTGGTCAGAGACGTGCGCGACTCATAATTGATGTGTCCATTACCAAGACTCAGTTGTAATTATAGTCAATAAGTCTCTGTAAACGTGTTAAAGCTTAGGCTAAAAGCATTGGAGGTCCAAAGAGAGGTGGGCTAATAATTTAAAATAATCAATGCCGACGTATTCAAAGCCTTTAATTTCCCTTGTGTCTGTACGTCGGTGTTTGTGCGCAAGTGTGTGAGCGATCCGACGGCAAGCCAACGTGTGTATGTGTCAGCCTTCATGGCAAGCTGATTATGCTCAATCCATTAAGATTTATCTTGTCATTTATAATGCAAAGCTGGGCGGCGTTTGGCCTGGCCTTCAGCTAGGAAGCGCCGGGCAGGTTAAGAACATAGGGCGCTCCATTACTTTTCCCTGACCATGTGTATTAATTGCTCTTAAAATCAACTTAATGCAGGAACAAGATGTGAGGGCGCCATCAATAAATGCCCTTCTCTGCCTTCTTGAATTCACCCCGCTTTCTGCCGAAACTTTAATGGCTCTTAAATTGAAGTCCATGCTCTGCGCTTACACTGTGTGGAAGCATGATTTGCCACTGTGTGTGTGTGTGTGTGTGTGTGTGTGTGTGTGTGTGTGTGTGTGTGTGGGGAGGGGGGGAGGGAGGGAGAGTTACTTGAAACACAATTGTTTCCCCATTCTTATTTAGAGGTCCCATATTACACCCATTTTCTGACTTTTTCATGTTTTATCCGAGCCTTGCGTAATTAAACATCCAAAGGCCTCCCCTCAGAAAGCAGCATTGTTAGCCCTCTGTTTATGGCCTCCTGTAAAAATGATGAATGAATCCATCGCCTTTCTTCGCCTCCAACATAGAGCGGTGGTTGGCTGCTGGGGCGTCTCAGAGTGTAGAATGACCACCTGGGGGAGAGGCATCAGTTGGCCCCTGTGATGTCACAAAGGGCAGCCTTCCAAAATGATGTTTTTAACCCTTATCCTAACCCTAAGGCAGTTTTTCATTATACAGATGATCTTTCACATTAGCCGGGTAACATATTGTAGAAAATCTTAAGATCACGCTTCCTCACACTGTTCAGTCAACGTACTTAAAACAGTGATGTGATCCCCCCCATCCCTCCCCCACCTAGTGCCGACACAAGGCCGTAAACGGAGGGGACCAAATGCGCGGCGGCAATTAAAATGTCCAGATACGTTGATAGTTGTTAAGAGTAGCGGCCAGCGCCTTGACCAAGACGGAGGACTCATTTCACAAAATGATTCCTCCCATCCAGCACGCCACTCACCCCATGTGACCATAGTCAGGTTGCTTAAATCAGAAAGCTTAAAGCTGTCTAAATTGGAGGTTAAAATCCCGATGATATATGATGAGCCAGCACTTTCTTATTAACGGTTAGTCGATACGTATTCATAATTCTACCCGGTGCCATAATTCTTGAGTTTTGAGGTCACTTACTTAGTGTTACTTAAGAAAATGAAATCTGCGACACCGAGGTCCCGACAGATAGCTTCAAGTCAAGGGCACACGAGCAGGTTTCCACTGACGAATACTGTTTTTAAAAAAAATATATATATATTTTACCCCCTGTTTTATTTTTCTGTTTATTTTGAGTTATGTTCCTGCTTATGAAATTACTTAGTCCACTTTTGTTTATGTTGTTCCGTCTAGTTGGGAGCCCCTAATTCTCCTCATTTTGACAACATATGCCAGTTGTTGTTATTGCTTAGTTCCCTCATTACCGTGAATTATTCACCTTTTATATAGCGGTCATTTATTCAGGGAGTTTGTTTGTGGGGCCGCAGTTAACGCGGTGGGGGTCTGCCAGTTTCTGGGCTGGGAGCACGTCCAGATCCTTTTAATTAAGACCTAGTTTTTAGTCACTTGATTAATCAGTGAAATCAGCAGTCGGTAGTGGGAGGCTGCACACAGATTTGTCAATTTGTCCCTTAAAGGAACATGCTTGTGTTTTGCCAAATGAGGGTACAGCTGGAATTTGCATTTTGAGGCAAATTGGTCACTTTTTCACCGGAGTGAGCTGTCTGACCTCGGAGAAAGCCTTAAAATAATGGACGCGCGCGGCGTGAAAGCGCCTTAAAGTACGAGACGCAGTGCTTGTCCGCGCAAACAAGGAAGTTTAAGCGCATGCCTTCCACTGCTCTGCCTTATTATGGAGTTTATAAAAGATCTCGACTCTGGCTCGTTTACTTGATGTATTCTTGAAAAGTTTTTCTCAAAAAAAAAAATGAAATCTGGACTTCATGGCGTTCATGTTTTAGCCACTTGCGTGAGGTAAATTAGAGATGCAAAGAAAGAAAAATCATTCTGAGAAAGGAGTTTGTTCTACAGCGTTGTGATTGCTCACCATTGAACTAAAAATGGATATGTTCACAAATACACATGTGAGGGCCAGAATGGTATAACATAAAAACATAACATAATAACATAGTCACATTTCTATCAATTTTGGTGGGATGTAGGCCTCAAATTTCACAAATTGTATTAAATTACATATGTTTTTTTTCTTCAGCTTTTGTATTCAAAGCTAAAAGTCAGAACTTCTACGGCTCATAATTTCACTTATTTTTTTATGTTGCATTGATACCTATAAAATTGCAGTGGAGTGCACTTCAGTGAGTGTAAAATCATCCTTTTATAATTAACTGAAACTTCTCATGAATGCCTTCACCAGTTGTATTTATGGGTGAAAAAAATGAATTTGTTTCTTTATTTACAGCCCCAACGTTCCACTGATCCACGTTTTCAGAAAAACACGCAATTGAGAAAATATGTTTAAAAAACAACAACATCGACAACAAAGTTTTGGATGTCTGACCTCATGGCAGATGCTTTAGTCACAGATGCATTGTTGGGATGAAATATTTGCTGTGTCTTTGCAGTCTGATCCTTTTCAGCACTTTTTAGTAAATGATACGGTTGAAATATTTTAGACGCAGGCCGGGAGAAAGAAACCAAATCATGCATTTTTTTTTTTATTTGAAATCATCAGCGTTTCCTTTCCTCAAAACCATGTGTGGCTCATTCTCGTGCGTGCACACGCATGCACGCACGCACGCACGCGCCCGTCCACGTGCACAGTGAGACATGGCACGAGGAGCGCTCCTCCTCCTCCTCTCAGGAAATGAATTAGTCATTCCCCCCAGTCTCATCTGGAATGTGAGGGAGCCACATCGCCCCTGTGTGGATGGCAATATTAATTTAACATGACACCGCATTGATGGTCAATTTCAGTTTCACCGAGGCTGTTTAAGTGGAGTGGTGGAGTATTAATGTGAGAAGATGTGAGAACTGAGGGACGTTACATCTCTCTCCTCTCTGCCATGTCTCATCCGCAGCCAGCCATCTGGACAAATCAGCCCCGCCCACGGCACACACGCACACACACACACACACACACACACACACACACACACACACACACACACACACACACACACACACCCACACCCACACACACACGCTAAAGTTGAGGTGAGAATCAGGCTTGTGTGTGTGTGTGTGTGTGTGTGTGTGTGTGTGTGTGTGTGTGTGTGTGTGTGTGTGTGTGTGTGTGTGTGTGTGTGTGAATGGAGAAGACTAATGGTGTCTCCTTCTGCTTGTCCATGGGGTGACTGTGTCTCGTGAATGCAATGTGTTTATCTGTATGCATGTGCACAGGTGTGAGCCGAGGTTCTCCGTCTCGATGTATCTGCTGCGCACGTCAAAGGTGCCACCGGCCGCCCGCACGTCTGCCTTTACCTTTCCCCCCCAGTGTTGATTGTGTTGTGTGATCAACTCGTGCGAAACAGCTCTGCACTTTTAGGTGTGACAGCGGCAACGTATTGGCGCTTTATGATGCGTCCCCCCCCCCCCTCCGCCTTTTCTTTGTTTTTCCTCGGCCAGTGTTTCTCCTTCCCCTTCTGCTCCTGCTGCTGCTACGGCCGCTCCGAAGGGACGTTCGAAATGAAGAGGCCCGGCTTCGGCGCTGCCCATGCGTGGGACCCCCCCACCTCCCTGCCCCCAACACCCGTGTTTATGGGCCTTGTTAGCGCAGGCTTGCCTTTCAATCTTCGTTACCGCCTCAAAATTCGATGTGTCGTACTCGCAGCTCACAGCAAGTGAACCGTGCATGAACGAATTAGCAATCTACACAAAGTGCTTAATCAAATCAGCAGCTGCCCCCGGAATAAATATTGCAGGACGTCTTGGGATGTTGGTTGGCGGCGCAGAGGAGAGGGCGAGGGTCTTTGCTCAGAGAGGCGTGTGCAGGCGGATCCTGCATCTCGCAACCAGACAGTCGCTCTGTGCGACTCCGGCTCATGCCGCCCCGGACGCAAACATCCACTTCCAGTTTCACCCAATGCTCATCCCGATTGTTGAAGATGCACCCCATGGCTGGAGTGAATGCACGGGGATCTGCTTACCACTGCCACTTTTTGAAATACTGTGTAAAATGACTATTTGTGACATGAATATTAAAGTTTAGTTAAATTGGCAAAACCTTAATCAAAAGAAAGCAATCCATTGAACAATTAATCGATGATCGATTAATTGTCGATTAAGAAATTAGTCGCAATTAATTGAACATTTTTTACATGGGTAGTTATATCATATCATATCATTACAACAGTGTAGTGGCAGGAAAGAGTAAATCACCTATAGATACTGTGATGGTCATAATATACCTAGAACAAGTTACTTTTTAACAACTTTTTTTTTTTTTTAAAGTTGAAATGTGACCCATTAGAAGTCAACTTAAAGTCAGAGGATCAATGTTTAGGGTGTTTTTACTGTTCTCTAATGTAAAAATGATTCACAATGGACCCTCAACATTATTTAAGGGTTAAATAATGTGTCCCTTACACATTTTTTGTTGTGAAACTTATGTTCTCAGGAAAAACTCTTATCAATTAATCGTTACTCGATCGAGAAGGTCAATCAATCAATGATTAATGAATTATTCAATCATTTGGATCCCTAATAATAGCACATAAAATGATGCGTGAAAATGCATCCCATACACATAGGTTTCATTAAAAGCATTCCCTTATCTGAAGGATGACCTTAGTTAAGGGAAAGTGGGCTAATGGTGATTACAAGACATAAGTGATGCATGCAAATATCAGAAATGTCGACTATTAACGTATTGTTTAGGGAATAAGTCGGTCTCGCCGCCTGCGGGTAAAGAGTCGGGACAAATGTTGTGACTTTAAAGAGAGCGAATTCCATTCAACCTCCAGCAGCGAGCGAACAGTGAGCGAAAAGTGGTGAAACGCAACAGTGTTATGATTATGAGAACAAGTGATTTTTAATTATGCCGCCGCGCAGTGATTGAGCCGGGTCTGTCTGATTCCGTTCTATCAAGGCGGGCTGTGTCTCCGCCGCCGCGTACGTGCCAGACGCAGGCGGCGGAGGATTGAGCCCTCGCAGCTCCGCTCTTAACTGACTGATTGCCATCGGAGGCTCCGACACTCTCTCACCCGCCGTAGCCGCCCTCCGGACTTATTAATGACAATAATTAGGGAGAAACCTCCCCATGACGCCCGCCAGAGTGATTAGCGCTTTAATGATGGAACGGGAGGTAGCGAGCGCACACGGAATTGATTTACGTATTTGCCCTGACCTTTGGAATCCAATTTACGCATCCGCAGGCAAAGGAAGAGTCGGCGAGAGATGAAGGGGAGTGACAAGGATGGATAGAGAGTGAGGGAAGGAGCACTTGAAGTGTGACTGTAGTTTTTCACGGGCGATGCAGGAAAGGCAGCGCTGACGTCGTTTCGCCGGCTGGAGCCTTAAACATAGAGCGGATAACGTCGCAAATTCCTGACAATGAGAAACGATCGGCGGCGCAAAATCGAATCCCCGCATCGCGTTCATTCACACATGTTTTATTTAAATCGCAGCGTCTTTTTCTTACATAAGTGTTGTAGTACCTGAGATTGGTCCAGGTCTTGAGACCGGTCTCAAGGCAGGACTCTGAGGCATTTTTACCCGGTCTCTTGCCTGGGTATCGGACTGGGCGAACTCTGGGTTTTTGGATCGAGACCAATTTGAGACTCAGCCAACACTGCAATGACACGATAATAACAGAAAGGATTCCAGCTGCTTCCTCGTTTCGCTCTGTTTGTGACACCCAGAGTGACAAGCCCCCTTATTTCAAGTTAATGTTTTTTTGATTTTATGAGGCCAAGTAGTTTTTTTTGGAAAATGGTACGGTGTAGCTGGAAAAATGTTGCTGTTCCATTGATGCAGAAGCAAACTTGAATTGGAAAAAAAAAGACACTGGTCATCTGTTCGGTTTTGTTGTTATTTTTCTTTGATATATACAGTCTTGGTCTTGTCTCGATCTCGACGCTCTCTGGTCTCGGCCTTGACTACAATGCTACCTCCCTCACCCCCGCTGACACACGCTGCACTCTTGCTGATGAACTCTCCTTCCACTTTGCCTTGCAGGCTCCAAACCCTTCATATGCAAGATCTGCAACTTCGCCACCGCTCAGCTGGGAGACGCCAGGAACCACGTGAAGAGGCACCTCGGCATGAGGGAGTACAAGTGCCACATCTGCGGGTGAGTTTTCCCATTCTTGAGCTGCCGGTTAAAGGTCACTGAAAGTACAGAAGAGAGTAAAATTGATTTTGTTCCGGAGTGAAATCCTCAACCGCAGTGTGCAGGGCCTGGCTGGAGGCGGTACAATCCTCCAGACACGTTAGCCAGTGCCAGCTGCTGAGTCTTCTGACATCCACACATTAGTGGCAGAAGACTGGACATAAACACTGACAAACCAGAGCAAGCAGGTCAATAAATTATTTGAGGGGTAGATTAAGTCTTTCCCCTCCACAGTCCAAAAACTGTCTGTACTATCTGAAAAAAAAAAAAAAAATTATATATATGTATATATGTATATATATATATATATATATATATATATATATATATATATATATATATATATATATATATATATATATAAATATATAAGAAAATCACTTATCGCTGGTCCGTTCAGTGTTGCATACTTCCTTTACCGCAGATAAATGCCCTTAACTATATGTGTAAATACTACGTATGTCCAAAGATCACTCAGTCCTTCCATCTTACATTTAACCTTCCAATATAATGAAAGTACTTCAAGAGAAGCAATTGCTTGGATACAGAAGGATTTTTGTACAGCGTCATTACTTCTCTCATCCAACAACACAACGATAGTCGTGTGACACCCACCGCCCTGCATTTGGGTTTCTTGTCTCTTTGCAATTTTGCTTTGTTTCTGTTCCGGAAAAAACGCTCCATTCTAAAATTAAAGCATAACAATTATAATTTTATTTTTTCTTATTTATTAAATAATAAACCTTTCTTAATTAGTCTTGTTTTTATTGGTGTCAAACTGATAAAATTAACCAGCTGACACTTGAATATTATTTTGATAAGATCACTAGTTGCTGCCTCAGTACGGAAGCCCTTAAGGCGCTTCGCTAAATGGTAATTTGAAGTTCAGTTTGAATTTGAAATTCAAATGGAATTCATCGCAAGAATTTTATTTTAGGAAAACAAAATTGAATTGGTTTTTAATTTCCCCATACTGTATGATAAAGCCTCAAACCACATTAAAATTAAATTTGAAATTTGTTTTCAAAGACCATCTATGTGCTGAAGACCATTCTGGCAGAGAAAATCCCAAATCCACCCAAATGAAAAATGCACTTTTCATTTTTGAGGGAAATGTGGCACTAATTTTTGCAGGGCTTGACCTGTGTGTGTGTGTGTGTGTGTGTGTGTGTGTGTGTGTGTGTGTGTGTGTGTGTGTGTGTGTGTGTGTGTGTGTGTGTGTGTGTGTGTGTGTGTGTGTGTGTGTGTGTGTGTGTAATCTCACATCTGGCACTAAAAATGATACATGGGAATTAAAAAGATTCCCCCTTTTATCAATACAGCACTTGTTAAAAGCTAGTAGAGTTGTGTGTTGATTTCAAATTCACTTTATCAAATGAAGGGAAATAGTAATGGGCTGTCTGCCATGATGCTGGAACGTTTGACTTCCTCCTCAGGTGCCACAACACTAAAGGCCGCTGTGTAATTGGGCTCTAATTATCTTGCAGACTGCTTTAAACTGCATTTGTCTCGAGCTAATTCATAATTTATTGCCGTTTAACCCCGCCCACATGAGCAGCAATAGGAATCCTAATTGCATACAGAATTAAAAAAAAAATAAAAAAAAATAATGGAGGTGACCACTAAATGAGCAAGTCATCTATATACTGACAAAGACTATTTGTCTTTTGAGTCTTGGCCAATTAAACCTTGACTTCAGTAGGGCAGGTCTATTGTTTTGTTTTTGTTTTTGTTTTTTGCTTTTTACATTGAATAAAGCTAAGTTACAAGTTAAATCTGAGCTTTAAAAGACACATTAAATGGAATTCTAAAGAGACTGTAACTTATTAAAGAAAACCCATTTGGATTTCATAGCCACTGGATAGTGATACAGTGCTTTTAATTGTTAATTAATGAAAGCATGCAATAAACTGAGAAGAAGAGAAAAACAACAGGTAATGCATATTGCATGGCTTTTCTCGTTTCAGCTGTACAAATAGTTTTTTGCTTTTTTTTTTTTTTTTTTTTTTTTAAGGCAAACCCAAGCCTATAAATACCCAATTGTGCACGCCTGCAGTCATTTCCCCTCCACCTTGTACCCCCTGCGCGTGGACCATATGTTGCGTGCAGCTCACTCTGCTCCTGTGGTAGACCTTCCCCACCGCCTTGCCATGTACCAATGGACGTGTTTGGCTGTTAAACATGCAGCCGGGGAATAGAGTAAATTGTGGGATCTCCAGCGTCGTGCCATCGAGCTTCCGCGGACTAAGATGAAGACATATGCGGAGTTATTAGTATCTCCCTCTGTGTAATTCCGTGCAAAAGCGGTCCATTTAGTTTCGTTCGCCCGGGCTGATCGTGTTCCCTTTTCCCGGAGTTGAGCGGAGCGAACGTGTTTATTTGCTCCCGCTGATGTTCGCAAACATATTACAGCGGGAGCAAACAAGCCTTGGTTTAAGCACAGCTTCTCCTTTAATGAGAGGAGAGGCTCATGTTTCACGAGGCCCCTCAGCTGAAAACCCTCTTCTCCCAAGTGCTGAAAATGTGTCGTGCAATTTGACCAAGCGTTTGATTGTACACACACACATGTATGTATGTGTGTGTGTATGTATATATATATATATATATATATATGTATTTATATATATATATATATATATATATATATATATATATATATATTTAAACACACCAAGAAGTTCTCCAATGTGCCTTTAAATAGGGAGCACTAAATGCAGCGCCCAGGTTTCACAAATCATGTGGACGGAGGAGCCGCGTGCTGCCAGTGCCAGCCGCCGGTGACAAATCGGCTCGCCGTGTGCTTTCAGTGCTGACTGATCACCGGGCCGTCCCTCCTCTTGACTAAAGAGCAGCAAACACAAAGAAACCCCCCGGAAACATCTTCATTAAGGCCAAAGCCATACATATATATATGTTCTTTTTTGCACCCGATGATGCTTTCTAATCCAAAACTGAAGCTCGTTACTAAAGGATGATCGTAGTTAAGGGGAAATGCGGAAATGGTGATTACAGCTTCATGTTCCGCTTCTCCCCATGGAACATTTTTTGCATTCTTATTTATTTTTTTTTTTTTCAGAATCACTGTTTAAAAATAGACTCTTGTCCTTTACATTTTTCAGCTCTTTATGTTGGTGATTGATTTTACAACAACTACAAAGGCTACAAAAGCCTTCAATCTTTGAAAGAACAAAACTCACTTATGCTACCTGTATTACTGTATAAATGTACCGTATATAGCATATATTTAATAATCTGGCCGTGATTTTTCCCCCTTGTACAAATATTTCACCCCATTGCTATGAAAATACTGATTTTCAACTGTAAATTTTATACATTTCTTTTTGTTGCAGAACTAGTTTCATGGCTACATTGATGTTAGACACAAACCTCAGTCAATCCTGTTGTGTGTCAGAAATAAAAAAAGAAACAAATCACAATTTCTTACCAGCTTTAAGCAGCGACTCTCCCCCATCTCCAACACGATTCTTGTTGCAGGCTGTACTCATCAGATCGGTACCTCACTCTGTTCTCCGTTGCCATTTCACACAGCCAGAGCAGACGAGGAGATTAAATCAATCACACTTCTTACCGACAAGTACGGCTTTTATTTTTTGTTGTTTCGGCTGCCGGCATCGATCGCCGCGCCCCTGTGAAACTTCGAGACACCGACATTGCCCCCCCCCCCCCCGACTCTGTGGATGCGCGTAGATGGATGCGGTGCAGCTTGGCCGCCCGCTTCATTTTACCTACAGCTCATGGCCGCTGATCTCTTGGACGAGGCAGGAGAGGAGGAGAGGCCCGTTGAAAGTTAAAGATCATATTGTTGTGGCATTTAATTAACAAATGCAAATGCGAGGCCAGGACGGGATTGGAACCCTTGACCAAGCTGCCAATCAAACCCTGAGAGGACGGGTTAGCGCCTCGCCCGCCGTCACCAAAACTCTATAGGCTTTCTGTCTTCCCCCTGAACGTTCGGTCCGCCTCGTCGAGACATCTGTTTGTCTGCGCTCATACCGATCTGTGTGCCTTTGTGCGCATTTCCATTCCAAAAGCAGCCGGATGCGCTTTAATTTCCCCGTTAAGAACTCTCCGTAAAAGAAAACAAACAACAGCAACCAAGAAAAAAAAAAAAGAAGAAAAAATGCAATTTGTTCTTTGCATGCGAGACAAGTTGCTCATATTTAATTGGTTTTAAAAAAATCTCGCGGCGAGTGAGGCGGCGGATTCTTGTTTGCTCTCGGCATGTTTTGTCCACAGTGGGGCTTGGCCACTTAATGAGGCTCCTTTTCCTCTCCTCCATCATCCAGCAGAAAGGGCCTGGATTCAGCATTTCCGCCCTCTCGCTTTCCCCTCGTCCTCCCCAAAGATGCGGCGGACATCGAGTGCTGTTGTAGGTGTTAAATTATGCATAAACAGTGTAAATGCTTTGAGGCATTGGTTTAATATCTCAGGCCGGGCCTAGCAAAGTATTAACACTATCATGGACATTGATTGTCCTCTGGTGGACTAGCGCTTTTATGATTATGGGTCATAAGTTGCCCATATTCGGGTGACACCTCCGGAATGTGAGCAAAAACTTGAAACCGTTGCGGCCGCACGCGACATACACACACACACACACACACACACACACACACACACACACACACACACACACACACGCAAAGAAAAAAGTTTGCAACGCGCCAAAGTTGGCCCTCTGCGCGGAGAAGCTCGCCTTGTTTTCATCCCTCGCCCTCTTTTTTTTCCCCCCGTCTCCCTTCTCATGACTTAGTGTTGGAGGGAGTATATTTAGTCATGGTTTCATGTTGGGCCGTTGCGTGTGTGATGTGACTGTTAACAGGATGGGGCTGGCTCATGTCAGGGTTTTTATGTCCCCCCCCTGTCTTGCGAGATTGTCTGGCCTGTTCCCAGAATAGCCCATCAGTTCCGCCCTGCGTGGCTCATCCGCTGTAATGTGCCTTAATGCCCGGGCCCGTATGAGTAGTGTGAGGCCTGGCAGTGACAGTGGAGGAGCATCTTAGCTCGCTGCTTATCCAGAGAAAGCCGTCACTTAACTCAGCCCCTCTATTGTCTGTCCACACCCCTCTCCTTCTCCCCTGACGTGATTCTCTATAATCCTCCAACAGATTCTGGTTAGAACTCCCTGAGAACTATTTTTATGTTTTTTTTTCTCTTCTTCTCTCTCCCTCCACCCTCCTTCCACTCCCATTTAAACATTAATGGTTGTTGCAGATGAAGAGAGGGATCCCTGCGAGGATGATTATAATGTCACTCCGCTGATCTCCCGCCGCCCCGAAATAATTGTACATCATCGCTTCATAACGTGTCACGGGGACACGTTGGTGGCGTGCAATTAAAACCGCGGAATATAATACACCAAATTACTGCCTGTCAGCCTCGCGAACAACACACTCGGTATTTGAGTTACACTTAATCATCATGTACATTAGCGATTTCACTAAGATCCTCTACCGCCGCCCGCCCCCACCGCCACCCCCCCACCCCCCTTTTTGGCTCACACCGCAAGGGCGTGAAACCGCGCCGCTCCTGGCTGGAGCTGAGGGATTGTGTGCGCCGAAGACAACGGCTCTACGGCGGCGGCGGTGGCGCTTGAGTCGGAGTCGGGCCGTCGCGAAAGCTCATTATGTCCTAAATGATTTAGTCGCGCACGTGACTGAAAAGTGTCGCGCCATGTGTTGGCAGGGCCAGAAAGGCGGAATTGTGAATTCATTATCGCACAACAGATGCAGACGCTGAATATTTTCTTCCAAGACAATTTGGACGCGGAAAGCCGTGTGTGTTTACATACATCAGAAAGGCTTTCATGAGCGTCGCTGCAGGCCTGTATAGAAAATATAAAAAGAAACATCACCATGGCATGGCAACCTTCCCTGTTCCTTTATTAAAAAAAATAAATAAAATGCTTTGGCTTGCCAAAGTTATCTTAACACTATGGTTGTTGCATAAGATGCTTTCATAAACATCCATATGCGTGTTAGAAAAAACAAACAATGTAAAGTGTGTGTGTGTGTGTGTGTGTGTGTGTGTGTTTGTAGAAATCCACGTGGACCTTGCTTGGTTTTCTTTATCTGATGTATTACTTTCCCTTTGACAAAAGGGCCTGTGCATTTATGGCCGCATGGATTTTCGTATCGTTGTGTGCAGCTCCGCATGCTGAGCCTTGGGCGCTTTGTCAGAGCTCGGGTTCCTCGTCAGTCAGCGTCGTCCGCCTCCCCGCAAAAATAAACACATATGGCTCTGATGCATTTAACTAAATTTAGGGTGCCATTATCAGAAATGAAATAAGTAACGCTAAAGGTCATTTGGAAAATAATGCAGATAGGCGAGTCTGGAAAGGTTAAGTACGGGACGGGGATGTTCTGATGATAACGAGGGTCTGCGTATGGCTCCAAGAGCTCAGCATCCTGGTTTGACTCGGCACTCCGCGATCGCTCTTTATGACCGAGACAGCTTTACAGCCCGTTACCCTCCATAACACGATAAAGCACAGCATAATGGATTGGATGTGTTTAGTAGCCTTGGGCTGATGTTTGTAAAATTAATGTTTTTTGCAATAGAAACACTAGCGCGCGGGCACACATGCACACACACGAAAAAAAGGCAAGAGAGGCAAAAGAGAGAAGAGAAAGAAATCAACTCTCGACAGCATCGATGTATCAGTATAAATCCACCAGTGTACAGTTTTACACTTTTTATACTTGTTTTGGAGCCGGGGTGTCAGACTTTATTTCCTCACAAGTGACGCGTCCTGGAAGATTTGTCTGTGCTGCAGATATGACAACAGACATATGGCTTCATCAGTCAAGTTCGCGTCCCGAGCCCTGCACTCAGCAAGAAGACAATAAACGCTGCTCCAAATTACAAAGTGCAATTACTTGGGGGAGATGGAGTCTGTTTGCTCGGTGGGTCTCGTCTCCGCAAAGAAGAGGTTTTTGAAGAGTTTGAGCAGAATCCCACTCAGCATCTCTGCGAAATACTAACATGGAAGTCTGGGTCAGCAAATAAGTCCAATTAGGGTTTTAATAACAACGTGGTATCAGTGGGCGCCTGAACAGGGGTCCTGGGGCTTCATAATCATGAGTATTTTGCTTTTAATCAGAGACAAACAAAACAAACATGAGGCACAGACAGTAAATGGCAAGATCAGTATTTAATCCGGGGAGCCAACGCAGCACATCGGCTTTTGATAGTAAGTTGTGCCACTCTTGAGGAAGGGTCTGAGCTAATTTGTTAAAACACAACTGTTCTTGTCCTCTCAGCGTTTCTCAGGCTTTGTTTTTATTAAACGTCTGCTTGCAGCATCCTAATACTAAGGAGCAGCAGAGGCACTAGCAAGGAAGTGATAAGTGTGACTCGGTTCTGCAGTTGTTGTAGTTGACTTGAGTGATGCTCCCACTGTACAATCTGGACTAGTTACAGTATCTGGAACAACAATGTTGCTGATGCAACCTGATAGTCATTTGTTGAAAACACTGGCTAGTGACATCTTTCCAAAGAACAGCTCACCCAGAAGTGAAATTTACCCAGTTATTCTTCACCACTATGCCAATGGCAGCTCTTATGACATTTTGTAGTTTAATCATTCTTGCGCTTCGGACAGGGGAAGTACAGTGAAAGCTGATGATGTCTCAATACTGCTCGTCATCAAATTCCTTCAAAAATTCAACTGTACCAACATGCTTTTAGCCGAAAAGGTCATTGTAGGACACCACCACGGACTGCCATTGTAGTGGCACTGGCTTGAATTCTTCCATCTGGAACTGTTTGGTGGCTGACAAAAAGTCACCACAGCCTCCAATTACCTAATGGCGAGTAGTGCATGAATACATTCAAATTTTGACGTAATTATGCCTTGAAATTGGCTTAAAATCTGGGATTCATCAACGCGATACATTGACGGATTCACTATCTGGGCAGAAGACCTAACAGCAGGTTTTTTTTTCCCCAAGGCTTGCACCCCTCCCCCAACCCCACACAAGAACCACGGTCCTTCTGTTGGAAGTGCTTCAAAAATTGCCGCTGAACAATTCATCCTTTTTAAGGACAGTTATGTTCTCGGTATATTGTATGTGCAAAAATAACTGGAGGAAGTTAATGAGTGATTAACAGCAGCAATTAAGAGATGAAGATGAAGGCAGATGAAAAAAGGGTGTGTAATTAAAATATCAGTCCTCTCATTGTCAGGAGTGCGGGTGTCATCCATTGTGCACTTATTAAAAAGCCCGGGTGGAGGGGAAGGAGCAAATGGTGCTTAATTCCAGCAGCACAAAGTGTCTGGGTAATCTGCCCGTGGATGGAGCTGGGGGAAAAAAAAGGGGGCCGTAACTCATGTTAAAGTGTTGGGGCCGTGTCATTGCAGGTTCACAGTCATGCATTTCCGTGTTGACACCCATCGGGGCAGGGGATATTTGGCAGTCAGGAGTAATTTAACTTAATTAATGGGATGCATATTTGATGGAGGAATAAAATATCCCGGCTCAGCAAAGTGGAAAAGGGGAAAGATTTAGTGGGAGTTAAAGGTGGAGGGGAGAGTAATTTGTGCGCTCAGTTACTGGCTGCTTGAGAGACAGAGAAGGAGAGGAGGGAAGGAAGGAGTGAGGGAGGAGGAGAGGGAAGGCAGGCCGAGGGGAGGGATGAGAGATGGATGGTTGACACAAAGCGGGGCTGATGTGCGGAGGGGAATGGGCTGTCCCTCCATTGAAAGGGCCATCAGACTGACAACGCTTGATTTAATTGATACCCCGGCCGAGTCCTTCGCCGCCGCAAACAGACACATTACGCTGGTTTGCAAACTTGTAGCCGAGCTCCCGGGCTGCCAAAGGCCTCCTTAATATTCATGAGGGGGCTTTTAAGGATGTTCGGCAAAAAGTCTCATCCCTCCGCCGCCACCGCCGCTTCTGCTTCTCAACGCGCCTTCACGGGCCACCCCGACTTCCGCACTCTGCGGCAGACGACGACGCAGCACGCTGGCCTCTCTCCCCGGCGAACCCGCGGACCCGACGGAAAGCTGTCACGCCGCTCTTAATCTCCCCTGGCACTTTTTAATTGACTTCCTGTAGGCGTCGATTATTTTCACGGCGAGCCTGCCGCCGAGATGTTTGATACTGTCCCGGAGACTGGCATCTGGGACGCTTTGCCTCTCACCGAGGATGACGCCGCCCCGCCCAGCCGTCCCCGGCCCCCCCGCCATGGCCGGGCTTATTGGGGAAGCGGGGGGGGGAGAGGAAAAATGCAATCAGTCATTGCCATCGTCATAATTGAGCTGATGTACCTGCTGCGAGTGCCGGGGAAACGTTGGCTTTGCTCGGGAACGGGAGGCTCTTTGTGTCTGACTGACGCTGTTAGTGGCATTAGACTGATGCATGGGGCAGGTACTGGCCTCCAGTTAAAGACTGGACGGCAGCCAGCGCGTGCCATCCAACTCATATTGTGGAGGTCGCGCGCCGGTCGTTGGATTAAAAATGGCATTTTAGCGCGCGCTGCTTTTCACAATGCGATATTCAAGTGTAATGCGGCAGTTTGATCAGATTCAGAAGATTCCGTGCATTTCGTCCACGAGAAGAAGAAGAAGAAGAAGAAGTCAGGCCAGGTCAGGTGGATGTGTACAGTCCAGTTTTACACATGGGATGTGCTTGATCTTTACAAGCTAATAACCTCAGTGGCTGAATAACTGCCATAGATGGGAGGTGGGAGATTATTATGAGAGGTTCCGATTACAAAGGCAGTATATAAAGCAGTTGTAAAACTGTAATGTGTTCCAACACAACAGGGTCCATTGTCTCAACGTCGTGTCTCCATAGCTGTAATGAAGATCTCAAGAAAAAAAAAAAAAAGATGAACACTCACACTGTGTCTTTGTAAGTTTTTTTTTTTATGGGTATTTTGGCCTTAAAAAGCAGTGACATATCAAGTTATGGAACGCTGGCACGCGCCGTCGACTGTCTGTGGCACGGGTCCATAAAAACATTGTTAGCGAACAAGTCTTGTCACATCCATCTGCACGCCCAATCCCGCTCGCACTTTTGTGTCTTACATGCGGTTTGGCCCACACGCGCTCCTAGCAGAAAGACTCGCAAGCACACAGGAGTTCCTCCTACACACTGTCTATTTACACTCTCACTGTCTTTACCTTCCCAGTACGATCAAGCCCTGTAGATATTGCTTTGTGATTTTTAGAAAAGTGTAAAAGCAAGCGGAACGTCGTCATTTGGGATGGTTGCTGACCCATGAATGTGGAAGCTTTAGCTTCCCATTTAATTTGCACACGGCCATCTAAACAAAGGCAAAAGTTCCCTTTCCAAAGATAATTTGTGAACTACAATGCTATATTGTTCTGCTTTCAGTTGCGACTGCAAACACCGGACGCACTGGCTGCTCCGCGTTACGACGGTGCCTGTTTGCCGCTTGTTTGGCTCCTGTTGTGCTCCACTCCATCACGCCTCCCCCACCCCTTCAGGATTAATATCGCAAGATCAAGATGATTCCCAGATTTATGAAGTGATATTGACCATTGTCTGTGTGAAACAGATAATAAGGCGTGATGAATGGGCGGCATTAGCGATGAAATTACATCAACCTTAACAGGCCATTGTATTAACACACCTAGCCAATCTCCACTCCTCCCCGCTGCCCGTTTAATTGATTAATTGCTGACGGGGATGGATGAGGGGTTGCGGGTCCCGAATCGGTGGCTGATTGCTAGTCAACCATAAACAGGAGCGGCTACAGTGGGGCCCTCAAGGGCAATATTCATGCTCCCCAACCTTATGGTGATTCCTTATCCGGCTGTGACAAGGGGAAAAAATATTCAGCCATAAAACGCCGGTATCACTGGGCTGACATATAAAGCCCTCCGTCACTCCGTCGCCCTCCCCCCACACCCCCCACCCACCCCCGCCGCACTCGCCTGAGTTGCGTCTCCTTCAGCTCCCCCGGCCTCCCAGCACACCCGTCGGACTCGGAAATCACCCCGTCCTCCTCTGCTATCCGCGGCTACAGCCCCTCAGGTAGACCCCTCTCCTCCCTCCCTCCCCCGCCCCCCTCGCCCCCGCCCCCCCTCCAGCTTTAAATATGAGCGAATAATGGCGAGTGAGTGATGCTCGCCGTGTCCTTGACTGGGATCCTCCGTGTGCCGTATCCACATCTCACTGTCTCCGAGCCCCCCGCGGGACGCATAAAACACCCCCGTAGAAAAACTCCCAAGGCTTGCTGGCGGCATCCGTCGGATGGATGCGGAGGGGCAATAAGGTCTTTGTGTATCCATATATTTATTTATATATATGTATATATATATATATATATATATGTGTGTGTGTGTGTGTTTTTTGTCTTGCTCTGTTGAGCGAGCGCAAGGGGGGTGTTGGATAATGTTTACACCGCTGCGTGTTTAATGAGAGGGACACTGCGTCCATTCCGGCGCGGGAGGCTCCTCAGACGCACCGCCACAAAGTTATTAAGGGGTTATACGGCGTTTCGCATCTCTTTTACGTCTCGCTGTTTGTTTGCCTTCGTATCCGTAGCCCCCGGTAGCCGATATTAGGTTTTAGCCGGGTTCCTGCTTTGTGGCTGCCACTAAAATGTTGTTATCAGCGTGGCCCCGACACGCGGCCGTGCCAACGAGCTTGACAAGGGCAGGCGAGGGCAATTTGTTTTTTTTTTTTAATATGTATATTTTAAAGGGTCGGGGGAGGAGGGGGGGTTCTGGAAGGGGTGGCAAGTGTCAGACGGGTGACCAGTAAAGCAGAAGACCCCGTTACACCACGTGTTAACCCTTACACGACTGGGCTGATCCAGACTGAGACACAGGTCTGAACAGCCCCCATCTTGCCCCCCCCCCCCCCCCCCCATACACACACACACACCCACTACCCTCTAGACCCCCCTCCTCAGCCGGCCGTGAAAACGCTGACACCTCCATTACCCCCGCAGGAAGAACACGCTGAGCGTGATGAGCAGGAGCGTGCCACGTTGAAGAGGAAGCGTTTATTCATTTATTCCGTTTATTCAGCAAAACAAACAGGGGTCACAGATATGCTGCAACTCTCGCAGCTCTGCGTCCATTACGGTTAAATTTCAAATTAGGAGGGTTCACTCTGCCCCCTTTTATGGTCACTTCAAAGCCCCGCCTGATATCTTCTTAACTCCTCACCACCCACCCCCAACCACCACCCCTCAAGCGAAATCTGATTACTTGGACTTTTAAAGGCTACACAAGCTTCAGCTCGAGTGGAAACCCCCCCCCAAACATACAAAAGTAATTTTTGTTGAGTCCTCTGTGGAAGAAAGAAACACACGCGCGGACTCACCGACTTGCGGTTTCTCTAGCGGACATTAGATGGCGCCATTCAACTTGTTAGAAACCCGAAGTTCCCGCTCTGGGGTTTTTCAGGGAGCGACTGCCTCGGCTGTTGCTGTGCTTACACGAGGCTCTCCTGCATGAATGAGGCGCAATTAAGATTCTATTCATTCCGTTTAAAAGGTTTGGTCAAATCTGTGACTCTTTTAACATTTATCTCAATTGATATTTGTCACGAAATACCACTCCAGCGTCTTTTGGGTGTAATTGGCGCAAAGGAAGGGGGAGGCTCACGGCGGCGGTGGTGGTGGCCAGTGGCAGGACTTGCAAGAAGACGGATAATGAAGCACAACTTTCTCTTTGTTTTATTTTCACATGAGAAGCAATTAATGAAACGTGTCGGCTTCTTTAGTTACCCGCCGCCTGCCAACAATTTTTTCCCCCGAAAGTGGAAAATCGAGAAATCCGTGGGTGGGATGTTTCCAGCCCTGGATCTTTTTTTCTTTCTTTTTTTTTTTTTTTGGCGAGACGCTCGACTACCAAAGTAGGTGCCGGAGTTGTCGTAAATGAGTTGGAGGAGGCCGGGCTTGCGGCTGACCAAAGACGAGCTGTTCAGAGGGGGAGGGGGGCGTGGTGGCCCTGCCGCCGCCGCCGCTATAACTAGGACAAGGCTCTCTATAGCGGCGGACCTCAGGGGCCGATCAGCAGGTCTCAGGAGAGGCTCCCCGCACCACCATCTAACCAGGCCTGTCACGAGGGGGCTGATTCCGGGCTTGGCTTGGCTCGGCTTGGCTCGGCTTGGCTGGTTGGCTTCCTGGGTGTGTGTGTGTGTGTGTGTGTGTGTGTGTGTGTGTGTGTGTGTGTGTGTGTGTGTGAGATGGTGGGAGACGGGTGTGTGTGCATATATATATGAACGTGTGTGTGTGGGTGGATGGGTGGGTGGAGGGGTGGCTGACATGCCGAGAGGGCAATTACAGCAAGGACAAAGACTACACGGTGATAAGTCCCCACAGCACACTAATGAAGAGAGCAGGTTAGCCCGCTAAGAGCGCCGGGGAAATGAGCGCGGTCTCCAGCGCACGTTTGTTTGTGCGCCAGCGTGTTTGTGTGTGTTTAACCTACCCGAGGAGGATACATTTTCTGAGGTCATGTTGCTACCATGCTCGCTAACCCCTCTGACTGATGCCTTTCCAAGCTGCTTCGTGTGTGTGCTGCGTGCGAGTGTGTGTGTTTTTCTCTTCACAGAGTGGGTAAAAAAAAAAAAAAAAGAAAAAAAAAAAAAAAAGCAAACAGCCACACAAAACTGGAAACCGGCGCATCTTGAGGGAATTGTGTGTTCCTGTGGCTGGTGTAGAGTGAGGAGGAGAGTCCCAAAGCAAGCTATTAATGAAATGAAACCTTTAAAATATCACGCCATTGGTGGGTAATTGTTGCACATTAGTGGAACCACAATTTGTTTTTATCACAGCGCTTAATGATTTTTTTTCTTTTTTTTTTTTTAATAATGGTAATAATACGCCGCTTAAAAATTCAGTACATTGTATCCTGCGTGAAATAAACTGATGAGCCTGTTGGGTCAGCAGTTGTGCAAACAAATATATTGCGCGCGAGCAACAAAGTTCACACCAAAGAAGAATGAGGAGTAAAGGATAAAGGGGGGGGACCAAAAAAAAAAAAAGATGAAAATGGGAATCATTTCCAGAGAGGGATTAACTGCCTTCCTCTTTTGGTCACTTTTACATTTCCAGCCTGGATGTTATTACAGCCGCAGATGGTTTTATCAGACAAAACAAATCCCAGATGCAACAACAGTCCTCTCTTCTTCTTGCTCTTCATTTTCCCCTAACCTTTTTTTCTCCCCCTTTTTTTTCATACATTTTTTTTTGGGGGGAGGCGGCAAGAGAGCGATGGCGTGTACCTGATACTGCTGTGTTGGCACACCCGTCTGGGATCTGATAAGAGAACCTCTGGAGCGGTGCTTATTCAAATCAGTGCATGTTCACAGTGAATAGGAGCAGGTAAAGGCAGGGAGATACAATGCGATAACCTTTTGTGGAGAGGAGGAGAGGGGAGTTTTACACTCTGTTCCACGGCTCGGCGACACTAGATGAGGGATTTTTCAGCTGGGCCCTAATTGATTTGCTTTATCCTGACTCTAACCGCACAAACAAGAATGCTCGTTTCAGCTAAAAACGCGGCGCTGGAGGAATTGTTTCATTTTTGCAATACAATACGATGATGTTATCATTACGCATAAAAAGATTTGTGATTTAATCCACATCTTTTCTGACTATTCTTTTGGTTGCCCGCTATTTTATCGTGTGTGTGTGTGTGTGAGAGAAATTTGTTCTGATACTGCATGCATACGCTGATGAAATCATTTTATTTGAAAGAATCCACCATGTATAAAGCCAGAACAGGGTTTTAGGCTAGTGGTCTCACTTATGAGTATTATTCATTCATTCATTCATTCATTCAGTCATTTTTCCCAGTGTGCGTCTGGCTGAGTGTCACAAATGCAAACATTGCATTCAATCAATTTAACTTAATAGAGGCGATCTGCAGCGATCACTTCCAGCGCCGCTGTGCAGATAGCTGAGGCGAGACTCGGAGCTCATTTGCGGACCGCAGGGTGGCGTGCCAGGGGTCTCGGGGGTGGGAGGAGAAAGGGGGGTGGAGGTGTGGGGGGGTGTGGGGGGGTGACTGGGGCTGCAACATATGTTACGTGCGCTCCGTGCAGAGAGCTACGGCGGCGGGTGGGTGAAGCGCTGTGGTGAGATTCCTCCTCGGAAAAGGCCACGGCGTTAATGCGTTTGACTCGTCGTGAACTCGGCCCCTCGACTTCCCTCGCCGTTTAAAAGCCAGACATCTGTTTTTTTTTTTTATTTATAAAAAAAAATCAACAACAACGAGTGTGTTTTGATGAAGTAAATTACAGAGGAATTTTTTAAAGTGATAACATTAGTAATTACTGAAACTGTTTTTTTTTTAAGCAAATTTGCCACTCCAGTTTTGGAGTACAATTGAGGAAATTATTATTTATATTTACCACGTTCATTTTGATTTTTGACCCTTCATTTAAATTAGTGGCAGCGCGGTGGGATTTTTTAAATTGCTCTTTTGTGTGTGTGTGTGTGTGTGTGTGTGTGTGTGTGTGTGTGTGTGTGTGTGTGTGTGTGTGTGTGTGTGTGTGTGTGTGTGTGTGTGTGTGTGTGTGGGTGAGAGAGAGTTTTTCCTTTTCCTTTTTTTCCATCCGTACATAATGTCATGAAATTTGACGTGGACCCCGCGATGGCTTTCTAATTTCCAGTGCAATATGCTATTGTGCACCTCATTATGGTCAGGGGTCCAACGTCCGTGCTCCCTCGCTAAATTAATCTCCCCTCTATTTTTATATTGACTCACAGTAATGCACCGTACCGAGTGAACAAGATAATGAAACGGCACCTTTTCCCCTTTTACAACCAAACACCACTAATCTAATATATTAGTCACCCGTGCTCGTGTACGGGTGAGCGGCTCTTGTATTAGGCGGGTAAAAAAAAAGAAAAAGGGAGAAGGGGGGAGAAAAAAAAAAAGAAGTTTGCCTCCACGCAGCGCTGAGGTGACAAAGGGAATGCGGGCGAGGGTTACGGCGGACACATCTGACGGCTGCTCCGTGACGCTGATAGGCCAAACGGTGGTGGGAACCCGCCACTTTTAATCTGGCGGAGGGTGACTGCTTTCATAAGAGCATGCGGCGACTCTGACAATTCTAATAAGGAGAGGTGACAGAGAAACTTTTTGTGTTGGGGGCAAAACAGGGGGAAGGTCTTCTTGGGTGTTTTTTTTTTTTTTTTTTTTTTTTCTTAATGCATGTGTGTGTGTGCGCGCGTGTGTTTGTTTTGGGTCGAGTGCAAGAGATGAGTTTCACAATCTGAGACTGGATTTGTGGTGAAAGAATGTCAGCATTAATAAAGGGCTCGGGGACAAGGTCACACGGGTCCCTGTACAGCAGAGCACCCCGAGTCTGTTTGTGGCTTCTGAGATGGGCAAAACATGCTAAGACGTCTCCCCGCGCATAAGGTAGCCGACCGGGGTTTTCACCCGTCAGTGTCTCATCGCACAATCTAATTTATGATTCTTCAGCCCGTCTTTATCCCCCCCCCCCCCCCCTCCCTTTTCTTACTTCTCGTTCTCCTTACGCAAAGACAATCTCAGCTCTGAGTTGGGGAGGGGGGGGCGGGGGGGTTGAAAAAAAACGAAGCGAAAAGGAATGATGCTTTGAGGATATAATTAAAGATATCGTTCAAAGAACAACTTTTTGCATATTTGAATTATTACTGTCATTAAAAACCACACAAAATATGGAAATATGATTGCCGGAAGCACATAAATCAATGATCAGCAAGGCCTCAGAGCCCAATAAATATGGGGAGTTAAATACTTTAAAATGCAAATCACATCTTAGCATTTGCATATGGGTGAATTTAAAGGAAGCGTGCCTCCTTAAGACCCTCTGAGGTAGAAACGGTTTGAGCTGGAGGGGGTTTGGGGGAAGGAGGGGGACTCAGACAGGCAGCTGAAGCACTTTATTTTTTTTTCTCCCTTAGTTTTTTTTTTTCTTCTTTTTTTTTCTTTTACATTGTCATTGGTCAAGTTGTCGGATCGCTCTAAATGATAGCGGCTGAAGTGGGCTGACAGACACGACTGCATCTCTTTTGTGGATCCCGAAAGTGCCTTAAGTGATCTGAATAATTAGGAGTTAATTATTCTTCATCCATCTAAATCAGAAAGGGACAGATATGGGAATGGAATTTATAATTTTAGCCCGACGTCCTGTCTTGTTCTAATGTGGTAAACTAAAGTGACTGTGAATAATACCTACTGACCTTCGAGTAATTACGCCTCGCCTGGCAATTTGCTTGCTGTTGCTAATTGAGGGTATTGATTCGCTGAGATTCATATTAAAAATACATATGTTTTATGGCTGGGATTTTTTTTTTCTCCCCCATTTGTCTTTTAATGTATTATTAATCCTTATTATTTTTATTTTTTTCCCCCCCAAACTAATAATTAGCAGACAGCTGCACCGGAGGGCTGGAGCACCTTTCTTTTTGTCAGACTCCTACCCGATGTTTCGCAAACTTTTTTGCTGAATCTAAATTAGTTTTTTTTATAAGCTCCAACAGCCACCGTTTGTTTTTCCAAGGTATGCAGCCCACATGTAGGCAGCAATTAAAGGGGCAACAATTCATTTCCTATCAGATGCCGCTGAACAGATGCAATGATTGTATGTAGACGTATATATTTAAAATATACATCAATTTTTATTGCGCTTGTTTATTTATTTATTTACTTCATGGGCGAGGCTTCCGCCTTCAACCTAGTAGCTTAGAATAAACCCGACCCAACCCCCTTCCCTACCCGTTAGATGTTTAAAGACACCCTGGCGGCACCGGCGGATCAATGGACATGATGTCTCTTTGTGCATTAACACTCAGGTTAGAGTGTTAGGTTAAAAACCTGCCCAGCACCTCCGAGGGAGGCGGTGGGAAAAAAAAAAAAGAAAGGATGACAGCGGAAGAGAGAAGAAAAATCAATTCTCCCAGCCACGTCAGTGGGGCTATCCGTTGGTTTTGTAGGCATCCTTTTACCAATATGGACAGTATGTATATGCGAGTGTGTGTGTGTGTGTGTGTGTGTGTGTGTGTGTGTGTGTGTGTGTGTGTGTGCGAGCGCCGCCGGCGGGGGAGGCTGCGACTGCGCGTGTTTGCATGTGTGACCGCCCTTCCAGTGGCGCCTGCAGGTATTGACCACCGCCTCAAATCTCTCCAGCCGCGTTTCGCCAGCAATATTTTAAGCGCTCATTTTTCCCCCCTCTCTCTCTCTCTCTCTCTCTCTTTCTATTTCTCTCTCGCTCTCTCTCTCTCTCCCGCTCTCTCCTCTCTTCTTCAAACGAGTGCCGCTCCCGTGGCAGCTCACGGCCTTCGTAATAACCCAGATAGGGATCGATGGCGCTGGATTTAGGCACTTACCCCTGCTAAAACTGGTAAACTCATTTGTCTCTCCCGAGCGGCGTGCGCGCCGTTGTTTAAGGAGACACTTTAAAGAATCCCCTGAATTAAGATAATGTGACTTATTTTTTTTTTTTTTCCTTTTTTCCCCTTCCGCTGTGTGATCAGGCGGCGCGGCCGCCGAAAGGACAAGGCAGCTTTAGCTCTTTTATTAGCTCTCTGTTTAAGGGGCCGTACATGTTTTGACGGAGTCCGACTCTTTTTATTTTATTTCTGTCACGCCGATTAGTGCGCCAGGGAACACCATGCTATGCTCTCACCCCCCCACCCCTCCTCCTCCTACCCACCGGACAAGTGTGTGTGTGTGTGTGTTTGCGTGTGCGTGTGTGTGTGTGTGTGTGTGTGTGTGAATGAGGGAGAGGCGCCGCGTTAAGAATGCCAGCTGTAAATGAGACGGACCAGAGTGTGATGGCCCCGCTGCTCCTCATGTTTAAAGCCCACGCGGACATCTCGCCGCAAATTCCTGGTGAAGGACTCAATGGACGCCGTGAAATCATATTTGCTGTACGGCTAATGGCACACGACTGGTGCTGCTGCACTCTTCCTCAGAGCAAGAAAACACGTCATTTGGCCGTAATTCACAGTGACCATTTTACACTTTGCCATGCGCGGGCAGTTGTTATTGTGCAACCAGGGTTTTCTTTCTCTCTCTCTCTTTTTTTTTTTTTTTACTGAATCGTCCTTGTTTGTTTATTTATTTATTAGGCATTGCAGTGATCTTTCAACAACAGATAATTTTTCTGTCTAAATTAGAATAGAAGGAACTTACAAGAGAGTAAAAATGTTCACCTTCTCTTTGCATTTTGCTTAGCATCGGTTCGAGTGGAAACCGTGAAACCAGTCGGTGCCGCCCACGCCTCAGTTTAGGAGGCGTGTTCTCCGGGTGCAGCGCGGCGAAGTGTCGGGCTCGGTGGGGGGAGACGGGAAGGGAAAGGTGGCGTTTGAGTAGAGGACGAGAGGAAGGGAAAGAAAGAGCTGCATCCGATGAGTCAGAGGGAGAAAGACGGCAAAAAACTCCCAAACTTCAAACAGGCCCCGGCGCTCCTTTTCTGCTCACGTGCACGTTGAACCCACTCTCATCCTCCCTCCCACACCCTCTGTGTCACATCGCTGTCTCTCTCTCTCTCTCTCTCTCTCTCTCTCTCTCTCTCTCTCTCTCTCTCTCGCCCCTTCCTCCTGCGTGTGAAACTACAAAGGCCCGTCCGTCCGAAGGAGCCGCTCTGCCACGGACGCCTCTGGCTGCCGCTGCCGCCGCCGCCGCCGCTGCTGCTGCTGCTGCTGCTGGTGGTAATTAGGCGTCACAACACTTAGTCCGGGTGTCTCGCGCGGCGCTGGATTCCTCCTGACGTGACGGAGGGATGGAAGAGTTATTCGGCTCTGCGGTTTCTTCTGCTCTGCTGGTCATCTGTCCTCTTAAGGGCCCATCAGGCTAAACAGCTCATCCAGTACACACACACACACACACACACACACACACACAGACACACGTGCTGGACCCCTCCTTCCCCCCTCCACACACACACCAACCCTCCCAAGCCACCCGCAGGCAGGAGAGAGAGGCAGTGTGTTGGTGAGAGAGCTATCAAAGCCCTTGAGGGGTTAGCAGAGGGTAAAGGGATGTGGTGTGTGTGTGTGTGTGTGTGTGTGTGTGTGTGTGTAAGTCATTTTGGATTCGGGTGTGTGTGTGTGTGTGTGTGTGTGTGTGTGTGTGTGTGTGTGTGTGTGTGTGTGTGTGTGTGTGTGCGTGCGTAGAGAGGGGTGTCTTGGTCAATACTCCGCATCACTAACTGTACAGACAATATAGATCAATATGAGGTGAAGGCACATATATTTTTACTAATTACCGCAATAATTAAAAAGGTCTGTTGTGATTAAAAGAAAATCACTATGCGCTCAATTTATAGCTAAATGGATTTGGACATAGTGGACTAATCCTGTTTCAGCCTTGTTGCCCCCATGTCATAAAATCATTTGAGAGAGCAACATTAGCGAGGTCAAGTCTTCTCTCTCTCTCTTTTTTTTTTTACCCTCCCCTGCATTCACTCTCTCGATAGGTCAACCAGACAGAGACTTGGCAGCGGATGTGGGACCCAGTTTATTGTTATTGCCACAGCTGCCAGTGTTGGTCAGCACCAACGTGTTTTAATCTGATTTTGTTCGGAGGGTAGGATCACGCACAAGGAGACGCTCTCTGGCTCTCCAATCACCTGCGCTCATTACGCTCCGTTGCTCGTCAGGGCCTCAATGGTTTCCGCATTCACGGAATTGCGGAATTGGCCGATTAAAAGCAAAATGGAACTCACTAATTGAATTGAATTGGATTTCCGGCATGTCAAACACGCGTGCGAAGTCTGGAAGCCTGAACATGCATGGAAATGTGAATAAGTCAGACTGCATGTGTACAAATACACCATCTTGCGATGGGGAAAAAAATAACATAAAAAAAACACCATTTGTTCAAATTAATATTCAGATTTTTATGGAACATTGCCGTCCATCAGCTATTTATAACCAACATGTTGGCAAACAACAGATATGACTAAATAATGAACAATAAAGGAGTTGGGGGAGGAGGACGGGGGAGGCGGTGGCCGTGGTGGTGACGGTGATGGCGAGGGGGGAGTGCGGGCTCGGGAGAAATATGCTGCGGCAGTAAATTCCGACTTTGTATGGGGTGCCGAGCATAACGCCGGGCTCCGGGAGGGAGAGACGCGCAGCTTTCATGTCCCTGAGCCATGTTCACGTTCACTGAAGACTTCTGTTTTTACACAGGTAGGCAGTTTGGGGACTATCTCAGTGAGGAAGAAGGGGGCTTAAAAAAAAAAAAAAAGAAAGAGAAAAAGGAAGACATGAGAGGAATCAAAGGATGTTCCCCCTTTTAATAATGTAGCAAATATTCTAATTTCTAAAAATAAAACCTCCCGTACATCCTTCCTGCTAATCTAAGATGTAATTTATTCCAACCCAAGGCCATATTAGTATGCTAGCCGAGGGCAAAAATTGGTTACGACAAGACCCCAGTTCCCTCAAAAAAAAGAAAAAAAAAGTTCGACGCATGGAAGAAGAGAATTGAAAAGATCAGGAGGCATCTTGAGACGCCTCCAAAATTAGGGACTGGTTCCTTTGCTCATTGGCCAGAGTGCTCGAGCTGTGAGAATGAAATTTTTAGATGATTCTGGGCACTTTTTGTTTGACATAATGTATGGAAAATCACTATTTGGATTTTTTTTGAATACATTAAAGAAGAAAGCAGGGGAAAAAACAATAACACAGACTGCGTTTGGCTCCATGTGTGCTAGAATCTAAAAAAAAAAAAAATCTGATTAATTGCATCTGACTGGTTTCATGTGTGCGTTTATATATAAATATATATATATATATATATATATATGTATGTCTGTGTATGTGTATGTGTCCACGTGGATATATCGAGGCCCTTTTATGAAAGGCAATTGAGAAATGGGTCTTTGTAGCGACCATCAAACAGACACTTCATTATGGTAGCAGTGATAACAAATACGCCTGCGTAGGATAATGATGGCAGCGGTTCATATTGTTCATTATACATCTGGGTGTCACGCGGCACTCGGAATTTATGGGCGCGCGCTCGCGCCGCGTCCGCGTCTCTTTGTTTTTGTCATTTTACAACATCACGTTTCGGCAAATTAACGTCGGAGCCGTTGGGAAGAAAAAAAATACGCCATCATTTGCCACCGGTGACAAACAATATATTTTGGATAATGATTGCATCTATTGGCCTCTGCATTTGTAAAATGTGAGGTAATGAATTTCTCCTTGTGAGCAATGAAAGCAAACAGAGATGTTATGTCAGCGCGCTGGAACGGGCCCCGCTGGACGCCTGATTGACTGCCGCTGCGTGACAAACTGTGTCTGTGACAACAAAACATGCCCCTTTAATAATAGTAGTAATGATGATAATAATAAAAAAACATGTTCACTCACCGCTCCACACGTGTCGCTTGGACGTCCCTGTGTGTTTTAATGGCGTGCGGATACGCAGGCGGCGGGGGGAGTGTGTGACGCGAGGTTGGAAACGGGGTAGAAAAGGCCTCCAGCGGCCCGAGCGCTTGTGACTCAGTGGCCTGTTAAAAAGCTTTTGGGGCATTGGACTGGAGTCGATCGTCTGCCACACACGTGTCACGCTCCCCCTGTCTGATGAGCCCTCCAGTTACGCAATCAACAGTGTTATTGCACAGAAATGTATATATTTAATTTGTGAAACGATGACAGTTTTGCTTGATTTATGGCGCAAGGCAAGGTTTAATTAATTGAAAAATGCATATTACCCCGTGACTTAATTATTAGCTAATTAATCACCAGTGCTGGTTGGCTGTTTCCCCCCCCCCTCCTTTTTCCCCTTCTTTTTCGTATTTCTGCCGCGCGCCTGACACTCGAATTTCCTCCCGAGGTCGTTTTCATGTGAGGTCATGCTTTTCCTTTTTCCCCGAGACGGAGACCGTGAGCTGCCTGAAACTTTTGCACGGGGGCCGGCCAGGCGCGGCTTAGAGTTTCACTTTTTTGACATCATTTAGTAGGAGAGCGAATACAGCATTGGGCGTATGATTAACAGTGTTTGCGTGTGTTGGATGTGATGAATAATTAGTTCAAGTCACCATAAATCGACAAATTGTATAGACGTAAATTAGTGCGGCGTTCTTTTTTTTTTTATATATATGTGATTCGTAAAAGGCAGAACCATTACGCTGTGACTTTCAGGTACGCCCACGTTCTCTCCTTGCGTTTAAAAATTAGAATGCCACCTCACAGTTCGCAAGCAACTATACCTGATTGGAAATGTCACGCACGAAACTAATCCCTCTTCTGTATCCAAATCCACCAAACGGGCTTGGCGTCATCCTTGAATGCTCGACTGTGGCTTTTAAGCGGGCTAAAAAAGAAACTCACCTTCTGAAGGCGCGCTCGCGCACATTAAACACAGTCGGCCCAATCAAACACTCATTCATAAATTATAGTTTTCTCCTCGGTTCCCCTACGAAAAAAAGAAAAAAAAAGAACAAGCGCTGGCTTGTTCCGCACATAGCGCATATTCATATCGTGCCTCGTAGCCTTGGAAAGCACAATTTGCCAAAGGTGTAAGCCGACGCTTTGGGGAGGTCACGGTCAAAGACGTTGGATAAACGTGCCGCTGTTACAGCTGTCAGTGGTTTACCTCTCGCTGGCGGAGGGTCTAAATAGTGGTATTTATGTCAGTTGGGTTTTCTGTTTGGGCGACGGCGGGCGGGGACGATGGGGGAAGAGGAAGATCAAGGATCCCCCCCCCCCTCTCACCCTCTCCTCGCGAGAGCTTCTCCAAATCGTCCCGGTTCGGAAATGATAGGGGATGGACCAAATTGAGAGGGTAACGTGCAGGATGGACGGAGTGGAAGAGGAAGAGGAGGAGGAGGAGGCGACGCTGTGGCTAGAGGCCGACCTGCCAAAACCCCTTTACCCCGCCGACTTCCACCTTCCACCTAAGCTGCTATTGGTCACCCCAACCTCCCCCCCCCCCTCCCCTGTGTCTCTGTGCCTTGTAATGGTAAGCGTTTTAAACTATTAGAGCCCTTGTGAAAAATGCCTGTTTGAGTGCAAGGCTGTCAGTCTGCGACGAGGCAACTGGGGGCGGGGGGCTGTCGTGGCTGTCACTCACCGGGAGGATGAGAACTGTTTGGCCCTAATGGATTCCTCCAGGCGGACGGCTTACACGGCGGCTGGAAGTAAAATCGATGCGTTGTCATGAGCAAGTGAGGCATCATCAAACGGCCAGGTGGACAGGGAGGAAAGAAAGGGAAGGCCTGTCTGGGTAGTTACATCTATATCCGTGTGTGTGTGTGTGTGTGTGTGTGTGGTTTGGGAAAGCGAGAGGAGACAGACAGATGCTTGGCTCAGCTTTACACGCCCAATGGGGCCTCTGCTATGATTGTAAGCATGAAAGGGGGCTTTGACCTCCATCATTTCTGTTGCTTTTTTATTTTTCTGTTCTCTAGGAACCGCACACAACAGACATATCCGTGAGCGCACACACACACACACACACACACACACACACACACACACACACACACACACACACACACACAAACTGCAGACAAGGGTATCTTTGCTTTGACAAATGTCAAACACCCTCTTCTTGGCACTTTTTTTTTTTTTGAAGAAGTGATTTCTTTTCAGGGATTTCCAGTTTTGTCCTGACCCGATGCGATTGGGAAAACTAGTGTTTTTAACTAGTTGAGTGGTTGCGATGAACTTTTAAACGAGTCTCTCCTAAGATAGATTAAATGCGAGTTGGCAAACGGGCTGGAAATTCTGAGGAGTGAAAACAGCAACGCGGTATTTGCGTGACGGCGCTGACATTCAGAATTGTTAAATGCAGTAACCGAGCCAACCTCGTCACATCCACAAATACCACGGGGCGTAAATGTGTGAAAGGAAAACTCGGTTGGTTCCATTTAAGGACTTACATCATTCTCAGCATTCATCGTTTGTCTCAGCCGCTACTTGAGGACAAACTCTCCCTGCGCTGATGTCCTCTGTCAGAAAGACCCTATTTCTAGACTTGAAGGTGTTGGAAGATGTTCTCTGAAAAGCTGCAGTTTATACAGGATGGACTTTTCACATTTCTGGGTATGTCAAGGGAATGTTCATACAGAGAATAATGTACTCAGAAAAAAGTTTTGCTTGATAATGGAACTTAATTCCCACTAAGTAATTTGTCAGTCAAGGGCTGAGGCTTGTGTACATTACATTTTCACAACAAAGTTTAAAAACGTTCTCACTTCTTTCTTTTTTTTTTTTTTTAACCTCAACCATTTTCCAAGCTGAAACTGTTCCAGCCTCTCTTCCGTCTCCTTTGCCACTTCTTTCCCCTGGTGGGGCTTCCCCCTCGGGGACATGGCAGGGCCCGGCCCACCCTCTGGTCTCAGACAGGGGGCCTTGGGGAGAGGTTTAGGCCCATTGATTGGCAGTCAGAGTTGATGCAGATTGCTCCAAGCTGACCGTCAGCGCTCGGCTGATGCTGTGCAGGTCTGCCGATGTTCCACTTCCACACTTAGCCCTCCTCCGCCTGGGCTCAGTCAGTCAACCCCCCCCCTCCGTCAGCCTGCCTGCCTGCCTCTCTGCTCTTTGATTCATGCGAAAGCAGAAATCTGGTCAAGACTGAAACAAACAAATCGGTTTCTATTTAAATTGCCGAAAAAATTTTAAGCGAACCCCCGGACATGTGAATAAAAGTTTCCATGAAGACTGCGTGAACTTGGCCCATGTCATGTTTTGTTATGTCAGACATTGTGATGTTAGCAACACGCAAATGTTACTTGCCAGCCAGATTAAGAAAAAAAAAAAAAGAAGTGTTTCTCATCAGTGTTACTCCTCCACTGTGAAACACATTTTTCGGCCAAGCAAATGTCCTGACCACAAGTGAACCAGTACCAGTACAGTCCAATCACTTTAAATTACACCTTTAAAGATTTATTGGCCAAAGAATGAGCCATTTAAAGGTGTTTTTTCTTTTGGATAGTTTTATTAATTATATTATTATAATTATTACTTGATACTTAAAATGTTCAACTATAGGTTGTGTGCGTCTTGCAGTATGACACTTTACAGTCTTCTTATCAACAAACCTTGTTGTAAAATGGGTCCTGTCTTCATTGTTTTGCACGTGTGTGTGCGCGCGTGTGTTTTGACCTTGTGTTCAAGTTTGTTTCATTTTTCAAACATATTTTATGATTTGCCGTTCCTTCTGTCCGCTTGTTCAACACCAGCAACAGACAGTTTCAAACTTCAAGTCACGATAAAGAATACTCATCTTGTTAGCCCTTGGAAACGTGGATTTTCTTCTTCTTCTTCTTCTTCTTCTCCTTTTTAACTGCTGAACACATGAAAGAGTTGGTGTTGATTAAGGGGGCTTTTTAAGCTGTGAAAGCCCTAAATGTGCTGTGTCCTTAGTAAGATGAAAAGGAGTGGAAAGTTAGCCCGAGTTGCTTCTTACCTTGGCTCTTCCAATGGGAGAACCTTTGGGAGGATGCCTGTGAGAGAAGGAGACAAAGTCGAAGCCCTTATTCTCTATGCTAATTTCCCCACATTTCACTCGTAATTATGCCCCAGCATCCTCCTCTTCTTTCCCTTTCCTCTCACTTCGCCCTCCCCGCTTGTCTCTCACTGCTGATGAAACATTTTCCTTCTTGATCAGCCCTCGCCGTTTTAAGCGGTAGCCCCGCCGTTTGGACCTCGCTCTTCTGTTCACCAAAGACTATTTGATTATTTCCATCCTTAAACGAGTGCTGAAACAAAATACTCTCTTGTTTTTTTTTTGTTTTCTTTTTTGGTACGCCATTGCTCGGGATTGAATTGGAACAGCATGTCGATGCACCGGGGGGCGGGGGGACTGCCGGAGCCCAAATGTTTTGGGGTGACGTGTGTCCCCTTTCTCCTTCGCGCGCGTCGCTTCCCCTCCGTCTCCGTTGCCCGTATTTATTTTATCTCGCTAATGTGGGTCACCCCTGCGTGGTGGTGGCCATCGGCGAGCCGCAGTCAAATAGCCGTGTCTGAAGCCTACCTTTGGCATGATTTATGGGCCGGTGTGACGGCCCGACTCTCAGAAGGACTGCCATTGTCCTGCTACAGCTCTCAACTCCCGACGTAGGGGCGCTTTGTCTGCGCTGAGGCAAACCAGACCCCCGTCTTTAAAAAGAATCAAATTATTTCATCATGTTGGAAATGAAAAGGCTGTAATTACTCCTAATTAGAGTCTGACTTTTTTTTTTCTTTTCTTCCTTTTTCTTCTCTTCTTCTTCCCTCCCCTCTTTCCTCACTCCGGAGTTTCGGAGGTGATTTTTTTTTTTTCTTCTTTTTTTTCTCTTTTCGTCCAGAGGGTCGGAGATTGCTCTAAATCAAAGCCGTTAGCGGGGAGAATAGGAAACAATTTTCTGTTCAGCTTGAAATTGATTAATTTGGGCTTTTGACGGCTTCTCCGGCTTTGATAGTCAGTGAGGTGGGGGAGGTCTGAAGTGGTGTGATGACACTGTAATGTTTGCTTTAAAGCCCCTACCCTCACCGCTCCACGAAGTCGTGATGTTTCACCAGCCGGGAGGAGGAATGGGAGGCTAAACACACCCATTTGCGGAGCGTTCAAACTCGCGTCTCTGTTGGGGGTGGGCTGAGCGTCTGCACGTGGAAAGCCTTGGTGGACCAGCTACCTCACTGTCCTGGCTTGTATGAGTGTGCGTGTGTGTGCGCGCGTGCGTGGTGTTTGTGCAGCCGTGTAGGGTTTCCCTTCCAATAACACCCCTCCACGCAGAGCCACCAGCCTAATGGGCGGCTATCACGGAAAATCATTTTCGGCCCGTCATCTATTTACATGTATCTTTACCACACAGGTCCTGTCGTTTGAGGCGGCACAACAATTTGCTAAGCAAATCCACTCGCCAATCTATGTATCAAAAGAAGGGCGTGTGTGGCGAGCCTTGCGATTGGCGGAGGACAGCTTTCCAGAGGAGGTTTGGGGGCAGGGGGAGGGGCGGGGGAGGTGAGGTGAGGGGAGGCGTTATGGGAAGCAAATATTTTCTCTGGCTCGGGACGGCGGAGCGAAAACAAGCCGCTGATGCTGATGTGTATTAGAAGTGAGCGGGCAAATATTAGCACTGCCTTACAGTGGCAGAGTGCTTTGGGTTGGATATTGCTCCGCGTGCGCGCAATGGAAGGGATTTACTGGGTGGCGGTGTTTTAAAAAACTGTGGTGGGTTTCAGCAAAAAGGGGCTCGAAACAAAAACAGAGGCTGTACAAGACAACAGGATAGTTTTATATCGCGTTTCCCCCCCACAAAATGTACATTTTCCTGTGTTCAGTAAAAAAATAAAAATAAAAAAAAAGAACAAACACAAACAAACACAAACAAACACACTCCAAAAGAACAAGTTTGCTTCGATGATATTTTTCTTGAAATTTGAAGTGAACTTGTGCTTTTCCTCTGTGGTTGTTTAGCCCAGGATTTGCAAAATTTCAGGCCCGCCGTGTTTCGCAGTGACTGACAACTCGCAGCGCTACACATAGCAAAACACACAAACACACACACACACACCTAGCCACAAGCCCACCCACTGCTCCCAAACAGATCCTACATTTACTCAGCCGGACGTTAAGTTGCTCAGGTTGGCACGAGTGCTCAAGGGCACAACAACACTGACGACGACGACAACAACAACAACAAGAGCAGCAAGAGCAGCAGCAGCAGCAGCAGCCCGGCAGTTTAACTCCACCCACATTTTCCGCACAAATCAAACACTTGTGAGGCGCGGGGAGAGGTGGGCGGGTGAGGAGGGGGAACTCGAGCGGCCGCGGAGGGAGGGAGGGAGGGGGGCGGCGGTCAAACAAGAGCGGCGATGCGTCTTGTTTGTCAGCGGGCCGAGTGCGAGGGAATGTGACAGAGCGCTGGAGGACGTTTCCAAATCCATTTCCTGCTCTTGTCCGTCCACATCAGCCGCCGCCGACGGATCTGCTGCTTCTTATTGTGCTCCGTTACGGCGGCGGGTGCGCATGTGAATGCGGGCTTGGTGGTGGCTGTGAGTATGTCGGGGTGGTGGGTGGGTGAGTCGGGGGAGGGAGGGGAGGGAGGAGGGGAGGGAGGGGAGGTAGCTGGTGCGCACATGCCCAAAAATGATGCGTCTCCTTTGATCTGTTCCAGGGTGAGACACATGAACAGCTTCGCCGCCGGGCAGGCACGCACACACAGCCACACGCACACACAGCCACACGCACACACACACACATGCACAGACTCACATGCACACGCACAGTGACAGCCCTGCAGTTTGGCCTCCTGCACTTTGTTTTTTTTTTTGTTTTGTTTTTTTCTTTCTTTTGCTGGAATTGCTAAATCTGTGCGTTTGTGTGTGTGTGTGTGTGTGTGTGTGTGTGTGTGTGTGTGTGTGTGCACATCTTACTCACACACACTCACTCACACACACACACACACACACACACACACACACACACACACACACACACATATCCTTTTTTTCCCAACTCACCCACAGACTTACAGGAGTCACTGTTTGAACCACCACACTCACACATCTATTTATTTGTTTGTTTATTTATTTATTTATTTACGCATTTATTTATTTATTTTAATTTTAACTAATTGCCCATTAAATAGCCACACACTACACTTATTACTGCATCATTAGCGGCCGGCCCGTGATGAATATTCATTTCCACACTGCTTAATACAAATAAATTTGAAAATATCCGTTCTAATTTCCCCCAATTGATTTGTCATACCGTCGGCGGCAGTAAGCAAAAAAAAAAAAAAAAATAAATAAATAAAAGCGGGTGGTGTGGGGGAGGGGGCGTTGCTGGTTTTTAAATCATGGGAGAGGACGCCGCTCACCACAGCCTCTTCCCGTGGCTGTGGGTTTTTTCACTGTGTGTGTCTGCAGTGCTGCACGTCACTCATAGTTAGTCTGGCGCTCCGGCGGCGACTGTCGATGCTGGCGGCCTGCGGGCGACCTCGGGATTCGCTCCAGCAGCTGCAGCTGCGCAGTCTGGTTCAATCCTCGCCGGGCCTTCAGCTTATTAATGATGATTATTTCCAATAAGGTTTCCAGACCTCCACGTTTTTTGTTTTTTTTTTCCCCGTTGCTTTCTTTTCTTTTCTTTTTTCTTTTTTTTTCATCAAAGCTCAGAAATATTAAGAGACAATTAGCTAAATTATTTTGGGTCTGGTCTGGTCTGGTCTGGTCTGGTCTGGTCTGGTCTTGTCTGCTCCGTTCTCGTCTGTCTTTGTTTTTGTCGTCGTTGTTCTCACTCCGCCCCGGCCTGCTCGGCCGGTGTGCGCGGCAGTGCGCGCCCCGAGCGCCCGTGTGTCACATCAGGTGCGTCAGGACGCCCGTTGGCTAACGGGCCGCCGACCGGAGAGGGTAGCAAGCCAATCAGCTGTCGGCAAGCTGACCTTTTTGCCGGCGCCCTGACCCTGATGGGAGGTGAAGTGCGTGGCTGGTAGCGGTCGGCGCTGGCACAGCAGGAGGACGGAGGAGGAAGAGGAGGAGGAAGAGGAGGAGCAGACCAGAGGGCGAGAGATTTTCTTGGCCGGTTCCTCCTTCCTCCTTTTTTTTTTAACTCTCCTTCGGCTGGAGCCACGACAGCCTGTCTCGCTGCCGCTTTTACAACCGTCTTTCACGTGCTGCGACTCCCTCTGCTTACAGAAAGTCAAAAGTCCCAGAGCCCCAACCGCTGCCCCCGGGCGCCCGTCCATCACGATTTTTACGTCCCTGCCGTGTTTGTCTTTTACACTTCGGCTTGTGCGAGCGCCGGCCACTCTCCCGCCATCTCGGAAAAGCCACTTAGAAACAATCTGTCCTCCCCGAAACGAGAAAACAAAAATCAGAGGATGCTTGGGAGGAAAAAAAAAACGAGGGGAAAAAAAAAAAAACGTTGTGCACTGAAATGCAGTAATGAATATTTTAGACATAAAGGACCACTCTCCCAGCCTGCATTTGCCTGGCTCAGTCCTCCAAACAGCCCTTTTAAAGTCAAGTGATGGGGGTTAAGTTAATTATGCACATTAGGGCCAGCCTCTCTCTCTCTTTGCTCGCTCAGGCGCTCTGTGTGTGTGTGTGTGTGTGTGTGTGTGTGTGTGTGTGTGTGTGTGTGTGTGTGTGTGTGCGCGCGCGCTCGTGCATGACTCCGGCGGTGGTTTGGGATGCTGAAACTTTGCCTTTAATTAAACACAGATGCACGAGAGGGAGAGAGGGGAGGAGGGAGGGCGAGACTGTCTGTCACACACACTTTCAGCTGCAGCCGCGCACATGCAAATAAGGCGCAAGTGCACGCACACACACACACACACACACACACACATACACACACACACAATTGAAGAAGATGAAAGCGTGTAACCGGCTCGATGTGCGCACGTCCTCATCCTTACGAGAGGAAACGGCCCCCTTCTATCTGCACCCTGCGAAAAAAATAAAACAACTTAACTTACTGGCGGAGGAGCCTGCGAGTGTAGGAGCTTTAATCGGTGCGCGTGTATTTGAGCATTTGCGCACGTTTGCAGAAAAGCCAGCAAAGGTTTCTCCTATATTTATGTATCATTTTCTTGATACATATATTGAGATAACATCCATACGAGGTTTCTCCTGCTGCGGCACTGTAAAACCCAGGGTCGGTCGTCCGTCCACGTTGTGCGATGGCAGCTGAGTGAAAAATGTATTTGCATGAGCTGGACGACTGGTGACTGACCCCTCACAATAGATCGATGCTAAAATTATGGGGGGGGGGGGTTAAAAAGTACGTTGACGTGAAGTCATGTGCCTGTATTTTCATTGTTTTTGTTGATTGCATTTTCTTTTGACAGAAAAACAACTACAAATATATCAGAGTGTGTATTATATATTACACATCGAGGAGCTACTTTGGTAGTCATGACTCTATCTGT
The DNA here is from genome assembly GCF_046127955.1 of Nelusetta ayraudi. Taxonomy (NCBI): domain Eukaryota; kingdom Metazoa; phylum Chordata; class Actinopteri; order Tetraodontiformes; family Monacanthidae; genus Nelusetta; species Nelusetta ayraudi. The sequence continues at coordinate 2,490,285 of NW_027466186.1, read as the reverse complement.
CTGTCTGTCTGTCTGTCTGTCCGTCTGACAAAAATCCATATACTTCTTTTATTTATTCATCACACAGCAGTCACTGCTGCCAGCGTTTTGTTTTTTTTTTCTCTGACAGCTTGAGCCAAGTTATTAATTAAATCATGTTCAGGAATAAGCAGCTTCTCTTTGAACAGCTCAAACAAATGTATCTATTTTTGCAAAAGTTTAGGCATAAATCTCTGAATGCTTCTAGTTTTAGATTTGAAATATGTCCAAAGCCTCGTCCGGGGCAGCGCCACTACCTTGAAACACTTCCTGTCTGTTTGCATTACTCATGCAGTTTCCGCAGCTCTTTCGGCTTAATTAGGGACGTACACCCTACAGTTTTCCTTCCTTTTTCTTCTCGCTATCCTGGAAAGCTTTAAATCCAGACCCCCCCCCCCCCGTCTTTGTCTCTCGCTTCCTCCTCCTCCTCCTCCTCCTCGTCCTCATCCTTCGCAGCAGCAGCAGTAGCAGCAGTACCAGTAGCCTCATTTTTTATTAGAGGATTGCCCCATTATTTCATTTCTTGTGATAAAATGACAAGAGATTACTCACGAGAAATACTAAATACAGTGCTGGACCGATGGGATCTCCCCTCATATGTAATGCTGCTGTGCAATGGCTGAAGGCTTCATATATCCTATTTCTCTCTGTGTGCTGCACTTTGAGAAACTATTTGCAACCCATGCTGATTCCCTGGGTTTTTGCCCATTTGTCACATTTAAATGTTTCCTATTATCCCACTAAAAAGCCTCAAAAGATCACATGAACAGACAGAAAATACGAGTTTGTGAATCATTTTATGTTCACTGCATTGAACAGAAACACTCAGACAAAGACTCACACAATCACCCTTGTGTACTGGGAAAAGCCTTCATAAACTGGGCAAATCTTAATGGTAAAAACTCAATATTAATGTTTGCAGAAATTTGCAGTCACTTTTTAATTTTCCTCCCCGTGACCCTGAATAGGAATAAGCGGGTATAGAAGATGAATGAATGAATGAATGATTTTTAATTTTCTGTATCAAAATTTTGGAACATTTTTACTTCCAGTTAATTATTTTGTTTGTTCTATTAACATGCACATGAGTTTTTTTTTTTTCTAAATGATGATTTATTTTAAAGATTCTGAGATTGATCTGCTTTTGCTCGCTCAGCTGTTGGTTTTAATTCTTCGGCAGTTGGTTTTTAAGATTCTGTCAAAAATGAAAAGCTGTCCAGGTTCTGAAAGCAGCTAAGCAGCACATCATCCCAGCAGAACCACAGCTTGTATGATGCTCTGATGTCGTTAAACTCTGGGTTCCCTTTACACCAGATACAAAAATGCACAAGGCTTCCAAAAAAAGTTCCACTTTGGCTCAACACTTGCAGAGTGTGGGAGGGTGTTATCAGTTGTTCTGATTTTCATGGAAGCAGTGTGTTGGTTTTTCTTTGTATCGCACTATTAAATTAAATTAAATTAAGCTGTCAGTTCTTCTGACGTCAATCGTGACTTTCAGGTTTCACATTTTATATAAGACCAATAGTATATATATATTAGCTTGATAGATGCAAATAAGAAAAAAAAAAAGATTGTATAATTAGATAGCATGTTTTCACTTCTATCCTAATGTATGTAACAAGCTGGTCAGTAGGCATTATTTAAAAAATAAATAGTTTCTCTCAGAAATGGGGAAAAGGGAGAGATGTCAGAGAAATGGGCCATATAACTCTTTTCATGCAAAAAAGTAAAAAGAGAAGGGCAAACGAGGCCAACAACGGCCAAGAGCAGCCAAACTCAGAATTAAAGAAAGAAAAACAACGACAACAACAACTAAAAAAAGAAAAGAAAAGAAAACAGCCTATCTTTATCGAAGATGATTCATATTTTATTTCAAAAGAGTGCCTCCGTTGGTCACATTTTTCAGTGGTGGATAATAGAAAATGTAAAGATACGGCCGGTGAAATATGAGTTGGTTTGGGGAGGTAAGAATGAGAAAAGATTAGCTTGAGATTAGAATAAGAGAGATGGAGGAGGGAGGAAGTCTCGCACTGTGTGTGTGTGTGTGTGTTTGGGGAAGGAGAGAGAGGAGTTTTCAGAACACAGGTTAGAGTGAGTGTGTGCGTGTGTGTGTGTGTGTGTGTGTAAGAAAAATGACTGTACACCCTCCCACCCTATTTTATTTTCCACCTACCGACACGCCGGCAGTGATTGGACATCCTTGACCAACCTGCTCGTTTCCGCTCACATCTGCCCGCGTGCATCCTCCACTGTCGCTGATATATCAAGAAACAAACCAAACAAACAAGCGAGCCAACAAGAGAAACGACACACGTACATCACATTCACATGCGTCCTGTTTCCTGGAACAAGTACAAAGGAGTCTGAGGTGGAGGGGGGGTTGAGAAAGTTTGCCGGCTAATTTCCATGCTTTGCGAAACTCATCAGCATATGTTTGCTCTGCCTGCGATATTCAAACCACTGGATTTTTCATACGCCTTTGCATGTTTGTATCAAATGACACACCTCAGCTCGGCCTCACGCTGCTGTCGAGCCTCCCCGCTGTAATCCCTCAGTAGTCGGGAGCCTTTAGAAACATCCCCCGGGTGTGAGCCGGGCCTTTAATTTGGCGAGCTGCCCACCAGGATGGTTGTTTTGGCCGCCTCCCTTCCTCCGTCCTCAGTGTCATTAAGGCCTCCCACGCTAAAAAAAAAGAGCCCTGCAGGTTCTACCCTACCTGTGCAGAGTGTGCACGCACACGCGCACAGAGACACGGGGTCACTGGGAACTCCCGGAACAACCTCCCTCAGTTAGCCCGGCTTATTTTTTGTTTTTTTAGCAGCCGCTTAAAGCGCCGGGAATGTGTTTCCCTCCCCCGGAACACGGGCTTAGAAAGCTCCAGTTTTTTCTTTCTTTTTCAGAACATATTTTTCTTTTCTATTCATAGTCCGGTTTAGTTGAAAAAAGTAGAGCCGCATTTTATTATTCTACTAGTGCCCCATGCGGGCCCGGGTGACAGAGGTAGTAGTGTTTTTTTTTCGGGAGGCTAGATATATTAACTTTGTGTTTCTTTTTCATACCTGTGCTTGCGTAGCATCAAATACAGCAAAAGCTGAAACCGTATTTGAAAGTTTTTTGTTTTTTTTTTGTTTTGTTTTCTCTTCTTAAAGTGCTGCTGCCATGGCACAGTATTTTATTTTCCATTTAGCACAAATGTCCTGTTTCCTCCTGGCACTCAGAGAAATTCTGTTTTGCAAGCCACCCCAACAAATATGTATTCTTTTTTCAATTTTTCATTCAGGCATGAGAAGTTACAGAACTCTGCGAATTGGACTTGCAATAGCTTCTGTTTTTTTTTTTTTTTTTTTAAAACAAACCAATTTGCTTTTTATTTTGGTTTTTATTATTCTTTCCATACTTGGACTGTTTTGTAGTTTTTGCACACAATTACCATAGATTCTGATTAACGTTGTCAGTCAAAACGCTTGGTCATGACAATACACTAATCGTCAAACGTGCAGTACTTCACTTGCGTTGCTCTGCACTGCACTGCTCGTGCCAGCCCAGTCATTCTGGTCTGCTGCTACCAGCCATGTGGTCCGTGAGACTCCATCTCGGGGTTCCACGTCTCACAAATAGACCAAAAGGCAAACGTCTCAGTTCATTTAATAACGTTTTCTGTTATTCTTTGTCATGGCTCTGCGAGGCGTCCCTTTCACTGCAGCTCTGCTCTGATGCCATCTGCTTTGCTTCAGAGGAGACTCGCAGGCGGACTTCAACGTTGCGCAGTCGTTGCTGTCACGCACGCAGGGCTAATTTACGGCGCCGCGTTCGCGTGGCTCCGGATCCGTCCGAGCTCCTATAGCATGCCGTTGTTTTCTTTTGAGGGGTGAGAGAGCTATAGGTGGACTTGTGTTGAGTAATGCCCTGAGACAGACAGTGCCTGTAGTTGGTTGACATAGCTCGCAGAAGCTGACAATCTATGTGTGTGTGTGTGTGTTTGTGTGTGAGAGTGTGTGTGTGTTTTTTTTTTTTCACAATTGTTTCTAAGTACACTGTCTCCTAATTGTTTTTGGCCAATCTCATAAAACTATTGGGAAGAGCCAGAACCCTTGTATGTGCTTGAAACCCCTGAGTGCTCTTCAGCAGCTGTTTGGATTTACATGGATTAAGTTGAATGCTTTTGCCTCAGGTTGCCCTCTGCAGCAACTAGTGCACCAGATGGTGTGTGCTCGTGTGTGCACATTAGTCTAATACATTGATGAGCGAAATTAATGTTTTTTTTAAGAACTTTTTACTTTTAACAAATAATCCTTATTAATATATTTTTGTGTTTGTTTCCTTAACCATCGACCTTAATCATAAGTACTTTTAAATCACTTAGCTGTGGCGCTAGTTCTCATTGAAGTTTTATTTTTGTCTGTCCAGCTAGTCTCCTTAATATATATATATATATATATATATATATATATATATATATATATATATATATATATATATATATATATAAATATATATATTTTTTTTTTTTTCAAATCTTGACCCTGCTATTAAAAAAGTGAAGTTCAGACCTTGTTCTTAGCTGTTGTTGAACGTGGGTGCAGAGCTTCCCTAAGGTAGGGCTGGTTATTTATACTGCTCTAGTCCCCTTGAACATAAACTACTTTCACCAGCAGCTGTATTCTAACTTACTTAATAACTATTCAACTCTGTAGGCTTGATAGCCAGCAGCTCACTGTCTGTTCTGTTGGTCCGCCGCTGCAGCAGTGTGCAAGTGCAGTAAACAGACAGAGCAGCCACAGTTGAAGAGAAGAAACAAGAACAAGCAGACACAAGTTGCATTGTGATTCATTTATTTAATCATTCAAAACCAATCATTCATGACAAATGGACGTGGATTTTGATATCATAAGAGACCTACGTGGCTGTTGGCGATTCCGAATCGGTACCGTCCACAAACCGAGGCCTCAAACACACTCAAACTTAAAATGCAAAAAGAATGAAAGAAAAAAACAAAACACAATCACATAACTGCTGAACAGCAAGCGAGCCGGGCGGAGACAGCTGCAGAGCTGCTGACCTGCTTCCTTTGGAGCTAGCAAACTGTGACTCCCTACGTGATAAAAAGAAAAAAAGTGTTGAACAAACAGATGTTGAAGAACTGTTTATCTGGTTAACACGTGTCAGTCGACGCCACCAAGCCCCCCCCCAAACAAAAAAAAAAAAAATCATCAACAAGCAGCCTCGTGTTAATTAGAGACAGGAGTCATTTTCATCTCTTTCATAATGAGGAATCATGAAGGCCTCTTATCTCTCTCCGGTGCCATTTGATTTCTTACAGTGTTCTGTAAATGAGCGGGAGACAAGTTCCCGTATAATTAAGGCAGCAGAGTAAACAAGCAACACCCCCCCACCCCCACCCCGCCCCCCTCCCTCCAACTCGTTTTAACATGCATTGTCAGTTACCCAGTGGCAGTAGCCTCACAAGAACGCCACTCTTGCACTTTGCTGGCTGGCTGGCTGGCTGGCTGGCTGGCTGGCTGGCTCGGTGGTTGCCTGGCTGGCTGGGTGGTTGCCTGGCTGGCTGGCTGGCTGGCTGGCTGGGTGGTTGCCTGGCTGGCTGGGTGGTTGCCTGGCTGGCTGGCTGGCTGGGTGGTTGCCTGGCTGACTGGCTGGCTGGCTGGCTTGGTGGCTCACTCGGCGGCTGACTCGGCTCATCTCCTCAGGAAGTAAGAAAAAAAAAAAAAAAGGGAGAAAAAAACCTGTGAAATCTGATTTACATTAAGAGCATGTTGTAGCACAGCCCAGCCCACGGTATGCATATTTCCGCCATTGTTTGTGACAGTTGGTTGTACCTGCGCCTCGGGACGGGGGAGGGTTTGTGGGGGGGAGCGAGTAGACACCCGACTTTGCATTTCAGTGGCTGAGCTCAGGGTCAGGAGCACATCTGGTTGACTGGGAGGCGGCGTGTGCGGCGGTGTCACTCCTCCACTTTTTTCAGAACTTGCGCGCACGCACGCGCAAACACACGCACGTCACCGGGGCCTCACTTGTTGCCGAGTCTGCGGCGCGCACAAAGCAGCGGCAGCGGCAGCAGCAGCAGCAGCAGCAGCAGCAACACACCGGCGCACTCCCACACACACACACACACACACACAGACACAGACAAACAAACAAACAAACGAACACACCTGCTGCTCCCGGCAAGTTTCGCTCTGACAATCAGCCCAAGGTGGCGAGGCAAACAAAACAAAGAGTTTAATTTACATGGCAGTAGCCTGCTTTACATTAGCATGCGGCGCCAATGATGGAGTGAAGCTCGGCGGGAAACAGCAGGTAATGAAAAGTGATGGTCCTATTTGCGGTGCGGCGTAAAGTACAGGAATGAGGAGCCGGAGCAGTCAGAACTAATAGCGCGCGCCGAGCTACACGTCTCCCAGACACTGCTTTTGGTCTGTGTGTGTGTGTGTGTGTGTGTGTGTGTGTGTGTGTGTGTGTGTGTGTGTGTGTGCCAAAGAATAACCCAACCTCTCTTTCACTTCTTTTTAATGACCAAAACAGTCACTATTGGGGTAAATATGAGCATTTTTCCTTTCATTAACAATTCAAGTTTAGTGAGGGCGGAGATGAAAAAAAAGGACGCTTCATTTTTTGGGGCTCTACATGAAATGTTCTTGGAGTCTGCGCATAAAAAACAAAAATACATATATTCAGTTGCAGTTTTAACAAGCAGTTAACTCATAAAATGTATTAAGGGTGTTCAGGGAGGTTTCTAATTGCAGTAAATGTTTCAGCGGGTGTCTTTGAGGCGGGCTTGGAAATAGGTGCGTTGGCTTGATAAGCATGTTTGGTCCGGTTGCTTGTTTTTTTGAGCATGTGTGCATGCGCACTTGCGCGCGCGTGTGTGTGGTTCGCGGGCAATTCTTTTGGTTCGCGTGCCCGACTGACGGCACGCACTTGTCGTATCGCGTTTGCGTTCATGCCGCCAAGGTATGCCTGTGTGTGATTGCGCGCTCGCGCGTGTGCACGTGCGTGTCCCGGCTCCAGCGGTCTGCCCCTCGTGTAACGGGATAGCGTCTTCCCACCAACAGATCAATAAGGGAATATTTCCAGAACGCCCGCTGCCCGGCCGCCTCTGAATTGAACCAAACCGCGGCGTGACGGATACTCACGCTGACAAGCGCGCTTGTGTCTCGCCGCTCGGGGCTCGCCGTCATTCCGACCCCTCGGCGCATTAGCAGGCCCCCGGAAAGAGAAATTTGGCGTGCGGTTGGTTCGCCTCCGCTCTTAAACCCAAGCGCGTATTTCATAAATAGTTTCTCGTCATTATTATCGCGATGAAGAAGGGCCTGGATTATTCTCCATATTCTCCAATATTCTCCTCCTCTGCAGCCCACTCCTCTGCCTGCTCACTTGTCATAAATTGTCCTCGCGGAAAAAAAGCGGCCGTCGGATTATTTACGTTGCCAGATATGATTAGATTCCATATATATTCGCGCAATAATATATTTATATAAATGTGTGTGTGTGTGTGTGTGTGTGTGTGTGTGTGTGTGTGTGTGTGTGTGTGTATTTTTTTCCCCCCTCCCCGCTCGTGGCACTTAAAGTCGTCATTAATGAGTGAATAAACACCGCGCTCCCCACTTAACACGCGGCGGCTTTGTGTTTCCTCTCCATTACTGTCGCAGCGGTGGCCGAGGACAGCGCTCTCGCAGGGCCGGGAGAGGAATTATGATGCCAGCTGAGTGATGCTGCCGCTAAATTAAAGTGGTCCGAGCGGCTCCGCGGTCAGACGGGACCGAGCAACTGCGGATCATTAGCCGATTATTTACATCGTCCGCGTGGGGGGAATTGGTACAGATGAGTGAAAGGGAGCGACCGTTATTGTGATCAGCTCGGAGGGCACGATTATTTATTTTGAGTCCATTTTTTTTCTCTCCCTCTTTTCTCTGCTAGGGGATGGACGGCTGCGCCATCAATTAGAAGTGAGTGAAGCTTGTAATTGGTTTTGGGGCCTGATCAGTCGAGTTTGTTTCCGCTCAATCTGTGGAAAAAGGGGCATCACATGCGGCGGATGTTTTTGATCATATAAAAACTTGAGCACGCCATCTATCGGTAAACGGTTATTCCCAATCACGGTCTCCATTGCGAGGACAGATTGCTGTAACAAAGAGGAGAAACTGTGTTTCGCATTCCGTGTCGGCCATCTTCCGTTTCAAGTGTTTGTTTCATCAAGCGCGCCAGATTTTTCAAAATCCTTTGGAGTTTTCTCACGCGTCCGCCTGCTAGAGAGCCCATGTGAAGCGTTAGCGAAGGCGAGGCCAAACCTGGAAGGCGATTGGACGGATTGCTCACAGCGAGATGACCACTGCACATCTTGCAGTGCCAGTTGTACAGTGGTAGAAAAAAAAAACCCTGAGGCTTCCTCTTGTTGAGAAGGCATCACAACATCATGGCGAGCTGCAGTGCACTGTGGCGTTCCTCCAGTTATTTTTTTCGTTTTTTTTTTTTTAACCAAAGTCAGTTCCTAGTAAAGCAATCGCATGCAATCAAGCAGAGCTTCATTAACCCTTTGTTGCTATGAGCTGCAACCCATTTTTAAGAAAGCTGCTGGCTTGCTTGCTGTCCACTCCTGCAGTTTCTAAGGGAGTTGCTTCCTGCTCTTGTCACAACAAGGATGCCACACTTCCTATTTCTGATCGTCCATGCAATCCGATCGGAACGCTCCGAACTGATGACTTTGCATCCAGCAGCCATTTCAAGGTGTCGTGTCTCATGTCGTGTCACATGGGCCCTTGAAGTGACTTTGACGTCAGAGAAAAGGAAACATAATGAATGAACACATGAGGAAATCTCCCCTTGGGATTATTTCCACCATGTAAAACCTCCACATCACTTTTCTGTCCAAGAATTCCAAGAGCCAATCAGTCATTAGTTTGCAGAGCACAGCGTTGTGCGCTTGCAGAAGTTTACTCTGAGGCCCAGTTGAGACCTGTTTCCTGTCGGCTGTTTGTGTCCTTTGACGTCCCCCCCCCTCCCTCTCCTTGATGTCCTGCAGAGGTTGAACCACCCGCTGGTTCAAGGTTAGTCCTCAGTTCTCCTCGGTCCAGCCCACAGCAGATAATTGTCAATAAAATTGATTCCTCGTTTTCTCTAAACTCCCCTCTCACATCCTTCCAGCCCCTCCCCCCACGGAGTCACTCCCCCTGACTGCCTCCCTCACTCCACTCTCCTCCGACTCTGTCCTTCCTCTTTTTATCTGGAGCCAGATAAGTCTGCCTCGACTGCCAAGAGCGCCGAGTATCACTGCTTGGCTTCTTTTCTTTTTTCCCCCCTCCTCCACCTCCTCCTCTGCTTCCCTCTCCTCCTCCTCCTCCTCCTATGTTCTCCTCGCAGTGCACTGAAGCCATGTCGCAATTTCTCAGGGAGTTTTGATGCCTGGATGTCTCCTGTCCGGCTCCATCTCGTCTCAGGCGCGGCGCGGCTCTATGCGAGCTGAACTCCGCTGCCTCGCTGCAGGTCAGCCTTCGCGGCCGATTAGCGTCGAAGCGCCACTTTGGTCACAAGTTGTCGGGAGCGCTTATCGTGAAGATCAACAGCGATCAGTCTCGCCGCCGCACTCGCCTCCCTCCCGCGTCCACTGCCTGTTTCTCTCCCTTTTTTTCCCTCTTTTCTGCCCTCTCCCCTTTTGGCATTACCTCCCTCCCCCCACGTTTTTTCCCCCTCAAATCAACATATTTCCATCTAAATCTTATCATTGTCATCCCTCCGCTCTCCTACCTTCCCCCGCGCTCTGTCTTTTCCAAGGCACAAACAGACTAACTGTGTTTTTCCCTCACTGCAACCCCCTGCTTCCACAGAAAGGGTCAAGCACGCTGTTTCTTCTGAGAGGTGGGATTAATTGAGATTAGCGCCCGAGCAGCAAACACTACCAGTCAAACGTTTGGACACATACTTCTGATTGAATGGTTTTTCTTTCATTTTCATGACTATTTACATTGTAGGTTGTCACTCAAGGCATTGAAACTATGAATGAACACATATGTAATGCATATTAAACAAACAAGTGTGAAATAACTCAAACAAATGTTATATTTTACATGATCTAGAGTAGCCACCCTTCAATTTTTTTTTTTTTTTTTCGGTTGTGTATTTTTCCTTCTGCTGTTTTTGCAACAAAGCTTTTTTTTCCCCTTTAACAAACTAACTCGGCAGCACATCATTTGGCAAAAGCCACATTTAATTTAGGAAGCAAATGAAGAAACAGCGCAATTTCACTCAGATAAACAGGAATCTATTGATCCCTGCCCCCCCTTGATCTAAAGCAGGCGGGCTCGGCTTCCAATCAGCTCGCAGGGGAAGTTTCCCCCCCAGAATGATTGCGCGCGCTTTTCATCGCCTTCACTTTTTCTTTCTTCTCTCTCTCGGCTCCGAGATTTCTGCCCTTCCTCTCGTCCGGTTCCGGAGGAATCCTCGCCGCCCCGGACAAATTCCCTCTACCCGCCGACTGCTGCTCTCTATCTCTCTCACTCTCTCTCTCTCTCTCTCTCTCGGCGTCCCGTCGGCGACGGCGGCTGAGAGCGGAGACGGAGTCGTGTTTGGCCTGTCAGGGCGGCTGCGAGTGTCAGTGTCTGGAGCTGCCGCTCCCTCTGACAGCGCTGGAGGGGCCGCTGGTTCCGAGCAGAGTGCAGCCGTCACCCTGTGACACGCTCAGTGTCACCGATCCCCTCCATCTGGTGACATGGCACCCGCTCCGCTCCCCCTCCCCCAACAACCCTCCGCCTTCCTCCGCCCCTCTCACCCCCCTTAGCCAGTGGCCTTTTCGCAACCACGCGTAAAGTCACTCAGTCAGGCAGGCAGGCAGTCACTTACTGCCGCTGAGGAGTCTTTCCTCGCAGCTGACCTACATGTGTTTTTATTTTTTTGGAAGCGGTTAACAGATTATTTTAAAGCGGAAGAAGGGAAGGCTTCTGTTTCTTTCTTTTTTTTTAACCTTGATATGGAATACAGACAGACAGACAGGGTGCCTCTGTCTGCGCACAGCCAGACTTAAATATGTGTGTGACTTAATCTGGCCTTGGCGAGCACGCAGCAGTGACAAATGGATGCTTACTATGAAAGCCCCTCATCCAAGAGACAGCATTAGTTTTTTTTTTCTTCTCCCCCCTCCGCTTTAATTACCAGCAGCAGTAATGTTTCCTATCCATAACTGTCGGTCCTGGAGGATGCAGCCTGGCAGAGGGGTGAGGGCCTTGTCTCTTCTCTCAGTGGGCCCACTGCCCGCCACCCCTCCCTCCCCTCCCTCTCCAACGTCCCTCCTCCTCCTCCTCCCCCTCCTCCCTCTTCTCCTCCCACCACTCGTGCCTGCCCGCGTCTTTCATTTCAATATTTCAATATTTATGCCTCATCGGCGAAAGTTCAAAGTCACGGTGAGGAGGCGTAACTTTGGCCCGCCCGCCAACAGCGCAGGACCCCGCCTGGTGGACAGGGGAGCTGACGGCTCGTCGTCACCCCCCCTACCAGTGGCTATCGGCGACAGAGGGGTGGGAGGGGGGAGGGGGGGACGTTTGGGTCTGCGGCATGAACGGAAAGCTGGGTGAGACACTGTCGCTGATTTTCTGTCTCCTATTTGTACAAATGCTTAATAGAATATGTATTATTAATGGTCCAGCGTGTAAAATTTTTAAGGAAGCCCGTTGCATTTTTAGGGCGGGCTTCCTGAACCCTAACTCGGAGCAAGACCCTTGCTCTATGTATATTCTCATATATATGAAAAAACTGGTCGAAAAGGGTAGGAAAACCAAATTACTTTTATTTTTCTGCGAGTATACACTTTTATTAATGTATTTATGGGCAGTATGTTAAGCTTTTACCAATATGAAAATCATAAATCAAGCCAAATTTTACACACTGGACCTTTAGTCCTAGATTGTTTCTAGACAGTAATTCAGTTTGTATAAAAACGGCATTGAGCCTCGTATTAAGGTGCACAACCATGAACATGTAGCAACCTGAAGGTCAAAGGTCAGCAACAACCACGTGTTCTTCTAGTCAGTGTAAGCTATATTTGAATGGAGAATACACAAAACATGGCACAAAGAGCGGATGCTGTTGTCCTGCAACCAAACTACATTCAGGTGGAGAAGCTTCAGAACACAGCTCAGTAAACCAACACTGACTGCCTCCCACTCTACCCAGTTTGACCATCTGAATGTGACTGGAATGCATGCGGGCAAAGTGAGCCATGACGATGACGAGCTCCCAAGCTCACACGCACACAGTCAGTAACAGAGGCTGGGTTCTGGAATGAGTTCCAGACCACAAACCTTAATGTTTGTGGCTTCAGCATCACCAGTGTCACGCTGTCAACGTTGAATGACAAGAAGGGTGTTGACTTTCATGCATGGCGTAAATGGGTCTGCATTACGCTGCGGGTACAATTTTTTTTTTTCTTTTTGCCCCTCCCGTGTTTCTCTCACTGACCAGCCCTCTGTAAAAATCCCGAGCCAGTTTTAATAAATAACGGCGTCTGACAAGTCCGTCCTTTGCCATAAAGATCTTTGACAGCCGCCGTCTGGTAATAGATTAGCCTAATTAAAGCCTCCCTGAGTTTAGATCACAACGTCACGTACTCAGCCTGTCGCTCTAATAGCCATTACAGCCGCCGCTCGCCACTCCCACTCCCGTTAATGTACAGTTGTAAAGAGGGAGGGTGGAGTGAGGGGGGGACGAGCCAAAAGGAAAAGGTCGTCCTCATTTGCATGCAAGCCTTCATTAGAATATGCGAATATGCTAAGGACCGGCGCTGGCGCTTTTGCATGCGCAGGTGATGAATGGCCGGCGCCTTGCAGAACGGGCCGAGACGGCGCCTCCGTCACCCTCATCTGCATTGCGCACTTTATTTATTTATTTATTATTTATTTGTTTCTGCAACCCCCTTTGCTCTTGAGCGCGCCGCTCCCATAATGCATCATGTGTTGAAGGAGGACCTTTGCAATTTGCCCAGCGCAGCCTTTGATTAACACTCCCTCCTCTGCTTTTTTTTCCCCCTTGATGAGCATTTTTAAGTCAGAACTTTAAGTTTTGATCAGTGTTCATGTATATGTACCCAAAAAGATTGTGCATTTGCAATCATCATCATAATAATACTTACAACAATATTATTATTATTATTATTATTATTATTATTATTATTATTATCATTATTATTATTATTATTTTATCATCCACACCATATGTATCATCCTGACCTTCAACAAAGTTAAAGAGGGCAAATATGTCAGTTCATCAGCTGACAGTTTAACCTGTGGATCAGTGATGGTCAGAATAGGGACAGTGGAGGCCAGTGATCATTGCAGACTTTCTTCTTCTTCTTCTTCTTCTTCTTCTTCTTCTTCTTCTTCTTCCTCTTCTTCCTCTTCTTCCTCTTCTCTTTCTCGCACTTGGTCGAGGCGGGGTTTTTGCGGCGGAGAGGGCGATCTTCCGCTGAGAAACTCTTCTCTTCACTCTTCCACGTTGCCGGGGCGGCAGATGGTGGGTGTCAAGACAACGGCAGCGATGGCCAAACAAAGACATCCTTTGTGTGTGTGTGTATGTGTGCACGCGTGCACGCACACACTTCCTGAGAGGTGTGGAAGTGCGCTCGCTCCAAGTAGGAGGCAACAGCGTCTATAATACCGCTTGAATGGTGCACTGTATAAATTCCTAAACTGCGCTCTCACTTAATCTCCAGAAACTCTCTGCTGCTGCGTTTCTTTCCCGGACAGCTGACGGCTGTCGGCTCAGTAAAACAGTGAGCGGGAACTTCTCACTGACAGGTATCCTGTCTGCAACTTTCTCCGATAGTTTTCCGCCCCCCCCCGTGCTTTCTTTCCCATTTCCCTCTTTTACACCGTTAATAATCCCCCCCCCCCACACACACCTTTGATGGGAACTCTGAATATTAGATTAGTATCACAGGAGTTTATTTTTGCTCCCGTGGAGTGTGACCTTAGCTGCCCTTCACGGAGGCGCGAGGATAATGAGAGTGGTAGGCGGCCGGCCGACAGACAGGCCTGACACCCCAGCTACGCCCTTCACTCAGCCGGCTGAGGGGGAAACGTCAATACGGAGGCCTTATGTTTTATGGATTATCTGCTTTAGCAAAACTACGGCGGGAGAAATACAACTCCCGCTTGTCATGTTGCCTCAGTTCTCCTTAATGCTCGAGACCGCTCAGCAAAACAACAGCGGTTGGAAATTAGAGGCTGTCTTCTTTGTTTGTTTTCTCCCCCAGTTTCCTCTCTTCGCCTCACGCTCGGCGCCCGCAGCGCCTTTGCTCCTCGTTTTGCATCAAAAAAATCTTGATTCACTTTTAATAACATCTACTATTATTGTCTTTGGCCATGTTTTCATGATCTATCTTTTTAGATGTGTATATTATTTTCTCTATGTTAATAGATTATAATGTACATGTGGATGTACACTTTTTTTGAATGTTCTGTAAACCAAAGAAATCTGCTTATTTCCGGTATTTAATTGTACATTTTATTGGCCTCTCTTCTTCAGTCATCCTCCCTTCCTCTCATTCTTCACTCTGGTTTTAATACGTTTAATTTGTTCTCAGAGGACAGGCAGATGGAGTGTACAGTAAACAGACGGAATTAATCATGTTTTGCCTTCTTTTTCTTTTTTTTGTCCGAGGGTGCGCGGTGCGTTCAGGGATGCTGGTTCTCGTCGTCCCCGGAAGGCATTGGCAGTGGGGGAGGAGAGAGGGAAGGAGGGAGGGAGGGGGTGGTGGGAAGGGAGCTTGCTGTAGTAAACGAACCCAAGTGGAGCCCTGTTATCCACTGTTTAATCTGCCCATCGGGGTCCGGGGAGAGGTCTGATGGGTGGCTCATCACGGCCCCGCCGCTCCCCCGGTGGAGTGGAGGGGAGCGCAGAGGTGAGAGCGATGGCTGCTGCCTTTTCTGTGCAATTAGACCCGGGTGCGCGGGGACGAGGCCCTGCCGGGGCGTTTCTCGGTTATAATGAAGCCGCCCTTAATGGCAGTGGTCAGCTGAGAGAGAGAGAGAGAGAGAGAGAGAGAGAGAGTTGCAACAGTTAAACTGACTAATGAGTAGTGTTGTAGTCAAGACCGCACCAATCGAGACCGAGATATTATCAAGACTAGAAAGTATCAAGAAGACTTCGTAAATCAAAGAAAAATAACAACAAAACAGAAAGAAAATGACCCGTATCCTTTTTGAACTTCAAGTTTGCTTCTAAATCGAACAGCAACATCTCTTTTCAGCAAGGTGTCTTTTGATAATTTTTCTTTAACATTTTGCTGCTTTGCCAACTATCTTGAACCTTTGAACAAAAAAAACAACAACTTTGCGTGTCACTCTTGGTGTCACAAACAGAAACAGCAACAGCTGGACTCTTTTCCGTTACTATCGTGTCATAGCAGTGTTGGCTGAGTCTTGACCGGTCTGGATCAAAGATCCCGAGCCCGGCCAGTCCGAGACCCGGGCAAGACCCAGTAAAAATGCCTCAGAGTCCAAGACAAGACAAAGACTGTTAAAAAGTGGTCTAGAGACCAAAACCAATCAGCTCTACAACAGTACTAATGAGAAATACCGTTTTCATTCATGAAGTGTTGTTTTTTTTGTTTGTTTTAGCTTCTTTTATTCTTTTGTAGCTGATATATATATATATTTATATATATATTTATATATATTACAACCTCTCCGAAGACAGATCTTTCATTTTTAATTCTAGCCGGAAATCATTCGCACGGCCAGCGAGGAGGCTCTTTTTTTTTTATGCAGCAGCAGCATCAGTAATATGGTCGTGTAAATCACGAAGGAAACGCAAACACTTTTTGTCCTTAAGGAGCCATCCTGGTGAATTATATCGTCCGCGTCCTTCAGCAGCAGTCCTGTTGGCTTAAAAATCTCTCTGCCAAGGAAAACCATCCATGCTTGAAAGTCACATTTGAAACTGTGGACTGGGGGATGTGGGGCGGGGGAGGGGGTGATTTATCTCTTACTACAATGGCGAGTCCAGTTTGTTTCCAGTTGATGGCTGCAGGAGGTTTTACACATGAACAATGTAAAAAAAAGCAAGAAAAAAAAGCATGGCAGCAGGAAGGTTTTGCCGTATCCTAATATTATCAACTTTATGAAATTGTTTATTCAGATGGATAAACTTTTGCTAAGTGTTTAGGATTTAGTGCCTAACAAGCTGAATATTACCGAACGTATGGAGAGCACAGATTGGCTCTTTTTTCTCATTTTTTTCCTTCTCCCCACCCTTCACCTCCTCTCTCAGCACTCATCTCCCACACACACACACACACACACACACACACACACACACACACCTGAGGAGACCTTACAAACATAGGGAAAGCCGCATTACAAATTGCTGCACATCATAGAAATTGTGCAGCAAGCTTTTTAAAATACCAGCGCTGCCAGTGAGGCGCTTTATAATTTATCCCTTCACGGCTGTTAGCGGCGCCGCGCAACGCTTGATTTATTTGGTTTAAGAGAAGTTTTGTTTAGAGAGATAATGAGCAGGACTTCTCTTTAATGATTTAACACGGCGCGGTGGAAAAGGAGAGGAGGGAGGAGGGAAAGAAAGCACATATATTTTTCATATCTTTAACTGCACTGCGGCGAGAGAGGGGAAGGTGGTGGGTGGGGGTGGGGGTGGGCGGCGCATTAGCAAAGGAGGCTAACAGCGTTTTTACAGCCGACACTTTTTTGATTCACTTTTGTTCTGCCGTGCAACAACGAGAAGAAGCGAAGGACGCCGCCGCAGCCACCTCGCAGAGCGGTGGCATTTTTTTTTCGCGGCTCTTTTTCAAGATGTATTTCATTCAAAGTGGTTCTCGGGACACGCGGCGTCTGTTTCCCTTCCTGTGTTTTTTTTTTTTTTTTTTTTTAATCCATAAAAGTGAATCACATTTGCGCTGATCCGACACAACGCGCCGACGCTCCGGCAAGTCTGTTTTGAAGAGCTGCACCTTGTTCTCCTTTACACACCTCACCCCTTTCATCTCGGCGCCCAATACTGTATTATTCCTACTTGTTCAGCGTTTTCAAGTCTCTCCCCACACTTAGGATTTAAATCCCAAATTAAAGCAGTTAATTAGAAAATATAATGATGCTGAGTAGCATAATCTGCAAACAGTGCAATGAGGCTCGGAGCTTGGTGAGGGAGTGGGGGGAGGGGGTGCTGAAACTGCCACCGGCATATAAAGATGATGATATCAATAATAGATTACTTCATCAATCGCTGTTCTCCTGAAGATGGAATCGCGCTGTTGGGAAGGGGCTGAATTTTTTTTTTAGCTTTCGTTATTCTATTTTCTTCTCTTTTTTTCTTTTGCTTTCCTCCTGTCCTCCTCCTCTCATTTCCCTCCCCTCCTCTCCCCTCCCCTCCCCGCCTGTCTTTTCTTTTCTAGCCGGAAAATGTCTGTTTCATCTCACATTAGGGTGTGCTCTGCATAAGTGCAGGTAGAACTTGCTCTCCCCTCTAAATGATCCCTTAATGGAACAGTGTGCACTGGAGCTGGGAACTCTATGGGGCGCTGCCGCCATCGATGAGAACCTCGCCTCAATCAATCCGTCAAGGCCCATCACCTGCCTCAGCAGATGATCCAAAGACCCCTTCGGAGAGGCAAAGCGAGCTTCTTTTTCTCCCTGTTTTTTTTTTTTCTCCACGTGTCTCCTCCTCCTCCTCCTCCTCCTCGTAAGTGAGAGGTGTCGGTTCCATTAAGGGGCCTGACGTTGATCAGCTGACGGAGGAACACTTGGCCTCCCTCTTTATTTTTATCGAGATCATCTTAGAATAGATCAAGTGCCTGCTTCGCTCCGGCACAGGCATGAAAACAAAATCAATTCAGGTGTTTTTTTTTATATTATTATTTATTTATTCAGTCCTCCTCCCCCTCCTCCTCCTTTCCCTCCCCCTCCAACCCGTTGCATTATGGGATGCGTCCATAAGCGGATGTCTCGGAAGTCGCCAGTCGCTTTCGTCAAACAAAGCGATGGCGGCACATCGGCCCCTGCCTCTCCATCGCCTCCGTCGCGTCGCCATTCCTCATATTCATTTAATTCTCCCGTCGCTGTCCTTTTCTTTTTCCACCCATCCATCACCGTCTATCTCCGCATCTGCAAATTTTAACGCGGCGTTCACGTTGACCCTCCTCCTCTCCATCGGCTTTTCGGGCCTTGGTCCTCCACTCTTGACGACTGCCTGCCTGTCTCTCCGTCAGGAGGCGGGGGGGAGGGAGGGGGGGGGGGGGGAAGCTGTCCCTCCGTCTGTCAATAAATGTCTTATCTCTCGACTTCTTGTTCCCGTCTGTTTATCTGTCTGTCTGGCGTGTCGGCAGCTGTCTCGGCGCTCCGGGGTTGCTGTCAGCCAAGTGTTGGTTTCTGTTCTTCTGTCAGTTCACCTGCCTGTCAGAGCGTCTCAGATTAGACGTGTCAACTTAGCTACTGTGTTTTTTTTTTTTTTTTTTTTTCTAGGGTTTTGTTTTTTTTCCTCCTTTCTTTTTTTCCTCGCTTCTCCGGGACGGGTTTTGCCTAACAGTCGGCAAGCAGGAAGCACGCAGTGTTTACTCAGAGTAGTAAATTAATTGTGGCATCGTGAAATGTTCCTCCCTGTGTCTCGGTAAATATAGAACGCCGGCGCGCGGATGATTTAACGCGCTGATGTAAGTGTGCCATCTCTCCCATCAGCGGATCATTGTCAAATTAGTTTCGATGCCGACGCGAAAGAAAGAAAGAAAGAAAGAAAAAACGGGTAAAAGTGAATGACAGACACACTAGTTGCATATAGTGTTGTAGTCAAGACGGACCAACCAAGACCAAGACATTATCAAGACTATAGAGTATCGAGATCGAGACAAGACCAAGACTTTCTATATCAAAAAAAAATAACAACAAAACTGAAAAAAATGACCAGTATCTTTTTTTTAAATTCAAGTTTGCTTCTAAATCAGACAGCAACATCTCTTTGCAGCAAGGTGTCTTGCTGTCATTGTAGTGTTGGCTGAGTCTTGATCGGTCTTGATCAAAAATCCAGAGTCCGCCCAGTCCGAGTCCAAGACGAGACCGAGGTCCTTAAGAAGTGGTCTGAAGACCTTGAGTGCTGTGACACTAGTTGCATATTCCCAAAAGCTGAAGATGGAGACAACAGGCTGATAGGAAAGCTAATGGAAAAGAGACAAGTAGAAAGTTGTGGAGACAGAAATAAAAGGGGGGCACGAGGCGAAGTGATGCAGGACTGTGTGCCACAGGGGGAAGCGGCGGGGCGGGAGAGGAAGCAGAGAGATTGATGGACGGAGGCGGCGTCGATACGAGGAGACGGGAGTGAAGGGAGCCGGCGGAGGCTCGGGAGCGGGGTCGGGGATGGGGAGGGGTGGGGGGGAGGCCGCCTGCTACCTGCTGCTGATGGCAGTCAGAGTCAGTGAGGGATGGAGGGCGATCCAGCTGTGACATTAAAGCAGCAGGTGGAGGCCATCATTAGGCCTGGCTGGCGCGGCGAGGCTGAATGAGCCCGCACACACTCATTTCTTCCGGGGGAGCCCGTGTCTCCTCCCGGAGAAGAGCTGAAGCATGGCGCCATCACTCCGCAGCGCACTCCTCTATTGCGCACTTCCTATTCTAACCTCCGCCACCATCCCCCAATGGAAGCCCCCTTTTGTTCCACAGGTCCTCGGCTGCTCCGCTCCGGTGAGGGTCGAGCGCTCTCTGCATCTGGCTGGCACAGTCGCTCCTAATGGACCTGCAGTTGCCACACAGGCAGCTGCAACACAGAAGTTCACTCTCTTTTTCTTTTTTTCCTCCCCCGCTTTGTTGCCGAACTGGGAAAAGTGTGAGGATGCGTGTCCGCGCTCCCTCGTTTGATTGTCTCCTCTCCCCCCCCCAAAAAAACTAGAAAAAAAAGTAACTCTGGCGAAAGTTTTGCAAAGTGTGTCATATCTGACCTGGGCTCTATCCCAGCATGCCTTGTGTGCATCTCTGGGTGTGTTTGTGTGTGAGTGTGTGTGTGTGTGTGTGTGTGATTTGAGGGGTGGAGGGACACGCTTTGCTCGCGTCTTAAGCCCCCGCGACGCTCACGGCCCTTTTCTTAGATCTCGCCTCCCCCTCCTGGACCTGCAGACGGCGCCTCTCCAGGAACACCGTCAGGCAAATGAAGTTGTTTGTATCAAATATTGACATGTTATCTCTCCATCATCAGGCGGCGGGAGGGAGGGGAGAGAGGGAGAGAGAGAAGGATTGTAACTGTGGGTAATTGAGCCGTGTCTCCCCTGCTTATCGGTAAAGCTCCGGCACGTCACGGGCCTAACGAGCTGTGGCGCGCCGATTAGTCTGAAGGGAAAGTCGAATGTGAAACACCAGAGCCCTCCCCCCCACCCCCCATCCCCTCCACCTCCATTCCTCCCTTCTTTTTTTTTTCCCATATCTGCAATGGATATTATGAGCCTCCCTGGAGGGAAGAGGCACAGCCTTATTAGTTCAATTCATGGAGGGAAGAGAATTGATATGGATGAATGGCATATTAAAGTATCCCTTTGTTACAATAACCATCAAGGCTGATGGTCGGGGCTGATGATGCAGCCCAAGGCAGCAGCAGGACGACGAGCCGAGGCCTTGACCTGGACGGCGCGGGATGCACGCGCACTGAGGGCAGGGGGCTGATTACACTGCGCCTTAAACAAATGGATTTGCCCCCTTACACATTTAGATAGGAGATATTTGTGTGTGTGAGAGAGAGAGAGAGAGAGAGAGAGAGAGAGAGAGAGAGAGAGAGAGAGAGAGAGAGAGAGAGAGAGAGAGAGAGAGAGAGAGAGAGAGAGAGAGAGAGAGAGAGAGAGAGAGAGAGAGAGAGAGAGAGAGAGAGAGAGAGAGAGAGAGAGAGAGAGAGAATGGTGGATTCTTCAGGTTGCAGCAGTGAAGTGTGGATGTTGAAGGAATCCTCGTGGACACCGACTTGGTTGTATAAAAACTGGTTTGTTACAAAGAAGTCAGGTATCAAACAGGCGCAAGAATAGTTTGTACATCACCTCCTTATACACAGGTCATCATGCACATTTCCATATGAGGAGGACAAAGAGACAATTGTAAAACAGAAGGCGAAAGGATGGGAAAGTTAGTGGCCAGAGTTGTAATGTGTGTTATCTACACAGTCTTCCTAAGGAGTTGAGATGAAGCCTTCCAAGGGAAGTAACCTAATGCAGGTGATGCGCTAATGAGGGGTCTGTTCGTCTTATCAGGCAAGAAGCCTGCAGGAGTAGGGCCAAAGCTTCAGACACTACAAGAGAGAGATGTTTGTTGTGGATGTACACTTCCAGTCAAAAGTTTGGACACACCTTCTCATGCATTTTTTTTTGTTTGTTTATCTTTACACTGCAGATAGATACTGAAGACATCAAATATATGAGCAATATACATGTAATTATGCAGCAAAGAGAAACATGTTAAAAAAAACAACAACTGAATATGCTTTTTATGAAAGGTGAATAATTACTTTTATTGTTTCCTACATAATTCCATGTGGTCTAGTTTTGAGGCCTTTAGTGAGGAACTGCAATGTCAATGGTTGTGAGAATGAAAGAAAAAACATTAAATTCATAGAGTGTGTCCAAACTTTTGGCTGACAGTGTAAGTAAGGACTGGCTGACTTCGTGTCTCTGTGTGCATGTGTGTGTGTGTGTGCGTGCACGTGCGTGCGAGCGCTCCATGAATCTTATCTCAAGATGATCAGAAACAGGATTTTGCCCTCGTTAGACACTCGCGCGTCGAGCGGCTAATTGTAGCCGCGTTATCATCGGCAGTTGTGCGCGTAATGGATATTCATACCCCTCCGTTGGTGCGCGGCTGTTTGTAGTCGCGCGTGCCACTGTCGTGCGCACGTGCACGCGTCAGGACCCGTGCACGTGCGTGCGCCAGGTGTCTCCACAGGGCATTAGCCTGCCTCGCGCCCGCGACTCTCCGAGAATTACGGGCGAGATGAGAATCTCGCAACATGCCAGTTTGATTTGTATCCCTCGCTATCAAAGAATGCTAATTAAAATCGTATTTTGCATATGTCTTGTCTTTCATGCGCATATGCAAATGGTCCCTGTTGCCTTTCAGCGCTCTGTAATTAGGTTTATGAAGGACAGCTGTAATACATAATTAACAGAAATGTTTGCAAGCTCCTTTTTTTCCTCTCACCCCCAACGCTCCGGCTCGACGTATAAACACGGCGACTCGAATGAGCTCGCGAAAAGAAATATCTCGCTGCTGTGCCCTCTGCCCCCCCAAACATATTGATTATTTCTTGCACCTCAGCCATTCTTTCAAAAAAAAAAAAAATTCTTAATTAAAGCTGTTTGTTTATTTATAGGCAATGCCATCAGTCAGAGGCGCTTCCGCTCGGCCTGAGCGGCGAGGGGCATTTTTGATCTGGAGTGCACGCGATTTAGTCGGAGCGGGCGAGTGAGTGCACGTGCGCGCGCACGCCCCCTCCCCAGTTTCACTCGGAGGCAACATTGTGGACGGGTGGATGGATTGAGTTAGAGCCGACTGAGAAAATATGAAGTGATGAGAGTGAGGCAAAACTGCGGAACGTGTTTGAATATTTATGCGGTGGTCTTAGTTAGCGTCGGCCTCGGGGGCCCGCTTGACTGACGGGACTCTGGGGGCCACACAAGGAAGGAGGAGGGAGGAGGGGAAGGAGGGAAAGCGGGAGGGAGGACACGCACGGTGTGTGTGTGTGTGTGTGTGTGTGTGTGTGTGTGTGTGTGTGTGTGTGTGTGTGTGTGTGTGTGTGTTTGTGTGTGCAGAGAAGCTGCCAAAGTGATATAAATGGTGAAATAATTATGCTCCCGCTTTATGAAAGACTGACTCCGAGGATGGAATGCTCCAGAAACGGCTGGGCAGTCCCTTCCCAGAGAGGAAGCAGAATAAAACTTTATTCTGAAAGAAAACAGGATGGGAGGGGCACGTGGTGACGACGGTGCCACCCACACGCCTGCGTCGCTTTCAAAATCCCTCGGCCTCTTTCATGTCGCTCCGTCCTCGGCGCTCAGATGTGGCCAGCGTCTCTCCGTCGCACAATAATAGGAAGTGATAGGTGCTAAATGAAAAGGGCCGGGGGGATGAAAACGCTGGCGGGGCGGCTTTGGATGTCGGGGCACTTACCTCTGTCATCCGCTCATTATGTTTTCATATGCAGTTTAGGAGACAGGATAAACTCTGGGCGGGGCCCCTGGACGCAGCCGGGATGCTGTGGTCACTGTCTGCTGTACCGGCGAGCTGGGCTGCGGCCCTGCACGTCGCGGAGGTAGCGATGCTGATGCACAACATGTGTGCGGGAGTTTCCTTCCCGAGCGGAGAAGTGGAGCGAGCGGCCTGGAAGTTACACGTCTTCCGTGTGTCTGAGAGGTTTTTCCGCCCGCGAACTTCTCCATCTGTCTGGTCTGGGCCAGATTAGTTCGAGGGCTGAACTTGGAGTGTGTGAATGGACCGGAGGGATGGTTTCTCACATGGAAGTGTCTGTTTTAATAAAAAAGGACATGATAAAGCAAGTGTAAACAAAACTGGATCGTGGGATGACTGACAAACAGGAAGTGGCCTTTCTCCCACCCACACCCCCAGAGTCCAAGATGGCGGCCCATTCACTTCAATGCAGTTGCAGCGCATACACCGGAAAAGTTTTTGACTTCCGCATTGATGGGCCCATAGAGCATGTGTGTGCACTAGTGTCACTTCCTATCGTGTTCTGGAGAACGTCTCTTACAGACACACAACATTTTAGAAATGTCGCTTTTATTTTGCAAAAAACGGTCATGGAAATGCCGTCACTGAAGGGAAATCCAGTGTACGGAGTTTTTTGACTGACTGGCTGCTTTCCTTGTTTTGCAGATGGGCCTTTGTGATGAAGAAACACCTGAGCACCCACCTGCGGGGGAAACACGGAATCGGACAACGCAAAGAAAGGTCAGTTGATCTTCCAATATCTTTTCCAAAAACAAGACGCATGATGTCGCGCCACTTCATGGAAGTTGGCCTCAGTCTCAGCCACATCCTCCCTGCTCTGTTTGCCGTCTGTTACTGTTCATGTTTTGACGGACGACCCGCACGACCCCCGCTGTAAGCCTTTAGGCGAAATAGTCGCCACTAATTACGGTAAATTCTCCAGTTGCGTCGAACTGGAGCTCCTCCCTCCCCCCTAATGAGTTAAATGACTTTCACTCATTCCGTCTGTCAGTGTCTCAGGCCCTCATCCCTTTTTTCTGTCAAACTTTATCTGGCTCTCTCCCTCATCTCGCTCTGCACTTTCCCTCTTGAATTAAGGATGAATGATGATTTATTTCTTTATTTTTTTGTATTTTTTAAGACTGCGTGCGCTTGCACGTGTTTTCCTGTTTTCGTGCAATATCTCCCGCTTGGCCCTGTCTATCAGAAAGCAGAGCCCTGCTGTCTGTCGGTGTGTGTGTGTGTGTGTGTGTGTGTGTGTGTGTGTGTGTGTGTGTGTGTGTGTGTGTGTGTGCGTGCGATGAGGAGATGAAGTTGTGAAGCCTCCGCTGCACCCCCACCCTGTCAAACCAAAACGAGACGTTAAACACCTCTCAATCTGTCAGGCGAGCTGCTAAAATAGAAACAGACCCGCTTTCTCATTGCGACACATCCAAATTGATACTTTTGACAACTGCCGCTATCAGATCTGACAAGTGGCTTCAGATAGGGATGTCGGCAGCCCAAACAGATGCCGCTCCATCCCCTCAGACGCCGTCGGCTCAATTCCCGCTGTCAGCCGTACGTCTGGATTGGCGGGAGACAGAAACGGCAAAAACGCTGTCAGGTTTCTGTTGCCGTCGACGTCTTCAACATCCCTGGCCTGGCCGGCGTAGGCCTTCGTTCGCTTCTCTCTGTCCGGCTTACTGACCCAGCTGTGATCCGGCTTACTGACCCAGCTGTGATTAGTAGACCACATTAGGTGATGCTCCCATCTGATTGGTGCATGCCAACCTGGATAGGGTCAAAACAGAAAGAGTTAAGAGTAAGTAAAAAGCCAACATGCAAGCTGCAAAATGCATCTTTGTGCAACTTTGATCCTCGTGCACAACCTTTTGTAACTGTTTTGGGTGGCTAGATTCCTCCACAGTGACACGCTGTGCTTTCCTTTGCAACAAACAATGGGGATTGATACTGAAGTGTGGATGAAATGCGCCGCTCACCCTACGCACGCCTCTCCTGGCTCTTCGTTTTCTCCGATTCCACATTTTCACGCATCTCCCTGTGATGAGGTGTGTCAGCAGACCACAGTGGGGGTCACGTTGCAGTCTTTTTATTTTTTTTGAAAAACTTCCACACGAACGGCTCTGTCACAGGAGGAGATGTGCACTATGATCAAGCCGGAACAGTTGTGCTGTCACTGTCGGCCAATCAGCCGCTGAATTAGTGTCTGTCACACCAGTGGATTCCAGCTACTTTGGGAGTGACACTTATCTCAGAAGTGCCGTTTCAGCCAAAAATAAAGATTTTAAAACCGCAAACATATTAAAGTTTAGTCGTTTCAAAGCCCCGACGTGTCGCTGACAGCTGGGATATTGCTTGGAGGGAACTGAATAGTTCGAAAAGAAAAAAAGGAGTAAATATCACAGTCTTCCTTCAGTTTGACGACACTTTTTGCTCAGAAATTCAGTGATGGACTGGCAAAAACATGATAATAGCAGTAATAATTATTGTGATGCTATAACTAATACTGACTGGTCTTTCAGCCCAGCCATAAAGTTTTATACCACACAAACACACAGTTGCGTGCTACCTCCATGTTAATGCACTGTTATGCAAAACTGTCACTGTCAATATGTGTCTAAACAAACGACCCTCCAATTATCTGCCATCAGAAGATAAACAAGTCCTCCAATGTTATGTCTTTTTTTTTTTGAAGGCTTTTATCACACACTGGATGTGTGTGGTGGCCTTGGTTCAAATCATTGTTGTGTAAAAATTATTTTTGAAATGGCTGGGTGCGAGTATTTTCACGGAAAGTGAAATGGCACAATTTCAAACACTTTTTTTTATT
Organism: Nelusetta ayraudi; assembly: GCF_046127955.1. NCBI lineage: Eukaryota > Metazoa > Chordata > Actinopteri > Tetraodontiformes > Monacanthidae > Nelusetta > Nelusetta ayraudi. The sequence goes on along the minus strand of NW_027466186.1, from coordinate 2,464,233 downwards.
TATTTATTTATTTTTTTTTACAAAACCATTTTTTATTATGTTTTATATTATGTTTTATTGGCACTATGAAGAAACTCATTATCCAACCACGGTGGTTGTGCATCTACCAGAAAACAACATGTCGTGGTTGTGCTGTTGGACTAGTTCTTCACTGACGACACTCTGACCTCTGTAAAATGGCTTCAAAATCTTCTGAATAATTGCGGAAATGGCCTTGATACAGTTTCAAATGGTCACGTTCAATGACGAGGAGAAACTCTCCACCCTCTGCCACAGACAGCTCGGTCAGTAGGGGGCGGCACCCAGAACCTCCGCAACATTAAAGCAACTCTTGGTAACTTTTCGACCATAACGTTATGATTCCAAACTCAGTAAACCGGTAGATGAACGATTAATAGGGTCAATGGTGCCGCCTCGGCAGCGAGAGGGGGGGTTGTGCCGGCTGGAACTGCACTGTGTAACTTTCACGCACCACCCGACACGGCTTCCTGTGTCGTCATTACAGGACGAACCACTTTACGGCAACGTCACGCGTTTATTTAGAGGCGGTCTTACATACTACTATTACAAACTACGACGTCATTGTCAATGCCTGTTTTGCATTTGATATTGGTGTTTTTCCTGAACACATACGAGCACTCCAGCGAGGCGACTATTTGTATTTGCCCACATCCATAAACTAGCGCTGCAGCGTGTTTACTTCGTCACTTCGCCATTTCCACCGGATCAGTGCGACGTTGCGTCGTCTGAAAAGCTGTTGTAGGCATTACAGCTACACGAGTTTATAACCTGTTGTAATATTGTAACCATTATACACCACATCACTTCCGAGCAATTTTCATCGACGAGAATGATGCGAACCAAGCGCAAAACACTGCTGTCTGTCCAAGCAATGCACTGTCCTTGTTTGTGTAATTGTAGTTGTCTGTCACGTTCAAAAGAACAATATAACAATATTTCAAACACTTCACCTTGTCGGTGGACATATTTCCAAGCGATTCTTCAGTATGCCGGCTGTGTCAACAAACCCACGTGAAGGACTGGCATTTTTCCTCTTTACGACACCGGCAAAGAGTATTTGCGGTTCTCAACCAGCAGGGAGTAGTAATGAGTCCCAGTTACCGAGAGCTGATTCTCACAATTTCGTCCCAAATTTGTGTCTCAACATTCCTTATTTTGCGCTCTATGTCAGGCATCCGTTTTGCGCAATGGCCTTTATTCATCCGCACATGCACTTGCGCACGCACACACGCACGCACACGTGCACGCAGCAGTTGCCCGCACGTACCGTAGCGGTAGGACGGCCACGAGGTTTGTTCTATTTAAACCTGTAAAACACGGTGTCATCATTTTTCTGACAGTCCTGCAGACAGAATTTATCTCATCATTAATTAACCATCATATTTTCAACGCAGCGCAGCTTAATTAGCACAAGGTCATTGGGGAGGGCTTATTAAGTGGAACAAATTTGGGCGAGTGCACGGAGAGGAGGCAGCGGACGGAGGGGGGAGAAGGAAGGAAAGGAGGGTGAGGGGAGGAGGCAGAGACGGAGGTGAGATAAAAAGAGATGAGCAAGGATGGGAGATGAAAGGGGTGGTGGTGGTGGAAGAGGGGAGGGAAGAGAAGGGAAGGGAAGGGGGCAGAAGAGAAGGGGAACAGGAGGACGAGAGAGAGAGAGAGAGCTCGTGTGTCTGAGCGGTTTAGTCTGGTGTGACGGCGCGGGCGCAAAGATTGATAACTGCGTCTGTTTTGCGAGCGCGGAGCAGGAGAGTCTGAGAGCAGCAGAGGCAGGAAGAGAGACGCGTGTGTGTGTGTGTGTGTGTGTGTGTGTGTGTACCCGCAAGAAGGGCAGCGCACGGGCCGGGGGAAGAGGAGGGGGGTGGGGGTCTGAACCAGTAACTGGGGACCGTCGGAAGGGGTGGGTAGCCAATTGCAAACATATGCTGGCTGGCAGGCAGCGGAGAGATGGATTGCAGCGGGACAGTGTCAGAAAGGCAGTTTCATCACCATCTCCGCGGCCCCGTTCACCTGGTATTTTTAGAACACTGGGGAGATCTGTTAGTCAAAGGCAGCGAGTGGGAGGGAGCGGGGGAGGGGGAGACCTTACTAGCGGCGGGCAGCGCCAGGCTCCACTCTGCCAAATCTGTCTGGGGCCCTCAAACGGTGGGATATTTTGGGTGAGCAGCAGTGAGGAGGCTCGGAGTCCCACTGGCCGTGGGGCCCCTTTTTTTTTTTTTTTTTTTTTTTTTCATGGTTTTGTTGAAAAGCTCAAAGTGCTGATGCCGGAATTCTATTTTGGTCAATCAAACCTCGACTTTATCCATCCGCCTGGGCAAACCTGTCCCAATTTGACTGTTTATTTTGCCGAGGCCTTTGCACCGACACCCCGCGGCTGCGTCTTTGAACGAGTCACACACGATGCATTTGAGAATACAGCAGCAGAAAGGGCTTCGGTTTGTTTTGAGCCGCAAAAAGAGCAGTTTGGAGTCAATCGTGCACATTTTTCATTTCGCGCGAACTTCGACGTCCGGCTCGCCAATGCGTGTTATTTTCAGTCTCGTGAAGAAACGTCTTGCCAAATTCTTCGGAGAAGACACTCAAGCACCGCATTAAACACACATCTTTATTTTCCTGTGTTACCACATTTACCTTGATGCGACCTGATGCCTGCTGCCTCTTACTGCAGCCGGCTCCCGCGGAGTGAGTGTTGTGGACTGTGATGGTCAGCACCGGTCAGATTGACTTTAATTTAAAATTATTTATTAAAAAAAAAAGGACTAATTTAGCCACATTTCATTACAAACCCAGTGGGGGAAGAAAAGGAAGGGCAAGATGACAGAGTCCAACAATGTGACAGGGTCTGGGTGGGTGAGAGAGAGAGAGAGGAGCATACACACACACACACACACACACGCGCGCGCACACACACGCGCACACACACACAGATGGGAGAAAGAGAGGCTTGAACTGCTCCGAAGTGACACAACTGGGTCTCCTCCTCAGTCACACCACCGCTCCTCACTGCAGGCAACTGAGCGCAGACGAGGGCTTTTTTGTCCCTTTGTCTGTCTCAGCGAACACGCGCTCACACATTGAGGTGTACGCACGAGGACCGCATGACCATGACCTTACGGGCTTTGCATGAGTCCGACCGTCGCTGCTAGACTGTAACCTCGCACTTCTTTTCCTTCTGCTCATTTTTTTTGTAATTGTCAGAATTCTGCACCGCACGTCCGGCCGTCTGACAATAACTGGTGACCTTTGTGGTCGTCCACCTGCGAGGATGTTTATTAGCTCAACTGTCCCGTTCTCTTGGAGCAATTACAGCACATAGTACACAAGATCTTCATTTCGGTGCGGAATCTCAGTGCACTATAGTGCGTATGCATGTTAATTTATACATGTGTGCCAATGCCATTATAAAAGTTGGTCGTACTTGGGATGAAGACAGCAGCGTATTAGTTGCATTCTAACATGGACAACATATTGATTTTTTTTCCTTTTCCTTTCTCCTGTGTCTAAAGGTCGATTAATATCTTTAATTAATACTTTTTTATTAATTGATACTACTCTTCATATCAAGTTCTTGTACATTTGTTTTTATTTGTGTTCCAACGTGCACCAAGCAAGCAGCTGTGGTGCACTCAAACATGTACAGTGTAAATAGAGCGTAATGGATCCAAAATTAAAACACTTCATTGCACATGTGCCTTAACCACTTGGTCCATAGTTGGCATCCAATAATTTTAAACCAATTCTCTCATCTCAATAGTTGTGACTCTTACATTTGATCCAGGCATTGTCACAGAGTGACTTCATTTCCACGAGTTTTTTACATCATTGTTTCAATATATACTGCCTTTATTTCTTTAAGGCTGGTGCATGTGTGCAGCGCCTAAATCAACGCTGTAATAACGGGGGAGTGGCCTGAGAGTCTTGACTGACAGCACTGACCTTGTCTCAATTGCGTGTAATTAACTTGTTTTAAAAAAAAAAAAAACGCACAAAAAATAACAGGGCGCCAAAAGACAACCGGCCTGTCTCGCGTACCTGTTTTCATAGGTAATTGTTAAAACGGCTGCCATTTTCACGCTCGTAATAATAAACCCCAGCGCACTAATACACTCATCACTCTTGAAAGAGGAGTGCTGACAATGGCGAAGTGAGATATATTTGTTTAAGGCGGGTGGCGAGGGGGTGGCGGCGGCGGCGGCAACGAAAACATGATAGAAGCAGCCGGGCAGAATGTTGTCAGTGTTTGGGAGATGTTTAATTGCGAAAACCTGCACAGCGTCTCGCAGTTGCGACGGCCGGCCAGCCAGCCGGCAGCCCCGCCCCCCTCAAAGCGACTGTACAGGCCAAGGTTTTTTTTTTTTTTTTTTTTTTTTTCACATATCTTCCAAAGGGAAAAGGAGAAAAAAAAATACCCAGAAAGGCATGAACAACGCAGATCCAGAAATAACGAGCGTGATGCGCAGCGCACAGGTGTGATGACTCACAAAATGAAATTACTCAGAGCATCTGCTGTTATTTGATTGCAGCAAGAGAGAGAGACAGAGAGAGAGAGAGAGAGAGAGAGAGAGAGAGAGAGAGAGAGAGAGAGAGAGAGAGAGAGAGAGAGCTAGATAGCGGTGGATGAAATACAGATTTTGCATCAACACGGGCTACATATAGTTAGAGACATATATTATGCTGCTGCTTTTTCTATTTATATAACAGCAGGAATTAAAAATCTCACCTTTAGCAGTGTTATTCATCGAGCACAATTCTTCCACCATCCCATCAAGATCAAAAAATACAAATTCTGCACGTTCGCATGTATCTATAAAACAAGTATCTCTAAAAAAAAAAAAAAAATGGCCGCACTGTGTCGTCGTGCCAGGGGCCGAGCACGGCTGCGCTGGCATCTGACTCTGCGGCGCGGCACTCTGGGCTCGCTGCCGCCCTCCCAGCATGCCGTGCGGCGCGGCCATATTGCCCCGACGCGGAGGCCCGGGACCGTCCAGGCTCGCCGGGCGGAGCCGGGGCGGAAGTGCCCCGCCTGGAGCCAGCAGGAGCACAATATGGACCACACAGAGCAGGCAGGGGTCGTGCCACGCACACACACACACACACACACACACACACACACACACACACGCACGCAGGCAAAAAAAACACACAAATCTGTCTGTGCGCGTATGTGAGGCAAAAAAGAGAGTGAGTTAGCAGTGCGATGGGAAGATAAAGAGCAGATAAAGACAACCCCTAATTCATTAGAATAAATCCTTCCCCTTAATTATTGATAATGAATCTGCTCTTTAATCTTTCTCTTTCTTCCTTCCCTTATCTGCCTGTGTCAGCACTTTTGTCTCCGCGGCTCTGGCGCTGGGTGGCAAGGCCGGGCTTTTTCAGCCACCCAAGGGCAACAGTCAACAGCATCCTGTGCCGCCGGGAGACGCGTTTTTAGCGGCGTTTGTGTTAAAAAAAATAAATAAATAAAAATAAAAAATCATCAGGAAACGGTTGGCTTGAAAATGGGAGGTGCCGAAATGACAGGAAGTGCCCTGTCTGGAAAGACGCACATGCACACACATGCACACACGACACACTGTACAATTCGGATGAGTGTCAACTTCTGCTGTAACAAAATGAAGTGACCTGTTCAAGTGGAGTTCACGACAGAACCTGAACTGATCATTGCGAGAGACCAGTTTTTGCGCGAAGCTTAATTTCCCAGAAGTCCGTGCGTGCCGGCCGCATGTCGGCTGACCCCGGCCTCACCTTTTTTGTTTTGTGTGTGTGTTTCGCCCGGCTGAGCGCGCAAGGGTGCGCCACCGCCGCCGCTGTTTACCCTGCTCAATATTTCATGGGCCGTGAACAACTCGTGCGAATGAGGGATCGCGTTAATATCGCTGTTAAAATTAAGCGATAATTAAAATTTGTTAGTTTAAAAGCCATCGCAGGTCTATAAAAGTTTGATTACTGGAAAATTAGGTGCATTAAGTTTTTATGGGGCTGGCCCGCGCCGTCGCCCGGGAACAATTTTTTAATGCGCTTGTCACGGCCGTGCGGAGCGGGGATTGTGTTCAGCGTGTGCGAGCGCGTGTTTTGCAGGTGGGAGGGGGTGCGTGCGTGTCGGCGCGCCAAGCTTTTTTTTTTTTACGCGGACGGTCGACGACGCCCACCCCTGGCGGTCCCACTCGTCATCCACCCAGCACTGCAACACCATGCGGGGCTGTAAATCCCGCCTCGGCGTATACAGGAGGTGGAAGGTCTTCTGCTGTTGTAGCTGCTTTACGGTTGCGTCTCCTCGCCCGCTGATGTCACATCCACCGAGGACTAGCGCGACTTCTCCGGGCCTCCCCCCCCTCCCCCCCCCCTCCCCCCCCCCCCCCCCCCCCGCCCTGCCCCCCTCCCAGCTCCCTGACGTAGGGTGCAGCGGGGACCTCTCGGCTCCCATTACCAACGATAATATTAGCGAGCGTTCGACAGCTCGTGCCAGACTCGGCCCCACTCGTCATGTCGCGGCGGCGCGACCTTGACGTCCCCCAATCGAATCCGCAGCGGCACTTTGTCTTTTTTTTTTTTTCCGTTGCGTAGGCATGCTACCTCATTCCGCTAGCGCGGCCCGGCCCACCGACGCCGCTCTCCCTCCTCGGCTTCCCAACTTTTTTTTTTTTTCCCCTCTCCAACAATGATGTCACCGCGCCCGTTCCGAGCCTCTGACTGGCATTACTCAAGACCGGAGGACGCGCGCGGAGGTTCACCTTCGCATCCTTCAGCCGCGCGAGTGGACGCGGTTTGCGTGGCTGACTGTTGACAGTGGTCGGACGTTACAGGCGGGGGGGAGAGGTGGGCAGGGGAGGGGAAGGGGAAGGGGACCTGGGCTGTAGCCAGCCTGTTTTTCTTTTTCTATTGAAACATCAGACTGTCGCGGCGAAAATGGATGTTGCCAGGCATCACTAACGAGCCAATTAATCAATGAATTAGCTGAGCAGCGATTAAATTAATGCGAGCTGGATGGCCGAGCGGCAGTCGGGGATATATCCTGAGGAAGGTGATTAACACGCAGAAACAGGCAGCGATCAACAAGGCTTGCCATTAAGTTGGACGGCACTTCCTGAACTTTTTTCTCTTTTCCACTAAATATAGCGCAGCCTAATTCGTTTTGTTTTCCGTGCCGTCTCGAGGAACATCATCATGTTTTCCCTTGCGGCCCGACTGGATTGTTAATATGCTGAGAAACGTCGGGGGTCAGCGTTGTTATTTTTCTGTCCCTTTTCTCTCTGCTCTGTTCTGTGCGTCCTGATTGACACGCGGGCCGTTTGATTAGATGCGTCGAAGCTGCAAACTTTCCTTTCGGAAACCCGCCCCCCCCACCTTGGCAATTTGCCTTTGGTCACATGACTTAAAGAGAGGAATTGTCATGCCACCGAGTTTCACTCTCGGCATACAACAGTGGCTGGCGTGTCACTCTCGGCGCTGCTTTGTTTGAGCCCAACTCGGTGCTTGGCGGTACAAGTCGAAGGATTTTAACCTTCTGAAAATGTTCCTGCTCAGACTTTCTGAAAGACACGTGATAGATAACAAGATCTCTTAAATCTAACCGATGGTATCTCGCGCTTTTTCATTCACACTCATAACCGTTTTTATCTTATGCCGGATCGTCTTTGGTAAAAAATAAATTATGGCGAAATTAGACTATGTCTCATTACACCGGGGTCTACCTCGGTGCCCCCTCAAGGAAACCTGCTGCTACTCCAATCTCGCTGATATTAAGCGTTCCGTCCCTCAGTTGGTTTTAAATGAAAAGTTACGCACTTGAAGTGCAGCCAGCACTTTTCTGTCACCCGCTATCGGATTCATCTCTGTGGACTCTGCGTCTGCGGTTTGATGTGTCAGACGTGACGTAATGCTAATCCATCATGGTTTGGGGTTAGTGGTTCCAAGGAACGGGCCCCGGGGCCAAGCAGGTGGCAGTCTTTAACAAGCTGCGGGGGTCTTTCAGGGGCCACTGAGGACTTCCAGGGAAAATGAGGGACAGTCTGGCTTCACCAAAGGATAATTCTGGACTGTACCAACAACAAGCGGAGCACTTTTGTTTCCTTAGTCTCCTCCTCTATCATGTCCCCATGTGCTGTTTGGACAGCACTTGGTTAACATTAACAATATGCCCCGCCAGCTCGCTTGCTCAGCGATAGGGGTGTATGAGAGCCTGCAGCGCTCTGTGATTACAGCAGAACAGTTTAGTTTGGGCCATTAGCCCAGCGACATACCACATCATCTCCTCCAGTCTGCATTCTGCACAGGCTCTCTCAACACTCCGCTTTAGCCCGGCCGTATAGAAAGAAAGAACACAAGCAAGAAAGAAAGGACGGGGTCGCTGGACACAGACTGCAGGGGAGGCTCCCTTGATTACGTGACATCCTCCGGAAGAGCGCTGGACTTGTTTCCTCCATTACTTAGGGACGGAGAAAAGAGGCCTTTTCACTATTGAGGCTGTCACTCTCAATTTGGGCTAACGGTAAGCATGCGCGAGGCCTCCTGGATATTCGACCCCCCCTCTCCCCTCCCCACCTGCTCCCCAACCGCGCCAACCCCCTCCTGAGCACACCACGCCACCCCCCCACCACCACCACCACCACCACCACCCCCCCGCAGCGGATCGCCGTGGTGACAGTTTGATTAGATCATCAATCGTGGCCGTTAACAGCGGTTTTCCTGAGCACCTGGACCGGCGGGTCACAGCTGGCTCTGAGCTACCGCTGTCCCCCTGACCCAGGCCATGTGTGTGCGTGTGTGCGTGTGTGCGTGTGTGTGTGTGTGTGTGTGCATGCGTGTGTGATTTGAAGTCCAATTGCTTTTATTTATTTATTTATTTATTTATTTATTTATTTGTTTCCAATTCGAGTTTTTGCAGGACCACCTTACTACACCGCCCACCTCACATGGTCCTGCGTGGTCCCAGAATGAACATATTGTTGCTGATCCATGCACACCTCGATTATGTGCAGGAACAGCTGATTTCTTTTTTTTTTTTTATTGCTTGCGTGCTGAGCAGAGGTTTTAGTCCGGAGGCCTACTTTTTTTCCCCTCCCCAATTGAGTGACAAATGCACTTTATCGAGAGGATTAAAGCCCACATATTTTTTTTTTTTTATCCTGTGGCCACCTGGGAGGCACATCATTACATAATTTAATTCTCTATCTAGGATTTGACGGTCCACTTTGTTAAAAAAAAACAAACAAACAAAAAAAAATTGAAGGCATTGACCGGTAACGCTTTTGCATGTGAAAAATTACAGAGGGATACAGAGACCCGGGCGGAGAAAAATCTCTTCATCTGTGCCTTTTCTACCAGGTGCTGCGCTTTGCAGATGCTCGGCTATTTATCTGTTACCACACACGCGCTTCGCGGCGTCGCCGGGCAGCCCCGACGCGGCGCTCATACATAAATTCACCTGCGTCGTCTTCGGTGGCTGTATCAGGTTCCTCGTCGGCCTGGTAAAGTAGTTAAATTTATGTGCTAACAGTAATGGGACAAAGTGTGTGTCTCATTGCGATTCCTCAGGTATGCCATGATTAAATAAACGTCTCGGGTCTTTTCATAAAGCTTGTTTATGGCGGCGTAACGCCATATGCTACTGTTTTCTACCCCACCCACCCACCCACCCATCTCTTTCTCTACCTCCCTCGCTCGCTCTTTAACTCCTCCTCCTCTCTCCCTGTGTGTGTGTCTCTCTCTCTCTCACTCCCTCGCCGTGGCTCTCTATTTCTTCTCGCGCCGCCGTACGCCGCCTCTTCCAGATGCAGCCTCGCCATTATTCCGCAGCCGAGGACCTAAAAGTTGTGAATTAACATGTAGAAGCCATTAGGGAGCACTGATGATATCCATCTGCACTGTTCATCGGCGCTACTTAGTAAATTGTCTGCGCTGTGATGGCACCGCCGTAACTGTTTCATCAGCTCCGAGGCCTGTTCCCGTCTTCTCTGTCAGACACAAGCAGGTTTGTCTGCTTTTTGAGAGCCGACATCATCGGGAAACTATTAGAAACAAAAGTGTATTCATAAACATATTAAAACCCTTGACGACAATAAGAAAACAAATATGCATTGGCCCATAAATACCAAATATTATTCTACTAATATATTAATACATTAATACATCTGAGTATGAGACCCGGTTGCCACCGCTAACTTAGTTATGTTAAAATTAATATCAGTAACCACACTGCCACCACCAACAATAGTGAACTCAATGAGGAAATGTGTTGTGGCCACAGTGCTCAAATAAATATCCTCCGACATACTGTTCAAATTTGTAATAAACACAATCTTCCACAACTGAGATGACACACCAGCGCTGTTGCTCTGGCTTCTTCTTCCCGTGAACTGTGTCTGCGACACTTGAGGCCTTTGTGTTTCGCTAATTTCCACACCGCAAACCACGGCAACGCAAAGCCAAAGTTGCGACCGGTGATTAATTCCCCAAAGTCATTTGTGTATGTTTTCGCGTCTGCGATAGAAGAGGAGGAGAGAGAGAGAGGGAAAAAAAACCCTGTTCCTACAAAGCAAGTCAAAGAGGCAATTAATTTTTCCAGCCGGGACACGGCAGTTCTCACTCGTGATTGTTCATTATATTATTTTGTTTGGTTCCGAGGGAGTTTGTTTCTTGGTGCGAGGCCAGAGATGGAGTGGACCAAATTTATGCACTCAAGACTTTTTTGTTGCGATTATTAATAGCCATTTCACATAAACCTCCAGCGTGCTAATATGCTCAACAATGGCCCAAATCACCTGAGCGATGAGGACGACGGAGGCGGCCCGTGTCCCCGTGTCCAGCCCAATCCCCCCCTTCCCGCCTCCCCCCACCCTCCCAACCGTCCAATGACCAAGATTAATGAAACCTCCGCCGTTTTTAATTAGCACGGCTGCAGTCATCAATTACGTCTGCCCCACCCCAAATACAAATATTGTTATATTTTGGGAGGGGAGGGGTGGGTCTTGATTTATTTCATTGTGGTGGCTGAAGGAGTGAGATGAATGACCTCTCATCATGGTCGTTTGCCGGGACGGAGAGGCGGCCGCGGTGCGCTGGAGGATGTGGAGAGGGCCAGCTGAGGGAAGCGGAGTCCACAAGGAAGGAGCAGCAGTCTGGGTCTCTCTCGTCCGTCCCCCGTCCCCCCCCCAGTGCAGGAACAACACCCCGAGCGTCTAGGAACTTTATTAGACTTTCTTTGCACACTGATTTGCAGTGACACTACTTTCCGAAATCCACTACGACACGAAACGTTTAGGGTCACTGGCGTTCGCAAGGCAAGATAATAATTTGCCAATAGTCAGACAAAATGAAGGCACTTTTTGCGTTGCTTTGTAATGTTTGCAAATCTCCTGTCAAACTGTATACGGGAACAGAACTGGGTGGAGGGAAATGTTTCAAGTACTTCTGGAATGCAATTTAGTGTTTGATTTGGTTAGGTTCGTACCTATTCGAAATTGTATGAAGATCAGGTCTGCAGGTAAAACATGTATTAAAGAATAACATTGAAGTCAAATGGATCCCAAAAATGTTCAAGAATCTTAACTTTTCTAACAAAAAACAACTAATTTAAACATGGATACCAATATTAAGAGCTAAAATGCAATATCCATATATGTATATATATATATATATATATATATATATATATATATATATATATACATATATATATATTTTTTTTTTTTTTTTTGTTGCCTTTGAAACAACATCATAAGAATAATTTTAAAAGCTCACCCGAACTGCTGTCACAGTGGATTTGACCAGTTGCGATAAGCGCACCTGTTTCTCTAAAACGTCACTTCTTACAGTGAAGTTGGCCCGATCCGTTCTGCTCTGATGAAAAACAGTGGAAGCGGTAATGGCCGGCGCTCAACATGAAAACATTTTATGGATTCCAAACTCTTGCTTTGTTGCCGCCTGGAGACCCCTCTCACACCTCTTCAAAGTGCGCTCGTTGCATCAGCACACTTTTGCTTTTGCAAATTCACACTGGGCTTCTATTGAGTTTTTATCAGCGATCCTGCCCTACCAGGGACCACACAAAAGATGTCCACCGACAGTTACTTCAACACTGAGAAATCTGATTTCATTGTATCAAACATCAACAGGAAGAGACAAACAGGGAGCGTTTATCTTCATCCGCGATGCGGCGTGATAGTCACATCACGTGGCGGACATGCACACGGAACTCCCAAGTGGGAAACAATCCGACGTGCCGTTTTTACACGGACTCTGATTGGATAAAGAACAAATTCACACCCTCCACCCTCCTCTGATCCAATTGAATTTGATTTGGCCATTTTAATGGGAACCCACTTTTTACTTGATGCAATGTTCATGTGGTCGGCGTTTGATCTGATAACTTACAGTCCATGTGATCACACCTACTGTGTGAAAACATGCTGCCGACACTCCACTGATCTGTGACTTTTGATGGCTGCTTCCTAACAGCCTGTGCACCAAACAAGGCCGCTTTACTGCATGTGCCAGAACTGGCTGTTGAAAGTGTGGCGGCGGCGACAGCCTTAGTAAAATACAGGACCACAACTTAATGTGTAACTTAGTGGAAAAAAACAACAAGGAATCAGATTGCTGCCAGATGATTCCCTCTCCCAGTTCTTTGTTCTCCGTCCACTGCAGATCTCTAGCTTTGTTTTCATTACGTTTTTTTTCTCAAAATAAAAGCAATATTTCTAAAATTTCGACAAAGTACAATTGCAATTTGCAGGTCTTTCCACCGAATGGTGTGAAGCGCATAAGCTGCAATTCTCATAAAATAACGTCCCGCGAAATTCACGAGAATTACGTTGGCTTTTGAATGTTCTGCGGCTTCTTAAAGTAGCTCCATGTCGCTGTAAACAAAGTGCATGAAACATTAGCATTCTCACATGAATTGAGTCACGGGGAAAATACACTCTTCTTTAAGCCATTTTGTGTGGAAAGGATAGCTATTAAACTTCATAAGTGACTAGCCCGGCCCGCGCTGCACTTCTTTACATTTGTTAATATCTGACTGGGATGCGTTGCAATAATAATGTAAGAACACTTGCTTTATGACTCCAAGACATGCTCGGCTCATTTCTGTGGTTTGGGAGTTTAGAGGTTTTGCGCTGCGGTAAGCCAGCAGCCATTTCACTGGCCACACACACACACACACACACACACACATACATACACACACGCACGCGTACACACACAGATTTTATACCCTTACTGCCACGGCCATCGCCTGCCCGCTGACTCCAGAGGGAAGGGTAGGAAACAGCTTGAATATTTTATGAAGCCTGGGAACCCCACCTCTGTCTTCCCCACCCAGCAAACCACCGGTGCTGTGTCCAGCTGGACACACACACACACACACACGCACACACGAGCAGAAAACAGAAATAATGTTTTAAATGCAATCATTGTCAGGCCCAAACAATGTCATTTATCAAGGGAGCATTTGGGACTGTATAATAAGTTTCACATTATTAATACAATTTTTCATCCTCTGTCAAGCCTATCTGATTTATGGCACGCGTGTGATCTAAGGTGATCATTGAATTACAATTTCAGTAATAAGAGAGAGAGAGAGGGAGAGAGAGAGAAAAAAAAAGTGAGAGAGAATGGACCTGGTCTTTTACTTCTGCCCAGTCAAGCGCGCAGGGAAACGTGCACGCACGCTCGCACACACAGACACACACACACACGTGGACAGAATTGTGGATAAGCAGCCTCTAGTTGCAACCCACGGCAATTACACGCATTGACAACAATGGTCACGACTGGCCTGCGCGAGCTAACTTTAGCCGGTCACACCTCAGAGTACAATCGGCACAAATCTGTGCGTTCAAAAAGTCGCGCGGCCGCTTCCTTATTTCAGTGCGAGGAAAAGCGGGGAAGGGGGGGAGAGGAAGAAAAAAAAAAGGAATGAACCCGCGGCCCCCTGTTAATTAGATAAGGAACAAAGCTCATTATTCTAAAATGATACTGGGGCTCCAGAGAGTAAATATGAGTGGCCTGTTAGGGGCTCGGTAATGGGACGGAGATGCACGTCGTTACGGGGCCGGATGATTTACTGCTAGATGCTCTTTGATGTATAGACTTTACCTTTTATTAAGTGGCTGTCGTTACGGTCACTGGCTCAGTCATTTCCCTTTGTGTCTAATCAAAATCCATATCCAGACACCCCGGCATTCCAGACCCGGCCGCTCCAGATGGGAAAGAAATTACGCCGTGGTTGCTTTGCCTCAGCCACGGCCTCGGCTCCCATCCAGCACGGGAAGAAAGGGAAGCAAAGCAGAGGAAAGAGGAGTGGAGGGAGCTAGCCGAGGCGCTCGCCGTGCGGCTGGTGCAACTCAGGCAAACAAACAAATAGACAAATGCAAATGCAAAATTCTTTGGAGGTAATGAAATAAGCAAGACGGACTCCCATCATAACGCTCGGATCCAGTTTGAACGAGCGTCTGTGCTATTAGCAGTCTGGCCGTTGGCTCTATTGGATTATCCCGCCGTTGAGAAGCCGGAGATCTGCGTCGTACATCATCTCGTTTGATTTCTGTTTGGAGCAAATTTGGGGTGTCTGCTAATTGGATTGCGGAAGTCTAGCCCCGGTTAAAGACGGTAAACATCGGCGCCAACTTGTCCCCCCTTCCCCTCCCGGCACCACGAGCTTCGGAAAAACGCCAGCTCTCCTCAGGATCGCCTCAATTTATGACACATTTTCTCCGTATTCTTAAAAGATAATTAGGTTTATCACCCGTTTCCCTCCTCCGTTCCCCCAACCCCACCACCACTCCTCCCCGCTCCCCGCTTTTGTGTACCTGAGAGCGCACAACGGCGGCACAAAAACATAAATATTTCTGCTGCGCAGCGGCGCTGGCAGGTGAGCCTAATGAAATTCTAGGAGTGTAATTTGATTTACGAGGTGCTAATGCGGCCTGATATTAGAGAGAAAAAGCTCTGATACGGCTGCCTTGTGCTGTATTTAAGGCCTATCAGAAGCCTGATAAAGAGCATCCTGTCCTCAGCACTGCGGCTGAGTTATTGTCGCAGATATTCATATTGATAGTAATTCTTCCCGACGCAATTTAGTGCCGGGAATATATAAATATGGAGATAATAGTTAATTTTGGTGGCCGCTCAAATTGCGACGCTTTAAATTCAGGAGTTGAAGGAAGAAAAAAAAACAAAAAAACAAAGGATGTAGAAAGGAAAAAAAAAAAAAAGCATTTGAGCCGTGAAGCATCGGCCGCTTTTTAAAGTGCTGTTTGCGCGATGAATGGGAGGCCTTTGACCGGGCGGTGTACCGCAAATCAGGTTCTCAACGCTTTTTCTTCTGATAATTTCTTGGTGCGCGGCGCTTGGGCTGAAACGTTTTCATTTGGTATTCTGATCTCTGTAAAAACCCAGACAGGCTTTAAAATAAACACATTTTGGAATAAAGACATCGCACCAGGGTGCGCGGATGCTCTCAGGGAAAAATGAGGCGGGGGGGGGGGACTTTGTTTAGAGTTGTGTTTTTGCAATAAAACAAAAGATATTCAACTTTAAGCAAGTGGGTGTGTTTCAGAAAGTCCGCACACACACACACACACACACACACACACTGGTGGCTTCTCCAGCTGGAATCTCTCGCTCCGCATGCTTCAAAGTGTGTTTGGGACTCCTGAGCTATGGCCCATAATAAAAACAGGCAATAACAGGGCCACCACTGAGGGACCTGGCCTTTGTGGCCCCCCCCCTCCCTGTGCTGCCCCTCTGCCTCCCATCGCCACCTCCATCTCCCTGCCTCCTCACTCTCCTCCTCCTCCTCCTCCTCCTCCCCTCGCTCCAGCCCCCTAAGTTATGAGCTGAATAACGGCGCAACAATATTAAGATAACATTTCCTGATTGTTTGTCAGGCGGCGGCTCCTTCACCCCGCTTTCATCACGTCCACCGTGTTCATTAAATTGACAATTTGTATTTGCCCTACAGCAGGATAAACAGGAGCTTATCTGATGGGCCTGCTCTTTTATTATTTATTTCATTATCTACGCCCCCCCCCCACCCCCCCTCCTCCCCCTCATCCCCCTCCCTCTTCCTCCCGGGATTGAAGGTAAACATAAATCAGCGGCAGCATCTCTGTTGTGTGCTCTTGTTTATATTGCAGTCATATGCAGCAGCAGTGGCGGCGTTGCTCTCGGAGGAGGCGCTACCCACACGCGCATGTGGCCTCTTCGCGGTGGTTTTACTTGTTGTTTTGTGCGATGTGGCGGCTGCGAACTCCTGCAGGGCCTCAAGTGCGGCGTAACTCAACGGATGCCTCGCTTTAAAAAAAACGCCCCGCTGTTGGGACAATTCTTGGACCTGTTCCTGAAGGGTTGCCTCTGCTTTTTCTTTCTTTTCCCCCTCCTCCCTCTCGTTCTGCCTGCGTTCACTTCCGTGTGGAAGTGCACCCCTCGCACCCAGAGCGACCGTCTTCCTCCTTAGCAGCGTGAGGGATGACGCCGGCCGCTCCCATATCTTAGCCCGGCGAACAAGGCTGTCGTCGGTCGGCGCCGCGCCGGGCAAACGAAAACTAACGAAGCCGGCGTCCTCGCTTAGGAAGCGCTCGTCCCAGAAATGTAATCTTTTCCCAATTTTTTCTTTTCTTTTTTTTCGTACCCCCTCCCCACCGACACCCCCCCCCCCCTTCTAATCACGTTTCTATTGACTGCCGCTGAAGGAAGAGGCGCCCCCTCAGACACATGTACGGGTCCGAAACCCAGTCAGCCGCCATTTAAGGCTCACTCACTCTTCCTCCCCAATATCTGGGAGAGCTCAGGGCCAAATGATTTAATCTTCATTCAGCTAATTTAGTCTGGGTTTAAGCTGCCGGGTTGTCGAAGTGCAGAGTGATGGAGTCTGAAAACAGGATGAGGGGGGAGGAAAGGCAGGGAGGGAGGAGAGGGAAAAAGGAAGGAGCGAGGCGAACGGAGAGAGAGCGAGGGAGATAAAGATAGAGCGATGTTGGGAGGGAGGGAGGGAGAGATGGAGAGAGAGATGGGATGTGGAGGGATGGAGCAGGGCGGCGGCGGGCTGAAGATGATGATCCATCCTGACCCTAGTGAATGCTGTCATGTTCCCCCCTCTAGGTAATCTCTCTCACTCACTGGCTATTTTGCATGTGAAAACGCTCTCCTGACAGTCGCGTATCAGATAAATTTTTCGCCCTTTTTTTTTTTCCTCCCGCCCCTCCCCCCCTGCCACCCCTCCCGCTTTTTTTTTTTTTTTCCCTTCACCAAATAAACAACAGTCTTCACTTTGAAGTTGTCTGTTTGTGTCAGTTTGGCTTGAGGCGAGTGCCGGCCTCCCCTCCACCTCCTCCACCACCACCACCACCCTCTCTCTGTGTTTCTCTTTCTTTGTGTTGCCGTGCGAGAGCATCTGCACATTATTTCCTCTCTCTCTCTGACTCTGACTCTCTCTCTGTCTCTTTCTCTCTCTCTCTCTCGCTCGCTCTGTGTCTCTCTCTCTCTCTGCACGACCAGCACGACGAGAGGAAGAAACCTCGGCAAGAAAAAGAAAAAAAAAAAAAAAAAAAGACCAACACGATTACATCCATATAATTACAGCAAAAGAAATCAGCTCTCTTGCACAAAGTAAACTTCCACCCAGGAGCAGCCGTCAGCTTCGTCATGTTCAGTCCTGCTGGAAGCGGTGCATCGATGGGTCATAAGAAATATGAGTCTCCACCTTTTGAAAGGCTCCAATTCACCGTCAGGGCTTCCTCCTCCAGTCTCGGCGAGCACCACCTCGCCACCGGGCGGCGACAGTGAGCGCTCGGCAGAGACCCCTTTTTACTCCACCACCTCTGGAGCTCGGTTAGGGTGCAGTAGGCCTCCACTCAGTTGTTCACCGTGCAATCAAAGCCCAGGTGGCCGACCGTGTTCTGGGGTAGCGACAGGATGACACCGGCGTGCAGTTCAAGAAGCCGACCCCGGGTCTCCGGACCAATCGGCTCGCCAGCCGTGTCAGTCGCGTTGATCAGAGGTGAAGGAGGAGGAGCAGAGGCAGGAGATGGAGAGGAGCAGCGGGGAGGAGTGAGTGATGTAACAACGTGAAGTAGAAGTTGTGAGTGATTGGAGTTGGCTGCTCGCTGCGCCGTGGCCTCGGAGGCCGATGGTGTCGAGATAAAAGCCGAGCATTCTTCTGCCAGTCCACCGTTTCCACCCTTTGTGTTGCTTTTTTGTCCGTGCAGATGCAATTTGTATAATTTGCCTGCAGTGGGCGTTAAAGGTAGAATGCTTATATTATTTTCTTTTCTTCTGTGCTCAATAGAGCAGCCTGTGGCCTTTAAGCATCGGAAAAAATAATCTTTCTTGGTGTACGCTTCCAGCTGACAAAACAACAACAGCAACAACAAAACAACATAAAAAAAAAAAAAAAAACTTTTTGAAAGTGGAAAATGACTGAACGTCTGGCTGGAGGTGTTACTGAAGTGCCAACGCTCTCTGTGTCACCACAAGGGGCTGATTTTGAGAACTGAGCCCATACATTCCCGCGCATAAAAAAGTAATTGATAAATGTAAGAAAATATTGTCCACCTTAGACAAATCCCAGTGTGCGAGAAATGAACAGTGCATCTCAACCCGATGACAAACATCCTAGGCTTCCTTCACTTTTGCCCGACTCGTGGCTGAGAACTTTCAATCTAAAACTTCCTCCATCGATTCACAGCTGTTGACATCTTCCATCACTACTTATTACTGTATGCGTGCTATTTAAGGAAGGTCCTCCAACTCCTGCTCCAACCGAATGATGAGCACTTTCCTTTTTACTAAAATCACACAAAAAAAAAAAAAATCAGAGAGGAACTTTTTTTGTTGAATTTTAAAGTGGAATTTGAAAAATTCTTTGGCAGCATTTCTGAATTTATTGTGTTTATTTATTTATTCTTACGTTGGCAGACTTCTTTTTGCCCCTTTCACTCGAACAAGCGCACAGAAATCGCTCTTCCTCCCTCCCTCCACTCCCTCCCCCCACACCTCTCTCCCCTCCTCTCGACCCCCCCGCCTCGGTGCGGTTTTGCATGGCGCCCGGCTGTTTAGAGGCCGTATGCATATGTATGGGCGAGATGGTGGATCGTGACGGGATCTGACATGCGGGGACAAGATCAAAGCGCTCCATCTGATCCCATAAAAACAGACGCGGGCCCTTCTCTCATCCTTACAAAACCCCCGCTGATAGTCAACCCTGCCAGCCGA